>NW_027362761.1:35802927-36470677 GCF_046119375.1 Phyllobates terribilis | reverse complement strand
CTGCTTGCCCCCCCAACCCCCAACCCCCAGGCACTTTCCATGTCTATGTAGATTACCTGTATCCTATCACTGCCCATCACCTGCTTATCTGACTGCTTGCACACAGGCACTTTCCATGTCTATGTAGATTACCTCTGTCCTATCACTGCCCATCACCTGCTTATCTGACTGCTTGCACACAGGCACTTTCCATGTCTATGTAGATTACCTGTGTCCTATCACTGCCCATCATCTGCCTATCTGACTGCTTGCACACAGGCACTTTCCATGTCTATGTAGATTACCTGTGTCCTATCACTGCCCATCACCTGCTTATCTGACTGCTTGCACATAGGCACTTTCCATGTCTTTGTAGATTACCTGTGTCCTATCACTGCCCATCACCTGCCTATCTGACTGCTTGCACACAGGCTCTTTCCATGTCTATGTAGATAACCTGTGTCCTATCACTGCCCATCACCTGCCTTTCTGACTGCTTACACATAGGCACTTTCCATGTCTATGTAGATTACCTGTGTCCTATCACTGCCCATCATCTGCCTATCTGACTGCTTGCACACAGGCACTTTGCATGTCTATGTAGATTACCTGTGTCCTATCACTGCCCATCACCTGCGTATCTGACTGCTTGCACATAGGCACTTTCCATGTCTTTGTAGATTACCTATGTCCTATCACTGCCCATCACCTGCCTATCTGACTGCTTGCACACAGGCACTTTCCATGTCTATGTAGATTACCTGTGTCCTATCACTGCCCATCACCTGCCTATCTGACTGCTTACACACAGGCACTTTCCACGTTTATGTAGATTACCTGTGTCCTATCACTGCCCATCATCTGCCTATCTGACTGCTTGCACACAGGCACTTTCCATGTCTATGTAGATAACCTGTGTCATATCACTGCCTATCTGACTGTTTGCACACAGGCACTTTCCATGTCTATGTAGATTACCTGTGTCCTATCACTGCCCATCACCTGCCTATCTGACTGCTTGCACACAGGCACTTTCCATGTCTATGTAGATTACCTGTGTCCTATCACTGCCCATCACCTGCCTATCTGACTGCTTACACACAGGCACTTTCCACGTTTATGTAGATTACCTGTGTCCTATCACTGCCCATCATCTGCCTATCTGACTGCTTGCACACAGGCACTTTCCATGTCTATGTAGATAACCTGTGTCCTATCACTGCCCATCACCTGCCTATCTGACTGCTTGCACACAGGCACTTTCCATGTCTATGTAGATTACCTGTGTCCTATCACTGCCCATCATCTGCCTATCTGACTGCTTGCACACAGGCACTTTCCATGTCTATGTAGATTACCTGTGTCCTATCACTGCCCATCATCTGCCTATCTGACTGCTTGCACACAGGCACTTTGCATGTCTATGTAGATTACCTGTGTCCTATCACTGCCCATCACCTGCGTATCTGACTGCTTGCACATAGGCACTTTCCATGTCTTTGTAGATTACCTATGTCCTATCACTGCCCATCACCTGCCTATCTGACTGCTTGCACACAGGCACTTTCCATGTCTATGTAGATTACCTGTGTCCTATCACTGCCCATCACCTGCCTATCTGACTGCTTACACACAGGCACTTTCCACGTTTATGTAGATTACCTGTGTCCTATCACTGCCCATCATCTGCCTATCTGACTGCTTGCACACAGGCACTTTCCATGTCTATGTAGATAACCTGTGTCCTATCACTGCCTATCTGACTGTTTGCACACAGGCACTTTCCATGTCTATGTAGATTACCTGTGTCCTATCACTGCCCATCACCTGCCTATCTGACTGCTTGCACACAGGCACTTTCCATGTCTATGTAGATTACCTGTGTCCTATCACTGCCCATCACCTGCCTATCTGACTGCTTACACACAGGCACTTTCCACGTTTATGTAGATTACCTGTGTCCTATCACTGCCCATCATCTGCCTATCTGACTGCTTGCACACAGGCACTTTCCATGTCTATGTAGATAACCTGTGTCCTATCACTGCCCATCACCTGCCTATCTGACTGCTTACACACAGGCACTTTTTAAGTCTATGTGGCGACCAAAAGTTTGGGATTTTTTTTCAAAGTGTGATTACTTCTGTCTGGTTGTTGTGATGCCATTTTCCTGGTGATTTTAGTAAACTGGAAGCAAATGGTTGTTGACACAAAAATTGTGTTTGACATTGCTTTATATATACCGTTTATGTGTTAGTTTTCAACATTTGCTGGGCCAAATGTTTTGCATATTTTCTCATGGGTAGTTGAATTTTGGCTAAAATTTTATTTTACTTTTTATGTTTGTGTTTTTAGGTTAAAACATGGCAAAGACAAAGCTAAATTTATCACCAGATGTCAGGAATCTTATTATTCTGATAGTGAAGTCAGGCAAAAGCCAAAAAGAGGCAGCTATGGAATTCAACTGTTCTCAGAGGCAAGTGTCACATATATTAAAGAAAGAAAAAGAAGGTTATGAAACAGCTGACAAACCTAGAAGTGGATGACCACAGAAAACTTCCTCCAAAGTTGATCACATTATTAAGAAAAAGTCGGTATCTGATGTCCATAAAAGTGCTGTACAGATTTCGCACCAAATGAACGGAGAATATGGGGTCAACGTGAGTCACCAAACTGTGGTGCGACGGCTAAGAGCAGTAGGGTTGAATGCATGAGTTTTAGTCAAGAAGCTTTTCATCTCTGCAAAGAACTGGAAGGTCCGACTTGAGTTTCCTAAAGAACACAGTCAACGGAAAGAGACAGATGTTGTGGTCGGATGAATCCAAGTTCAGTCTGTTTGGTAGTGATGGCAAGCACTATACATACCGCCCAACAATAAAACGTAGTGATATAAGGTTCTAAACACCTACAGTGAAACATGGTGGTGGCAATGTCATGGTTGGGGGCTGCTTTTCTGCATCTGCCATTGGTCCTCTGCATAGAATTGATAGAAATATGAATGATATCATGTACAAGGATATACTGGAAAATGTAATGCTGCCACATTGTAATGCCAAAGTAGGCAGAGGATGGAAATTCCAGCAAGACAATGATCCTAAGCACACATACATTTTAGTCAAAAATTGGTTAGCAAAGAAAAATGTTCACCTGTTATATTGGCCAAGCCAATCGCATGATTTAAATGCTATAGAGCACCTTTGGGATGATTAAGGGCTATGAGTTGGGGCCCGTACCCATAGCAATAAAGATGAATTATTTGCAAATGGAATGGATCAAGATCCCTCAAGATTTCTTGAATACCCTAGTGGCTTCAATGCCCTGGTGTGGTGCAGTAATTAAAGCCAGAGGTTATGCTACAAAATACTAAGTTATAGCATTGTAAACAATAAATTAATCTCTATTGGTGTGATTGATAAATAGTATATGCAAAACTTTTGACAGTCAGTTTTCTTTAATTAAATGACCATACCAATATTCAAAACCATTTTGGTTAAAATTAAGGTATTGCATGATGACAACTTTATGCACTTTCAATTCATCACCAGGAAAATGGCATCACAACAACCAGACAGAAATAATCACACTTTTTAAAAAAATGCAAAACTTTTGGTCGCCACTGTAGATTACCTGTGTTCTATCATTGCCCATCACCTGCCTATCTGACCACTTACACACTTATATCCTGACTTTCCATGTCACGATACTGTTATCTGATAACCCGTGACCAGGGGCTCCAACCCTGTCCCTAACGCTAGGGGCGCCCTAGTTATCCCTGCTCCCCAAGATACTGTTGATGGTGAAGATGCTGGGGCCACGTACCTTGCTGTTCTCCTGAATCAGCCCTTATCTGTTCCCTCCCCAACCCAGGGAAGTGGGGAGGAATAGTGTATGTAAATACACAAACCAGACTAACAAGGAAGGACGTACAGGTATAAATGAAAATACCAATCATACAAATATACACTCACAGACAACAGAGAGGAACAGAGAGGGTAGAAAAGGAAGGAAAACCAAATTGGCGAGGATGAGAATTTGCACACAGCCGAAACACCAAGCAACAATCACAGATCAACACTCTAAACGCTTCTACCAACAACCGACACTTCCACACCATGCAGTAGCAAGACTTAACACTGGCAATCCAGATTACCAGAGGCGAGTATATATAAATAAATGAATAAAAATAAAAATGAAAATTCCAAACATACAAAATATGCACTCACAGACAGAGGGAAAACACCAAAGGGATCAGGAAAGTAAACAAAAATAGAAGGGGAAGGGACTATGCACACAGTCAAAACACAAAGCATCAGTCACAGAAAAACTTTCCTTAAACGCTTCTACTGAACACCGAACCCTCCACTCCTCACCAGACAGTACAAGACTTAACACTGGCTGTCAAGGATTTATCACAATATCACAGCCCAGGAAGGTCACTCAAAACCACTCGCTTCGATCTCTGGAGCGAACATCTCTTCTGCCCCCTATCGTTCGGACAATTACACGATTGGTCGGCGATTAATGGAGGAGGCCGCAGGCTGTTTGCACTAACAGGCCGGTTATCGGAAAACTAATAGTGAGCGTATGGTATATATACTTGTGGATTCCAAAACATGGAATATGTGTATATATACCCGTACGATCACCACTAACTCCACAATAACCCCAGACTACTCGCTGCCACTACCAATCGTTTATACAGACCGATTGGACACCTGATAGGTAGCGTATGGCTTCGAGACGCGGTTACAGAACAAAAGGAACAGAACTACACTGCTCAAAAAAATAAAGGGAACACTTAAACAACAGAATATAACTCCAAGTAAATTAAACTTCTGTGAAATCAAACTGTCCACTTAGGAAGCAACACTGATTGACAATTAATTTCACATGCTGTTGTGTAAATGGAATAGACAATAGATGGAAATTATTGGCAATTACCAAGACACACTCAATAAAGGAGTGGTTCTGCAGGTGGGGACCACAAACCATATCTCAGTACCAATGCTTTCTGGCTGATGTTTTGGTCACTTTTGAATGTTGGTTGTGCTTTCACACTCGTGGTAGCATGAGACGGACTCTACAACCCACAGAAATTTCTAAGATAGTGCAGCTCATCCAGGATGGCACATCAATGCGAGCTGTGGCAAGAAAGTTTGCTGTGTCTGTCAGCATATTGTCCAGAGGCTGGAGGCGCTACCAGGAGACAGGCCAGTACACCAGGAGACGTGGAGGGGGCCGTAGGAGGGTAATAACCCAGCAGCAGGACCGCTACCTCTGCCTTTGTGCAAGGAGGAACAGGAGGAGCACTGCCAGAGCCCTCCAAAATGACCTCCAGCAGGCCACAAATGTGCATGTGTCTGCACAAACGGTTAGAAACCGACTCCATGAGGGTGGTATGAGGGCCCGACATCCACAGATGGGGGTTGTGCTCACAGCCCAACACCATGCAGGATGCTTGGCATTTGCCACAGAACACCAGGATTGGCAAAGTCGCCACTGGCGCCCTGTGCTCTTCACAGATGAAAGCAGGTTCACACTGAGCACATGTGACAGACGTGACAGAGTCTGGAGACGCCGTGGAGAGTGATCTGCTGCCTGCAGCATCCTTCAGCATGACCGGTTTGGCAGTGGGTCAGTAATGGTTTGAGGTGGCATTTCTTTGGAGGGCCGCACAGCCCTCCATGTAGTCGCCAGAGGTAGCCTGACTGCCATTAGGTACCGAGAGGAGATCCTCAGACCCCTTGTGAGACAATATGCTGGTGCGGTTGGCCTTGGGTTCCTCCTAATGCAGGACAATGCCAGACCTCATGTGGCTGGAGTGTGTCAGCAGTTCCTGCAAGATGAAGGCGTTGAAGCTATGGACAGGCCCGCCCATTCCCCAGACCTGAATCCGATTGAGCACATCTGGGACATCATGTCTCGTTCCATCCACCACCGTCACGTTGCACCACAGACTGTCCAGGAGTTGGCGGATGCTTTAGTCCAGGTCTGGGAGGAGATCCCACAGGAGACCATCCGCAACCTCATCAGGAGCATGCCCAGGCGTTGTAAGGAGGTCATACAGGCATGTGGAAGCCACACATAATACTGAGCCTCATTTTGACTTGTTTTAAGGACATTACATCAAAGTTGGATCAGCCCGTAGTGTGTTTTTCAACTTTAATTTTGGGGGTGACTCCAAATCCAGGCCTCCATTGGTTAATAAATTTGATTTCCATTGATCATTTTTGTGGTATTTTGTTGTCAGCACATTCAACTTTGTACAGAACAAAGTATTCAATAAGAATATTTCATTCATTCAGATCTAGGATGTATTATTGGAGTGTTTATTTTTTTGAGCAGTGTATTAAATTTTATATTTAATCCAAAGGGAAGCAGTGTTTAGGAAAAATATACAAAAGATTTTTCAAGGTGGACAAAACAACACAGCATACAGTTACATAAAATAAAAAGGATAAAACTAAAGAAACTTACTACTCCGATCATAGGTATGATTCTGATTCGGTCTAGCAAAGGAGAGTGCTTCATTTGAAGAACCTCCAGCAGATGGGAATCATGCATGCACCGAAATGCATCTCTCTACAGGAACCCAGATCATAAGTCGGCTTGATCTTTTATCAGACCCTGAGTTTTTCTATCGGGACTTTATCTTTACTTAGTAAACATGGCGTAACTGTTGTCAGTTATCTGGTTACTGTGGATTTGTGGCTCATTGGCAGGGGTTACAGTTATTAAAAATGATATGTCTGCTTCCCCTGTTAGCCCCGGTGCTAAAAATGTATGTCTCATTAATATCGGATTTATACAAATTCCAATATTCCATGTTTCCTTTTGGAGACATATATCTGTTCTGATGAACAGATTGTCTATACTGGGTGACAATAGCCCTTTCTAACATTTGTGAGGTATCTGCTTTAATCCTCTTGAAACTTAAAAGGCCTTTTCTTGTGGACAAAAGGGCTTCCACTGCCCTATTTATGTATAAACGCATGTACCCCTTTTGTTGTCCAACTCTTTGAAAAGAGTTCTCCTGTTTATTTTAAATCTCTTTGTCTTTCTCACAAAAGGCATCTTCATTCAGTCATCTGGGCATTAAAAGGACTTAATGCAATTTAAGATGGTTCACATCTCTTTGTCTATTGTACAATCCTGCCTCTAAGAGTGTCAACTCTTTTCTTGTACCGCAACTGAGAGAGGGGAGGAGGGAGGGGAGAGAATGTCCCTTTCTGGTGAGGCTGCAGCTGCTAATATTTTCTATGACACATATTTTCTATGCCACTGGCAATCCATATTGCTAGAGCAGAGACTATATAGAAGAGGGGAGTGGACGATACTACACAGCTGAGAACTTCCAAGAAGGCTCAAACCTGAGAAGTTTAACTCCTGTACTGCTGAAAGAAACCACCACCATTCAATGAGATGGAGAAGTGCTTATATTCAATGCAGGAGTACGTGGACTTAGATGCTGCCGTCTTCTGGCTCCTCTCTGTCACTGTAAACCCATGACAGTACCCCCTCTTCTAAGAGGGACCTCCCCGGAACCTCAGGGCCAGGTTTATCAGGGTATGTCGTGTGAAAGGACCAGGCCAACCTAACCGCATTGATGTCAGATGATGGTACCCACATCCTCTCTTCAGGACCGTAACCCTTCCAGTATACCAAATACTGAAGAGACCAATGAACCAAGTGTGAATCCATGATGTTAGATATCTGAAACTCCAAATTTCCATCAACAATGACCGGAGATGGAGGTAGTGGTGATGGTGCACAGCATGCAACTTATTTTTTGAGCAAAGACCGATGAAACACATTAAGAATCCTAAAAGTAGGTGGCAAAGCAAGGCGAAATGCTGCAGGATTGACGATGGCCACAATCTAGTAGGGACCAAGGAACCTGGGACCCAGTTTCCAAGAGGGAACCTTCAACTTAATGTTCCTTGAGGAAAACCACACCAAGTCACAAACACACAGGTCCGAACCCACCACACATCTCCGATCAACCACACTCTCAAGTTTGGACCCCATCTTCTTCAAATTATTAAGAACCCCTTGCCACACAGATGTAATAGATGATGAAAATCGTTCCTCTTCAAGTATTCCCGAGGAATGATTACTATTAAATGAGCTGAACTGAGGATGAGAACCGTAGGCCCCAAAGAATGAGGACTTACCAGTAGACTCATGACAATGGTTATTTATTGCAAATTCAGCTTGAAGTAAATAAGTAACCCAATCCTCCTGATTCTCAGAAACAAAATACCTAAGAAAAGTCTCAAGATTCTGGTTAAAGGGGTTGTACACTACTTTATATTACCCCCCCCCCCCCCCCACTGTATCCCCCAGAGGCCCCTAAGACTTTTTGTAAATACATTATGTTTCAGATAATGCCTGTGAGAGGCGCTATCACTGGCGCTCACAGGCATCACGTGACCCCCGGCTGCAACCGGTTCTGATATCCACTGATGTCACGACAAGTGCTGGCAGCAGTTGGGGGTCTTTGTCTTCCGTCTTCCAGGTGGATGCCAGGCTGTGGACGGGGTTACCGCCCCATCACACCCGGCATCCACCGCGCGCTCTGCCTCTCCCCATTCATTGGGAAAGCGCACGGTGGATGCTGGGTGTGACGCGGGGGGTGACCCCGCTCACAACCCAGCAGCAACCGCAGGGATCCCAGCGCTGAGTCTCGCCTCACTTGTCATGACGTCAGCGCAGGGTCACATGATGCCTGTGAGCGTCCACCAATCGCGCTGCTTACAGGCATTATCAGCAACATAAGGTATTTACAAAAAGTCTTAGGGGCCCCGGGGGATACATTGGGGGGTAATATAAAGTTGTGTACAACTTCTTTAATACCTTCAGTTTGCACATTAGACTGTGGATGAAAAACTGAGGAAAACAACAGATGGACCCCCAACCGAAAACTCGGAAATAAATTGCACCTCTCGGTCAGAAACAATATTGGTAGGAATCTTACGATGTCTTTGATGAAAATTTGCGCCAAGGTCTTGGCATTAAAATGAGACATCTTGCTGAACCTGTCCACCACTACCAAAATAACTGTATTACTTGCAGATACTGGTAAATCAGGAATGAAATCTACTGATAAATGAGTCCAAGGTGGCTTTACTTCCACGATGTACGGCTTAAGGCCCCGTCACACTTAGCGACGCTACAACAATCCCGACAACGATACGACCTGTCAGGGATCGTTGCTGCGTTGCTATGTGATCGCTGGTGAGCTGTCAAACAGGCAGGCTCACCAGCGATCAGGGGAGCAGTGACATCGTGGAAAGAATCTTTCCACGATGTCCTGCTCCTGATTGCCAGCCTGCTGAAGCAGGAGCAGGCTTGTAACCATGATAAACAGCGGGTTACTAGGGGCACACGCGCACCTAGTAACCCGCTGTTTATCATGGTTACCACTCTGCTACGGTGAGCAGGAGGTTACCGCTCACCATAGCAGAGTGGTAACCATGATAAACAGCGGGTTACTAGGGGCACACGCGCACCTAGTAACCCGCTGTTTATCATGGTTACCAGCCTGATCGTTGGTCCCGCTGGTCATACACAGCGATGTGTGCTGACCTGCGGGAGGGCAAAGACCAAAAAATGGTCCAGGACATTTTTCAGCGATCAGCGACCTCACAACAGGGGCCTGATTGCTGCAAAGTGTCACACATAGCGACATCGCTGGTGAGGTCGCTGTTGCGTCGCTATGTGAGACGGGGGCTTAAGACCGAATCATGATGTTCACTTACCTTACCTTACATGTTCTACAACCTCTTTCTCAAGGTCAGAACTTATAGCAGCAATAAGTACTCCTTTCTGTATTATAGGAACTGGTTTGCAATTATCACCACCCCCAGGAAAACAACGAGATAAGGCACCCGCCTTAACAGCATTGTCAAACCAGCCTATACGTCACGAAAAAGTTCAATCTGGTGAAGAATAGAGACCACCTTGACGGTCTAGGCATGAGACGCTAAGCAGATTCTAAATACAACAGATTTTTATGATCAGTGATTATCATGACTGGATGTACTGCCCCTTCCAGAAAATGCCGCCACTCTTCAAAAGCCCACTTAAATGCCAATAGTTCCCTATTACCAATGTCATAATTTTTCTCAGCAGATGATAGTTTCTTAAAAAAAATATGCACACGGACGCCATTTACTAGGAAGCGCACCCTAGAACACACAGCCCCCACCCCAATTCAGACGCATCAACTTCAACAATAAATGGCTGAGTGATATAAGGCTGTATAAGGATTGGCGCAGGTGCAAAACATTTTTTCAAGGTATCAAAAGCCTCCCGGGCCGGACTGTACCAATTGGAAATTTCTGGTCATATCCATCAAAGGTTTGGCCACCACCAAAAAACCTTTAATGAACGTTAGGTAGTAGTTGGCGAAACCCAAGAACCTTTGTAAGTCTTCTAGGTCCTCAGGACGATCCCATTCCAGTACCGCCCGGACTTTCGCCAGATCCATGGAAAAGCTGGTGGTTGATAAAATATAACCCAGGAAAGGGATCTCCTGAACCGAGAACTTGCATTTCTCCAGTTTGACAAATAATTTATTGTCCCTGAGTATCTGAATTTTGGCAGCTGATCATTCAGGATACTCTCAAAGCATGTTGACTAGTGTGGAGCGAGCACTAAAATACTCGGGTGCTCAAAGCCCGGGCCGAGCTCACCGTGATACTCGGGTGCTCGACCCGAGCAACGAGCCCAATGTTAGTCTATGGGAGACCCGAGCATTTTTGCGGCGGCACCCTCGGCAGTCTGTAGAAAGCCTAAAAAGTGCCCAAAACGATCGTGACAGTGCTCAAATGACATGGGGACAGCATTGGGATCGCCCCAGGAAGCATTTCTGACCCCCAGGTCACTGCTGTCAACAACGTGGTCAGAGGTATTAAGCCACTTTTACGGGCTCACAATAAAACGTTCAAAAACGAAACTGAAACTGTTTTCCTGTGAAATATGTTAAGGAACATCCTTTCCAGGGTAAAGACTTGTGTATAAGGTAAAATAAATAACCAAAAACAAAGAAAACTCCTCCACACCTTGGGCTATGTTCACAAGTAGCATTTTTTATGCGTTTTTGCACTTTTGTATTGCTTTCAACCGTGACAAATGCATTCACCGGGAAATGTCATTTTAACATTTTACAACCTTATCTGGCCATGTGCCTTAATGCCCCTTGGAAGAGACGTGGAGTTCAGAGTGGCTTAACAAGACGGTTTTAATGCCCCTTGGAAGAGACGTGGAGGTCACAGTAGCTTAACAAGACGGTTTTAATGCCCCTTGGAAGAGACGTGGAGGTCACAGTAGCTTAACAAGATGGTTTTAATGCCCCTTGGAAGAGACGTGAAGGTCACAGTGGAATAAAAAGACAATATCAATGCCCCTTGGAAGAGATGTGGAGGTCACAGTAGCTTAACAAGACGGTTCTAATGCCCCTTGGAAGAGACGTGGAGGTCCCAGTGGAATAAAAAGACAGTATCATTGCCCCTTGGAAGAGTGGTGGAGGTCCCAGTGGAATAAGAAGACAATATCAATGACCCTTGGAAGAGACATGGAGGTCACAGTAGCTTAAAAAGACGGTTTTAATGCCCCTTGGAAGAGACGTGAAGGTCACAGTGGAATAAAAAGACAATATCAATGCCCCTTGGAAGAGATGTGGAGGTCACAGTAGCTTAACAAGACGATTTTAATGCCCCTTACAAGAGCCATGCAGTACAGCATATTAAAAACATTACTCCCATTATTAGGGAGTAGGTCTCCCATAGTCTTTGCCTATGCCTTCCAAGCAAAAGCTGCCAAAAATTAGGACGGAGGAACTTGCAATGCCCCTTACAAGAGCCATGCAGTACAGCATAATAAAAACATTATTCCCATTATTGGGGAGTGGGTCTCCCATAGTCTTTGCCTATGCCTTCCAAGCAAGAGCTGCCAAAAATTAGGACGGAGGAACTTGCAATGCTGGCAACACGGACCACTGTCACCCTGGTGGTATAGTGGTGGTGGAGGCTGAGAATAAGGAGAAGAGCAAAAAACAGCCAAAATGAGGAAGCGTATACCCATGTGTGGGTGTGAAGCGGTGCATGGGAATACACCTCCCGAAATAACACAGTGGATTTGACTTTATGCTACTCTGCTGTCATTTGGTGGTGATGAGAAGTCTGGCCCAATCCAGCCCTTGTTCATTTTGATAAGGGTCAGCTTGTCAGCATTGTCAGTTGACTGGCGAGTGCGCTTATCAGTTATAATTCCCCCAGAGGCACTAAAAACACGCTCCGATAACACGCTAGCGGCAGGGCAGGCCAGGACCTCCAAAGCGTACAGAGCGAGTTCATTCCAAGTGTCCAGCTTGGATACCCAATAATTAAAAGGCACAGAGGAATCACGGAGGACGCTGGTACGGTCGGCAAGGTACTCCCTCACCATCTTTTGAAACTTTCCACTCCTTGTGAGAGTACCCCACGCCTCAGGGCCTGTAAGCTGGGCTTGTCTCAGAAAACTGTCCCAGAACGTTGACAGTGTTCCCCTGCCTCTGCTGGATTGGAGTTGCGTCTCTCTCGCCTGTACGCCTTGGTTGGGCAACGAACTGTGACCTCTGCCGCTAGCGTGTTCAGATGGGAATTTTTTTAACAGTTCTGAAGCAAGGGCCTTCTGGTACTGCCCCATTTTTGTAGACCTCTCCACCTCAGGAATAAGAGAGTAAAAGTTCTCCTTTTAGCGGGGGTCTAAAAGTGTCACCAACCAGTAATGACTGTCACCCAACATTTTGACAACGCGAGGGTCACGGTTAAGGCAGCGTAAAATAAAGTCAGCCATGCGTGCCAGACTGGTAACGGGCAAGACTTCCGTGTCCTCACCAAGATGACGACTGACCATGCTCTCCTCCTCCTCCTCCCTATCCTCAGGCCATCCATGCTGAACCGACGGTATGACAGTTGTACAGGTACTACCGTCTACAGCGCATGATACCAGCTCCTGTTCTTCCTCCTCCTCTCCCTCATTGTCCCCCAATGCACGTTGGGATGAGATGAGACTGGGCTGTGTGTAATCGCCAGCTACGGCTTCTTGATCCATCTCATCATACTCTGGCTGCAATGCCTCCTCTTTAATTCTCTGCAGAGAGCGTTGCAATAGACAGACAAGTGGGATGCTGACGATAATGATGGCGTCACCACCACTCACCATCTTGGTGGACTTCTCAAAGTTTGTCAGGATGGTACATATGTCAGACATCCAGGTCCACTCCTGAGGGCTTAAGTGTGGAGTCTGAACTGAATACCGACGGCCTTGTTGATGCTGGTACTCCACAACTGCTCTCTTCTGCTCACAAATCCTTTGCAACATGTGGAGGGTAGAGTTCCAATGTGTGGGGACATCACACACCAGTCGGTGTGCCGGAAGCTGCAAACGCTGCTGCAACACAGCAAGGGTGGCGGAAGCTGTAGCCGACTTCCGAAAATCAGCTGACAGGCGGCGTACTTTGACGAGCAGATCTGGCAACGAGGGGTACGATTTAAGAAACCACTGAACCACGAGGTTAAGCACATGAGCCAGGCATGGTACGTGTGTGATCTCGCCTCGCCTCAGAGCCGCCACCAGGTTACGGCCATTGTCACACACGACCATGCCTGGATGTAAGTTCAGCAGTCTCAGCCACAGATCTGCTTGCTCTTTCACAGCTGTCCACAACTCACAAGTAGTGTGAGGTTTATCACTAAGCTTATGAGTTTCAGCACAGCCTTTTGCCGCTTGGCGGAGGCAGGACTGCAGTGCTTCCAGCTCGTAACTGATGTGGTGATATCTGAGATGGAGGCTGAACATGAGGAGGAGGAGGAGGATGATGCGCAGGAGCTGTACACTGTGGGGGCAACTCTGACTGACATAGGGCCCGCAATCCTCGGTGTGGGGAGGATGTGTTCCGTCCCAAGGTCCTACTGGGTCCCGCCTTCCACTATGTTAACCCAGTGTGCCGTCAGGGAGATGTACCGTCCCTGGCCACAAGCACTTGTCCACGTGTCCGTTGTCAGGTGGACTCTCCCAGTAACTGCGTTGTTGAGGGCACGGCAGATGTTTTGGGGCACGTGCTTGTGTAGTGCGGGGAAGGCACACCGGGCAAAATAGTGTCGGCTGGCGACCGAGTACCAAGGGACGGCCACCGCCATAAGGTTGCGGAAGGATTCCGTCTCCACCAGCCTAAAAGCCAGCATTTCCAACGCAAGCAGTCATGAAATGTGCGAATTTAGGACTGTGGCCTGTGGGGCGTTGGCTGCGAATTTCCGCTTTCGTTCAAAGGTCTGGGATATGGACAATTGAACGCTGCGGTGGGACGTGGACGTTGATGCTGTTTCTTGAGAAACTGCCATAACAAGTGAAGACTGAGAGGAGGGGGCATCTTTGGATGCAGTATGGACAGGGGATTGCCTTGCACGCACAACAGGGGGTTCTCTTACACGCACAAGAGCGGAAGAAGCAGTGGTGACACCCGCTGACATTGGTCGTGGACCCTGGGGTTCGCCCCACAAAGTCGTGTGCTTTGCTGACATGTGCCTGATCATGCTGGTGGTGGTCAGGCTGGTAGTTTTGTCACCGCTGCTGATGCTGGCCTGGCAGGTGGTACAAATGGCCTTTTTGGGGTTATCAGCAGAGTCTTTAAAAAAAGTCCAGACTCTGGAAAACCTACCGGTTGTACTGGCAACGTCCCTCGTGTTGGTGTTACGGGGAACGGTTGCCCGCCTTCTGTCTGCGGCCACCACACTGCTTCTTCCTGCCTGTTGGGGTACTCTGCCTCCCTCCCCTTGTGTGCTGCTGGCCTCGCTCTGCGTGTCCTCCTGCCACGTTGGGTCAGTTACTAGATCATCCACCACCTCCTCCTCATCCACTTCTGCACCACGGTCCTCCTCCTCACTTTGTGGCAATTGTGTTTCGTCATCGTCCACCTCTTGTGACAAATTGCCAGCATCGCCTTCCTGTGGCCATGGCTGTTCAAATATTTGGCCATCGCTACATGGGATCTCCTCTTCCACCACTTCAAGTGGAGCTGGCGAGGGGCCCAAATATGGAAATGGACCAGTAAACAGCTCTTCAGAGTGTCCAACTGTGGGATCAGTTGCTGTCTGACGACACTTGGCATGGTGGGAGGAAGGAGCATCAGGGTGAGGAGGAGTATGCGGTCGATACTCACGGCTACTAACACTTGACCGTGTGGAAGACAGACCGGAGGTGGTGGTGCCCAGGTGACTGGAAGTATTATCTGCTATCCAATTAATAACCTGTTCACACTGATCAGTTCGCAATAGTGATGTTGTTGTGTGCTTCCCTAGAACTGGGAGCAAGAAGATGTGGCTGTTGTTTGTGGCACATTTTCACCTTGGCCACGGCCCCGTCCTCTGCACGCACCATCACCAGAACGTCCAGTTCCATGTCCCTTGCCATGCGCCTTGCCCATTGTAAATGAAGTAAAATAGCTTACACTTGCACTATCAATGGCAAAAGGGTAATAAAAAGGAGATTTGAACCGTGGAAGAGGAAAACCACAGTTCTAGTTCTCTGGCGTACAGCAGAATCTTTTAAACAGATATATTTGTGTCTGAACAGTCAGCGAGACACTCAAACTGTTTTTTTTATGTAAAAAAGGCAAAAAGGTGGATTACACCCAGATTTGAACTGTGGAAGAGGAAAACCACAGTTCTAGTTCTCTGGCCTACACCAGAATCGTTTAAACAGAAATATTTGTGTCTGAACAGTCAGCGAGACACTGAAACTGTTTTTTTTTATGTAAAAAAGGCAAAAAGGTGGATTACACCCAGATTTGAACCTTGGAAGAGGAAAACCACAGTTCTAGTTCTCTGGCCTACACCAGAATCGTTTATACAGATATATTTGTGTCTGAACAGTCAGCGAGACATTCAAACTGTTTTTTTTTATGGAAAAAAGGCAAAAAGGTGGATAACTCCCAGATTTGAACCGTGGAAGAGGAAAACCACAGTTCTATTTCTCTGGCCTACACCAGAATCTTTTAAACAGATATATTTGTGTCTGAACAGTCAGCGAGACACTCAAACTGGTTTTTTTTATGTAGAAAAGGCAAAAAGGTGGATTACACCCAGATTTGAACCGTGGAAGAGGAAAACCACAATTCTAGTTCTCTGGCCTACACCAGAATCTTTTAAACAGATATATTTGTGTCTGAACAGTCAGCGAGACACTCAAACTGTTTTCTTTATGTAAAAAAGGCAAAAAGGTGGATTACACCCAGATTTGAACCGTGGACGAGGAAAACCACAGTTCTAGTTCTCTGGCCTACACCAGAATCTTTTAAACAGATGTATTTGTGTCTGAACAGTCAGCGAGACACTCAAACTGTTTTTTTTTATGGAAAAAAGGCAAAAAGGTGGATAACACCCAGATTTGAACCGTGGAAGAGGAAAACCACAGTTCTAATTTCCTGGCGTATACCATACTTTTTTAAATAGATATATTTGTGTCTGAACAGTCAGCGAGACACTCAAACTGTTTTTTTTTTAATGGAAAAAAGGCAAAAGGTGGATAACACCCAGATTTGAACTGTGGAAGAGGAAAACCACAGTTCTATTTCTCTGGCCTACACCAGAATGTTTTAAACAGATATACTTGTGTCTGAACAGTCAGCGAGACACTCAAACTGTTTTTTTTTTATGTAAAAAAAGCAAAAAAGTGGATGACACCCAGATTTGAACCGTGGAAGAGGAAAAACACAGTTCTATTTCTCTGGCCTACACCAGAATCTTTTAAACAGATATATTTGGGTCTGAACAGTCAGCGAGACACTCAAGCTGTTTTTTTTTTATGGAAAAAAGGCAGAAAGGTAGATAACACCCAGATTTGAACCGTGGAAGAGGAAAACCACAGTTCTAATTTCCTGTGTCTGCTTGTGTGTGGGATAATAAGATCCTGCTGCAATTAAAATCGCCTGTGACATAGAAGCGGAGTGCTCAGTCAAAGCTTCTTTCTGTTACAAACCTGGATCAGTTACACCAGTTTTGTCAGGAGTAATGGGCCCAAATTCCGACAACTATTGTGAGAAGCTTGTGGAAGGATATTCCAAATGTCTGACTCAAGTCATTCAGTTTAAGGGAAATGGTACCAAATACTAATGAAATGTATGTAAACTTTTGACTTTGCAGTAAGTAATAAAAATGCCTTAAACATTCTCTCTCTCTCATTATTTTGGCAAATATTAAAAATTATGGCAATCCTAATTGACCTAAAACGGGAAAGGTTTATTCTGGTTTCATGTCAGATATTGAGAAAAACATGCATATGTGTCTTTTTATATAGTGTATATAAACGTCCGGTTTCAACTGTAAATTCCCCGTGCATAACTGCTTCCCCAAAGCTTTGTCTGAATAAATAGGAGAGTTTGCTAGATTAAGATAGCAGGAGGCAATACATGCAAAGAAAAATAAACAAGCTTACAGACCAGCGTGGATCATAAAGTTTTTGAGAAAATCATCAGAGTACAAATTCAGTAACATAGATGAAGTATATACCATTAATTCAGGGTTGCAGAGATGAAAATGAGAATGCAGGTTTCAAAGGGACGAATGCAGCATATAGATGAAGCATATATCAGGGGCGGACCTACCGCCGGTGCAGCCGATGCAACTGCATCGGCGCCCGGCGGTGCAGGGGGGCCCTTGCTGGGCGGCTAATGATGAGGGCAATCTGGCCTGCTTTTCGGAGCCCCAGGGTCCTGGGGGCCCATGGCCAGATTGCCCTCATCATATGCAGCGGGCAGGGAGCATCCCTGCAGCTCCACTTCTGACAGGAGGAAAATGGCAGCAGAGCAGAGCTGCAGGGATCCATCCTCACCTCTGCTTTCTGCCCAACGCTTCCTCCTTGACATAAACCCGCGCTGCTTGATGAAATGCTGGGAGAGGAACAGGAGAATGAGGGTAGGTGGGGGTGAGCAATGACGGGGCTGGGGTGAGCAATTATGGGGCTGGGGTGTGCAATAACGGGGCTGGGGTGAGCAATTATGGGGCTGGGGTGTGCAATAACGGGGCTGGGGTGAGCAATGATGGGGATGGGGAGAGCAATGATGGAGCTGGGAAGAGCAATGATGGGGCTGGGGTGAGCAATGATGGGGCTGGGGAGAGCAATAATGGGGCTGGGGAGAGCAATGGTGGGGATGGGGAGAGCAATGATGGGGAAGGTGGGGATGGGGAGAGCAATGATGGGGCTGGGGAGAGCAATGGTGGGGATAGGAAGAGTAATGATGAGGATGGTGGGGATGGGGAGAGCAATGATGAGGATGGGGAGAGCAATGATGGGGAAGGTGGGGATGGGGAGAGCAATGATGGGGCTGGGTAGAGCAATGATGGGGATGGGGAGAGCAATGATGAGGATGGTGGGGAGAGCAATGATGAGGGTGCTGGGAGAGAGCAATGACGGGGGTGCTGCGAGAGAGCAATGATGGGGGTGCTGGGGGATAGCAATGATGGGGGTGCTGGGACAGAGCAATGGACAGGGGTGCTGGTAGAGAGCATTGATGGGGGTTTCACTTTGATTGTACTGTAAATCCTTGTATATTTTCCGTGTGCACATAGCCTTACAGTAAATTGGGGAGAGTCGGTGGAGATTATAGTTAAAGGCGGGCACAGTGCTCCTTATCACTTTATATTTTGATTACTAAGTGGCTAATAGTATATTAATGGTGGGGTACATACAGTACAGACCAAAAGTTTGGACACACCTTCTCATTTAAAGATTCTTATGTATTTTCATGACTATGAAAATTGTACATTCACACTGAAGGCATCAAAACTATGAATTAACACATGTGGAATTATATACTTAACAAAAAAGTGTGAAACAACTGAAAATATGTCTTATATTCTAGGTTCTTCAAAATAGCCACCTTTTGCTTTGATGACTGCTTTGCACACTCTTGGCATTCTCTTGATGAGCTTCAAGTGGTAGTCACCGGAAATGGTCTTCCAACAATCTTGAAGCAGTTCCCAGAGATGCTTAGCACTTGTTGGCCCTTTTGCCTTCACTCTGCGGTCCAGCTCACCCCAAACCATCTCGATTGGGTTCAGGTCTGGTGACTGTGGAGGCCAGGTCATCTGGCGTAGCACCCCATCACTCTCCTTCTTGGTCAAATAGCCCTTACACAGCCTGGAGGTGTGTTTGGAGTCATTGTCCTGTTGAAAAATAAATGATGGTGCAACTAAACGCAAACCGGATGGAATAGCATGCCGCTGCAAGATGCTGTGGTAGCCATGCTGGTTCAGTATGCCTTCAATTTTGAATAAATCCCCAACGGTGTTACCAGCAAAGCACCCCCACAACATCACACCTCCTCCTCCATGCTTCACGGTGGGAACCAGGCATGTAGAGTCCATCCGTTCACCTTTTCTGCGTCGCACAAAGACACGGTGGTTGGAACCAAAGATCTCAAATTTGGACTCATCCGACCAAAACACAGATTTCCACTGGTCTAATGTCCATTCCTTGTGTTCTTTAGCCCAAAGAAGTCTCTTCTGCTTGTTGCCTGTCCTTAGCAGTGGTTTCCTAGCAGCGATTTTACCATGAAGGGCTGCTGCACAAAGTCTCCTCTTAACAGTTGCTGTAGAGATGTGTCTGCTGCGAGAACTCTTTGTGGCATTGACCTGGTCTCTAATCTGAGCTGCTGTTAACCTGCGATTTCTGAGGCTGGTGACTCGGATAAACTTATCCTCAGAAGCAGAGATGACTCTTGGTCTTCCTTTCCTGGGGCGGTCCTCATGTGAGCCAGTTTCTTTGTAGCGCTTGATGGTTTTTGCAACTGCACTTGGGGACACTTTCAAAGTTTGACCAATTTTTTGCACTGACTGACCTGCATTTGTTAAAGTAATGATGGCCACTCGTTTTTCTTTACTTAGCTGCTTTTTTCTTGCCATAATACAAATTCTAGCAGTCTATTCAGTAGGACTATCAGCTGTGTATCCACCAGACTTCTGCACAACACAACTGATGGTCCCAACCCCATTTATAAGGCAAGAAATCCAACTTATTAAACCTGACAGGGCACAGCTGTGAAGTGAAAACCATTTCCAGTGACTACCTCTTGAAGCTCATCAAGAGAATGCCAAGAGTGTGTCTTTAAAGCAAAAGGTGGCTACTTTGAAGAACCTAGATTATAAGACATATTTTCAGTTGTTTCACACTTTTTTGTTAAGTATATAATTCCACATGTGTTAATTCATAGTTTTGATGCCTTCAGTGTGAATGTACAATTTTCATAGTTATGAAAATACAGAAAAATGTTTAAATGAGAAGGTGTGTCCAAACTTTTGGTCTGTACTGTATGTGTGTGTGGCTATATATACATCTGTAGCTTTGTCGCCATAAAAGGTGGGGGGCTCAGACACATTTCTTGCACAGGGGCCCCAAGCAGTCAGTTTACGCCCCTGGTATATATACCATTAATTCAGGGTTGCAGAGATGAAAATAGAAAATGCAGTCTTGAAAAGGATCAATGCAGCATATGAATGAAGTATATGCCTTCAGAAGAGAGATGAATGTTAGATTCATGCCATGTGTGAGGCAGTGACTGGGATCGTATACGAGGGACGTTATATATCCCCCAGAATGTGTACAGAGACCTATTAAATCCATTGGAGTGCATTGCAGTCACAGACACAGCTGCGGCTGCAATGCAGGAATGAAGGTGAGCATTGACCTGGTCAGGCTATCTGGCTAAGGCAGATTAAGTAAAACCCGGCAGGGCCTTCATTTCCTGGGGGAGGCTACAGGAAGGCAGTGGGGCAGCCTCCTCCCTCCAACCCGGGTTTTCCAGTGGCTCTTGCCAAAGGTCCTTTAAAAACTCTGCATTAAGGATTAGTGTTGTTCAGTGTTGGGACCTGCTAGGAGCATAGCAGGAAAGCTCGGCAGGCCTGTGAGTAGCTGAACCCACGCCTGGAAAGACTCTGCACCTGTCAGGCTCTGAGCGGCCCGGCGCGGCCGTTGCCCCCGGCAACCGTTGTTATGGACTTGTATTAACCCGGCTGCAAACCGGAGGACTTTCTGTTTACCTGTGAGTTTTGCTGAACAAAACTGCTTATGTTGGACTTGCTTGGGTCACTGCCTCAGTTACTGCACGGTGTGAACACCGCCGCCCTACAGCTTGGTGGAGAATGCGGGCATTGTGACTGAGGCATACCCCACCGGCAGCTGCATGACCACAATCCGGCCTGCCTCCTTTCAGCCCCACCCTGTGGACAAAATGGAGGAGCTGTTAAAGCAGTTGGTACTCACCCAGCATCAGCAGCTGCAGTCTCAGCGGCAACAGCAGGAGCAGCACCAGAATCTCCAACGGCAACTACAGGAGCGGGAACAGCAGCACAATCAGCAGCAGCTACTGTACCAGCAAAAAACAAATGAATTGATGCTGCAACAGATTGCTGCCCTGCGGGAAACGGCCCCAACGCCGATCCCGGAACGTCGAGAGGCCCGGGACAAGGTTCGCTCAGCGTTGAGGAAGATGGGACCGGAGGACGATGTGGAAGCCTTCCTGACCATCTACGAACGCACAGCAGAGCAGGAAAACCTACCAGCTGGCCAGTGGGTGGAAGTGGTGGCTCCGTTTTTTTCCGGCGATGCCCAGAAGGCCTACTTCGACCTCAGACGGTAGGACGCCCAGGACTACCAGAGGCTCAAAGGTGGGATCTAGGGGTCAATACATACGTGAGGGTTCAGCGCGTATTTTCATGGGCTTTTGTGGAGACCCGACCCGCCCGGTCTCAGGCTTATGACCTTCTGCAGCTGGTAAGGAGGTGGCTCCAGCCTGAGACTTTGACTCCAGCCTAGATGGTGGAGAGGGTGGTGGTCGACCGGTTGGTGAGGACTCTGCCAGCCACTAGCCAACGTTGGGTGGGGCAAGGGGACCCCGGCACCCTCGACCAGGTGGTCAGCCTGATCGAGCTGTACTCGGCCACTCAGGACTTTATACGGGACTCTGCCCCCTCGTGGCTGTCATGCAGGACCCTGCCAAACCAGGAACCAGGAAAGGGGTCCCGTCTCTCTGCTGAGGACAGTCAGCACCGTACCCGTGCTGAAGGGGAACTCTGGAGTGAGAGTGGCAGGAGACCGGTTCCCTCCCAAAGGGTCAAAAGATCTAACAGTACCTCCACCATTAGGTGCTGGCAGTGTCAGGGGCCAGGACATGTGGTTGCTAACTGCCCTCTGACTACAGAACCCATGGACTGCGGGTATAACCGCCGGGTCTCACTGTACTCCCGGACCGTCTGCACTATGAGTGCCGACCCCCCCGGACAGTAAACCCCATCTGTGCCAGGTACTGGTTAACGGAGGCCCTCTTAGACTCGGGAAGCCTAGTGTCTTTGGTACAGGAGTCACTGGTGGCAGGAGACAACCCCAGTGGACGGACAGTCAGGGTTGTGTGTATCCATGGGGACCTCCGAGAATACCCAACCGCGGAGGTAGTGTTGTCCACGCCATGTGGGGACACGAAACATGTGGTGGGGGTGGTAAAAACTCTTCCCTATGGGACTGTGTTGGGAAGAGACTTGCCCCTGTTCTGGACTCTGTGGAAAAACAAAACTCACTCTTCCCCAGTAAAATTTATTACGGGCACTGTACCCGAAGAACCCGAGTCAGGGGTACTTGCCGTAGGGGTGTCCAACCTAGGGACAGAGTGTGACCCTGATAGGTTTCCCCTAGAGGTGCTTGCAGGAGAAGTCGAGGAGACTCCATTGATCCCCGAGCTGGAAGTATCCCGGGGCACGTTTGGGACAGCTCAGCTACAGGATCCCACCCTGACTCGGGCGCGGAAAAGGGTGTTAGAGGTAAATGTTGTAGCTCAACAGTCCGGTGTAGATACTGTGATTCCACGCATGCTGGTCCACAGTGAGTTGCTCTATAGGGTAGACAAAATCAGGGACGAGGTCGTGTAACAGTTAGTGGTAACTCAGTCGTACCGTCGGTCGGTTCTGGAGATGGCACACACACACCTGCTGGGTGGACATTTAGGGGTTAAAAAGACGCAAGAGCGTATCTTGCAGCGGTTCTTTTTGCCGGGGATTTACGCGGAGGTTCAAAAGTACTGCGAATTCTGCCCCGAATGTCAGCTGACCACACCCACCGCAAGTTTTCGTAGCCCATTGGTACCTCCGCCAGTAATAGAGGTACCTTTTGAATGGATTACAATGGACAATGGAGTAGGACCCATTGTAAAATCCGCTCGTGGCCACCAACATATACTTGTGGTCGTCAACTGTGCCATCAGGTACAAGGAGGCTATACCGCAATGCCACACATTGGTGAAACTGATTGCACGGGAGCTGTTTGCCATGTTCTGTCTCCTTGGGCTATCTAAGGAGATCCTGATGGATCAAGGGACCCCTTTTATGTCCAAGGTGACGAGAGAACTGTGCAAACTGCTAAAAATAAAATAATTGCGCACCTCGGCGTACCACCCTCAAACCGACGGGCTAGTAGAATGGTTCAATAAAACCCTCAAGTCCATGTTAAAAAAGGTGGTTTCTAAGGACAGAAGGGATTGGAACATGTTACTACCCTATTTGATGTTCGCCGTCTGTGAGGTACCCCAGGCTTCCACAGGGTTCTCTCCCTTTGAGTTATTGTACGGCAGACACCCTAGGGGTCTGTTGGACATAGCCAAAGAGACGTGGGAACAATAGCCGACTCCACATAAGAGTATAATTGGCTAGTGTGCAGGACCGGATCGCGGCGTTCATACCCATCGTGAAAGAACATCTGGTAGATGCCTAGGTAGCACAGAGGCGCACATATAATAAAAGAGCCACGGTCAGGTCTTTTAACAAGGGCGATCGGGTGGTAGTACGTGTACCTTCAGCCAGGGGTGCGTCCGGGGGAGAGGTCAGGATAAGTGATGCTCTCACTAAACAGCAGCGACGGGAGGCTCGCTCACTGGTGCAGCAGAATACCGACGTGTTCTCAGAGCTACCGCGTAGGACTGCGGTTCTCCAACATGACATTGTCACCGAACCTAGGGTAAGGGTACGAATGAGACCGTACCGGGTGCCCGGAGGCAAGCCGGCACGGCTGAGGTAAAACAAATTCTCCAGTTATATATCCCCCAGAATGTGTACAGAGACCTAATAAATCCATTGGAGTGCATTGCTGTCACAGACACAGCTGCGGCTGCAACGCAGGAATGAAGGTGAGCTTTGACCTTGTCAGGCTATCTGGCTAAGGCAAATTAAGTAAAACCCGGCAGGGCCTTCATTTCTTGGGGGAGGCTACAGGAAGGCAGTGGGGCGGCCTCCTCCCTCCATCCTTGGTTTTCCAGTATCTCTTGCCACAGGTCCTTTACCTGTGTTATGGACTTGTGTTAACCCGGCTGCGAACCGGAGGACTTTCTGTTTACCAGGGAGTTTTGCTAAATAAAAGCTGGTTATGTTGGACTTGCTTGGGTCACTGCCTCAGTTACTGCACGGTGTGAACACCGCCGCACTACACATGTTTAACTGCCAGGCACTTTGAAAAATGGTACTTAGATAAAATAGACATAAATGCACCCCTGCATATAGGCATACCTGTATGCCTCATATCAGATGTGTTGTTGTTGAGAAATCATCTTTTATCACTTTATATAAATTACCTCTTCCAAGCTATGGAGAGGAAGCTGCCTGGAAGATAACTCTGCCTCCAGAGCTTATATTACATGAAGGGAGAGTTACCAGTGTGATGTGTAATGGCTGCTCTCTGCTCTCCTGATCTCACTGCAGAGCTGTGTGTGATTATAACTATCACATCTGCAGGTTCCCCTCAGCTTCCAACTCACAGGCAAACAGGGTTGCAATATAGCAGAGAGAAGCAAAAAATGTGTTTGCAAGAAGACAAGGTTCATTTCTCCTGTTCTTTGTTAGTTACTTGTCTCACATTGGTAACTTCCCTGCATGTAAAATAAGCTCTGGAGGCAGAGTTATCCTCAAGGCAACATCCTCCTCACAGCCACAGTGATAAAAGATGATTTATTAGCAACAAGGCATCTGATATGAGGCATACAGTTATCACTGTCCTTAGCAGTCTATAACATGAATACTCATATTAATAGTTTAGATAGGTCAAATGCGGTGACAGATTCCCTTTAACCCTGCTGTTCTGTTCGTATTGGCTATACACTTGTACTCTTCGGGTCAATATGACCCAACCTATTAAAGTCTGTTAATTTGGACATTTAGCTACTCTAAGTGTATTATTTAAATACCAGGTGCATTATTTAACTGTATGTGAACATGGTTGGTCAAAAACAAATGAAAAATAAAAATCAAAACTTCAGTTTTCTAAAGAAAATAAAGCAAAGGGTTGTACATGTTCACTTATTGCTATTTTCAGGATTCTTCCATTCTGCACAGAAATAACTCACATGTGCTTTACATAAATATTTACTACGACTAGATCATGTAATATTTGTTTTATGTAGCATCGACGTCTCTGCCTCCTGCCGGGCAGAGACGCCGTTCCCCTCACCGCTACGGTCCTGGTCCGGCGTCTTCCTGCTCCCCTGCTGCTGTGGCGCGCACTGCACGCAGCTTCCTGGGCAAGGTGCTTAGGGCACGCACGGGCTCCCTCCCTCTTAAAGGGGCCGCACGCGCCATCCTAAAGAGTCCCCGGCCAATGGCCGGAGGACTTCTCCTATATAAGGCACCTCCTCCAAAATGGAGGTGCCTGTGCAAGGTTGTTGTTTCGTGTGCTAACACTTTCCTCAGCCCTCAGGTCCCGCTGCCTGTCAGTCCTGCCTGCCAGTCTGTCTAACAGTCCAGCCCGCCAGTCTGCCTTACAGTCCAGCCCGCCAGTCTGCCTTACAGTCCAGCCCGTCAGTCTGCCTTACAGTCCAGCCCGCCAGTCTGCCTTACAGTCCAGCCCGCCAGTCTGCCTTACAGTCCTGCCTGCCAGTCTGTCTAACAGTCCTGCCCGCCAGTCTGCCAGCTACCTGTCGTGCCCGCCAGCCTGCCTACATGGAGCACCTGCCAGTTACCTGCCGTGCCCGCCAGCCTGCCTACCTGGGGCACCTGCCAGTTACCTGCCTTACCCGCCAGCCTGCCTACCCATAGCACCTGCCAAGTAACCTACCGTGTCCGCCAGGAGGACCTGCCTGGCTATCCGCCGTACCCACCTGCTTGCTTACCCGGCGCACCTGTCTGGCTATCAGCCGTACCTGCCTGCTTATCTACCGGGACCACCCGCCAGCCTTCCTGCCGTGCTCATCCGCTGTACCGGTCAGCTCCTGTCATCTGACCCGTGGGAGTCACCTGCTCTCACACAAGGTCGGTCCCAGAGTGGCACCTGGTTCCACCACCCGGACCCGTAACAGTTTGCACAGGCCATGGAACCCGGTGGCCCCCCGGCTCCTTCGCTCTCAGACCTGTATCAAGAGGTCTCTCACCAGAGATCCCAAAAGATACTATCGTGTCTTATCTGCAGACAGTCAACTCCCGCCTGGACGCGCTATCCACCCCGACTGTTTCCGTCTCTAATTGAGCAGCACCCGCTCCGGCGGCACCTCAACCCAGTGGCGATGTGGCATCCGGCTTTGAACCCCCGGCTCTCTGAGCCTCCATGTTTTGGTGGGGACCCCGATTTATGTCAGGGCTTTATAAATCAGTGCACGCTGCACTTTGAACTCCTGGCACATCAGTTCACCTCCGACCGGGCCAATGTGGCGTTCATCATGTCTCACCTCACTGGAGAGGCATTGGCTTGGCTGAACCCTCTGTGGGAAAGAGGGGATCCCCTGGTATCCGATCTTCTGGCTTTCCTTGCTGCCTTCCGGAAGGTCTTCGATAAACCCGGACCTTTGTAGCGGTTCCGGATAGAAAGAAGGTTTTACTCTGGGGCCATTCATCCAAATTAGCCGGTCGTGCTGGCCAGAGATTACTGGTGGCCTTCCCTGCGCAAGGATGTTGCGGACTTTGTCGTGGCTTGTTTGTTAGAATCTATGTTGTTTTACTATCGGCCATCTTGTTGTGGTTTGCTGGCTTCTAGTCTTTTCCTCTTGTGCTGGGTTTCTTGGTCCCGTGATCTCTGCACTCTTTATTACCCAGCACCTGGCCCCCATTCTCTGCTGGACATCAGTGTTGTAACGCTCGTGCTCTGGCTAAGTAGCCTGGTTTAGTTCTTCTTGCTTTGGACTATTGTTATCCTGGGACTTCTTGTTCCACCAGTTTTGTTTCCTTTAATTTTCGTTTCTGCAACTAACTTTTCTGTTAGGAGGTCTCCTGCTTTTGCTCACAGTCCTTAGATCTTTTAGGGACCCCTTTCACTTTCCTACAGGTCTTCGTTTGAGTTCAGTGCAGGAGTTTCGGTGGGGCTATTCATACGGAATAAGGCACCCACCCCATCGTAGGGTAAAGCTAAGTCCCAGTGCAGGGACAGCTTTTCCCTCCTATTCCTTAGTTCTAAGTTGCAGAAAATAACAGTATATCCAGCCGCGTTTAAAAAAAAAAAAGTTTTTTTTTTTTTTTTTTCCCTTCTCCTCTCCTCTTCCTGGATTTTCTTCAGTATGTGTACCATCCAGGAGCTTGCTCAACGCTTGCAAGGACTGACTCTGGAGGTTGCCAATCTTCAGCAGTACGTGAGTAAATACCCTGCAGAACACTATGAAGAACCTAAGGTAGGATTACCTAAGTGTTTCTCGGGGAAACGACAGGATTTTTTTCATTTAAAAATGCTTGTTTGTTGTATTTTCGGCTCAGACCTAGATCTTCTGGTAGTGAACTACAGCGTGTAGGAATTATCATGTCTCTATTGCGTAAGGAACCTCAAATCTGGGTGTTTTCCTTGTCTCCTGATGATGATTGTCTGAGGTCTGTGGAGGCATTTTTTGATGCTTTGGATTTGCTATATGATGATCCTGATCTGGTTGCATCAGCTGAGGCAGAGCTCAGACTTCTCAAACAGGGTTCTCTTGATGCTGAGAGTTATTGCACCCTGTTCAGATGATGGTCTGCAGAGGTCACGTGGAATGACCCTGCACTCAAATTTCAGTTTCTGGCAGGCTTGAGTGAAAGGGTTAAAGATTTGCTCATTGCATTCCCTGCACCTGATACTTTGCAAGTTGCCATGCAGTTAGCTATCCGTGTGGATAGAAGGTTGAGGGCTAGACAGAATGAGGAGAAGTTTCCTGTATTGTTGGATTCTGTTTCTCACTATATTCCTGCCGACACTGGGGAACCTATGCAGGTTGGGGCAATGTCATCCCGTTCCAGGGAGAGGGACAGGAGGTTCTCTGAGGGACTTTGCTTGTATTGCGGTAAGGCTGATCATTTTTTAAAGCAATGTGAGGTTCGCTTAAGGAAAGAAAAAAAATATGGTCAGTAGAAATAACACTCCCGTTCGCATTGCGTTTTTACGTTCTGCTGGGGTGTTTTTCCTGGTAATACCACCTGTCAGGGTAATTGGAGTTTCAGGTTATGGTGGATTGTGGTTCTGCACTTAATTTGATTCAATTTCTTGAAAAGTATAAGTTTGATTCTGAACCTTTGTCGTCTCCTTTTCCTGTGGTGGTGATTGATAATACTCCCCTGGAGCATGGGAGCATTCTTCGAAAGGTCACTGGGTTTCCGCATACTATAAATATGGAACATCAGGAGCAGATTGACTTATTTGTACTTGCTAAGTTGCCTTCCCCGGTCGTCCAGGGGTTGCTCTGGTTAAAAGTGCATAATCCTTTGCTGGACTTGTCGTCTGGTTCCATAGGATCCTGAGGTCAGGGGGTATTATGGTAAGTGTTGTAATGTTCACATTGCGGCTGTTGTGAAGGGCAAGTCACCTGAACCCCTTCAGGATTTTTGGAGGGTTTTTTCGGAGGTGGCTCCGAAAGCTTTACCACCTCATTGAGATTACGATTGCGCTAATGACTTCGTTCCTGATGCTAAGCTCCCTAAGAGCCGGTTGTTTAATCTTACAATTCCCGAGAGGGAGGTTTTGAAAGAGTACCTTCAAACTAGTTTAGCTGCAGGTCACATAAAACCCTCTAAGTCTCCTGTGGCGGTTGGGTTCTTTTTTGTCAAAAAGAAGGATGGGGGTCTTAGGCCATGTCTGGATTTTCAGGAGATTAATAAGATCACTGTGCGCAATCCTTACCCATTACCACTTATTCCGGACTTTTTTAACCAATTGACCGGAGCTAAATGGTTTTCTAAGATTGACCTTCGTGAGGCATATAATTTGCTGCAGGTGAAGGACGGAGATGAATTGAAGACAGCTTTTAACACCCAGGAAGGACATTTTGAGTGTTTGGTGATGCCTTTTGGGCTTACTAACGCCCCTGCATTTTTCATCAAGGCCATTCTGAGACCCTTGATCGGTAGGAGTGTTATTGTTTATCTGGATGACATTTTGATTTATTCATCGGATCTTGAGTCTCATTGGCAGAGAGTACGCAAAGTTCTTCAGATACTGAGAGATAATACACTCTTTGCTAAATTGGAGAAGTATCAGTTTGCTGTTCAGAAAATTAGTTTTTTGGGTTACTTTGTCTCTTCTGATGGTTTTGAGATGGACCCGGTGAAAGTTCAGGCTGTGCTGGAGTGGCCGAAGCCTGAGGGTTTGAAGTCTGTACAGAGGTTTTTGGGGTTTGCCAATTATTACAGGAAATTCATAAAGAATTTCTCTGTCATCCCTAAACCTATGTAACATCCCTGGCGGCGTGCTGGCATGGCTTACCACCTCCCACCATGCAAGACCGCCATCTTACCTATCAGTCCAGACTGCACACTTTGCTCCAGTACCTGCTGTGTGCATGCCTCTTTTCTGATTGCTTAGGGCGGCGGCGCGGTTACTGCCTGTTTCTTATAGTTACTGTGTGCACAGTCCTAATGCGTCCCCAGCCTATTGCTGTGAGTCACTGGATACTTAAACCCCCTCTACCTAGTAGGAGGTGCCTGAGCAACACTTTCTTTCAGTGTGTTCTGTGCAACTGAGTTGCCAGGTCCTGTCCTGTATCTTGTCTGTTTCCGCCACCCTGGGGGCTGTATACCCAGGCCCGTTGCCTGTATCTGTGACTTTTAGTCTGTTTCCGCCACCCTGGGGGCTGAGTTCCCAGGCTCGTTCCTGTATCTTGTTCCTGGTTCAGTTCCTGTCTGAACAGTGTCCTAGCCCGTTACTTGTTTGTCTCTATGTTCGTATCTTCCCTTTTCCTGCAGTGTCTGAACCTGCACCTAACTCCAACTCATTGTCTCTGTACTTCTGTTTGTGAGTTTAGTGTCCACTCGCTAATTCATTGTAAGTACCTTGTGTGTATCTGCTCTGCTTGTCTACCGCACCTGCGGTTTTGCTCTGCTTGTCTACCGCATATGCGGGTTTTGCTCTGCTTGTCTACCACACCTGCGTTTTTTGCTCTGCTCTGCTTGTCTACCACACCTGCGGGTTTTGCTCTGCTCTGCTCGTCTACCGCACCTGCGGGTTTTGCTCTGCTCTGCTGGTCTACCGCACCTGCGGGTTTTGCTCTGCTCTGCTTGTCTACCGCACCTGCGGCTCTGTTCCTGTATCCCAGTCTGTACTGGTCCCTATCCTGCCTGCGTTCCTACCTGCCAGTACCCACCTGTCTGTCTGCATACCAGCCGTGCCTGCCAGTACCCACCTGACTGCATACCAGCCGTGCCTGCCAGTACCCACCTGTCAGTATGCCAGCCTAACCTGCCTGTTTCTGCATTCCCCGGTGTGGGTCAACAGCTGTGACCGGGGTCTGACCAGGAGTAGCACCTGGTCTCTCTGCTCGGTTCCTCCCTGGTTCACGGAGTCGACTGAGCCGCCGTGCGACCTTGGACGGACCGAGTTGATACTTAGTCACGCCCCTCCAGGCACTCCTCGGTTCATGGTCTAGTGGGATCACTAACCACGCTCACGCCAGTCAGTCTGGGCATGTGCGTAACAGTTTGCCCAGGCCATGGTCCCCGTTGAGCTCCACGGCCCTTCGCTCTCTGAGACATTTGAATCCTTGTCTGGCGAATACGTGCACCAAGGAAAAAATTTTTCTCAAGCTGAGGTCCAGGCAATTTACGCACCAGCCCAAATGGAGCTATCAGCACTCGTTCCTGCGGATCCACCACGGTACTACGGGGATCCAAAACAAAGCCGTGTGTTTGTGGAGCAATGTATGTTGCATTTCAAATTCTATACTCACTATTTTCCCACTGATCGGGTTAAAGTAGCATTTATGATGTCCTACTTAGTGGGTGATGCCTTGAACTGGATCACCCCCCTATGGGAAGCATGGGATCCTATCATCTCTGACCTGCAGGCCTTCCTGGTGGCCTTTCTAATGGTCTTCGATGACCCTAACCCTGAGGCTTCTGCTAAAGCTTCCCTTCCCAATATCCTGGAGCAGTCCCGATGGGTGATGCGTGTAGGTAGCCCACCAGCTCTCCAGCCTGAAGAGACTGCTGCCCACACAGAATCCACACAGGATGACAATGCTCCACAGAATACTTCTCTTCCCAACCTCAAGAGGCAGTCCAGACGTGCAAGGTGTAGAGGTAAACCGTCACGCCAGGTTCTGTCCTCCCAAAGACCTCCTGTTCCCCAGCCTGTAGAGGCAGCTACCAGCACAGAATCCATGAAGGATGACCATATTCGTCAGGCAAAGCAGAGGCCAGAACTCAGTCACAAAATTGGATTGCGGTCCCGCTGTGGTTGTTTGGGACACCCTCACGGTCTCTGTCCAGCGAAGGTTGGAGAATCCCAAGACATTAGGCCTGTAGGAGAGGCTGCCCTTGGTGTTAGTGTTTCCTCTCCACAGATGACCGTGACTGTCTCCGTGGCAAGTGAAGGCCTCGGATTAACCGGAAGTTTCGAGCATAAAGTCTTGAAGAGTCAGTGTCTGATTCCCGTCCGACAACTCCAGAATCTGGTTTGGGCATTTTCAGTGGAAGGACGAGCCCTACTTAGAAACAGTCAAAATATGTCTGTACAAATTAAGCTCCAGATTGGAGCATTACACATGAAGAAGTTCACATTCCAGGTGCTGTCTGGTTCAACCACAGGTTGTCCAGAGCCGAGAGATCTAGTGCCCGCTTAGGTCTGGAGATCCTGCATGATGTTTCCTGGGGGACTGCTGAGGTACAAGGGGTGTCCAGTCCCCATATCTTCAGGACAGTCAGCAGTGTCTTCTTCACCAGATCTGCTAGTCGCTGACTCGCTGTGCGCTGAAGTCTCCGAAAGAAGGGAAGCGGAGGCATTGTCCCCACACAGTCTCGACGATTGTACCAATGATCTGGCTTTAGGCACCGCCCCGCCTCGCAGACGTGTCATCTCAGAAACCAGACTGAAGTTAGTCCCTTAGCAAGGATACTCCATCTCTAACAAATCTGGCAATAAGTCCATCAAGGCGGTGGCTACCTCCAAGTCTCTGCACCCCTCCAACCAGGCGGAGGACCTCCAGTTGCCTCCTGAATCCTCCAGGATGCTACCTGATAACAAATGGAGAGAGACTTTTCTGCACCCTGTACCTGATACTTCGTCCACTTCATCCAGTAAGCTTGGCAAAGTGTACGTCAAGGAGGTGGTTACCCCCGAGTCTCTGCACCCCTCCAACCCGGTGGAGAATCTCCAGTTGTCCCGTAAATCTTTTGGGGTGCTACCCGATATTAACAAATGGGGAGAGACTTTCCTGTGTCTTGTTCCTGGTACTTCACTCACTTCATCTGTTGCTGAGGATGGCTCGATGGGAGGAAGCATCCTAGTCACCAAGATGGTGAGACCAGTTTCTTTCCCGCTAGTGGACAGAAGAGGTAATCTTCTTGAAGAGAAGGATCGGCCTCCAAATTCTCTGCAGAAAATCCTTGCAGGCTTGAAGAAGAGGGGGCGTAAAGGGGGGGGTACTGTAACATCCCTGGTGGCGTGCTGGCATGGCTTACCACCTCCCACCATACAAGACTGCCATCTTACCTATCAGTCCAGGCTGCACACTTTGCTCCAGTACCTGCTGTATGCATGTCTCTTGTCTGATTGCTTAGGGCGGCGGCGCGGTTACTGCCTGTTTCTTATAGTTACTGTGTGCACAGTCCTAATGCGTCCCCAGCCTATTGCTGTGAGTCACTGGATACTTAAACCCCCTCCACCTAGTAGGAGGTGCCTGAGCAACACTTTCTTTCAGTGTGTTCTGTGCAACTGAGTTGCCAGGTCCTGTCCTGTATCTTGTCTGTTTCTGCCACCCTGGGGGCTGTATACACAGGCCCGTTGCCTGTATCTGTGACTTTTAGTCTGTTACCGCCACCCTGGGGGCTGAGTTCCAAGGCTCGTTCCTGTATCTTGTTCCTGGTTCAGTTCCTGTCTGAACAGTGTCCTAGCCCATTACTTGTTTGTCTCTATGTTCATATCTTCCCTTTTCCTGCAGTGTCTGAACCTGCACCTAACTCCAACTCGTTATCTCTGTACTTCTGTTTGTGAGTTTAGTGTCCACTTGCTACTTCATTGTAAGTACCTTGTGTGTGTATATGCTCTGCTTGTCTACCGCACCTGCGGTTTTGTTCTGCTTTTCTACAGCACCTGCGGGTTTTGCTCTGCTCTGCTTGTCTACCGCACCTGCTGGTTTTGCTCTGCTCTGCATGTCTTCCGCACCTGCGGGTTTTGCTCTGCCGTGCTTGTCTACCGCACCTGCGGGTTTTGCTCTGCTCTGCTTGTCTACCGCATCTGCAAATTTTGCTCTGCTTGTCTACCGCACCTGCGGGTTTTGCTCGGCTCTTCTTGTCTGCCGCACCTGCGGCTCTATTCCTGTATCCCAGTCTGTACTGTTCCCTATCCTTCCTGCGTTCCTACCTGCCAGTACCCACCTGTCTGCATACCAGCCGTGCCTGCCAGTACCCACCTGTCAGTATGCCAGCCTAACCTGCCTGTTCCTGCATTCCCCGGTGTGGGTCAACAGCTGTGACCAGGGTCTGACCTTGAGTAGCACCTGGTCTCTCTGCTCGGTTTCTCCCTGGTTCACGGAGTCGACTGAGCCGCCGTGCGGCCTTGGTCGGACCGAGTTGATACTTAGTCAAACCCCTCCAGACACTCCTCGGTTCATGGTCTAGTGGGATCACTAACCACACTCACGCCAGTCAGTCCGGGCGTGTGCGTAACAACCTATTACTGATCTCACCAAGAAGGGTGCTAATACAGTCCAATGGTCCACTGAGGCTATTGAAGCTTTTGAGTATCTCAAGGAGAGGTTCAGCTCCGCTCCTGTTCTTATCCAGATGGATGAGACCAAGCCATTTTTGGTTGAGGTGGATGCCTCATCTATAGGCGTAGTTGCGGTTCTGTCCCAGGAGGGTGAGGATGGGGTGCATCCCTGTGCTTTCTTTTCAAAAAATTTTCTGAGACAGAGCTTAACTATGATGCTGGGAATCGTGAGTTGTTGGCTATTAAACTGGCGTTCGAGCATTGGCGACATTTTTTTGGAGGGGGGCTCGACATCCTATACAGGTTTTCACTGATCATAAGAATTTAATTTATCTGGATGCAGCTAAACGTTTCAATGCCCGTCAGGCTAGGTGGGCACTGATTTTTGCCCAGTTCAAATTTTCCGCAACCTTTGTCCCGGGGACAAAGAATGTTAAGGCTGACGCTTTGTCTCTTAGTTTCTCTCCAGCGGTGAATGCTGAGAGGGAGGAGTGTATTTTGCAGAGAGGGGTGGTGGTGGCCACATTTAATTCTGAGTTGGAGAATAGCATCCTAGGAGCTCAGAGTGCGGCACCAACTAACACTCCTTGTGGTAAATTGTTTGTGCCTAGAGCCTTGAGGAGAGCGTTGTTTGTTGAATGTCATGAGTCTCGGTTGGTGGGTCACCCAGGGATTTCGGAAACTAGGAAGTCTATCGGTCGGAGTTTCTGGTGGCCAGTGTGGCAAAGGGAAGTCATCAAGTGCGTGCGTCTGTGCGCTAGGTCAAAGGCCTCTCACGCTCCGGCTGCGGGGTTGCTATGCCCCTTGGAAGTTCCTAGTTCACCATGGACACACCTTGCCATGGATTTTATCACCGATCTGCCTTTATCGGAGGGTTTTTCTGTCATCTGGGTTGTTGTGGACCGGTTTAGTAAAATGTGTCATCTGGTTCTGTTCAACAAGTTACCTTGCTCCAAGACTTTTGCTAAGGCTTTTGTGAAGGAGATTGTCAGGCTCCATGGTGTTCCCACAGACATTGTTTCCGATAGAGGACCACAGATTTTAGCTCGCTTTTGGTGTGCTTTTTGTGACAGATTGAAAATTCTTTTGTCATTCTCATCGGGGTATCATCCAGAGTCCAATGGACAGACTGAAAGGAAGAACCAGGATGTCGAGCAGTTTTTGAGATGTTTTGTGGCAGACAATCAGGAAATGTGGTCAGAATTTCTACCACTTGCGGAGTTTGCCCTTAATAATCATACTTCTTCCTCGGCTGGTTGTTCTCCTTTTTTTGTTGTACTGGCAGGTATCCATCTTTTGGTCCATTTTCCAAAGTTGGGGCTGCTGTACCAGAGGAGGACATTTTTTCTGGTGATTTGGAGAGGGTTTGGACCAGTGTACACCTGAACCTTAAAGAGGCTAACAGGAGATCAAAAAGGTATTTTGACAAAAAAAGAAAGGAGTCCTTGTTTGCTGTTGGGGATATGGTTTGGTTGACCTCTAGGAATCTTCGTTTGAAAATTCCTTCTAAAAAACTGGGCCCTAAATTTGTGGGTCCTTTCAAAGTGGTTCAGATTGTCAACTCGGCAGCTGTGAGGTTGGGCATTCCCTCGTCCTGGAGGATTAATTTTGTGTTTCATGTGTCGTTACTTAAGAAGGCACACACGCCTGATAAGCAGGCGAAGCCTACTGTTCCTGCTCTTGATGAGGATGGTGAATTTGAGATTTCTCACATTTTGGATTCCAGGTGGCATAGAGGAAGATTACAGTATCTTGTGTCCTGGAGAGGTTTCAGCCCCGAGGATAATTCCTGGGTGAAGGTCGAGGACGTCTCGGCCTCAAGGCTAATTAAGGCTTTTCACAGGAGATTTCCTGGTAAAGCTCGGCCTAGAGGAACCGGAGGATCCTCATAAAGGGGAGGTACTGTTAGAATCTATGTTGTTTTACTATCGGCCATCTTGTTGTGGTTTGCTGGCTTCTAGTCTTTTCCTCTGTTGCTGGGTTTCTTGGTCACGTGATCTCTGCACTCTTTATTACCCAGAACCAGGCCCCCATTCCCTGCTGGACATCAGTGTTGTAAAGCTCGTGCTCTGGCTAAGTAGCCTGGTTTAGTTCTTCTTGCTTTGGACTATTGTTATCCTAGGACTTCTTGTTCCACCAGTTTTGTTTCCTTTAATTTTCGTTTCTGCAACTAACTTTTCTATTAGGAGGTCTCCTGCTTTTGCTCCCAGTCCTTAGATCTTTTAGGGACCCCTTTCCCTTTCCTACAGGTCTTCGTTTTAGTTCAGTGTAGGAGTTTCGGTGGGGCTATTCATAAGGAATAGGGCACCCACCCCATCGTAGGATAAAGCTGAGTCTCAGTGCAGGGACAGCTTTTCCCTCCTATTCCTTAGTTCTAAGTTTCAGAACATAACATTGTTCCTCTTGTGCCCGTAACAAGGTTCCCAGGCACCTGACATCCGGCCATCTCCTTCCTCTTCCCGTGCCTTCCGCTCCATGGCAACACATTGCAATGGACTTCATCACGGATCTCCCTGTTTCTGCCGGTTGTACTGTCATTTGGGTGGTCGCTGACTGCTTTTCTAAAATGGTCCACTTCATCCCTCTGCCTGGTCTTCCGTCTGCATCTGTGCTGGCTAAGGACTTCATCCATCACATCTTCCATCTTCACGGTCTACTCCTCCACATTGTGTCTGATCGCGGAGTTCAGTTCACTTCGCGCTTCTGGAGAGCTACGTGCCAGCTGCTGGATGTCTCTTTGGATTTCTCTTCTGCTTATCATCCTCAGTCCAATGGTCAAGTGGAACGTATCAACCAGATCCTTACCAGCTTTCTTCGGCACTTTGTCAACGCTCACCATAGCGATTGGGTTGAGCTCCTGCCCTGGGCTGAGTTCTCCTATAACAACCATGAGAGCGAGTCTTCTACTAAATCCCCGTTTTTTGTGGTCTACAGTCGACACCCCCAGATTCCGTTTCCCATCTCATCTTCAGTGGACAATCCTGCCGCAGAGTCTCTTGTCAGCGAATTTTCGGCTATTTGGGAAGACACTAGATCTGCACTTCTTCAGTTCTCCGAGCGGCTGAAGAAACATGCTGATAAGAGACGTCTGGATCCGCCTCAATTCCGTCTGGGAGACAAGGTCTGGCTTTCCTCCAAATATGTCCGTCTCAAGATACCTTCTTATAAGTTGGGTCCGCGGTTCATCGGTCCGTTCGAGGTTCTGAACCAAATCAATCCCATTGCTTACAAGCTGAAACTCCCTTTCACCTTACGGATTCCCAACTCCTTTCATGTATCCCTCCTCAATCCAGTTGTCCTAAATTCCTTCTCTGATGATCCAGGTACCACTCCAGCTCCAGTCTCTTTGGGGTAGAAAACATTTTGGCCACCAAGAGGGTAAGAGGAAAGACTTTCTTTTTTGTGGATTGGAAGGGGTTTGGCCCGGAGGAGAGGTCTAGGAGCCCAGGGAGAACATTCATGCCCCTCATCTTCTTAAAAAATTTCTTGGAGGCATAAAGGGTAGGGGTACTGTAGCATGTTCGTCTCTGCCTCCTGCCGGGCAGAGACGCCGTTCCCCTCACGACCGCGGTCCTGGTCCGGTGTCTTCCTGCTCCCCTGCTGCTGTGGCACGCACCTCGTGCAGCTTCCCGGGCACCATGCTTAGGGCTCCCTCCCTCTTAAAGGGACCGTGCGCGCCATCCTAAAGAGTTCCCGGCCAATGGCCAGAGGACTTCTCCTATATAAGGCACCTCCTCCAAAATGGAGGTGCCTGTGCAAGGTTGTTGTTTCGCGCGCTAACACTTTCCTCAGCCCTCAGGTCCCGCTGCCTGTCAGTCCAGTCCGCCAGTCTGCCTTACAGTCCAGCCCGCCAGTCTGCCTTATAGTCCAGCCCGCCAGACTGCCTTACAGTCCAGCCCACCAGTCTGCCTTACAGTCCATCCCGCCAGTCTGCCTTACAGTCCAGCCTGCCAGTCTGCCTTACTGTCCAGCCCGCCAGTCTGCCTTACACTCCAGCCCGCCAGTCTGCCAGTTACCTGCCGTGCCCACCAGCCTGCCTACCTGGAGCACCTGCCAGTTACCTGCTCTGCCCGCCAGACTGCCTACCTGGAGCACCTGCCAGTTACCTGCCGTGCCCGCCAGCCTGCCTACCCGCAGCACCTGCCAAGTAACCTACCGTGACCGCCAGCTTGCCTACCTGGAGCACCTGTCTGGCTATCAGCCCTACCTGCCTGCTTATCTACCCGGACCACCTGCCAGCCTTCCTGCCGTGCTCATCCACTGTACCGGTCAGCTCCTGTCATCTGACCTGTGGGAGTCATCTGTTCTCACAGAAGGTCGGTCCCAGAGTTGCACCTGGTTCACCTGCCTGGTTGACGGAGTCGATTAAGCCGCCGTGTGTCCTGGGTCGGTCCGAATATGCACTTAGTCACGCCCCTCTGGTCCCTCCTTGCACCAAAGCACAGAGGTTCCACCACCCGGACCCGTAACATTTTATCGCACGTAGATGGACAAATGCTGCATCTTTTCCTTTTTAGTCTTTTTCCAGTGCTGGTAGAGGCGAGGGTTTGCTTTCTTGAGCATGCTGCTGGATATGGTTTACTATGGCTGCTGTTCCTTCACTTTTACTTTTCGTCTTAAAATAGATGGCATAACAAGTGACTTTTCTAATTCTTCCAGAAAGAGCCTTCGTTTATGCCGTTTATTGGCGTTACGATCAGGGTTTATTTCACACCATAAAACAAATGCATTGTGGGCAGATACTGTACATCAAGAATGTTCTAAAATAAAACCATTGGCCACAGATTGGTTTTGTGTTTTCTTGTCTATGTAGCTATTAGTTGATCTAGTGCACACATACCAAACTCTGGCTCTTGGGGCAAATCTTTGTGGTTTTATTTGGCCCGCGACACCAGAACCATCACCCCTATGTGTGGCCCATTATTCTGTATGGAGGACTATGTGGGGCCCATTATTCTGTATGGAGGACTATGTGTTGCCCATTATACTGTATACTGGTTGGCCAGCGACTTTGTCCAAGTTTTTAATTTTGGCCCTCTGTGTGTTTGAGTTTGACATCCCTGACCTAGTGTATCAACTGCCCCTTTGATGGCATTAAAATCTAATATCATCAGCGGCTTTTTGTCATCTTGACTACTTTCTGCATTATCATGGTGCATTGTGCTCATCACAAGGACCAGGTTTTATTTGGTGGGGGGATGTAAGAAACCACTGTCGTGGACACTGTCAAGGATACCTTGCGGCAGTTCAGGCTTGATTTTTCTTACAGCGCCCACCATTGTAAGTTTTAGTTTTAGCAACAGCTGCCCCAGTTGGTGCGATGTAAAAAAGTAGTCACATGTCACATTTTATCCTCTTAGTCCATACAACAAATCTGAAACGACTCGCATTCCCTGATTCTTTTCAGGTATTTCTCCAGCTGTTTTTCCTGTATATACAGTTGTGCTCAAAAATTTACATACCCCGGCAGAATTTTTCCTTTCTTGGCCTTGTTTCAGGGAATATGAATGATAACAAAAAACTTTTTCTCCACTCATGGTTATTGGTTGGGTGAAGTCGTATATTGTCAAACTTATGTGTTTTCTCTTTTTAAATCTTAATGACAACCAAAAACATCCAAATTACCCTGATCAAAAGTTCACACACCCTGGTGATTTTGGCCTGATAACATGCACAGAATTTGACACAAATGGGTTTGAATGGCTACAAAAGGTAACATTCTCACCTATGACTTGTTTGCTTGTAATCAGTGTGTGTGCATAAAAGCTGAGTGAGTTTCTGGGATCCCTACAGACTCTTGCATCTTTCCTCCAGCCACTGACGTTTCTGGATTGTGAGTCATAGGGAAAGCAAAAGAATTGTCAACGGATCTACGGGAAAAGGTAGTTGAACTGTATAACACCGGAAAGGGATACAAAAAAATATGCAAGGAATTGATAAAGCCAGTCAGCAGCGGTCAAACTGTGATTAACAAATGGAAAATCAGGGCTCTGTAAAAACCAAACCACGGTCCGGTAGACCAACAAAAATTTCGGCCACAACTGCCAGGAAAATTGTTCGGAATGCAAAGAAAAACCAACAAATAACATCATCTGAAATTCAGGACTCTATGAAAACTAGCGGTGTGGCTGTTTCAAGATGCACAATAAGAAGAAAAATGGGCTGCGTGGTCAAGTCGCCATTACTGCGCAAATGCCACAAATTATCTCGCCTACAATACACCATACAGCACAGAGACAAGCCTCAAAACTTCTGGAACAAAGTAATTTGGAGTGATGAGACCAAAATTTTACTTTTTGGCCACAACCATAAACGTTACATTCGGAGAGAGGTCAACAAGGCCTATGATGAAAGGAACACTGTCAGGCAAAAGGTATTTTTTCCCGAATTTTAAAAATGAGAGATGTTTTAAAAAAGAAAACCCCCCACCCCCTATCCGTTTGTAAGAAGACATAGAACTGCAGTGCTGGCCCCCACCCTAAGAATTTTTATTAGCGTCGTAAACCCTCAGTGTAGCGCAGCTTCTAGCTCAAACTAGATTATTCCCTCCAAAATTCCCATTGTTTAAAAGCTTGTACAGTTAATGTAGAATTTAAAAACGCACATGACGGTCACTAACCCAGGCACCAGATTTTTGGAATGTTCACATTTTCCTGGTTACAATGATATATTTTTCATAACTGGGATACCCCCAGAAATCGAGGAATTGGTTTCTTAGCTTCTGAGCATCATAGAGAGGTCCTGTTTAATATCCATCTGCATGAAAATTAGTGACGGCCAACATGATGTCTCCATCTTGGATGTGGGACCCCCCCACACCAAGATATGAAACATGAAGGTTTTTATGTTCTATGCAGCTGGGTGGTCTCACAAAGCCGAGCCCCCCTTGTGAGGTAAATAATGGGTGTCTCCCAGAGTTTTGGCTGCTTTTCAAAAATGCAAATCGGCCATTTTCAGGGCATTCTTCTCAGGGACGCCAGACGCACGCACACCACGCTGCGCGGAAGAATCACGTCTAATTTCCGGGGAGCCGTCCCCCCCACAGAATCTGAGACCATCACCTCGTGGCGCAGGTTTTGCTATTACTTATCCCTTTTATTTTAATAACTGTTTATGCATACATGTAAATTGTCTCCTTTATAATATCTTGTATATATTTTGTAAACACTGCCCCCCTTTTGGGAGTAAATCATTAATTATTTACCAGTTTCGTCCTTCTTGTCCTATGTCGAGCAAACACGCTCCTCACCCGCTAATTCACGTTACCTACCAGGTACCCGATCCACCTGTTAAGCGATCGGTGGTGGCAGTATACCAGTATTTATGTGATATTGTGGTTTGAGGGTGGCTGTTCGGAGGTATATATACGTTCCTGGAAGGAACTGGTGGTATATCTAAGTCCTGTCACATCACGTGCCGCAATAGTCGACATAAATTAGAGCAGCTGCACCCGTGCTTATCCTCGGTCAATACCGTGTGTGACCAGCAGGATAAGGGGGCGCCAGAGAGCTGCAAGGTCTGACCCAACAGTGGGTGTTGTTTTCCTGACAAACACCATTCCTACAGTAAAGCACGGAGGTGGATCGCTGATGTTTTGATGATGTGCGAGCTACAAAGGCACAGGAAACTTGGTAAAAGTTGAAGGAAAGATGAATGCAGCATGTTATCAGAAAATACTGGAGGCAAATTTGCACTCATCAGCCCGGACGTACTTGGACGTTCCAACATGACAACGATCCAAAACACAAGACCAAGTCGACCTGTCATTGGCTACAGCAGAACAAAGTGAAGGTTCTGGAGTGGCCATCTCAGTCTCCTCACCTCAATATCATTGAGCCACTCTAGGGAGATCTCAAGCGCACAGTTCATGCTAGACAGCCCAGGAATTTTTACTGGAACTGGAGGCTTTTTGTCAAGAAGAATGGGCAGCTTTACCATCTGAGAAATTAAATAACCTCATCCACAACTACCACAAAAGACTTCAAGCTGTCATTGATGTTAGAGGGGGCAATACACGGTATTAAGAACTGGGGTATGAGAACTTTTGATCAGGGTCATTTGGATGTTTTTTTGGTTGTCATTAAGATTTAAAAAGAGAAAACACAGTAGTTTGACAATAAATGGCTTCACCCAACCAATAACCATGAGTGGAGAAAAAGTTTTTTTGTTATCATTCATATTCTCTGAAACAAGGCCAAGAAAGGAAAAATTCTGCCGGGGTATGTAAACTTTTGAGCACAACTGTACTTGGGCATTTATTTGAACTGCTGCTGTCGCAAAGTGTTGATATCTTAATGCCTTACTTTGCCTGCTTACTCGGTATACTGTATATTCTTTGAATGGGTACCTACCTCGTAATGCCACAAGTTGTTCATCCACAGTGACATTTTCACCAGTATTGTATAATTTTGGAAGAATCTCTATCCATTTATCCCAAACTTCTCTAGTAGTGGCTAGCTATTAGAGAGTTATCTGGTGTTAGCAGAGGACAATTTTTTTGCCTGGGCAGAAGGCTGCAAGTTCCAAATTACATTTTTGTTTTAGGCTGAATTGCTTGCATTGGACTAGTTGTCTGGGTATGGTTCCTCATCAGATTCAACTTCAGAATCCAATATTCGTAATCACTTTCCCCGCCACTTATGTGGTCCTCATCTTTGGACGCTTTCTCCAGTTGGATATCTTCTTCAGAATCTGAGTCATTGGCAAGCTTTTACAATTCAGCTTCACTCAATGGATGTCTTTGCCTCATTTTTATCCAACTTTCGAAATTATGGATACTCATAACTTAAACAGGTAAAATCAGCGTTGTGGAATAAAATAGCACTTTATAAATAAACAACAATATTAATAAAATTGCAGCAAACACTAACCAGTATAGCAACAATAAGAGCTTAAATACTACAGCGAAACAGACCTATACTCAAAGCCCACCCATCTGCAGTAACTAAACAAGTAAGTAAACAATAGTAGATGCAATAAATAATCCACAATGATACTATAAATCGTTTATGTGATTGAAAATATGGCGAGAGATCTGTATAAAACACCATAGGGTCATATTGACCCAAACAGTACATATGTAACAATCATTATTTAATACAGAATGAGATAAAAAAAACAAACAAAAAAAAAACACTCATAATAACAACACCTATCCATAAACAAACTTGCCTAATCCCAATTTGCAGATCCTTATATTAATCTGCAGCTTCACAAACTTTTTTTGGGGTCAAATAGTACAGCAGGGTTAAGGGGACTCTGTCAACAGCAAATGATGAATACTGATGTTCATGAGCTCCCGGTTTTCCATACACTCTGCCCCTGATCTACAGGTTTTTTTAACTGAATTAGCAGCGGGGACGGAGAAAATCAGGAACTCGTGAATATTCAGAACTCATCATTATGTGCTGGAGCTGTCCAATACAAGATTTTGGCACAACTGAGTGACCCATCACTTTGATATGGGGATCTGTCACTAGATTGACAGGGGGCTGATGGGAGCTTGTGAGTGCATGCACCGGCCATCTAAATGCCACTCTCAGTGCTTGACAAGGGCATTTAAACACTTAAAACAGCAGCAATCAAGGCAAGCTCTGATCACTGCTGTTACAGGCAGATACCAGCTATGTATCACATCCGACATCTGCCTGGTATGGAGTGGGCTCTGCTCCTGAACCAGCTCCATAAAAGAACATCCCTAAGGTGACATTTATGTCAAGGTTAGCAAATTTCACTTGTCTGTTCCTAAACGTGGAAAGACAAATGGAATTCCCTAACACATGTGTGCGAGTCCTAATAGATTTAGTAAATGTGCCCCAAGCATATGAATGTTTTTATATACCACAATGCACTGTTACATACATGCATCTTACAAAAATACCTATAATTCCAGATACTCAGACATGCACGCAGACACAAACACGCAGACACGCACAAATACGCAAACACGCAGTCATGTACAAACACAAAAGTACATGAATACATCGCCTGAATTACCATCAGTACATGGTACATCAATTGTAATGTAATATCAACCCCATATACCTTTGTATCGCATGAACCTACAACTCCCAGTATGTTCTTAACAATGGAGATACTGGGAGTTCTTGTTGCTACCAGTCATCATCAGACTGCAGACCATACAGGAACCACAGTACTGATGAGACACAGGCAGTATCACAAATAAACATTTACATCCAGGTTTCTTACCTGTGACATCTTCTCTGATTAGAGTCGTTCTCTTTCTTTTCATCTCCATCTTGTCCAGACGCTATGATGCTTTTTCACACCCACAGCTCTTTGTGACACGCACGCCGCTAGGTTCAGGTAGGGGCGAGACAGGTTACATGAATTCTTTGCAATCCTGGAGAAATTGTTACTCAGGGTGACCATAGACCATGTGCTGCAGCTTCTCTCAGGCACACAGGAGTATTGACCCTCAGGCACAGACACTTAGGTTGTTCACTTGCTGACCAGACACACTTGACAAGAGTCCTCATAAACAGTAGAACAGTTGCATTTAATAAGAAGCCGCACAGCCAGTGCAAGTTAAGTCTTATGAGCAACAGGCTCCAGTGACAAACAGTACAGTTTCCTTAGCAGCACAGCAGTTCAGTCTTCCCAGTAGTACAGGACAGCACAGTTCTAATGCAAAGGCACATTAATGACCACAGCATCCTTTACAGCACAGTGAGGTGGATGGGGGAGGGTCTGCTGAGGAAGATGATCCCTGTGACACCATTTCTTCCAGTCCTTATCTTTCTGCCTGACAATACTCTGCACTGTTAGTTCAGGAACTCTACCTGACCTGTGCTTAGCTTCACTCCTGACTTGAATCCTTTTCTCTTGCAGGGGCCTTCTGTGAGATATAGAACACACACACACACCCTTTCTCTTCCGCTCCAGACAGACAGTAAACAACTTCCCCGCAATCCCCCTGGGGCTCTGCTAAAACACTTCCCTTCTCCTGTGACTGTGTTAACCCCTCTAGTTGCTGAATGCTTCTGGAGCACAGCACTTCCTGCCACACAACACTTCCTGTCTCCTGTGCTTGTGTTACTTCTAATAGTTGCTGAAAGCTTTTAAAGTAACAGCACTACTTCTGCATGTCACATCTTCTCTGCAGACTCCCATCTTCTCCGGTCTTCTGCAATGCATCCCGACACAGTGCCCTTAAAAACAGAATAGTGATTATAATGCTCCTGAATAAAAATATCTGCCCTACACTGAGTCCCACAATGAACTCTCACAATGCTCTCTGCACAAAATATGACCCACACTCTCCCCCTCTAATGGTTCATATTCTCCACACTGTCCTCTCTTTTTTATATTGGGTCTCCTCTTCAGACTGTCCTCTCACACTGTGTCCCCCCTATACTGCCCAGTCTCTATACTGAACCCCTTCATGACACTTCCCCTCCTCACCATACTGTTCCCTCCTTGCTGTGGCTTCCCAATGTCCCCTTATAATTTCCCCATCTATACCTCCCCCCACACTACCTAGCTTCTGCTCTGTGATCCCTTATACTTTTCTCCCCCCATACTGTCTCCTCACACCATTCCCCTCAGTAGTCTCCTCACACATCCCCCCACTCTCCATACTGTCTCCTACCTTGGCTTGTCTCCCGCCCACATGAGCAGGGAGCAGGGGTCGCACACATGGCCACAGCCACAGCCATTCAAGCGCTTCTACAGCGGGAAGCGGCAGTGCAAGGCGCGCTAAGTGATGTCACTTTTAGCAGACATGGCTGTGGCCATGCGTGCGACCCCTGCTCCCTGGCCCTGCCTGCCCTTGTGTTGCATCGGATGAGCTGCGTGTGCGTGCCCCTGCGCTTTTAAGGGGCCTGCAGCCACAATTTACTTATTTAATTTCTTCCTCTCTCTCTCCTCAGCAAGGGTCCATCGGGGATTTCACTGCCACCCCGCCAGGCCAGTCCGACCCTAGCTGTACATGGGCCCCTTAACAACCTCTGTTTTAATGCATATTGGCAGTCGTTAAGGGGTTAAGCAAATATTCAGATTTATTATTTGTAACTTATTAAAGGTTCCAGTCTTGTTGGGTACTGTTTGTTAAAACAAACATATTTGCAATTTACTGTTTATTAAAGTTTGCAGCCCTTCTTGGGATATTAACCCCTTCCTTTACAGCTATTTGCCTATGAAACCGATCACTGGTGCTTTCCAACTTGTAAACAAAACACTGAATCTTGCTGGGACTAGAAGCTAACATTGTGTTCCAGAAATCCCAGCCAGCTTAACAGCAGCACTCGCAAGCTCAATAGAATGCTTGTAAGCACTACACATGTTTGACCATCGCTGCCAGACAGCAGTGGTGGTCAGTCTTCTAAGCAACAAGCTGTAAACTAAAGTATTGTTATGAGAAGTTCAAGGGTATCACTGGGTGAGGTGGATCCTCTAAGCACAAAGTCCAAGGGGGCACATAGGCCACAGGCGTTGGCGCAGCAGGTTGGTGAGTAGAGGGACTGGAAAACATAGGTAGGCAGCTGAAGGATGTCAGGAAACTTCAGGAAAGCAGTGTCACGGGTGTGTTAGAAGTGACAGACAGTCACCCTGCAGTTGGTTGTAGGAGATCTCTACATTTGGCATTGCAGACACCTTCTTAGAGGCTGTCTCTCTAGGACCCAGCGGCTACCTTTCTCTGGCTAATTAACACCCTGGCATGGGTGTATATATACCTGCTGTCTGCTAGAGGGAGGTGTCGGTGATACTCACATTATCCTTTGTGAAGGCTCGGAGCAAGTGCATTACTTTATCCTCTCTGGAGCTATGAGAACGGGTGTTCATCTCTCTGAAGTCGACTAAAAGCTGAGCTATCTTCCCTTGTTTGTTCCCCCTTGTTGTCTTTAGTGGTCAGTGGGGATCGACTAGTGCTCATCCCCTGAGGGTGAGGTTCGCGTGCGGCGATTGGTGAAGAGCTAATATAGGGACATTAGTGGAGACAGGGTGGTATTAGATCAGCCTAGGAGGTCTCCACTCCCCCCTTTCCCTAGAGTCTGGGCTCCCATTCCCTCTTCCCTTTGTGTTGCACTAAGTCTTTCCCACACCTTGCTTGACATTATCGCTGGCCGAACACATTTTGAAAAGGAAAAAACAAACAAAAAAAACTGACACTTAGGTCTCTTTTTTGTGTCTATTTTTTTGGGCGTGTTTTTTTTTCCCCCTTTCTCCTTGCAGAGCTCGCAGAGCAGTTCTGTTGTCTGTCTCTGGAGGTGAATGACCTCCGCTGTGAGGTTCAGCAGCAGCATCAGCGGCTACAGGTCGCCAATGTGGGGGTCTCTGCAGGTAGGCCTGTCCAGCCTGAACCCAATGAACAAACAAAGTAGCACACTGTAACGCTGAGTATGTAAATATGAAGTATGAAATATGAATAGCATTACTGCTGTAGAAAATTGAAATAAATGAGAAATTTTAGTGCATGTAAATATGAAGTATGAAATATGAATAGCATTACTGCTGTAGAAAATTGAAATAAATGAGAAATTTTAGTGCATGTAAATATGAAGTATGAAATATGAATAGCATTACTGCTGTAGAATATAGAAATAAATGAGAAATCTTAGCGCATAAATTGGCCAATTCATGTGTACCTGACAGCCGCGATAAGGCGTTTCTCGATGTCAGGACCTAACAATGTGAATAACTCTCTAAGGGACATCTGTCTGCTTATGTGTGGGAAAGTAAGATCCTGATGCAATTAAAACCACCTGCGGCATGGGGGGTGGAGTGCTCAGTCAAAGCTTAAATCTAGTAACCAAAAAAGCACCTGTTCACACCTATTTCTTGTAGTGGAAGTGCCGTCATTTTCTTTGTCACTAGATTTAAGCTTTGACTGAGCACTCCACCCCCATGCCGCAGGTGGTTTTAATTGCATCAGGATCTTACTTTCCCACACATAAGCAGAGGGATGTCCCTTAGAGAGGTATTCACATTGTTAGGTCCTGGCATCGAGAAACGCCTTATCGCGGCTGTCAGGTACACATGAATTGGCCAATTTATGCCCTAAGATTTCTCATTTATTTCTATATTCTACAGCAGTAATGCTATTCATATTTCATACTTCATATTTACATGCGCTAAAATTTCTAATTTATTTCAATTTTCTACAGCAGTAATGCTATTCATATTTCATACTTCATATTTACATACTCAGTGTTACAGTGTGCTACTTTGTTTGTTCATTGTACATGGAGGTAGCTCCTCTTAGTAAGCACCTGTTCACACCTATTTCTTGTAGTGGAAGTGCCGTCAGCCTGAACCCAAGGTTGCCCTTCCAGAAAGGTTTTCCGGAGGTAGGGATAATTTTTTTGTATTCAAGGAGGCCTGCAAACTGTATTTTAAACTTCGTTCTTACTCCTCTGGAAATGAGGAGCAATGGGTTGGAATTGTGTTCTCTCTACTGCAGGGAGATCCTCAGTTGTGGGCGTTTTCTTTACTGCAGGACTCGGTTTGTCTCCAGTCTGTGGAGGGGTTTTTCGGGGCTCTGGCCCTCATCTATAATGACCCTGACCGAGTCGCCTTGGCTGAGTCTAGGCTACATTGCCTTCAGCAGGGGAATCGGTCAGTGCAGACGTACAGTTCTGAACTTCGTAGATGGGCAACGGATTCCAAATGGAACGACTCGGCCCTTAGAAGTCAATTTTGTGAGGGTCTTACTGAAAGATGCCTTGGCAGTATATGAAACCCCTTAGTCCTTGGAGGCTGCCATGTCGTTGGCCATACGTCTTGATAGACGCCTTCGGGATAGACGGGTGAGACCACCTTCTCCGGGGCCTTCTTGTCAGGTTGTGTACCTCTGCCGGGGGAGTGGTCTGGGGGTGAACCAGTACTGGGGAGGTGGACTGGTCCAGAGGAGAGGATGTGGGTTTCAGCATCAGAGGTGAATGCTCCTGGGTTGATTCGTTCATTCCACGCCTCTTATCCTGAGAAACCTGGTCCTGAGTGTTGGAGGCCACTCGTAGAGGAGGGGGTACTGTCATGGGTGTGTCAGAAGTGACAGACAGTCGCCCTGCAGTTGGTTGCAGGAGATCTCAACGTTTGGCATTGCAGACGCCTTCTTAGAAGCTGTCTCTAGAACCCAGCGGCTACCTTCCTCTGGCTAATTAACACCCTGGCCTGGGTGTATAAATACCTGCTGTCTGCTAGAGGGAGGTGCCCACAATACTGACATTACTCTTTGTGAAGGCTCGGAGCAATTACATTACTTCATCCTCTCTGGAGCTATGAGGACGAAAGTTCATTTCTCTGAAGTTGACTAAAAGCTAAGCTATATTCCCTTGTTTGTTCCCCCTTGTTGTCTTTAGTGGTCAGTGGTCTTTAGTGGTTAGTGGTCAGTGGGGATCGACTAGCTCTCACCCCCCTCCCTTCCCTAGCCAGGGAAAGACAGGGAGAGAATCATGTGCAGCGATTGGTGAAGAGCCAATATAGGGATGTTAGTGGAGACAGGGTGATATTAGATCAGCCTGGGAGGTCTCCACTCCCCCTTTTCCTAGAGTCTGGGCTCCCTTTCCCTCTTCCCTTTGTGTTGCACTAAGTCTTTCCCACACCTTGCGTGGCAAGCAGATGGAGGATGTCAGGAAAGCGCAGGTAAGGAGAGGAAGTCATGAAATTGCAGTCAAGCAGAGAATGTGAGGAAACTGCAGTTAAGCAGAGGATGTCAGGAAAACGCAGGTAAGCAGAGGATGTCAGGAAACTGCAGTCAAGCAGAGGACGTCAGGAAACCGCAGGCAAGTAGAGGATATCAGGAAACAGTAGGAAAGCAGGAGGACGGTGGGAAAAAGTAAGAAGTAAGACGTTGTCTTCATACATTCAAAACGTATTTCAGCACTCAAATTGCAAAATCAAGAATAATTTTATTCAACGACTCCTGTGTAAAACAGATAAATTGAGAAAGACAAAGTTTGGGCCATATCAGGCCTTTTTCAAGCTGCACAAAGAAGCAGTATGTTTCAGGTGTACATTGAAATACATCTATAGGTGTGTCTCTAATTAATTCAGATGTTGCCAAAAAACCTCCAAAAACCTCAAACTTCCAAATACTTGACATCATCATATGGGCAGTCCAGAATTGTTTAAAGGCATAGTATTCTTAGTGTATGTAAACTTTTGACTTTGCAGTAAGTAATAAAATGGCTTAAAACATTCTCTCTCTTATTATTCTAGCATTTGGCAAATATTAAAAATTATGGTAATCCTAATTGACCTAAATCGGGAAAGGTTTATTCTAATTTCATGTCAGATATTGAGAAAAACATGCTTATGTGTCTTTGTGGCACCCCAGGGGTCTGGTTTTCCACAGTAACAGCAATGTTATGTCTGAGAGCAGGTGGGAGGTCTCTTGGTCAGGAATCCTATGCATGCCACACCTCCTGCCCAGTCCTGGGAGGGGAAGAACTTCCCCTATATAAACCTAGGGCTGAGGCAGGGTGAGTGAGTAGAAAAGAAGCAGAGAAAAGAAGCAAATATAGGAAGAAACAACAGGAGCTCTGTGGGAGCAGTGTTACAAGGAGTCAGGGGCTGGCAGCTGCAGAGCTCGCCCTGACTGAGAAGTTATCACCGGACCCGGAGTCCGAGGCTGTGGGGACTAACTCCTACCCAGCAGCAGAATCCGTCAGGCAGGGGATTTCAGGTCCTCTGGCCAAGAAACCCGAAGGCACGGTCACACGCATGGGACCAGCACCGCCGTCGTGGAGCGGAAGCTACTAGAAGGCCCCGAGTCACCGGCCATACGGGTGAGCACCACACGGTACACTCAGGGACGTGGGCTACTTATACTCGCTTCTAGCAAGGTAGCCAGAAGAGTATCGTTAGTTTGGGAGGCCTACAACTCCGCCTGGCCAGGGGAGATCCCATCTGCTCAAGGACTGACCAGGCCCCAACCGCTAGCCAGTACTCCGGGAGGGTCTATCTTTGTCACCAGTAAAGACCCTGAACTACACCGCATCGTCTCTGAGTGGTTCCTGCTACCCCCATCATCCACGTCGGCTGCCCTGAGGCCATACCCCTCCCGTTGGGGGTTATACCATCCACGCTGCACCATCCTTCCACCGGCCTCAGCGGTCTGCCCTGCAGCGGCAGCACCATAGCTGCATTCAACGGGTGGCGTAGTCGTCCATCATCTACCGCTGATACAGCGCCACTTAGTCTGACTCCCTGGGCACGGACCGGATCACCGCCACGAGACTACAACCCTCAAGAGATCCGGCTCCGGGTAAGCTCCCGCGTGCGCAACGCAGCGCGACACCGGCCCAGGGGTGCGTCATCTTTTTATATAGTGTATGTAAACTTCTGGTTTCAACTGTATATCTGTATAAAGTTAATAAATTAAAAATTTATCATATTCATAAGGGATAAAATTCATAAATAATAATAATTACAAAACAAAGCGCAATCAGTACCGTATGACATACATTAAATATGTATCTAATATAATCATGGGTTAAATAAATCATAGCCACATAGAATGAAATAATTAGGTCCATAAGTTGTCCATACAGTATACTGTTCCCAAAGACCAGGTGCATCTCACTCAATTAGAATATCATCAAAAAGTTAATTTATTTCGGTTCTTCAATACAAAAAGTGAAACTCATATATTATATAGAGTCATTACAAACAGAGTGATCTATTTCAAGTGTTTATTTCTGTTAATGTTGATTATAGCTTTTTTGATGATTTTCTAATATAGTGAGATGCACCTGTATGTGGTCAATGATGCCTGATGTTATTTATTGATTTATTATTTATTTTAGTCACTTATATAGCGCCATTAATTCCACAGCGCTTTACAGACATTATGGGCACTGTCCCCATTGAGGCTCACAATCTAAGTCCCCTATCAGTAAGTCTTTGGAGTGTGGGAGGAAACCGAAGAACACTCACACAAACATGGGGAGAAAATACAAACGCCTTGCAGATGTTGTCCTTGGTGGGATTTGCTGCCCATGCTGCCCATGTTCGTGAGATTTCCATGTAATATAATAGCTCTACAGATGAGGTATATATTTAATAGTGCTTGTATTTATGAAAAGATCTAGGCAGTGTGGTAGGACGCCTTGCTCAGCCTTGCTCGGCCAGGAACCCGGGTTTTCTTTGCAGGCTTTATTAACAGCATAAAGCTCCACTCCAGAAAAATAAACACAGCCTTACATGGCTAAACAACAAAACGAAAGATAAACTATAGCACAGTCCATATATGTGTGTGCGGGTCGCTCACACAAGTTGTGTCCAGCCTTCAGCTCCCTCCTGAGCTATGGCTGTCCAGTCTGGAGACCTTGCCTCTCCAAACATAACACTCTGAAAAAAAAACAGGACAGAACATTTAAACGTTGCTCAGCCACACCCGGAGGTGGAGGTATGGGGAATGACATCTCTCCCATCACTATGTCATTCCCCTAAAACCACGCGCTTTAAGTGAGTTAACCCACCAGCATATAACATGCTGGCAGAAAGTCCATTGGTTTCAGTTCACACAGGCTAGCAACCTGTGCGACACATACCTCCCCTCATAGATTATACCAATGACTCTGTCACAGCAGATATAAACAATAATTTGTTAAATGGAAATGCAATCTCTATGAGATGATAGAGCTAAATAGATGAAAAAGGAAAAGGTAACCAGACCAGAAAAGAGAGGGACAAAATAATATGAATAAAAGAAGAAATAAAACGTAATATAAGGGAAAAGGGAGACAGCAAAAATGAAAAAAAGAGGGGTAATAAAAAAGAGTGAAATAAAAGGAAAGCATAGAAACCATAGCAGATGAAGGCAAGTAAACAAAGTAGGCATGAAGAGTTTAACCTTAGTGACGGAGCCAATTATGTCCTTAACCGCTTCCAGACCGCCCACTGTACATAAACGTCGGCGCTGCCTGGGCTCTGTGCAGCACCGACGTTTATGAACGGTTGGTGGTCCCGCAGCCCTCAGGACAGGGGACATCATCGGGACCTGATTGGATCAGGTCCCAATGATGTTAACCCTTTGCTATCTTCTATATGCGGCGATCTATAGTGATCGCGGCATATAGAAGATAGTGAGAGGAAAGGGGGTCATCCACTTACCTCTCCGACGGCCCCCTGATGTCTTCCAGGACCTGCCGATGTTATGGCATCCGGGGGTCACATTACCGGCTCCGGATCTGCCATATATGGTGTCCTGCTAGGCTCAGCCTGCAGCTGAACTCTAGCAGGAGACCCTGACTGTGAAACAGTCAGCAAAGATCTCATGCAATGCAATACATGTCTATTGCATTGCATGCGATCAGTGATTAGAAAAATAAAAATTAATGTCCCATACAGGGACTAAGTAAAAATGTAAAAAAAAAAAGTCAAAATTTTTTTTCAAACTGTTAAAAAAAAATCACAAAATAAATAAAAATAAATAAATAAAATATTAAACCAATAAATACGTATATTTATTCAAAAACAAAAAAAGTACACATATTTGCTATCGCCACGTCCAAAACAACCCGATCTATAAAACTGTCACACTAATTAACTCCTTCTGTGCACACCGTAATAAAAATAAATAAAAAACGGAGCAAAAAACTATGCTTTTTCATCATATCGCCAAACAAAAAGTGGAAAAAAATGCGATTAAAAAGCAAATTGGAAATAAAAATGGTACCGCTGAAAACGTCATCTTGTTCCGCAAAAAAAAAGCCGCCATACAGCTCCATCAGCCGAAAAATAAAAAAAGTTATAGCTCTCAGAATAAAGCGATGCAAAAATAATATTTTTTCTATAAAATTGTTTTATTGTGTAAAAGCGCCAAAACATAAAAAAATATACAGTAAGTGTAGTATCGCTGTAAACGTACTGACCCGAAAGAATAATGCTGCCTTATCACTTTTACCACATGCAGAACGGCATAAAAAAACCCTCAAAAAACAATTCCTGAATTGTTGCTTTTTGTTAATTTTACCCCCCAAAAAACGGAATAGAAAGCGATCAAAAAATGTCACGTACCCAAAAATGGTACCAATAAAAATGTCAACTCGTCCCGCAAAAAACAAGCCATCACATGACTCTGTCGGCCGAAATATGGAAAAATTATAGCTCTCAAAATATGGCGATGCAAAAACTAGATTTTGCAAAAAATAGCGTCTTTTAGTGTGTGACAGCTGTCAGTAATAAAAACCCGATATAAATCTGGTATCTCTGTAATCGCACCGACCCGAAGAATAAAGTAATCTCATCACTTATACCGCACGAGGAACGGCGTGAAAAATAAATAAAACCAATTCTTCACCTGCTACTGATTTGTTTATTATGTCTCCCAAAGATCGCAGTATGGCTCGGTACACATTTATCCTGCGCTCTGCGCTGAGCACTTACACCAGAGTTTCCGTGTAAATCTCTGAAATACGTGATTCAGACAGAACCCATGATGGAAGATTCCCTGTAATGAGGCAGATATAGGCCACTGTGGATGCCGTCTGGCCTAACGGAGTCCAGAGTAACTCTGCTGCCTCATTGCAGTGAATGGATCCCGCAGGGGTTTCATCTAAATTACATCACTTGGAAATTTAGATGGTAACCCCGATGTAATTGCTCAGCCTAGAGCGCCGGATAAATGTTACGTAAAATGTTCCCAATAAAAGCTTCAACTCAGTCCTCAAAAAAAGCTAGTCCCCACTCAGGTCCGTCATCTGTTAAAAATATAAGGGACTTCCAAGTTACTGGTAGCAGAAAGGCTCTGGAAAAGCGAAATGGCCCTTGCCCCCCAAAAGAAATTCAGAAAATTTTGTGCTCCCAAATCCAAATGCCTATTCTACAATAATTTGTTCTCCAATTGTCAAATAGCGCTCCGTCCCTCCCAGATCTCGCCGTATGGCTAAGCGGTATGGTACAGCCACATATGGGGTATTGCCACTTTTAGAAGAAATTGTGTGACACGTTTCGGCACCATTTTTACCCATTGCCCTGTGTGAAAATGTAAAATCTGGTTTTAAAACATTTTTTTGTGGTAAAAATATAATTAGGTTTCCTTCACTGCCCAATGGTATAAATTTAAAAATTAAAAAATACTCACTACTTCCCTAGATGAATTCCTTGAGAGGTGTAGTTTACAAAAATGGGGTCACTTGTGGGGGTTTCTGCTGTTTCGGCATGTCAGCGACTCTTCAAATGTGACATGGTGTCTGCAACCTATCCCAGCCAATATAGCGCTCCTTTCTCTTCCGAACCCTGCCGTAAACCAAAGCAGTGGTTTTCCCCCACATGTGGGGTATCGGCATACTCAGGAGAAATTGCACAGCAAATTTCATGGTGCAATTTCTCCTGTTACCCTTATGATAATGCAAAATTAGGGGATGAAAAACATTTTTTGTGGGAAAAATGTGAAAATTTTATTTTTACGGCTCAATATTATAAACTTCTGTGAAGCATCTTGGGGTTCAAGGTGCTCACCACACATCTAGATAAGTTCCCTAAGGGGTCTAGTTTTCAAAATGGTGTCACTTGTGGGGGGTTTCCACTGTTTAGGCACATCAGGGGCTCCCCAAATGCAACATGGCATCCGCTAATTATTCAAGCAAATTTTACATTCAAAAAGTCAAATGGTGCTCCTTCCCTTCCAAACCCTGCTGTGCGCCCAAACAGTGGTTTTCCTCCACATATGGGGTATCAGCGTGTTCAGGAGAAATTGCACAACAAATTTCATGGTGCAATTTATCCTATTACCCTTATGATAATGCAAAATTAAGTGATGAAAAACGTTTTTGTGGGAAAAATGTGAAAATTTTATTTTTACAGCTCAATATTATAAACTTCTGTGAAGCATCTTGGGGGTCAAGGTGCTCACCACACATCTAGATAAGTTCCCTAAGGGGTCTATTTTCCAAAATGGTGTCACTTGTGGGGGGTTTCCACTGTTTAGGCACATCAGGAGCTCTCCAAACGCAACATGGCATCTGCTAATTATTCAAACAAATTTTACATTCAAAAAGTCTAATGGCGCTCCTTCCCTTCCGAACTCTGCAGTGCACCCAAACAGTGGTTTTCCCTCACATATGGGGTATCAGCACGCTCATGAGAAATTGCACTACAAATTGTGTATTCCATTTTTTCCTGTTACCCTTGTGAAAATAAAAAAAATTGGGTCTAAAGTAACATTTTTGTGAAAAAAAGTTAAATGTTCATTGTTTTCTTCCACATTCCAAAAATTCAAGTGAAACACCTGAAGGGTTAATAAACTTCTTGAATGTGGTTTTGAGCACCTTGAGGGGTGCAGTTTTTAGAATGGTGTCACTTTTGGGTATTTTCTGTCATAAAGGCCCCTCAAAGTCACTTCAAATAAGATGTGGTCCCTAAGAAAATGTTTTTGTAAATTTTGTTGGAAAAATGAGAAATCGCTGGTCAACTTTTAACCCTTATAGCTTCCTAACAAAAAAAAAATTTTCGTTCCAAAATTGTGCTGATGTAAAGTAGACATGTGGGAAATGTTATTTATTAACTATTTTGTGCGACATATCTCTCTGATTTAAGGGCATGAAAATTCAAAGTTTGAAAAGTTTTGAAAATTGCAAAATTTTCACCAAATTTCCGATTTTTTTCACAAATAAACGCAAGTTATATCGAAGAAATTTTACCACAATCATGAAGTACAAAATGTCACGAAAAAACAATCTCAGAATCAGGGGAATCCGTTGAAGCGTTCCAGAGTAATTACTTCATAAAGTGACAGTGGTCAGAATTGAAAAAATTGGCCTGGTCACGAAGGCAAAAACAGGCTCTGGCGCGAAGTGGTTAGTGACCAAGCCAAATTTTACAATTCTGACCACTGTCACTTTATGAGGTAATAACTCTATAACGTTTCAACGGATCCCACTTATTCTGAGATTGTTTTCTTGTGACATATTGTACTTCATGAAAATTTCTTTGATATGACTTGCGTTTATTGTGAAAAAAATAGAAATTTGGCGAATATGTTTAAAATTTTGCAATGTTCAAATTTTGAATTCTTATGGCCTTAAATCAGAGAGATATGTCACACAAAATAGTTCATAAATAACATTTCCCACATGTCTACTTAACATCAGCACAATTTTTGCAACAAATTTTTTTTTGGTTAGGAAGTTATAAGGGTTAAAAGTTAACAAGCGATTTCTCATTTTTCCAACAACATTTACAAAACCATTTTTTTAGGGACCACATCACATTGGAAGTGACTTTAAGGGGTCTATATGACAGAAAATACCCAAAAGTGACACCAGTCTAAAAACTGCACCCCTCAAGGTGCTCAAAACCACATTCAAGAAGTTTATTAACCCTAGAACGCATACCTGGGGCCTCGCAGGCCCGCCCTGTTAATTGTTTTCTATTTTCTGCAAGATTACTTTAGTTAGAATTTTGAAACTCTAGGTATTCTTCATGTATATAGTTGTTTGTCATTTTTGTTTGAGTTATTCCATGTTATTTGCACATGGGCCTAAAAGGCCCCAGGTATGTGAAAGTGTAGATTTTTATGGTCATGCGTTCTAGGGTTAATCCTTCAACATGCTTCACAGGAACTTTTCACAAAAATTTTATTTTAGACCCCAATTTTATTATTTTTGTAAGGGTAACAAGAGAAAATGGACCACAACATTTGTTGTGCAATTTTTCCTGAGCATGCCGATACCCCATAAGTGGGGGAAAACCACTGTGTGGGCGCACGGCAGAGCTCAGAATGGAAGGAGCACCGTTTGACTTTTTGAACACAAAATTAGCTGGAATTTAGAGCGTACGCCACGTCGCGTTTGGAGAGCCCCTGATATGCTTAAACAATGAAACCCCCCCTTCCATTTTGGAAACTAGACACCTCAAGGAACTTATCTAGATGTGTGGTGAGCACCTTGAACCCCCAGGTGCTTCACAGAAGTTTATAGTGTAGAGCCGTCAAAATAAAAAAATCTAACTTTTTCCACAAAAATTATCTTTTAGCCCCAAATTTTTTATTTTCACAAGGGTAAGAAGAAAAATGTACCAAAAAATTGTTGTGCAATTTCTCCTGAGCACGCCAATGCTCCATATGTCGGGAAAAAGCACTGTTTGGGCTCGCGGCAGGGCTCGGAAGGGAAGGAGCACCTTGTGACTTTTTGAACGCAAAATTGGCTGAAATCGAGAACGGACGCCATGTTGCGTTTGGAGAGCACTTGATGAGCCTAAGCAGTGGAATCTCCCATGTGGCCCCATTTTGGAAGCTATACTACTCAAGGATTTTATCAAGGAGTATATTGAGCATTTTGAACCCAGAGGTACGACACAGAATTTGATAACATTAGGTCGTTATATTGAATAAGTTGTCATCAGTGTTGAGCACAAGTGCTCGCTACTTGAATATGCACCGAGTATTGTGGGTGCTCGAGTGACATGCTCGAGTCCCAGCCCCGCATGTTTTGTGGCTGTTAGACACCCAAAAAAACAATGCGGGGATTGCCCGTGTATGGCAGGCAATCCCAGCGTGTTTGTTTTGGCTGTATAACAGCCGCGAAACATGTGGGATGGGGACTCGAGCATGTCACTCGAGCACCTGCGATACTCGGTGCATACCCGAGCACCATGCAGACTCAAGAAGCAAGTACTTGCGCTCAACACTAGCTGTCATGTCGTCATCATTATTTTTTTTCTTTACTTTTAAAAAAATCCCAACCCCAACACAAACCTAACTCCAACCCTAACACAACCCTAACCCCAACATAGCCCTAACCCCAACCCCAACACAATCATAACCCCAACACAACCCTAATCCTAACCCCAACACAACCCTAACTCCAACTCTAACCCTAAAGGCAAAGAATGAAAAAAATATACAGTACAGACCAAAAGTTTGGACACACCTCATTTAAAGATTTTCTGCATTTTCATGACTATGAAAATTGTACATTCACACTGAAGGCATCAAAACTATGAATTAACACATGTGGAATTATATACTTAACAAAAAAGTGTGAAGCAACTGAAAATATGTCTTATATTCTAGGTTATTCAAAGTAGCCACCTTTTGCTTTGATGACTGCTTTGCACACTCTTGGCATTCTCTTGATGAGCTTCAAGAGGTAGTCACTGGAAATGGTTTTCACTTCACAGGTGTGCCCTGTCAGGTTTAATAAATGGGATTTCTTGCCTTATAAATGGGTTTGGGACCATCAGTTGTGTTGTGCAGAAGTCTGGTGGATACACAGCTGATAGTCCTACTGAATAGACTGTTAGAATTTGTATTATGGCAAGAAAAATGCAGCTAAGTAAAGAAAAACGAGTGGCCATCATTACTTTAAGAAATGAAGGTCAGTCAGTCCGAAAAATTAGGAAAATGTTGAAAGTGTCCCCAAGTGCAGTTGCAAAAACCATCAAGCGCTACAAAGAAACTGACTCACATGAGGACCGCCCCAGGAAAGGAAGACCAAGAGTTACCTCTGCTTCTGAGGATAAGTTTATCCAAGTCACCAGCCTCAGAAATCGCAGGTTAACAGCAGCTCAGATTAGAGACCAGGTCAATGCCCGACAGAGTTCTAGCAGCAGACACATCTCTACAACAACTGTTAAGAAGAGACTTTGTGCAGCAGGTCTTCATGGTAAAATAGCTGCTGGGAAACCACTGCTAAGGACAGGCAACAAGCAGAAGAGACTTGTTTGGGCTAAAGAACCCAAGGAATGGACATTAGACCAGTGTAAATCTGTGCTTTGGTCTGATGAGTCTAAATTTGAGATCTTTGGTTCCAACCACCGTGTCTTTGTGCGACGCAGAAAAGATGAACGGATGGACTCTACATGCCTGGTTCCCACCGTGAAGCATGGAGGAGGAGGTGTGATGGTGTGGGGGTGCTTTGCTGGTGACACTGTTGGGGATTTATTCAAAATTGAAGGCATAATGAACCAGCATGGCTACCACAGCATCTTGCAGCGGCATGCTATTCCATCCGGTTTGCGTTTAGTTGGACCATCATTTATTTTTCAACAGGACAATGACCTCAAACACACCTCCTGGCTGTGTAAGGGCTATTTGACCAAGAAGGAGAGTGATGGGGTGCTACGCCAGATGACCTGGCCTCCACAGTCACCAGACCTGAACCCAATCGAGATGGTTTGGGGTGAGCTGGACCGCAGAGTGAAGGCAAAAGGGCCAACAAGTGCTAAGCATCTCTGGGAACTCCTTCAAGATTGTTGGAAGACCATTTCCGGTGACTACCTCTTGAAGCTCATCAAGAGAATGCCAAGAGTGTGCAAAGCAGTCATGAAAGCAAAAGGTGGCTACTTTGAAGAACCTAGAATATAAAACATATTTTCAGTTGTTTCACACTTTTTTGTTAAGTATATAATTCCACATGTGTTAATTCATAGTTTTGATGCCTTCAGTGTGAATGTACAATTTTCATAGTCATGAAAATACAGAAAAATCTTTAAATGAGAATGTGTGTCCAAACTTTTGGTCTGTACTGTATATATTTTTTATTTTATAATTTTTATCTAAGTAAGGAGGTGACATAGGGGGATTTTATTTACTGTTTTTTTTTTCCTTTTGATCACTGTGATATTACAGTGATCAAAACGAACCAATAGGGAAACTTCCCTATTGTTGCCGGATACCGGCCGGCAGACTCCGAAGGGCGCACTGCGCGTGCGCCTCCTATTTTTTTCCAGGAAGATGATGGAGGGCCATGGGACGGATCAGGAGATCTGGGGGACGGCAGAGGTAACGGTGGGTTTGGGTGGCATTATTTCTCTCTCCTCTGACATGTATATCATGTCAAAAGAAAGAGAAATCATTGTAACCACGGGCACACTTTTTCGTGATCGCCGTAATTCACTGAATAATGGCGATTATGTGATCATGGACCAGAAAAACGGGCCCTGATCATGTTCTCCAGGGATAGCTGAGATCCTGGATATTTTCCAATGCTGGGGGGTGCTACACTGTTATTCTTCAGCGCCGTTAAGTATCCTTAACTGCCGCTGAGGAATCAGAACCCTTAACTGCCACCGTTTAAAGATGTACTGCCACCGTGAAAAGATGTATCGGAGGTCATTAAGGGGTTAAATACTATAGAAATTAAATTAAGATGGTGCAGGACTTCCAGCCGGGGTCCAATGCGCAGGCGCCTTTTATATGGGGCTGAGCAGTAGAGGAGATTGCCGAATATAGTGCGGACATGCGCAGTGCTGTTTCTTGAAAATTATAGGAGGTGCGCATGCGTGATTTGTAATGCTGGCATATAGAAGCTCACAGTGATAAGATTGGAGCAGTGGGGGAGAGAAAAAAGGTAAAAGATGCATAAAGGTTATAAGGGCAAGATATATGAAGCTAGACCTCGGCAAAAGTAATGAAATATGAAGAAAACATAAGTTAGAAAAAAGTCAGATGTGTAACAGTTCCTCCCCCCCTCCCTTAAAGGGCCCCTCCAAAAAAAAGTCCTAACTCTTGGCAACGGTGTTGTCTCTGCTGTACCTTTGGGATCAATGGCCTCAGTATACTGTTATGGGAAGTTCAAGAGGCTCACTGGGTGAGGTGGATCCTCTAAGCCCAAGGAACCAGGTGGGAACTTAGGCCATGTGCGTCGATGTAGCAAGTTGCTGAGTAGAGGGACCGGAAACCGTAGGTATACAGGTGGAATGCTGGAACCCGCAGTCAGGCAGAGGATGTCAGCAAACCACAAGCAAGCAGAGGACGTCAGGAAACCGCAGGCAAGCAGGTGGAGTGCAGGAAACCGCAGGCAGGCGGATGATGTCAGTAATCCGCAGTCAAGCAGAGGATGTCAGGCTGGAAACCGTAGGAAAGTAAGTGGATTGCAGAAAACTGCAGGAAGGTGGAGGACATCAGTAATCCACAGGAAAGCAGGTTGAGTGCAGGAAACTCCAGGTAGGTAGCAGATAGCACTCTGTAGTAACGGGAAAGTCAGCAACCAAGGAAGGTGAAAATGCAAAAGTGCAATATGGTCTTATCCAAGTTGTAAAGATGGATCAATAGATAATTATGCTCATCTTATGGGGTTGCGTAAGACACGACCACTAAAAATGTATAGATTCCAGCTGCTGCAGCTTCCATAAAATTGTATATGAAATTTACCACAGGCGATGGAAGTATCCTGCACTACTGGAGAAATGACAAATTACGATGGAATATGGAATGTTGGTTTATTGTCAACGTGTTTCAGAGTCACTCCGACTCCTTCTTCGGGACAACCACAAATATGGTTATCCTGAAGGAGTCAGAGTGACTCTGAAAAGCGTTGACAATAAACTAACATTCCATATTCCTTCGTGGCTTGTCATTTCTCCAGCAGTGCAGAATACTTCCATAGCCCATGACAAATTTCATAAGCAACCAAGGAAGTCGCAGACAGCCAGTAAGACATCCTGAAAACTGCTGCCAGGCACAGAGAAGAGGTCCAGGAGACCCGTGGACAGGTAGCCAACAGAATTCCGGAGCCACTAGAAGCCACAGACAAGTAGGCCTGGAAGGAGTGTGATACACCAGCCACCTACCGAAACGCGGCTGCTATATATAAATTCCTTCTGTAACCACCATGAAAAAACACAGAAACTTATGTGGAATTAGTGGGCTGTCCACAGCTTTATTATAACCAAAAGTCCAACAACATTCCATCCATGCCCATTTCCTTTCTTTCCAACGATCTCCTCATTTAACCTCCAAAGGCCAACCGCTGTATTACAGCGGGCCTTGCAGAATGCACATAATTGGGCATGGGCAAGAAAAAAGGCCCCATGCTGTGACAATTTTATACCTTATAAGCTCATCAAGAGAATGCCAAGAGTGTCCAAAGCAGTCATCAAAGCAAAAGGTGGCTACTTTGAAGAACCTAGAATATAAGACATATTTTCAGTTGTTTCACACTTTTTTGTTAAGTATATAATTCCACATGTGTTAATTCATAGTTTTGATGCCTTCAGTGTGAATGTACAATTTTCAGTCATGAAAATACAGAAAAAATTTTGGTCTGTACTGTATATATAACTGATAGAATACGTAACAAAACATGTACATAAAACTTTCGTCAATAACCAAATCCTTGGTCCTTTATGCATGAAACCTTCATATATCGACATAAGTCAAAGAAAAAACATAAAAGACAGGGCAGAGTGGGTGGGCACCAAGATGAAGGTAAAATGGCTGACATGCATATTGGCACCAAAACCCCTATATATACACTTGTAGTAAACCCACCCCTTTTATCCAGTGCAGCCTCTAAAGTTTCCCGCATTTTTCCTTTAACTCTTTCCTACTCCCTTGCAGTCCCAGTGCCTTTCCTTATACAGTTCAGGCCCTATAAGACTGCAATGAGTGTGATACACCAGCCACCTACCAAAACGCGGCTGCTTTATGTAAATTCCTTCTTTAACCACCATGAAAAAAAACACAGAAACTTACGTGGAATAAGTGGGCTGGCCACAGCTTTATTATAACCAAAAATCCAACAACATTCCATCCATGCCCATTTGCTTTCTTTCCACCGATCTCCTCATTTAACCCCCAAAGGCCAACTGCTGTATTACAGCGGGCCTTGCAGAATGCACATAATTGGGCATGGACGAGAAAAAAGGTCAAGGAGGGAACAATGTAACTCTACGTTGTACTCTTACCCACCCCACCCGAAAGAATCAAAGCTTTTTCCAGCTATCCTGTAACCCCGATAGAAAAATGTCTGTCCCAATGTCAATTAAGTGTACCCCATCACTTAAAAGCAAGTTGGTGTTGTCCCCTTCCAATTCTCTGTGTCGTACTGCTACGGCACCCAAAGCTTGAACATGTTTAGATACCCGCATGTTTAACAACCTTCTGGCTCTCTCTATTCCTGAAAAACTCCTGGCCCCCATCCAATTTTTTTCTGGGCACAATTTCTGACCACACTATTGTAGAGTTGTTGAAAAATTCGCCGAATCTAGACAAATCCTGTTTCATGAGTGACAACAGATTGCCAACTTTTACCTTACCGAGGTCGTTGCCACCTGCATGTATTATAATTACCACATTACCTGAATATTGCCTACTGCACTGAATAACTATCAGGAAAACTTGTGTCCAACATAGTCCTCGGCACGCCTTTCCATATAAGTGATAAACTGGGAATGCCTAAGCTAAGACCACCAGGGCACGGTCCTGCTCTCCTTTCTGCCCAGTGGACGTACGAATGTCCTATAATAAAAACCACTCTTGCCTGCAAATGACATGAAAGAAAACATGTGTACTAAATAAAACGCAACTTCTTTATAACTAGAAAAACAGTATATCTTAACATGTCTGCATACCCGGACTGCTAATTACCAAATCGGGACGAATATAGCCCCATGAAGCACTCAGATTTCCAACAACCCAATGCCTTAACTTCCCCAGCAGACATACCACATGCATCCCCTGGCTGCCCCTATTCTAAAGAAATTGGTCCCAAAGTCCTTTGGGGTTAAACCCATTTATCTAATTCCTGCTTTTAGCATAAAAGAAAATTGATAGCATGTCAGAGGGGAATCATCCATGTGCAACAGAAAAATCTCTCCAGAACCCCTCTGTTTTATGTAATCCTTGACTAATCTAACTGGACAAAACTCTGTCTGCAACTCTTTAACCGTTAACCGAGTACCTCTACCAAAAATGTCTGTCTTAGATTTTCTAACGCAAATTTTTAACACCTTCTCAGAAACTATCACATCCTTACCTAACAAACCTTTGTTAGACCTTTTATTAGGAGGAATCAATTCACCAATCCTTAACGCCCCAAAAAAGGCTAGGGCAAAAGCTGCTCTGTATAGCACTACCTCTTCCATATTAGCGCATACTATTTCCAAAACTTTAAACAACATAATCAACAAAAGGAATGATATAGGGCGGCACTTGTCAAAAGCCACTGCTTCCTTACACCATCCTTTCAATATCTGCTTAACCGCGAAAAACTTTGTCACATCCGTTTTACCATATAGCTTCAGAAAAAATGCCACACCTGTCAAACATTTACCCACCTTACTTGAGATGCGTGCTTTAATTCCTCTAAATAGTCCAAAGTTACCACCAAAATTGATGTTGAGTCATGCGGTAAAGTCCCTTTCGCGCAGCATAACCATTCACTCCAAGCCTTCGAATGACTGCGCCAAATTTCTTCTGCAACCGACTTCCTTATTAGATTGACCAGTTGCTTTCTACTAACGTCCATAAGAAATTGGGGCATAAGTGCCCCACCGGCTCCGCTAGAGGATGCAGTTTCCTGAAGCCTTTTATCTGTAAACGGGACAATACGTCAGCCAACACGTTTTGTTTGCCCGGCACATATTTGAACCATATATTGTATTGTAAGCATCTCAGTACCATCTGCCTCAGTAATGCCAAAACCGGCGGTGATGCCGATGTCTGTGAATTCACCACTGCTACCACCGAGCTATTGTCTGTCCAGAAACAAATCCTTTTATTGCAAAAACTTTCACACCAAAGCTCTATTGCTACAACTATAGGAAAAAATTCCAACAATGTCATATTTCTAGATGCTGCTGTATCTTTCCAGTATGGAGGGCAGGGACTACAACACCAATAACTGCCAAAAATAGACGCAAAACCATCACAACCCGCTGCAACTGTAAATAGGTAAAGGTCATCACTAGATACCTCATCCTCCTGGAACAGTGTTCTACCATTAAATGATTGTAGAAAGTCTCCCCAAACTGCCAAATCCTGCTTCATATTGCGTGTGACCCTGACAAAGTGATGTGGCTGAGACACTCCTCTAGTCGCCAATGACAATCTCCTTGAGAAAGCTCTGCTCCATAGGCATTACTTTACAAGCAAAGATCAAAAGACCCAATAAAACCTGCAACTGATGTAAAGTTACTTTTTTGGTGCTACTGACCTGTGCTATACTGTCCTTTAGTTTTTCAACCTTTGCCATTGGTAACCTAAAAACATCCTGTCGGTATCGATTTCGATGCCCAAAAATGTCAAACACGTGCGCGGGCCCTCAGTTTTTTCTGCTGACAGTGGGACCCCTAATTCTGCCATTAAACTGCTGAACATATGCAACAAATACCAACAGACTGCTGAATCAGCCGGACCCACAAACAAAAAATCATCCAAGTAATGTGTTGTCGATGTAATGCCTGTCTCATGTCTGAGTATCCATTCCAAAAAGTAACTAAAAATTTCAAAATAGCTTATGATATCGAGCATCCCATCGGCAAACACATGTCTATAAAATACTCGTCATCAACATGACAGCTTGTAAATGAAAACACTCATGGTGTATAGGTAATAGCCTGAAAGCAGCTTCTATGTCTGATTTAGCTAGTAAGGCACCTCTGCCAACCTTTTGCATCAAGAAAATTGCTCTATTAAATGAGGTATATTTAACCACTACGTCTTCCTTTGTAATTCCATCATTGACTGATGACCCTGGTGGGAAGGACAAATGATGAATGAGGCGGAGCTTTCCCGCCTCTTTTTTAGGCACCAGACCCAACGGTGATACCTTCAAATTGTCAAACGGTGAATGTTCAAATGGACCTGCCATTTGTCCCAAAACAACCTCCTTCAATAATTTTTCTTTGACCATCTGGACCTGTTCCCTAGCTGATTTTAAATTAGCGCAGAAAAAAGATGCTGGAGAAAAAGAAAAGGGGATAAAAAATCCCTCGCTAAATCCCTGTTGCAGCACCTTTGCTTCCTCCCACTTGGGGTATTGTTCTAACCACCAAAGGAGTATGTCCCTTTTCACCGGTGTAATCCATTGTACTGAGAGAGCCCCTCTGGGAGCTTGCCTCTGTTTCTTGAAGCAACGTACAGCTGAATGGGCTCCTCCACAAAAGGAGCACTCATGTCGAAAATTGCAAGTTGCGTAGAAACGACAATGTCCTTCGTTGAATAACCAGCATGATCCGTGTCTGACCGGCGAGCCAAAATCAGCTGGATTCACACATCCGTTGCCTCCGCGGCCCAACCCACATGCTGGCATAATGACAGAAGACGAAATTCTTTGTCGTATCTCCACCATGCCACTCCCCCGTGCAATTTATGTGCGCTAAAAATTGTGTCTATATAAACCATTAACTCCGGGCCCTTTTCCGGCTGCATGCGAGAAATCTCGTGTGCTAACACTAAGAAGGCCTGCAGCCAATTTCCAAACATCTTTGCTACATTAGGTTTTTTATCCCCTCTCTCAAAAGAACGTTCCTTGTCGATAGTCACCTGGTCAACAGAAACGAGGGACCATATGTCGATGTAATCACCGAGCTTAATTTTATCTCTCGTCTCCATGTCCAGATGAGTACCCAGAGGAGCTACCCCACAAAAGACGGAGTCTCTAAAAACCAATCCTTGAGATAGTGGACAGACAGAAGGCTGAGAAGATGTCCCCTCACCTGGTATTCTATGTGAGCTATTAGACCCACTTTCTGTTTCCAAACTGTTAAAAAAAAATTTTAAGGTTGAAGCTAGATCCCTGTTTGTGTTGTGTGTTGGAAGTGGTGTGGACCATGCCTGAAGCACGGGACACTCACCCTCCGGACGACTCCCGATCTCCATCCTCGGTTTTGCTCCAGCTTGTGCCGCGGGTTGTGCTTGTTCGGATAAACAAATGGGAACCCCGCTAGCCGGCCTCGCAGAACTCCTGTCTCCCAATAAAGTAGAGCGATCTCGACCCTTATGATGGGAGACCCTGTGCTTCTTGCGACCCATCCTTGCCGACGAGGAAGCTGAAGTGACCGAACCAGTTGAAGATCCACTGCGATCTTCATAATATCTTCTCATTGACCGCTGCACCCTGTTGGATCTGTGATAGTCCTGCTGGTCACTCCCCTTCTGAGCCTTCCTTCTGATGTCAACGTTGGAGCCTGTGAAAGAAAAAACGGAAGACGAATCTGCTCTCCAACATTCGTCCCTAATGTTGTGAGGGCGGACAACCCCGCGATCACCAACTCGCCACTGCATCACCCTATCCACCGGCATAACCTCTTCATCATTATCTGGCAAACTATGCAAGTCCGAGTCCAGTACCGGAAAATTCCTTTCTATGTTTGGAACTGGCACACTGCTGTCCAAACTAAATAACGGTTGGCTGACAAAATTTGGATCCGAAACTGTTGCTGAGGAGCTCTTCTGTTTCATTATATCCACCTTTGGCAGACTCTCAAACACCTCCCCTCTTTGAACTTCTGTTCTGTCTTCTAAAACACGCTCATTAACCCTTACTCTCTGATGTGATGCTGGCCCTTTAAATCTCCCAGCACTTATCTCCCTTGTACCTTATGCACCATGCTGTGCACTGTCCTGCCATTATGCTGAGCTGGCATTCTCCCTCTCTGCTTCTGCTATTGCCTGAGTCTTATCTGCCTGCTGTTTCTGCTGGGAGCTGTGTCTTCCCACTTGCTTCTCCTGGTTTCTAATGGTTTCCTGGGCCCAAACAGTCCTCCTCCGGTGACATGAGACAGGGCTGGGACTCAGTCGCTCAGGTGCTCTACCAAGATGCTGGGGCCTGCTGCTAGGAGGAAGGGGGGTACCTTCCTCCACTGTTGCTTCCTCCATCCTCTGTGTCCTGGACAGAAGGCCCTGCAGCCATCCTAGGCCTTCCTTGGCAATCCTGGCCTGAACCTGCTCCTCCAGGGTTTCCATGATGCGTCCACAAAGATGAAGGTAAAATGGCTGACATGCATATTGGCACCAAAACCCCTATATATACACTTGTAATAAACCCACCCCTTTTATCCAGTGCAGCCTCTAATGTTTCCTGCATTTTTCCTTTAACTCTTTCCTACTCCCTTGCAGTCCCAGTGCCTTTCCTTATACAGTTCAGGCCCAATAAGAAGAAGCACTAGATGCTGCTTGTCTACAGGAGATGTCCTGTAGCCCGCAGCCAGGTTGCTGTGCACATACAAACTGCAAGTCTAGTCACAGATTCAATAAGAAGGTCCAGGTGTGAGTCTTAGAAGCCCTTAAATAGGCCCATGCAGTTAATTACATGGAAGCACGCCAGGACACCTGCAAAGCCCGACGCGGAGCACCAGAAAATTCAACAGACCAGGGCAGACGGAGAGAGCCCAGACCATGGACAGGTGTGTAAGAAGTATTAATATTTGAAGAAATGCTACAAATTTTAATAAACAGTATATTATAAAAGTGCTTGTTTTTTTCAAGCACTATCCACTACTATGGCATTTTAAAATAACCAACTGGAGTGCTTCCATTCACACCAATAAAGAAAAGTTTATTTGGATTTCCGTGAAGCTGGACTTTTCTTTCTTTGCAATTATTCACATCCAAGGCACGGATGCCTCCTCTGCACCGGATCTTCAAATAGTTCATGCGGATGAGCTGGACTCTATCCTTTCCCTGACTATCCAATAATACCCATCTATGAAGCTGGGAATAACCCTTTAAAGTACAAAAAATTACATGATGTGTAAAGTGACAGCGGAGGGTAACCATGACTGAGCTGCTGCTTCACACCGCCCTGGTACTTTACAGGAAAAGATAGGTCCTGGCGGGGTGTTGGTAATGTGAGGGCCTTGCGCCTGTGCACGCCGCCAGGAACATGAATTCCACAGATTAATGAAGGAGATTTTTGTTCAAACATGGAGACTTTACTAAACTTGAGAAGGGTTATGTATAAGGGATAGCAGGTGAAATTTCCTTCACAGTAAGAACCCTTTCCATTCCTACTGTATCCTTCCTCTGTAGCCTACTCCAGGGCCCTGCGGCTTATCTGTTTCATCCTACATCACCACAACCCAGCTTCTGGGCCACAGTTCTGTTCAGCGAGATTCCCGCTTCTTGCTCAGCGTTCCATGTTCTATCACTATGGACTCCCTGAATCTACCGCTCTCAGTTCTTCTTAGGCCCGTTACCTTCGGCACTAGCAAGCTCTCGGGTATCCAGTGACTCAGTGTCTTGTCTGCTAATGCCTCATGGAAGGTCACTTCGTCTTGTCAGTAATTCTCTTCAGGATCTCACTATCCCTGTCCGTACATCAATTTATGCTGTGGATCACCCCTTCGCAGCACTGCACACTTGTTACTTCTTCAGAGTAACTCCTATCTGTCTAACCAGGAAACACAGTCCTTTCCATATCACTAAGCCCTCCCCCTCTAGGCTAGTCCCAACACTTAACTACTTCTAACCTTGCTGTCTATCGCTTGGCAGAACTCCTTTACACTACACACTATGCATTAACAATATATATATACTATACCTTACTCTATGACATCCTGCATTACCATACACTATGCATGACTGCTGAGACCCAACAACAATATTTCCCAAAAACATCCCATGTAATAACGACAACGCACAGATTTTAAACAAAAAAACTCCTTTTATTGGGTGGAGGCCGGTCACAGCCAAAAAGACGTGCTCAGCACGTAACTGGTATAAAACTCTGTTAAGGAACTATTGGCCAACTGAAACCGGTACGAATCCATATGCCACAGCCGGACTCCCGGCGTAAGTCAGACTTCGTACCAGAGAAAAACATACAGATAGGGCAAATGACCCCCAAGAAGGAACAAAGTATTCATACTGCGCTCCGACCCCCACCCTTTTGGAACAAGGCCTGCTCTATTCCATCCTGGAGACCAGAGAGAAAAATATCCAACCCAATCTCTGTCAGGTGGACACCATCAGGTAGCATAAGGCTGGAATTGTCTCTCTCAAGTTGGCGATGCCTGATGACCACTCCGGCCTTAAAACGAATAAAGCGGGACAAGCGGGCATTAAGTGTGCACCGCGAACGCTCAACTGCCACCGCATCTCTCGCGCCCTGCCATGCAACGCGTGGAATGACCTCTGTCCAAACCAAAGTAAGCTCTGGAAAAAAGCTGTGGAATTTATCCATGTCGGAACGCATAATTGTGAGGAGTTCCGCAAGTCGAAACGAGCAGAGATCATTCCCGCCCGCATGCAGGACGTGAATTACAGGAGAGGAAGCGGTCTGAGCTATCCGCACAACCTCAGGAAGAACCTGAGGCCAGGTCAAGCCTCTTATTCCTCTCCAAAAAACATTGATGCCATGGAAACCAAGACTTCTTCCACCTGGCCAACGTTCTGCTCTCTGGGATGCCCAGAAGATGTAAGAGTGGCCGAGTATCCACACCGTGGGTTTTACATCACCTATAAAGATATAATAAAGTTAGTGAAGCAATAAATTCGGTCTGATGTAACTTGCAAAACAGGAGGAACGCCATCTACCAATGCGCTGGATCTCTGAGTTGGGCAAACCAGCACGGGCTGCTTCAATTGCAGCTCCTATCCTAAAGGAGTGCGTACCAAATTCCTTGGCAGGAAGGCCTAAGAGAGCTAAGCATTTCCGAAAAAGGGATTGAAATTGAAAAATCATAAGAGGAGAACCATCCTCGTGTGAGAAAAAGGAGTCCCCAGATCGCCGGAACGATAAATAATTATTGACAGGGGTTACAGGACAAATTGGACCGGGGATGGCAAGAAGGTTGAACCCATGAACCAATACCAGACTGGTCAGTTTTTGATTTCCGAATGCGGATACGGAGACCACGATCACAGGGGGTGTGACATCATCATGCTAGAGTCCTACTGAAGTGCGCTTAGATGAGGACACCAATTCACTAATGTGCAAAGCACCAAAAAACGCGAGACCAAAAGTGGCGGAGAGGAGAGCAGTCTCGAAAGGAGAAGACCAGACGGAGGGGGTGGAATTGATTAGGCGTGTAAGTAAACTGAAAGAAATGGGCCGTCTGCTCTCCTGACGAGTGTGCTCCCTCCTCCAACCCCTAATATCCGGGCGGATGATGAAATCCTTAGTAACATCATTCCAACCTAAGTGGCCAAAATAAAAACCGACAACAGATAGGCAGTTCTGTGCAACGGCTCCTGAAAGATCCACGCTGTGCAAATAAAGTAAATATTCGATAGTGACCTCCAGGTGGGCAGCGTCGGATGCCGCTACTGATTTATCCCCAGCTAGGTTATGCCACTCATTCCATGCCTTACCGTAAGAGCGCCACGTAGACGGGGCCACTGAAGATCTCAACAACTCCATCAATCCTTCTCTACCACCTCCCACATGTGGGATGGGCATGGATGTCCCTCCGCTTTGGCCGCGGGGGAAACTTCCCGGAATTTCTGCCAATCGAAACGAGAAATGGAATCAGCAATGACTTTATTTGTACCCGGGGAAATGATCCAGCCAACTCTCAGATAACTTGGGTGCACTTGAACGGGATCCCCTTTCTTTTGTTGTGTACTTTTTCAGGTCGTCTCTCTGCGCTGGCTCTCGCCCTCCTGCCCTGCGCCTCACACACAGTGTCCCGAGCCAGTGGCCGCGGGCCTTGTTGGCTGACGTCCTGTCTGTCCCCTTTGTCCTATAAGGCCACCTTTTCAGAGAATGTGTGTGGTTGTTGGCTACGGCACATGAAGATACCGCAACTCCTGCTCCAAGGACTAGAACCAGGAATCGCAACGAACTCCCTCTAGATCTTTCTACCCTTCCTTTTATACTCTTCCTTCAGTGCTCCCCTAAACTATTTCCTCCACCCACCTCTTCTACTTAGTTCTACCTTCTAAACAGGGAGCGGGTCTGTGCTCTCCCTTAGGAGCAATCTGGACCCTCCCTCAGGAGTGGTGTAGTGTTGGATTTGGGTGTTTGGGTGCCTGGTAATGCTCCCTCCTTACCTGAGAGTGAGATACCACACCTCTAGCTGAGATGCAATACCTCTGCGGCAACTGGACCCGCAGGGGTGCCACACCATCATGTGGGGGTACATACGGGGATACAGGTTATATATTGGGTACATATGGGAGTGCAGGCTATAAGTAGAAGTACATATGGGGTGCAGGCTACATGTGGGGGTACATATGTTGGGTGCAGACTATATATGGGAGTGCAGGCTACATTTGGGGGTACATATGTGGGTGCCGGCTACATGTGGGGGTACATATGGGATGCAGGCTACATATGGGTGTGCAGGCTACATGTGGGGGTACATATGGGGGTGCTGGATACATATTGGTGCAGGCTACATGTTGGGATACATAGGGGCATTCAGGTTACATATGGGGTGCAGGCTACATTTGGCGGTGCAGAGTACATATGGGGGGTGCAGGCTACATGTGAGGATACAAGCTATATGTGGTAGTACATATGGGGGGGTGCAAGCTATATGTGGGGGGTACATATGGGATGCAGGCTACATGTAGGGGTACATTTGGGGGTACAGGCTACATGTGGGAGAACATATGGGGGTGCAGGCTACATGTGGGGGTATATATGGGGGTGCAGCCTACATGTGGGGGTGAAGGCTACATGTCGGAGTACATATGGGGGTGCAGGCTACATGTAGGGGTACATATGTTGGGTGCAGACTATATATGGGAGTGCAAGCTACATTTGGGGGTACATATGTGGGTGCAGGCTACATGTGGGGGTACATATGGGATGCAGGCTACGTATGGGGGTGCAGGCTACATGTGAGGATACAAGCTATATGTGGTAGTATATATGGGGGGTGCAAGCTATATGTGGGGGGTACATATTGGGTGCAGGCTACATGTAGGGGTACATTTGGGGGTAGAGGCTACATGTAGGTGTACATATGGGGTGCAGGCTGCATGTGGGAGTACATATGGGGTGCAGGCTGCATGTGGGAGTACATATGGGTTGCAGGCTACATGTGGGGGTATATATGGGGGAGCAGGCTACACGTGGGGGTACATGTGGGGGTGCAGGCTACATGTGTGAGTACATATGGTGGTGCAGACTACATGTAGGGGTACATATGTTGGGTGCAGGCTATATATGGGGTTACACATGGGGGTGCAGGCTATATGTGGGGGTACAAATGGGGGTGCAGGCTACATGTGGGGGGTACATATTGGGGTGCAGGCTACGTGTAGGGGAACATTTGGGTGTGGAGGCTACATATAGGGGTACATATGGGGTGAAGACTACATGTAGGGGTACATATGTTGGGTGCAGGCTATATATGGGGTTACACATGGGGGTGCAGGCTATATATGGGGTTACATATGGCGGTGCAGGCTACATGTGGGGGTACATATTGGGGTGCAGGCTACGTGTAGGGGAACATTTGGGTGTGGAGGCTACATATAGGGGTACATATGGGGTGAAGACTACATGTAGGGGTACATATGTTGGTTGCAGGTTATATATGGGGGTACATATGGGGGTGCATGTTCATGTTGGGGTACATATGGGAGTGCAGGCTTCATGTGGGGGTACATATGTTGGGTGCAGGCTATATATGGGTGTACATATGAGAGTGCAGGCTACATATGGGGGTGCAGGCTACATGTGAGGGTACATATGGGGATGCAGGCTACATGTGGGGGTACATATGGGGGTGCAGGCTACATGTGGAGGTACATGTTAGGATGTATATGGAGTTGCTGGCTACATGTGGGGGTACATATGGAGTTGCAGGCTACATGTGGGATTACCTATTTGGGGTGCTGAAGATGTTTGGGGGTACATATGGGGTTGCAGGCTACATGTGGGGGTACATATGGGGGGGTTCTGGAGACATGTGGGGGTACATACAGTGCCTACAAGTAGTATTCAACCCCCTGCAGATTTAGCTGGTTGACACATGCGGAATTAACTTGGCATTGTGACATTTGTACTGTAGATCAGCCTGGAAGTGGGAAATGCACTGCAGCAAATTTTTTTTTTTTTTTTTTAAACGTTAAAAGTTAATTCAGAGTGTCATTTACTATTCAACCCCTCAAACCACAAGAATTCTGTTTGGTCCCCCTAAAGTATTAAGAAGTAGTTCAGGCACCAAGAATAATGAGCTTCACATGTGTGGATTAAAGATCTCTTTTGCCAGCCTTTTCTGACTATTTAAGACCCTCCCCAAACTTGTGAACAGCACTCAGACATGGTCAACATGGGAAAGACAAAGGAGCATTCCAAGGCCATCAGAGACAAGATCGTGGAGGGTCACAAGGCTGGCAAGGGGTACAAAACACTTTCCAAGGAGTTGGGCCTACCTGTCTCCACTGTTGGGAGCATCATCCGTAAGTGGAAGGCTTATGGAACTACTGTTAGCCTTCCACGGCCTGGACAGCCTTTGAAAGTGTCCTCCCGTGCCGAGGCCCGGCTTGTCCGAAGAGTCAAGGCTAACCCAAGGACAACAAGGAAGGAGCTCCGGGAAGATCTCATGGCAGTGGGGACATTGGTTTCAGTCAATACCATAAGTAACGTACTCCACTGCAATGGTCTCTGTTCCAGACGAGCCCGTAAGGTACCTTTACTTTCAAAGCGTCATGTCAAGGCTCGTCTACAGTTTGCTCATGATCACTTGGAGGACTCTGAGACTGACTGGTTCAAGGTTCTATGGTCTGATGAGACCAAGATCGAGATCTTTGGTGCCAACCACACACGTGACGTTTGGAGACTGGATGGCACTGCATACGACCCCAAGAATACCATCCCTACAGTCAAGCATGTTGGTGGCAGCATCATGCTGTGGGGCTGTTTCTCTGCCAAGGGGCCTGGCCATCTGGTCCGCATCCATGGGAAGATGGATAGCACGACCTACCTGGAGATTTTGGCCAAGAACCTCCGCTCCTCCATCAAGGATATTAAGATGGGTCGTAATTTCATCTTCCAACAAGACAACGACCCAAAGCACACAGCCAAGAAAACCAAGGCCTGGTTCAAGAGGGAAAAAGTCAAGGTGTTGGAGTGGCCTAGTCAGTCTCCTGACCTTAACCCACTTGAAAACTTGGGGAAGGAGCTCAAGAATAAAGTCCACATGAGACACCCAAAGAACCTAGATAACTTGGAGAAGATCTGCATGGAGGAGTGGGCCAAGATAACTCCACAGACCTGTGCCGGCCTGATCAGGTCTTATAAAAGACGATTATTAGCTGTAATTGCAAACAAGGGTTATTCCACAAAATATTAACCACTTCGCGCCAGAGCCTGTTTTTGCCTTCGTGACCGGGCCAATTTTTTCAATTCTGACCACTGTCAGTTTATGAAGTAATTACTCTGGAACGCTTCAATGTATTCCCCTGATTCTGAGATTGTTTTTTCATGACATATTGTACTTCATGATAGTGGTAAAATTTCTTCGATATAACTTGCGTTTATTTGTGAAAAAATCGGAAATTTGGCGAAAATTTTGAAAATTTTGCAATTTTCAAACTTTGAATTTTCATGCCCTTAAATCAGAGAGATATGTCACACAAAATAGTTAATAAATAACATTTCCCACATGTCTACTTTACATCAGCACAATTTTGGAACCAAAATTTTTTTTTGTTAGGAAGCTATAAGGGTTAAAAGTTGACCAGCGATTTCTCATTTTTCCAACAAAATTTACAAAAACATTTTTTTAGGGACCACATCATATTTGAAGTCACTTTGAGGGGTCTTTATGACAGAAAATACCCAAAAGTGACACCATTCTAAAAACTGCACCCCTCAAGGTGCTCAAAACCACATTCAAGAACTTTATTAACCCTTCAGGTGCTTCACAGGAATTTTTGGAATGTGGAAGAAAAAAATTAACATTTAACTTTTTTCACAAAAATGTTACTTTAAACCCAATTTTTTTTATTTTCATAGGGGGAACAGGAAAAAATGGACCCCAAATTTTTTTGTGCAATTTCTCTTGAGCGTGCTGATACCCCATATGTGAGGGAAAACCACTGTTTGGGCACACTGCAGGGTTCGGAAGGGAAGGAGCGCCATTAGACTTTTTGAATGTAAAATTTGTCTGAATAATTAGCAGACGCCATGTTGCGTTTGGAGAGCTCCTAATGTGCCTAAACAGTGGAAACCCCCCACAAGTGACCCCATTTTGGAAACTAGACCCCTTAGGGAACTTATCTAGATGTGTGGTGAGCACCTTGAACCCCAAGGTGCTTCACAGAAGTTTATAATATTGAACTGTAAAAATAAAATTTTCACATTTTTCCCACAAAACCGTTTTTCATCCCTTAATTTTGCATTATCATAAGGGTAATAGGATAAATTGCACCATGAAATTTGTTGTTCAATTTCTCCTGAACACGCTGATACCCCATATGTGGAGGCAAATTACTGTTTGGGCACATGGCAGGGTTTGAAAGGGAAGGAGCGCCATTAGACTTTTTGAATGTAAAATTTGTTTGAATAATTAGCGGACACCATGTCACATTTGGGGAGCCCCTAATGTGCCTAAACAGTGGAAACCCCCCACAAGTGCCACCATTTTGGAAACTAGACCCCTTAGGGAACTTATCTAGATGTGTGGTGAGCACCTTGCACCCCCAGCTGCTTCACAGAAGTTTATAATATTGAGCCGTAAAAATAAAATTTTCACATTTTTCCCACAAAACCGTTTTTCATCCCTTAATTTTGCATTATCATAAGGGTAATAGGATAAATTGCACCATGAAATTTGTTGTGCAATTTCTCCTGAACACGCTGATACCCCATATGTGGAGGCAAATTACTGTTTGGGCGCATGGCAGCATTTGAAAGGGAAGGAGCGCCATTTGACTTTTTGAATGTAAAATTTGTTTGAATAATTAGCAGACGCCATGTCGCATTTGGGGAGCCCCTAATGTGCCTAAACAGTGGAAACCCCCCACAAGTGCCACAATTTTGGAAACTAGACCCCTTAGGGAACTTATCTAGATGTGTGGTGAGCACCTTGCACCCCCAGCTGCTTCACAGAAGTTTATAATATTGAGCCGTAAAAATAAAATTTTCACATTTTTCCCATAAAAAATGTTTTTCATTCCCTAATTTTGCATTATCAAAAGGGTAACAGGATAAATTGCACCATGAAATTTGTTGTACAATTTCTCCTGAGTGCGCCGATACCCCATATGTGGGGGAAAACCACTGCTTTGGTGTACGGCAGGGTTCGGAAGAGAAAGGAGCGCTATGTTGGCTGGGATAGGCACAGACGCCATGTCACATTTGAAGAGTCGCTGACATGCTGAAACAGCAGAAACCACCACAAGTGACCCCATTTTGTAAACTACACCTCTCAAGGAATTCATCTAGGGAAGTAGTGAGTATTTTTTAATTTTTAAATTTATACCATTGGGCAGTGAAAAAAGCATAATTATATTTTTACCACAAAAAAATGTTTTACCCTCAGATTTTACATTTTCACACAGGGCAATGGGTAAAAATGGTGCCGAAATGTGTCACACAATTTCTTCTAAAAGTGGCAATACCCCATATGTGGCTGTATCGTACGGCGAGATCTGGGGGGGACGGAGCGCTATTTGACAATTGGAGAACAAATTATTGTAGAATAGGCATTTGGATTTGGGAGCACAAAATTTTCTGAATTTCTTTTGGGGGGCAAGGGTCATTTTGCTTTTCCAGAGCCTTTCTGCTACCAGTAACTTGGAAGTCCCTTATATTTTTAACAGATGACGGACCTGAGTGGGGACTAGCTTTTATTGAGGACTGAGTTGAAGCTTTTATTGAGAACATTTTACGTAACATTTATCCGGCGCTCTAGGCTGAGCACTTACATCGGGGTTTCCATCTAAATTTCCAAGTGATGTAATTCAGATGAAACCCCTGCAGGATCCATTCACTATAATGAGGCAGCAGAGTTACTCTGGACTCCGTCTGGCCTCTGTTTAGCGGTGTCCTTTTTTTCAGAAGTGCACAAAACTGTGGCCAACCGCACTTTTATGCACGCCTAAAACAAATGACACCGTGGGATCCCAGGCTAGACGGCGTCCACAGTGGTCTATATCTGCCTCATTACAGGGAATCTCCCATCATGGGTTCCGGCTGAATCACGTATTTCAGAGATTTACACGGAAACTCTGGTGTAAGTGCTCAGCGCAGAGCACAGGATAAATGTGAGCAGAGCCTTACTGGGATCTTTGGGAGACATAATAAACAAATCAGTAGCAGGTGAAGAATTGGTTTTATTTATTTTTTACGCCGTTCCTAGTGTGATATAACTGATTAGATTACTTTATTCTTCGGGTCGGTGCGATTACAGAGATACCAGTTTTATATCGGGTTTTTATGACTGACAGCTGTCACACACTAAAATACACTTTTTTTGCAAAATCTAGTTTTTGCATCACCATATTTTGAGAGCTATAATTTTTCCATATTTCGGCCGACAGAGTCATGTGATGGCTTGTTTTTTGCGGGACGAGTTGACATTTTTATTGGTACCATTTTTGGGAACGTGACATTTTTTGATCGCTTTCTATTCCGTTTTTTGGGAGGTAAAATTAACAAAAACAAACAATTCAGGAATTGTTTTTTGAGGTTTTTTTATGCCGTTCTGCGTGTGGTAAAAGTGATCAGGCAGCGTTATTCTTGGGGTCAGTACGTTTACAGCGATACTACACTTACTGTATTTTTTTTATGTTTTGGCGCTTTTACACAATAAAACTATTTTATAGAAAAAAATATTTTTTTTGCATTGCTTTATTCTGAGCACTATAACTTTTTTATTTTTCGGCTGATGGAGCTGTATGGCAGCTTTTTTTTTGCGGAACAAGATGACGTTTTCAGCGGCACCATTTTTATTTCTATTTTGTATTTTGATCGCATTTTTTTCCACTTTTTGTTTGGCGATATGATGAAAAAGCATATTTTTTTGCTCCGTTTTTTATTTATTTTTATTACGGTGTGCACAGAAGGAGTTAATTAGTGTGACAGTTTTATAGCTCGGGTTGTTTCGGACGCGGCGATACCAAATATGTGTACTTTTTTTGGTTTTGTAAAAATATACGGATTTATTGGTTTAATATTTTATTTATTTATTTTTATTTATTTTGTGATTTTTTTTTTTTATAGTTTAAAAACTTTTTTTTTACTTTTTTTTACATTTTTACTTAGTCCCTGTATGGGACATTAATTTTTATTTTTCTGATCACTGATCTCATGTAATGTAATAGACATGTATTACATTACATTACATGAGATCTTCCCTGACTGTTTCAGTCAGTCTCCTGTCTGGCTCAGCTTGCAGGCTGAGCCAGACAGGACACCATATATGGCAGAGCTGGAGGCGGTCATGTGACCTCCAGCTGCCATAGCAACCCCAGGTCCTGGAAGGAAACGGAGGTCTTCGGAGAGGTAAGACGACCACCTCTCCTCCTGCTGTCTCCTATATGCCGCGATCACTATAGATCACAGCATATAGAAGACAGCAAGGGGTTAACATCACTGGGACCTGATCTAATCAGGTCCCGATGATGTTCCCTGTCAGAGCTAACGCTCTGCACCGGAATCGCAGCGCTTGCAGGACCCTGGGGGTCCTGAGCGCTGCGAGACCACCCACCGTTTTTAAACGTCGGCGCTGCACAGAGCCCGGCAAGCGCCTACGTTTATCTACAGTGGGCGGTCGGGAACCGGTTACACATAGGGGTTGTATAATAATTGACCCACACTTTTATGTTTAAAATTTAATAAAATTCAACTGAGCAACATAACTTTTTGGTTTGTAAGATTTATGCTTCTGTTCATAAAACCTACTCTCGTTTGCAGTTTGAAGGCTCTAACTTATTTGCATCTTATCAAACCAGCTAAATCTGCAGGGGGTTGAATACTACTTGTAGGCACTGTATGTGAGGTGCAGGGGATATTTGAAGGGCAGCTCAAATCCCATCAAGGACAACATTTGCGAAGAGTTTGTATGTTCTCCCCTTGTTTGTGTGGGTTTCCTGCAGATTCTCCGGTTTCGTCCCACACGTCAAAGACATACTGATAGGGAATTTAGATTGTGAGCCCCAATGGGGACAGTGATGATGATGTCTGTAAAGTACTGTAGAATATGATGGTGCTTTTATAAATAAATAAAAATATATGTGGGAGTACATATGGGCATGCAGGCTGTATGTGTGGGGGACATGGGGGTGCAGGCTGTTTGTAGAGGGGACAAGGGAGTGCAGACTGTAGGGTTACATGAGGGTGCAGGCTGTATGTGGGGGGGACATGGGCATGCAGGCTGTATGTAGGGGGGACATGGGAGTACAGACTCTATGTGTGGGGGACATGGGAGTGCAGGCTGTATGTAGGGGGGACATAGGAAGCAGGCAGTATGTGTGGGAGACATGGGATGCAGGCTGTATGTGTGTGGTACATGGGGTGTGGACTGTATGTAGGTGGGGTATATGGGGGTGCAGTCTGTATGTGCATGGTGCATGGGGTGTGGACTGTACGTAGGGGCTATATGGGGGTGCAGGCTGTATGTGCGTGGTACATGGGACATGGACTGTATGTAGGGGAGCATATGGTACATGGGGTGTGAATTGTATGTAGGGGGTGTGACAAAGTCACTGGCAGAGTGTCTGTGGGGAGATATGTTTCACTGAGGGTATTAGCTTCAGTGATGTGAAACTGGAAGTATTCTCCTGCATGATATGTGCTGAGAGGGTTAATCAGCCATATTTAAATGGGCCAATTTGTAGTGAACGACTATAGAGCGGGTGAGAGGTCGTTCACCATATCTCCACCCCAGGGTGTGGTCTGGGGGTTTAAATAGCCTGCTGAGGCATTCAGTGTTCAGTAGGTCTGGAGAGAGGAACTCCAGACATGTTTGTGTTGAGCTGACCTGAACTATGTGGAGTTGCTAAACTCTGAGCAGGCGGATCCCTGCTACCACAAGGACTGTGCTTTGAGTTCATAAAAGAAAACACAGTGCTCTGGGCAAAAACAGGAAAAAAAACAAAATGGTAACACAATGTTGGTTTATGCTGCACTTTAATAAACCAACAAGAAATTTAAAGAGACAGCGTACCTGTGTCTACCTCCATGTGAAGCTGAGTAAGCCATCTACCACAGAGGGTATATGGGGTGCAGGCCGTATGTCTGTGGTACATGGGTTGTGGACTGTAGTATGGTGGGGTACATGGGGGTGCAGGCTGTATGTGCGTAGTACATGGGGTGTAGACTGTATGTAGGGGGGTACATGGGGGTGCAGGCTGTATGTGCGTGGTACATGGGGTGTAGACTGTATGTAGGGGGGTACATGGGGGTGCAGGCTGTATGTGCGTAGTACATGGGGTGTAGACTGTATGTAGGGGGGTACATGGGGGTGCAGGCTGTATGTACGTGATACATGGGGTGTGGATTGTATGTGATAGAGCGCAATTTTTACTGTAGACAGTGAGAGGGCACTGTATGGAGAGGGAACATTGAAGATGGGGACAGTTTGGAGGCTATATTTTATAATGCAGGTGTGTAGTGCGGACAGTGTATAGGCCATAGTTATTAAGGGAGGATGGTTTGACAGTTGTTGTTCATAAGGAAGGACAGTGTGGCGGCCATTGTTCATGTGGGAGGGATGGGATGTCAGTATAATATATAAGGGGGGGCATTGTGGAGGCAATATTTTATAGGAGAGGGGGTCATGTATCATAAGAGGGGCAGTGGGGAGCTCACTTTTTTGGGCAGAGCGCATAGTGAGGAGCAATTATTTATTTATGGCACAGCATGGGCAGCTATTTTTATTCAGGTGGCAATATAATGACATTTTTTATCTTTAAGGGCACCATGTCAGGATGTGCTGCAGAAGACTGGAGAAGTGGGATGTCTGCGGAGACGAGCTATAGCAACGGGACCAGACGAAGAAGAGAAGAAGAACGTCAATCAGAGAAGATGTCACCTATAAGCTACCTGGATCTAAGCCTGCATTTACACTGGTGAATCGCAGCACTTAAATGACCGCTGACCGGGTGTATGAAGCCAATCAGCAGTCGTTTATTAACCTGTTTAGACCGGCCAACTGCACTTACATGTGTACAAAGCCATGCTTAATATGATCGCTCTGTGCTCATAGAATAAAAAATGTTCTTGATGTTCAATGATATTTAACCCCTTTCTGACATGAGAAGTATCCATACCTCCCAGTGCATTGGTACTTATTGACCAGGGACGTATGTATATGTCTCAGCGATTTTGCACGCACAAAGGCGCATATGGGGTATCGGCGTACATAGGAAGAATTGCACAACAAATTTTGGGGTCCATTTTCTCCTGCTATCCTTGTGAAAATACAAAGAATTGGGGCTAAAACAACATTTTTGTGGGAAAAATATATTTTTTTCATTTTTACAGATCCAAATTGTAAAATTCTGTGAAGTTCCTGTGGGTTCAAGGTGCTCACCACATGTCTAAATAAATTCCTTGGGGAACTTATCTAGATTTGTGGTGAGCACCTTGAACCCCCAGGTGCTTCACAGAAGTTTATAACATTGAACCGTAAAAATACAATTTTCACATTTTTCCCACAAAAATGTTTTTTAGCCCCAAATTTTTTATTTTCAAAGGGGTAACAGGAAATGGACCCCAAAACTTGTTGTGCAATTTCTCCTGAGCAGTCATATACCCTGAGGGGTCTAGTTTCCAAAATGGTTTCACTTGTAGGGTTTTTTTAAATTCAAAAAGTCAAATGGCACTCCTTTCCTTCCGAGCCTTGCCGTGCACCCAAACAATAGTTTTCCCCTACATATGGGGTATCGGCGTGTTCAGGAGAAATTCTACAATAAATGGCATGGTGCAATTTCTCCTGCTACCTTTATGAAAAAGCAAAATATGGGGCTAAAAAACATTTTTAATGAGATTTTTTAATTTTTACGGCTCAATGTTATAAACTTCTGTAAAGTACTTGGGGGTTCAAGGTGCTCACCACACGTCTAGATAAGTTCCCTGAGGGGTCTATTTTCCAAAATGGGGTCACTTGTGGGGGCTTTCCACTGTTTAAGCACATTAGGGGCTCTACAAACGCGACATGGTGTGCATTAATTATTCCAGCAAATTTTACATTCAAAAAGTCAAATGGCGCTCCTTTCCTTCCGAGCCCTGCCATGTGCCCAAACAGTGGTTTTCCTCCACATATGGGGTACCGGCGTGCTCATGTGGCACCCAGGGGATGGGGACTACTCGGCGCCCGGGCCTTAATGCCTGGCTTTGGGGGATGTCGCGGTGGTCGGCTCCCGGGCCCGTACCCTGGGGTCTCTCTTAAAAAAAAAAGGGGTTAAATGGAAAATGAAAGTTCGTGACGCCACCTGTGGTGTCTGGTGAGGACCACCAGTGCTGCGGCAGTCCACTGAGGCCGGTGTTACGGCAGCTATGATGGGGTAGCTCCCCACAGGTGGAGCTAGGCCTCAGGGCAGTGGTGTTCGGTAAGGTGCACTATATGGCGGTGACCCAGCCGAGTCCAAGGAAAAAAATGGGAGACACACTCACGTTTGGCTTCAGTACCTTTTTACTGGTGGAGTTGCGGTACCGCCCGGAGCACTGTAGGGTGAGGGGTGCACTGCAAGTCTCTCCCCAGTGAGCAGGTATAGGGCCTCCTGTATCCTTGCCGCTTGTGTAGTTTATGGCCTGTTTGAAACTAGGCCTAACTTAGTCCTTGTGTTGCGCCGGCTGACCTGGTGTTAGGGCCTTTTGCTGAAGAGCACGCTCCTGGTATGGCGGAGCCTCCATGCCTCCTGGTCCTGTTACGTGTCAGCTCCTGGGCTATCCTGAGACCTGAAGTCTTCCAGGAAAGATCCGGTTGTTTTCCACAGAGGGTATACTGCTCTGCAGACTCGGAGCCGGTGTCCGGTATATTTCTGGGGTGAGCTTATGAAGCTCCTCGGTCCCCGATGCTACTGTTCCACTAGCCTTCGGCCTACTCTGGGCCCTCACTAGGCTATACACACTGGCAGTAAGCTGGCTGCCTCTTCTGCCGCTCTTTAGAGCGTCGGCAACGCTCCTAGCTGTCTCTCTCTGAGCTGCTTTCAGCAGACTCCAAACAACTCCTCTCAGCAGAAACCTGCTGAGTCACTAACCTTCTGTGTCTCAGCAGAGACTCCTGACTGGACTCACTCCTTAGACAACTGACTGAACTCCCTCTGTTCCTGCCTCCACCCTCCTTTATATATTCCCTAAAGGGCTCCCTCTGGTGGTTCTGAGGTAGGGTGGAGGTGTGTGTATGCTCTGAGGGCATCTTGTGGAGAAAACCTGAAATGCACCCCCCTTTGGTCTGTGACTCCATGCACAGCAGGGCGTCACATTCCCCCCTAGTTAAAGTCAGCACTCCCGGGCTGAAGCACATTTTGTAAACAATAGAAATAACAAGCTTCCCTTTATGGGAGGTAAGAACACTTGAACGTTGCATAACAAAACATGAATAAAAATCTATATATACATTGCAAAAGCAGTAGGCAGTGAGCAACCAGAAAGTCCAAGTCTCTTCCGGAGAGGTTGCTCAAAGGGGCACTCCAGGGAGCGCAAATATTTACAAAGAAAATCTTTGGGCTGCACAAAGTCCTCAGCCTCAGAGTTCATATATAAGGAATAAACAGGTTAGCGTTAAAGTGTCCATATCACTTGAATTGTCCATTCAAAGGAAAGAAATATAAGTTACACACATTAATACAATACGTACTATAATACATAATACCTCAGGGGTAACTATCTACATTCTCAGAAATTGTACTATTTTATTCAGTGTACCTAGCAGGGGGTTTACCTCTCGTGCTGCATACTGATCTGCATAATGCAGTGGTCTGTGGGGTATCAATGTCTGTATCATCAGTTACCCTGTCTGCCCTTCGTGTGGGTAAGTTATAAAATTGCCTTAACCTCTCTATGGGACTGGCAAGTGTACCATTGGCTGGGCCTTCTTGCTCTGCTCCAGCCGGAGATCCTTCTTGAGCTGGCTCTTCAGCAGCACTTACAGGTCCAACTTGCTGTAGAGAGTTTTCTGATTGCTGGAAGAAGTGGAGTACTGGGACGATCACCGCTCCTCCTATTTGAGGCCAATCTGCCGGGAAGTCACCTAAGTCAGTATGGATTACTGCTTCTTCAGGTTCCTCCTGGATGATGAGGGGCACTTCTTCTTGGGGTTTTAGCAGATCCGGACACAACTTTAGATGGTCCCGAGATACTGTTGCAGTGGTTCTCCCTCCATCTTTGCTGATCAAACACGTCTTCCTGTTGTCAAACCTTGAATTCAACACAGTGTAGGGTTCTCTCTCCCACTGGTCATCAAGCTTGTGGTTCCTCCGCTTCCTTTTCAATACCACTTCTCCTGGTGTGAAGGGTTCTGCTGGTGCACTTCTGTTGTATTGCGCCTCTTGTTTATCCCTCACCCGAGTAAGACTGTCTTCGACACAGGCTTGTACTCTTCTGTACTGCTCCTGTCTGGCTGTGTCCCAGTCCTCAGTCGTCGCATCAGCTTCAGGTTCTACCACACCAAGCTCCAGGTCCATGGGCAACTTCCCAGGTCTTGCCCGCATTAGATATGCCGGAGTGCAATTGGTGGAGCTTACGGGTATGTGATTATACAGATCCACTAAGTCAGGTATTAGGTCTGGCCACTGGTTTCTCTCTTCTAGTGGTATGGTCTTCAGTAGATCGATGATGATGTTGTTCATCTTTTCACAGAGACCGTTAGTTTGGGGGTGGTACGGTGTAGTCCTGATCTTTTTACACCCGTACAGATGGCAGAACTCTTTGAACAATTCAGCCTCAAAGGCCGGGCCTTGGTCAGTCAGTACCTGCTCAGGGTATCCATGGGGTCTGCAGAAGTACGCTTGAAACGTCTTGGCTGCTGTCTCTGCTGTCAGGTCTTTGACAGGGGCGACCACCAGGAACCTGGAGTAGTGATTCACCATGGTCAGGGCATAGGAGTATCCTGACCGACTAGGTGACAACTTGACATGGTCCAGGGCCACGATCTCCAAAGGGCGAGTCGTCTTGATGGGTTGCAGAGGTGCCTTCTGGCTGCTGTAGTCTCTTCTTCTGAGGCCACAGGGTCCACAGTCTCTGCACCACCTCTCAATGGAGCTGCGCATCCCCACCCAGTAGAATCGGCACTTCAACAGGGTCTCTAGCTTTTTCCAGCCAAAGTGCCCCGCTTGATCGTGGTAGGCCTCCAACATCATCTGGATGTCTGTTTTGGGGACCACTATCTGCCACACCATCTCGTGGGTTTTGGGATTGACGTACCTCCGGCACAACTTCTCACGGTAGATAAACCGCCGGCTTCTCTCATTCCATAGCTGCTTTGCTTGGAGAGACGCATCCTTCTCCAGGGAGGAACCTTCTTGGGTTATCAGTTCCTTGATACGGCTGACAACCGGGTCGCTGTCCTGGGTCTCTTTCCAGCTGTGGTGAGGCAAGGGGTTTAACGTCTTACCGCGTTGCCTACTGGAGGCTCGTAGCTCGTGGGTCATCCCATTCCGGTGGAAGGCAGGTAGTTCAACCTCTTCCAGGTCATCCACTTCTTCTTCTGTGTCTGACTGGTGAGGCATCCTGGACAGGGCATCGGCGTTGGCGTTCTTGCGGCCCGCCCGGTACTTTATGGTGAATTGGTAGCTTGACAGCCGAGCCATCAATCGTTGTTCCATGGCTCCCAGCTTGGCTGTTTCAAGATGAGTTAAGGGGTTATTGTCAGTGTAGGCAGTGAACTTGCTGGAGGCTAGGTAGTGCTTGAACCTTTCTGTAATGGCCCAGACCAAGGCCAGAAACTCCAACTTGAAGCTGCTATAGTTCTCTGGGTTCCTCTCGGTCGGGCGGAGCTTCCTGCTTACATACGCGATGACTTTCTCCTGGCCATTCTGCTTCTGAATTAGGACAGCTCCCAATCCTTCATTGCTGGCATCAGTATACAGCAGGAACGGTTGGCTGTAGTCAGGGTAGGCTAGGATCTCATCACCTGTCAGGATCTCCTTCAATTCTTGAAATGATTCAGCCTGTTCTTTACCCCAGTGGAACGGGGGATTTCAGCCCTTGGGGGACTGTCCTACCAGGAGGTCTTGCAGAGGTGCTGCTCTCTTGGTGTAATCTTTTACAAACCTCCGGTAGTATCCTATCAGTCCCAGGAACTGACGCACCTCCTTGAGGTTCTTCGGCTCCGGCCATTTCTGGATGGCAGTGACCTTCTCCGGGTCTGGTGCTACCCCTTCTGGACTGACAATGTGTCCCAGGTACTGTACCTTCTTCTTGAGCAGGTGGCACTTGGAGGGCTTCAACTTCATCCCATACTGGGACAGTGACTCAAATACCTCCGCCAGGTGCTTCAAGTGGTCCTCATACGTCTTGGAGTACACAATCACGTCATCCAGGTATAATAACACAGTCTCGAAGTTGCGGTGTCCCAGGCAGCACTCCATCAATCTCTGGAACGTTCCGGGGGCATTGCAGAGTCCAAACGGCATACTGTTGAACTCGCAGAGTCCCATCGGGGTGGTGAAGGCCGTCTTCTCCCGATCCTCCTCAGCCACAGCTACTTGCCAGTACCCACTAGTGAGGTCAAGGGTGGAAAAGTAATTTGCAGACTTCAAGGCAGCCAGGGATTCCTCAATACGTGGTAAAGGGTATGCATCTTTATGTGTAATGCGATTTACTTGACGGTAATCTACGCACATTCTCATGCTTCCATCCTTCTTCCTGACTAGAACTAGGGGAGCTGCCCAGGGACTACAACTATCCCTTACTACCCCTGCCTTCTTCATGTCATGCAACATCTCCTTGGCTTTCTGGTAGTGTGCTGGAGGTATAGGCCTGTACCGTTCCTTGATGGGGGGATGGTTGCCTGTGGGGATGTGATGTTGTACCCCCTTAATCCTCCCAAAGTCAAGCGGGTGTTTGCTGAATACCTGCTCGTATTCCTGAACCACCCGGTGTACTCCCTGTTTCTGGTGGGCAGGAGTGGTGTTTGTCCCAACGTGGAGCTGTTGACACCAATCCCCCTCCTGTGTTGTAGGGTCATTATCCTCCACTTGGTCTGGGGAGGTTAAGGACTCCGCCGTGTGAATAGAGTTATTATTTACAGTGTAGAGTTTGGCAATAGTGGCATAACGTGGTAATTTAACCTCGTCTTCCCCATAGTTAAGAAGATGGACGGGCACCCTCCCATTGCGTACATCTACTACCCCCCTGGCGGTTAAGAGTGTAGGTCTGTGCTCTGAGCTAAGGGGTTCTACTACCGCCTGGTAGCTCTGTCCTTTAAGACCTATTGCTGCTCTACACCAGCATTTCACTCATTGGGGGAATTACAATGGGTATCGGGTCAGTTACCCGCACGTTATCAATCTCACCGCCGGTCAGCTGCGCTTGCTGCTGGTACGTCAGGGCTCGGATCTCCTTCTGGATCGCTCTCCTCTGCCCTGGTCTGGCAACGTCAGCGAGCTGTTGGAGTAAAAACACAACCTCCTCCAAACAGTTACCAACAATGTTAGTGCCTAGTACCATATTCAGTCCATTTTCCTCATTGACAGTCTTCACTACAATGAGTCCCTGGTCCTTTAACTCCACTCTCCCCACTTTTACTGCTACATTCTTAACCCCGAGTAGGTCAAGAGGGAGGCCGTTAGAGGCATATACTGAAAAGTCTGGGTTTGGGGGTTGGAGACTGTCCATGGACCAGTATTTGCTATAGAGGATATCAGGTATGATTGTTACCTGGGATCCGGTGTCCAGCAGGGCAGGTATCGCAATGCCATCAAGTATGATGGATAGGAAAGGTCTTCCTCCCACGAACCTGCGGTGCCAGTCTGAGGGGCCTGCTGAGTCTATTCCTGGGTGCTGGCCCTCGGACCCAGGGTTTGCTCGTTTAAAGGACACTGGTGCACTGTGTGACTTGCCTTCTGGCAGCGGTGGCAGACGAACTCTTGGTGAGGATGGCGCTGGTTGTTGGTCCTTCCTGGGGGTGGCGTTGTCCTCCTCCGGGGTGGCGATGTCCTCCTCCGGGGTGGCGACGTCCTCCTTCTACTCCGGTTCATCCAGGGGACATCCTCAGGGCAGTCGGCTAGCAGGATCTTTCCTTCCGTCTCTGGCTCAGTCTGTAGTTGCAGGGCACTCATCACAGTGGCCAGGTTTTTGGTCAGCTGGCGCACTTCTGAGCGCAGACAGTCCAACTCAGTAGGGGGCACTGCCTGCACTTTGGCTTCAGCAGCCAGCGGGGAAAAGGTGGGTGCTACTGGCGGAGTGGCCCCACCCTGGTAACGCTGGATAGACGTATCTGCTGTCTCCAGGGGTTGCAGTCCCTTGATAGCCATGTCCTTAAGGGTGTCGAAGGTAGCATCTGGATGGTCCAAGGACCACCAACGCACAGTCCTGCTCTCCGCTTGGGACCTCAGCCCCCGGACAAATTGTTCTTTTAGCATTTTACTCTCATTGGTTATGCTAATTGGACTAACCTGTTTTAGAGCTCGCAGGGCCACCTGTAAACGGCAGGCATAGTCCCGAACGCTGTCCTCCGGCTTCTGAGAGCATTGGTAGAACCTCATCCGGAGGTCTGCCTCAGTGCGGTCCTCAAAGGCAGTCTGTAACTTTTTGAAAATTGTGGACACTGATTCCTGGTCTGCGGCCAACCAAGTCTCTACTTCTCTCTCCGCAGCACCAGTCAATTGTCCCACAACTACTGCAGCTCTTTGTTTGCCGGTCATAGAATACATGTCCAGGATGCTGCATATTTTGCGCTTGAATCCGGACAGGGTGTCCGGCTTGCCGTTGTACTGGGGGAGCCACTTTGCTCCAGGCATGTACGTTAAAGTCAATGGTACAATAGGGGCTACAGGCCCTGGTAATGGGTCGGCTGCTCCGTCTTGCACGACGGCGGCTGCGGGCGCATCATCGGGGCTGTCAGCCTGGTCAGCGACGTCGGGCTGTTGCTGCAACATCTTGGCGCCCCCCTAGTGAACCGTGGCCTACCTTCCTTCTGTAGGCCGCAGCTCCGCAGGCGGAGGTCTTCTGATAGGACCTTGCGTCGCTTACGTTCCACGTTAGAGCGTTCGCTTGGGCTTCCTGCCAGGACCTGACGCTGCATCAGTGCGTGGGGCGTGTCCTCGACTTCGCGCGCTTTCAGCGGTTACGCCCTCTAGTTTTCCCGCGGTTATGCCCTTCTTCTCGCATGGCGACCGGAAAGATGGCGGCCAATGGCGGGAAACTCCAGAAAATGGCGGGAAAAGCTTCACCACTGTGAGATTTTTACAGTTTCTTAAGGCGCACAGTACCCGGTGGCAACGGGCACAACTCCTTCTGTTGCCGCGGGCACGCAATCCTGTTCGTGACGCCAGTTAGAGAGATGTGGCACCCAGGGGATGGGGACTACTCGGCGCCCGGGCCTTAATGCCTGGCCTTGGGGGATGTCGCGGTGGTCGGCTCCCGGGCCCGTACCCTGGGGTCTCTCTTAAAAAAAAAAGGGGTTAAATGGAAAATGAAAGTTCGTGACGCCACCTGTGGTGTCTGGTGAGGACCACCAGCGCTGCGGCAGTCCACTGAGGCCGGTGTTAAGGCAGCTATGATAGGGTAGCTCCCCACAGGTGGAGCTAGGCCTCAGGGCAGCGGTGTTCGGTAAGGTGCACTATATGGCGGTGACCCAGCTTGGTCCAAGGAAAAAAATGGGAGACACACTCACGTTTGGCTTCAGTACCTTTTTACTGGTGGAGTTGCGGTACCGCCCGGAGCACTGTAGGGTGAGGGGTGCACTGCAGGTCTCTCCCCAGTGAGCAGGTATAGGGCCTCCTGTATCCTTGCCGCTTGTGTAGTTTATGGCCTGTCTGAAACTTGGCCTAACTTAGTCCTTGTGTTGCGCCGGCTGACCTGGTGTTAGGGCCTTTTGCTGAAGAGCACGCTCCTGGTATGGCGGAGCCTCCGTGCCTCCTGGTCCTGTTACGTGTCAGCTCCTGGGCTATCCTGAGACCTGAAGTCTTCCAGGAAAGATCCGGTTGTTTTCCACAGAGGGTATACTGCTCTGCAGACTCGGAGCCGGTGTCCGGTATATTTCTGGGGTGAGCTTATGAAGCTCCTCGGTCCCCGATGCTACTGTTCCACTAGCCTTCGGCCTACTCTGTGCACTCACTAGGCTATACACACTGGCAGTAAGCTGGCTGCCTCTTCTTCCGCTCTTTAGAGCGTCGGCAACGCTCCTAGCTGTCTCTCTCTGAGCTGCTTTCAGCAGACTCTAAACAACTCCTCTCAGCAGAAACCTGCTGAGTCACTAACCTTCTGTGTCTCAGCAGAGACTCCTGACTGGACTCACTCCTTAGACAACTGACTGAACTCCCTCTGTTCCTGCCTCCACCCTCCTTTATATATTCCCTAAAGGGCTCCCTCTGGTGGTTCTGAGGTAGGGTGGAGGTGTGTGTATGCTCTGAGGGCATCTTGTGGAGAAAACCTGAAATGCACCCCCCTTTGGTCTGTGACTCCATGCACAGCAGGGCGTCACACTCAGAAGAAATTGCACAACAAATTTTGGTGTCCATTTTTTTCCTGTTACCCTTGTGAAAATAAAAAAAATTGGGTCTAAAGTAAAATTTGTGAAAAAAAGTTAAATGTTCATTGTTTTCTTCCACATTCCAAAAACTCCTGTAAAGCACTTGAAGGGTTAATAAACTTCTTGAATATGCTTTTGAGCACCTTGAGTGGTGTAGTTTTGAGAATGGTGTCACTTTTGGGTATTTTCTGTCATAAAGGCCCCTCAAATGTGATGTGGTCCTTAAAAAAAATGATAAATATTTGATACACTAGAAAAACAGAACTTAATTAGTGATGAGCGAGCATACTCGCAAGTGATCTGTACTCGCCCGTGCATCTCAGTACTCGAGACACTGCAGATGTTGGGAAGGATTTGTGAGCCAAAGAGGGCTGTTGTTGAGTACCAGCATCAACAAGGCCGACGGTATTCAGTTCAGACTCCACACCTCAGTGGACATGGATGTCAGACAAATGTACCATATGTACCATCCTCCAAAACTTTGAGGACTCCACCAAGATGGTGAGCGGCGATGACGCCATAATTAGCGTCACCATCCCGCTTCTCTGTCTTCTGAAACGCTCTCTGCTCACAATCAAAGCGGATGCATTGCAGGCGGAGCATGATGAGATGGAGCATACAGGGTGATTACACACAGCCCAGCCTCATCTCATCCCAACGTGGATTGGGGGACAATGAGGAGGAAGAACAGGAGCTAGTTTCATGCGCTATAGACGGTGCTACTGTAGCACCCCGAGGGCTCGGCTGCTACAGGGGTATTGCACCTCAAACCAGAGGTGTGATATTCCACTCCCGGGTAAGGATGGAGGTGTGGACCAGGTCTCAGTAAGCTGCATGCACCACATACACCCCATTTCCGAGGGACAGCTCAACGGTGCTCCCACTAGACAGAAGTGCAGGCACGACAGCATCTGTCCCTGGCTGGAGTGGGGAGGGGGAAGGAAAACCCAGTGGTGTAGGAGCAGATAGGGGTGGGTCTCTGGGCATAGGTAGGAGCGCATTGGTTGCTAGTCACCTGGGCTCACACAGAGAGGGAGGTATATAAGGTGGGCACCATCTTAGAAGTTCAGTTCAGTCCGGGGAGTCTGTTCAGAGAGGAGTTCAGCCAGAGAGGGCTGACAGGGAGCTGTGGCTCAGTCTGGGCCCAGCTCCACGAGGCAGGCCTGGAGTGGAGGCCAGAAACAGCAGAGAGAACAGGAACAGAAGAGAAAGGAAACAAGGAACAGCACATTAAGAGAGGACCAGAGACACGAGAGAAGAAGGAACCCCATAGGCCCAGGAGATTGCGGGTGACGGGTTGGCAGAACAGGGTACCGGATCCCAAATTGGTGGAGGCGACTAATCCTCAGCCAAAGACCGGCGGTCGTCACTATATCTCGGTGCGACCCCTCACTACACCTACCAGGAAGGCACACCACATAGGGTCAGGGACGCAGAGATCAGCGTACCAAGAGAAGGCCCGAGGCAGCCGGACAAACGTAGAGTCACTGGTGGGGCACGGCCAGAGAAGGGAAGAGAAGGGAGCCCTGTGCCACGCTCTGGAATTGCCTGGGAGTTGGTCGAGCCCCTTGCCTGGTGGACGCAGCACGGCTTGGGCAGTCACCGCCAGTACCGAGGTGACTAGGACCAGTAAAGAACTGTGAGTAAAGCATTGGAAACTGCAACCACACATCTCTGTACTTCTTCGCTGCACCAGCACTACCAGTGCTGGGACGCTCGTGCACCATCACTCCCATCATCCACACTAACTGCCCTGAGGCTATACTTCTCCCGTGGGGAGTCATCCCATTCTTAGCTGCACACATAACACCGGCCTCAGCGGTCTGCCTTGCAGCGGCGGCCCCCACTGACCGCAATCCACGGGTGGCGTAGTCGGACTATTATCTCACTAAAAAGACTGCCACTGAATTGACCACCCTGGGCACGGACCGGGTCCGCGCCACGGAGACTACAACCCTCAGCGATCCGGCTCTGGGTATTCCCTGCACAACACAGGCCCAGGGGGCACGTCACTACCTGCACAGCTGTCATACCGTCTGTTCAGCATGGATGGCCAGAGGACAGAGAGGAGGAGGAGGAGAGCATTGTCAGTCATCCTCTTGGTGAGGACACGGAAGTCTTGCCTGTTAGTAGTCTGGCACGCATGGCTGAGTTTATGTTACGCTGCCTTTCCCATGACCCTCGCATTCTCAAGATTTTGGGTGACAGTCATTACTGGTTGGTGACACTTCTAGACCCACGCTACAAGGAGAACTTTATATCTCTTATTCCTGAGGCAGACAGGTCTACAAAAATGGGGCTGTACCAGAAGGCCCTTGTTGCGGAACTATTAAAAAAATTCCCATCTGAAAACGCTGGCGGCAGAGGTCACACTTCGTTGGACAATCAAGGAGTACAGAGAGACTCAACTTCAATCCAGCAGAGGCAGGGGAACACTGTCAAAGGAGTGCAAAGCTTGGGAAGATGATGAGGGAGTACCTTGCCGACTGTACCAACGTCCTCCGTGATTCCTCTGTGCCTTATAATTATTGGGTATCCAAGATGGATACGTGGAATGAACTGGCTCTCTATGCCTTGGAGGTCCTGGCCTGCCCTGCCGCCAGCGTTTTATCAGAGCGGGTTTTTAGTGCCGCTGGTGGAATTATAACTGATAAGCGCATCCGCCTGTCAACTGAAAATGCTGACAGGCTGACTCTTATAAAAATGAACAAGGGCTAAATTGGGCCAGATTTCTCAGCACCACCAAATGATAGCAGCGTAACATAAACTCAAATCCAGTGTCTTTTCTTGGAAGGTGTATTCCCATGCACCTTTTCACACCCAGACATGGGTATACGCTTCCTGATTTTGGCTATTTGTTCTTGTCCTCCTCCTTCTCCTCATCCTCCACCACCAGATCACCAGGGTGACCGTGTTCCGTGATGCAACACCCACATAATTTTTTTAAAGGGTGTTTAAAAAAATATATTTTTTTATACAGTATGTTCATGTATAACCCCCAGGGGTAAATGTTTGTCAGTCCATACACTTAGTGCATGGGCATTACAAGTATAGGAGGCCCGCTCCTTTCTATTGGGAATATTTTTTTATGAGGCCCTCCTCCACGTCTCTTCCAAGGGGCATTGGAGTGCCTCCCAATTTTTGGCAACCCTTGCATTCACTGCATAGGCAAACACAATGGGAGACCCACTTCCTAATAATGGGAACATTGTTTTCAGGATGCCCTCTGACCTCCACGTCTCTTCCAAGGGGCATAGGAATGCCTCCAAATTTTTGGCAACCCTTGCATTCACTGCATAGGCAAACACAATGGGAGACCCACTTCCTAATAATGGGAACATTGTTTTCAGGAGGCCCTCTGACCTCCACGTCTCTTCCAAGGGGCATTGGAGTGCCTCCAAATTTTTGGCAACCCTTGCATTCACTGCATAGGACAACACTATGGGAGACCCACTTCCTAATAATAGGAACATTTTTTCTTGAGGCCCTCTACGTCTCTTCCAAGGGGCATTGGAGTGCCTCCCAATTTTTGGCAACCCTTGCATTCACTGCATAGGCCAAAACTATGGGAGACCCACTTCCTAATAAAGAGAATATTTTTTTTATGAGGCCCTCTACGTCTCTTCCAAGGGGCATTGGAGTGCCTCCCAATTTTTGGCAACCCTTGCATTCACTGCATAGGCAAACACAATGGGAGACCCACTTCCTAATAATGGGAACATTATTTTCAGGAGGCCCTCTGACCTCCACGTCTCTTCCAAGGGGCATTGGAGTGCCTCCAAATTTTTGGCAACCCTTGCATTCACTGTATAGGCAAACACAATGGGAGACCCACTTCCTAATAATGGGAACATTGTTTTCAGGACGCCCTCTGACCTCCACGGCTCTTCCAAGGGGCATTGGAGTGCCTCCAAATTTTTGGCAACCCTTGCATTCACTGCATAGGCCAACACTATGGGAGACCCACTTCCTAATAATGGTACCATTTTTTCTTGAGGCCCACTATGTCTCTTCCAAGGGGCATTGGAGTGCCTCCCAATATTTGGCAACCCTTGCATTCACTGCATAGGCCAACACTATGGGAGACCCACTTCCTAATAATGGGAATATTTTGTTATGAGGCGCTCTACGTCTCTTCCAAAGGGCATTGGAGTGCCTCCAAATTTTTGGCAACCCTTGCATTCACTGCATAGGCCAACACTATGGGAGACCCACTTCCTAATAATGGGAATATTTTTTATGAGGCCCTCTACGTCTCTTCCAAGGGGCATTGGAGTGGCTCCCAATTTTTGGCAACCCTTGCATTCACTGCATAGGCAAACACAATGGGAGACCCACTTCCTAATAATGGGAACATTGTTTTCAGGAGGCCCTTTGACCTCCACGTCTCTTCCAAGGGGCATTGGAGTGCCTCCAAATTTTTGGCAACCCTAGCATTCACTGCATAGGCAAACACAATGGGAGACCTACTCCCTAATAATGGGAACATTGTTTACAGGAGGCCCTCTTCTAAGTCTCTTCAAAGGGGTATTGGGGTGCATCCAAATTTTCAAAGTGGTATTGGAGTGCATCCAAAGTTTGGGCAGCCCTGGCACTCACTGCATACGCAATAACAGTATAGGAGACCCACTCTTTAGTAATGGGAACAATAAAACATAGCCGGCTGATGGCTCTCTAAGAATAGTGAGGTCCGACTGCTGGCCCTTTAAGAATAGTAAAGGCCGCCTGATGGCCCTGTAAAAATAGGCTTTGTGACTTTCAGAGTCCCGCCTTCATAAATTAAACAGATGTGTCTAATGATATCTCACACACCACATGGCCAGATAAGGTTGTAAAATGTTAAAATGACATTTCCTGGTGAATGCATTTGTCAGGGTTGAAAGCAATGCAAAATTGAAAAAACGCATAAAAAAAGCTACGTGTGAACATAGTCCAAGGTGTGGAGGAGCATTTTTGTTTTTGGTTATTTATTTTGCTTTATATACAAGTCATTACCCTGGAAAGGATGTTCCTTAACATATTTCCCAGGAAAATCCATTTTGGTTTCGTTTTGGTATGTTTTATTGTGAGTCTGTAAAATTGGCGTAATACCTCTGGCAACGTTGTTGACAGAAGTGACCTGGGAGTGAGAAATGCTTCCAGGGGTCTTCCCCATGCTGTCCCCATGTAATTTGAGCACTTCTCCCATCGATTTGGGCAATTTTTAGGCCCTCTGCAGACCGCCGGGGTGAGCCGCCTAAAAAATGCTCGAGTTTCCCATACACTTACATTGGGCTCGTTGCTCGGGTCGAGCACTGGAGTATTCCAATGTGCTCGACCCGAGCATCGAGCACCCGAGCATTTTAGTGCTCACTCATCACTAAACTCAATATTTGGTACAGAAAGCTTTGTTTGCAATTACAGAGGTCAGACATTTCCTGTAGTTCTTGACCAAGTTTGCACACACTGCAGCAGGGATTTGGGCCCACTCCTACATACAGATCTTCTCCAGATCTTTCAGGTTTTGGGACTGTTGCTGGGCAACATTAAGTTTCAGCTCCCTCCAAAGATTTTCTATTGGGTTCAGGTCTGGAGACTGGCTAGGCCACTCCAGGACCTTGAAATGCTTCTTACGGAGCCACTCCTTAGTTGCCCTGGCTGTGTGTTTCTGATCATTGTCATGCTGGAAGACCCAGCCACGACCCATCTTTAATGCTCTTACTGATAGAAGGAGGTTGTTTGACAAAATCTCACAATATATGACCCCATCCATCCTCCCTTCAATATGGTGTGTTATGCACACTCCCGGACTGACTGGCGTGTGCGTGTTTAGTGATCCCACTGGACCATGAACCGGAGAGTGCCTGGAGGGGCGTAACTAAGTATCTACCCGATCCGACCAAGGTCGCACGATGGCATACGACGCCTGCGCATCAGGGAGGAACCGAGTAGAGGGACCAGGTGCGACTCCAGGTCAGACCCCGGGCACGGCTGTTGACCCACACCGGGGAATACAGGAACAGGCAGGTTAGAGCACAGACTGGGTAGGGTCCAGTACAGACTAGGAGACGGGTTCAGAGCCACAGCTGCGGTAATCAAGCAGAGTAAAGCGAAACCGCAGGTGCGGTGGACAGGGCTGAGCAGAGCGAAACCGCAAGTGCGGTGGACAGGGCTGAGCAGAGCGAAACCGCAAGTGCGGTGGACAGGGCTGAGCAGAGCGAAACTGCAAGTGCGGTGGACAGGGCTGAGCAGAGCGAAACCGCAAGTGTGGTGGACAAGGCTGAGCAGAGCGGGCAGAAACCGCAAGCGCGGTAAGTAAGGCAGAACAGAGATAAACCGCCAAAGCGGTGAGCAAAGACAGAGCAGAGGGGACAGGGCTCTGTTCACACGGAACAGACTGGAAGGGAAAAGCAGAACCAGATACACACAAGGTACTTGCAAAGAAGTAGCGAGTGGACTCCAAACTCACAAACAGAAGTACAGCGACAACGAGTAGGAGTTAGGTGCAGGTTCAGACTCTGCAGAAAAAGAGAGGAAACGGACACAGAGACAAAACAGGTAAGAGGCCAGGAGACAGTTCAGACAAGAACTGTACTGCAACGAAATACAGGAACGAGCCTAGGTAAAGCCAAGTGCTGGTTCAGACACTGCAGCAAAAAGGAGGAAACGAACATAGAGACAAAACAAGTAACAGGTTAGGAGACAGTTCAGACAGGAACTGTTACTGCAACAGAATACAGGAACGAGCCTAGGTATAGCCAAGCGCTGGTTCAGACACTGCAGAAAAAGGGAGGAAACGGACATAGAGACTAAACAAGTAACAGGTTAGGAGACAGTTCAGACAGGAACTGTTACTGCAGCGAAATACAGGAACGAGCCTGGGTATATGGCCCCCAGAGGCAGCGATGAACAGGCTAGGACCTGGCACATTCAAAGTCTAGAAGCTCACTGAATGTTAAAGTTGCTCAGGCCTCAGCTTCCAAGTGAAGCTGGTTTAAATATCCAGTGACTGACAGCAATAGGCTGAGGACGCATTAGGGGTGTGCCCACAGCAGCTACAAGAATCAGGAAGTAACCGGGCCGCCGCCCTAAGCAGTCAGAACAGAGACAAACAGACAGCATGGAAAGAAGCCAGGCTAGCAGACTGGACTGATGATCAAGTTTGCGATCTTGCATAGTGAGAGATGGTGCACTATGCAAGCCTGCCACCAGGTATGTTACATGGTGCAGTTGTCCTGTTCCCTTTGCATAAAAACACCCCCAAAGTATGATGTTTCCCCCACCATGCTTCATGGTTGGACGGTGTTCTTGGGGTTGTACTCATCCTTCTTCTCCCTCCAAACGCGGCGCGTAGAGTTGATACAAAAAAGTTCTATTTTGGTCTCATTTGATCACACGACCTTCTTCCATGCCTCCTCTGGATCATCTAGATCAGGGGTCCTCAAACTTTTTAAACAGGGGGCCAGTTCACGGTCCCTCAGACCATTGGAGGGCCGGAATATAGTTTTTTAAAAAAACTATGAACAAATTACTATGCACACTGCACATATCTTATTTTGTACTAAAAAAAACAATACAGGAACAAATACAATATTTAAAATGAAGAACAAGTAAAGTTAAATGAACTGGTATTTCAATAGGTAGGTAACTGCACCCAATAGGCAGCATAGGTCCTCAATAGGCAGGTAAATGTCCCCAATAGGCAGCATCGGTCCTCAATAGGCAGGTAAATGTACCCAATAGGCAGGTAAATGTCCCCAATAGGCAGGTAAATATCCCCAATAGGCAGCATAGGTCCCCAATAGGCAGGTAAATGTACCCAATAGGCAGCATAGGTCCCCATTAGGCAGGTAAATATCCCCAATAGGCAGGTAAATATCCCCAATAGGCAGGTAAATATCCCCAATGGACAGCATAGGTCCTCAATGGGCAGGTAAATGTTCCCAATAAGTAGGCTGTTTCCCCCTTATAATGCCATATGCAGGCTGTTCCACCCCTTATAATGCCTCATGCAGGTTGTTCCCCCCTTATAATGCCCCATGCTGGATGCCACCCCCCATATAATGCCCCATGCAGCATGTCACCCCCCCATATAATGCCCCATGCAGCATGTGACCCCCCATATTATGCCCCATGCAGCATGTCACCCCCCATATTATGCCCCATGCAGCATGTCACCCCCCCCATATTATACCCCATGCAGGATGTCCCTTTCCCCCCATATAATGCCCCATGCAGGATGTCCCTTTCCCCCCCATATAATGCCCCATGCAGGATGTCACCCCCCCCATATAATGCCCCATGCAGCATGTCACCCCCCCATATAATGCCCCATGCAGCATATCACCCCCCCATATAATGCCCCATGCAGCATGTCACCCCCCCATATAATGCCACATGCAGCATGTCACCCCCCATATAATGCCCCATGCAGGATGTCCCCCCCATATAATGCCCCATGCAGGATATCACTCCCCTGTCTTTATAATGCCCCATGCAGCATGTCACCCCCCCATATAATGCCCCATGCAGCATGTCACCCCCCCATATAATGCCCCATGCAGCATGTCACCCCCCCATATAATGCCCCATGCAGCATGTCACCCCCCCATATAATGCCACATGCAGCATGTCACCCCCCCATATAATGCCCATTGCAGGATGTCACCCCCCATATCATGCCCCATGCAGGATGTCACCCCCCCATATTATACCCCTTGCAGGATGTCACCCCCCCCATATAATGACCTATGCCTCCATACATTAAAAAAAAAATCCAATACTCATCTCACTTCTCACTTGCTGCCGCTGCTCTACTCTGGTCTGGACTCCAGCGTCGCGGCGTCGTCGTCCCGCTCTGCGCTGCCTGTGACGGCACCGCACCCTCTGACCTGAGACGTCACAGGAAGCGCAGAGCAGGAAGACAGCGGATCTGCAGAGGCACGGGGAGAGGTAAGTATCCGCCTGCCGGGGCCCTGAGCAAGCAGGGGAGAAGGGCGGGCGCTGGCACCGCTCCCCTCTCCTCCGCCCATAGCCCGGCGGGCCGGATAAAAGTCCTCCGCGGGCCGCATGTGGCCTGCGGGCCGTAGTTTGAGGACCCCTGATCTAGATGGTCATTGGTGAACTTCAAATGGGCCTGGACATGTGCTGGCGTTAGCAGTGGGACCTTGCGTGCCCTGCAGGATTTTAATCCATGACGGCATTGTGTGTTTGAAACTGAGGTCCCAGCTCTCTTCAGGTCATTAACCAGGTCCTCTCGTGTAGTTTTGGGCTGATTCTTGACCTTTATCAGAATCATCCTTACCCCACGTGGCAAGATCTTGCATGGATCTCCAGACCGAGGAAGATTAAAGAACTACTGATGGAGTCATTTTGACTCCTTTCGTTTTTTATTTCTCTTCTGTGACTACATTTTTCAGAATTCCGGCTTGAAACTCGGTGACTTTTCCTCAAATATGATGTGAAAAAAGATTTTGTGAGAATAAATAATTTTGGTGAAAAATTTGCGCGTTTTTTTCAAAATTTACCAAGAACTACTGAAGGGAGTCATTTTGACCCCCTACTATATTTTGAGGTCCTTTTGTCACTAAATGTTGCTATAAAGTTTTGTGCATAATTTTTTCACTCTGTCTTATTTACCCTGATGTTCATATAGATGTAGTTCAATTTACATGTCAACTTTTCACATTTTCCTTGTGTTTTACCTGCTTGTATTACTGTGTAATGCTGAACAAACTCTATCTGATGAGGAGCTAGATGCATTCATTGCGATATTCTATGCTCGTGGAATATCTGGCACGAACCGTCACTCGATTAGCAGTATTTGGTGTAATGACTGGGGAATACCGTTTTGCAAAGCGACAATGTCTAGGGACCGCTTTGTTGAAATTATGAGGTTTCTCAGATTTGATGAGAAATCTACTCGATCGGAGAGACTGCAAACGGACAAGTTTGCTCTATTTTCTACTGTGTGGGACAGGTTTATTGAAAATTGTATTGCGTGTTACAAACCTGGCCCATACATAACGGTGGATGAGCAACTTTTCCCAAGCAAAACTAGGTGTCCATTCACGCAGTACATGCCTTCCAAACCAGATAAATATGGCCACAAATATTGGCTAGCTGTTGATAAGAGGAGCAAATATCTGGCAAATGGCTTCCCTTATCTAGGCAAAGATGACACACGCCGTGCTGAGGACCGTTTAGCTGACCATGTGGTAATGAAGTTATTGGACCCTTTTTTGAAAAAAGGTCGCAATGTTACAACCGATAATTATTTTACTTCAATAAAATTAGCTAAACAGCTAAAAAGCAAAGGAACAACCATCGTGGGAACACTGAACAAGATAAGGCGAGAAGTGCCTAAAGAAATAAAATCCATGAAAGAGGAATTGTACAACACTAAAGTGTTTAGAAATGAAGACAATTTTACACTTACAGTATATCAAGGAAAGCCCAACAAAAATGTTGTCATTTTGAGTTCCGTCCATCCAGATGTTGTTGTTGCGTCTGATTCCGCTAAAAAAACTCCAGAAACGGTAAAGTTTTACAATGAAACAAAATATGGAGTAGATGTAGTGGATCAGATGGCACGAAAATATACCACACGAACATGCACAAGGAGATGGCCTCTTCATGCATTTGAAAATGCCTTAGACTTTGCGGGTATAAATGCATGGATAATATTCAAGGAGATTACCCACCAAAAAATGTCACGCAAGGCATTTTTGCAAACGCTTGTGAGAGAGTTGAGTGGTCCTTATGTCACAGATAGGGAAAAGGGTTCCACGTCCCAAGTTTCTACATGCTCAGAAGTGATGGTTCAAACAAAATTTTGCCAGATCAAAGAAAAGTGCAAGAAAAATAGATCTGTCGGAAATTGTAAGACTTGTGGTAAGTCTTTGTGTGGGCAATGTACTGCCATAAATCAAAGGCAATGCCTAAAATGCGAAACACCAAATGTTTAGAAGGTGAATTCTGCGCCATATTTTCATTTTTATGCTCCTCCACCTACATTTTCTCTGCTTTTTGTTCTTCAGTTGTTGTTTATATGTGTGCACTTGAATAAAAAAAAATGTTTGAAAAACGTCTATTATAATTATTGTTATTTTCTGTAGAAAAATAAGAAAAGCAGAAAAAAAACAATCAAAAGCATTACTGTTGGATCTCACAATAATAATACATTACAAAAAATATAATTATTAATAAATAACCACAAATGAAACTCTAAAAATAAACGAAAACAAGCAAGGAGTCAAAATGACTCCTTTCAGTAGTTCTAGGCGAGGTCACGAGTCCAGTAGTCCTAGTGTTAACAGTCATCTTGTGTTTCTTCCATTTTCTAATAATTGTGCCAACAGTTGTTGCCTTTTCACCAAGTGCTTGCCTATTGTTCTGGAGCCCATCTCAGCCTTGTGCAAGTCTACAATTTTGACCCCAGTGTCCTTAGACAGCTCTTTAGTCATAGCCATGATTAAGAAGTTGGAGTGTGATTGATTGTGTGGACAGGTATATTTTATACAGGTAACAATTAATACAGGTAATGAATGCAGAGTAGGAGAAAAACAAACAGGTCTGTGAGAGCCAGAATTCTTGCTGGTTGATAGGAGATCAAATACTTATTTAATGCAATAAAATGCAATTTAATTATTTAAAAATCATACAATGTGATTTTCTGTTTTTTTTTTTTATATTCTGTCTCTCACAGTTGAAGTGTACCTACCATACAAATTGCAGACCTCTTCATTCTTTGTAGGTGGGAAAACTTGCAAAATCGGCAGTGTATCAAACACATTTTCCCCACTGTATCTCACCTCTCATCAGCATCACTCTGTCCCTGTGACATCTGTTACTCGAGAGGAAATCTTGCATGTGAGCATTATTGTTCTCTTCTTTCCTCTACAGTCTTCCGCCCTTGTATAGGCGCAGGCATCAAGTGTCTTTTGCGCAGGTACCATTCCTAGTGTTCAAGCGTGATTAGACGCACGCACCGGAGAACACTGGGAACAGCACCTGTGCAGAAGACACTTGATGCCTGCGCCTATACAAGGGTGGAAGACTGCAGAGGAAAGAACAGTAATGCTTTCCTCTCAAGCGACCGACGTCACAGGGACAGAGTGATGCTGATGAGAGGTGAGATATATGGAGATAAAGAGTGGAGGCAGCGTTATCTTCCTCCCAATAGCCTGGAAGAGGTCATTTATATAAAGTGATAAAAGATGATTTATCCACAACATGACATCTCGCCCGAGTCTCCCACACACCGAGTTCTTCTGTGTTCTCTATGATAGAGCCGCTGTCAGACATCTCTGGTGGTGACCTGTCTCTTAGACAATAAAAGGATCATCAGTCTGATAGTAGACATGCCCGATCCTCACCTCACCCGACAATCATCTGTCAGGTGCCCCTTACATATTAGGCTAAGTTCCCCAGGTGAGCATTTGATGTATGGGATTTATAGAAATCTCAGCCCACTGGGCTTTTTTTAATTTTTTTTATTACTTTGCCGAAACTGCACTGATGAGATTTTGAAATCTGCAACATGTCAATTCCTCTTGTGGTAAATATCTGTCTTATTTGCAGATTTTACTCATAGACTGGAATGTGATTAGGAAAATCCACAGATAAAAAATGCTTTTGTGTTTTTCCACAACGGAAACGCAATAAAAGCGTGTGTAACCCATACATGACTTTATCAATGAAGTCTTAGCAAAGCTAAGTAACGGGAAGTTTCCAAAACAAAGTAGTTTTAATTAAAACATGACAAACAAAAAAGAGACACAATTTGCTGTAGAAAAAAATCCAAATGAAGCTATTCAATGAGTTTTTGATGCTGGAGATTTTCTGCAGCAAATACTCATTGTTAACTACAATGATCCACAATGGCATCCTATATAATATGTCAAGGTCAAAAAACTCAATCAATGCATAACATCACTTATTTCCGAAAATTAATCTCAGAAAGTATGATTATATTTAGACCATATAAAATACACTTTATTAAATGAGCAAAATATAGAAGATGAATAGAAAAGCAGCACTCACCATATCCATAGGCTAAAAGTCCTTTATTTCATGTAAAATTGGACATCAGGTACAACTATGCTTCATAAAAGCAGGAGAGACAGGTGGACACGGTCAGTCCGTGCACTGCAATGTGATCGTCATCCGTGTTATAAGGCGTCTGACTGCGCCCTCAGGCTAATTCATGTCCGAGTGCTGTCCAATTTTTTTTTTTACCTAAAGCAGCACTTTGTCCCATAAAATAAAATGGATGTATTCACACATCATTAAATCCATGGATCTGGTAGTGGGATCTCTGTGACTCAGAGCAAGTCTTAATCTGATCCTATGTGGATCCTATCCGCGGATCACACTCTGTGATTTAAGTCTATGGGGATCCGTGAGAGATGGATGCAGATCGGAGACTTCACATTTGCTTTGATTTTGCATCACGGATTTGTTGCTTAGTGATAAACGAGTATATACAATATATATCAAAATATAGGTACATTAACCTTCAGATCAATATATATGGCAACGAAGTCTGAGATATGTGTGTTCAGATTAAGACAAGGCACTCATGAGATCTTTACTTTTAAAATATTTATGTTTATTATAGAAAATAGTTTTTAAAAGCTATCTAAAAAATTTTTGAACAGGAGCTTTCCAAGGTGTAGCCAGCTGATAATGTCAGACACTTGCCATTCTGAATAACAGTACATTAAAACCAGGTAGTGGCAGCCTAATAGCCTATAGGTGATTTTTTTCCAGCAGAGTTTTTTGTACATTTTTAAATTCAATTGCAAGTGCTATGTAATTTACCGTATGTAAACTCAAATATGAGGTATAGGCTTAAGGTGCAAAAAGTTACTCATGGTGTCAGTATATCACTATTAAACAAGAGTGTATTTCCAATTATTCCCCTGTGGAAGAAGTTTAGGTGAAACGGCGTCGTCGGGGTGGGGTGGTAGCCCTGACATATACAGACCTTGCAGCTTATAATTGTAAGTACACGCTTATGCAGACGAGTGTTTAAATCGGCCGTGTGCTGCCTGATTCTTTATCAGATCACACACAGACAGCGCACTGATCCATGTTATTCAATAGGGCTGTTCAGAAGAACAATTTATTTCTTGGTCCGACTGTCCATGAGAAAAAAATCTCAGTATGCACTACTTTCTACAGAGTCTCGGATGAGACTCACACATTGAAGTCTATGGGTATAAGGAAAAAATCTGATCCCACACGGAATATCTGAGTGGCATCCAATATTTACGGATAGATTTCTATCATAAACCTAGGAAACTGTAAGTGATCATGTACATGTGCTAAAGTAGTTGTATAAAAACGGATCGCACACGGACATAACAAACAGACACATGGATGGCACATGGATTAAAATCTGATGAAAATTTTTAAAAAAATCTGTTTTCTGGATGAAACTCCGGTGATTTCTCACATGCTCGAACCTGGTGATCCCGGTGACTTTGGACGACATTAGTCTGGTATGTATGGGTGACTTTACTATCTAAAAGGTATGAGCACTTTTAGTCTAACTTATTAGTAGGGGGCGTGACCACTTAAAGTGCCTAGGGCAGCATGAACACCAATTACCGCCCTGCATATTACACTTTCAATGCTTATCATACTGTATACATTACACAGCCACATTTTACATTTCACATGACACAATATATAATATATATATATATATAGAAATAAATATATTATATATATATACATACATATATATATACATACACATATATATAATGCACAACACTATTCACAAAACGTGATTGGTGTCTTCAGGGGTAGAATCATGACAGTACAGTTCACCACTATTACAGATGTGTATTGCAAGTAAGTTAAACAATCACGCACGAGGATGTTCCTTATTACACATACAGTATATTTGAAAGAATGTATGTACCATATTTTTTGCACTATAAGACGCACTGGACCATAAGACACACCTAGGTTTTAGAGGAAGAAAATAGAAAAAAAAATTGAAGCAAACAATTTGGTCATGGGGGGGATCTGCTGCGACACTTTTATAGGGGTAATGTCCCCCAATTCGGTACTAATATCGCCCATCCTGGTATATATAAGTCCCCATCCTGGTATATATGGCCCCCCCCATCCAGGTATACATGGCCTCCTCATCCATGTATACATGCCACCCCATCCTGGTATACATGCCCCCCATCCTGGTATACATGGCCCCCCCATCCTAGTATACATGCCCCCTTCCTGGTATACATGGTCCCCCATCCTGGTATACATGCCACCCCATCCTGGTATACATGCCCCCCATCCTGGTATACATGGCCCCCCCATCCTAGTATACATGCCCCCTTCCTGGTATACATGGTCCCCCATCCTGGTATACATGGCTCCTGTGGCACCCCAGGGGTCTGGTTTCCACAGTAATAGCAATATTACGTCTGTGAGCAGGTGGGAGGTCTCCTGGGCAGGAATCCTAAGCATGCCACACCTCCTGCCCAGTCCTGGGAGGGGAAGAACTTCCCCTACAAAAACTGGGGCTGAGGCAGGGTTAGGAGAGAGGAGTTCCAGACAGAGACAGAGTCTGGTCTGGACACGCAGAAACAGGGACAGATAGACATCAGGAGCTCTGTAGGAGCCAAGGAGAAGCGCCAGGGGCTGGAGCTGTGCAGAGCTCGCCCTGGGAGAAGGTACTAAAACCAGACACAGGAGTCCGAGGCTGTGGGGACTAAGATATACCCAGCAGCAGAATCCATCCGGCAGGGGATTCCAGGTCCTCTGGCCATAAAAGCCTGGAGGCTCAGTCACAACGAAGGGACCAGCACCGCCATCCTGGAGCGGAGGCTAACAGGAGGCCCCAGGTCACCAGCCATACGGGTGAGCACCACACGGTATACCCAGGGACGTGGGCTACTTGTAACCGCCGAAAGCAGGGTAGCCAGGAAGGGTACAGACTAACGGGAAGGCCTACAACTCCACCTGGCCAGGGGAACTCCGGCTTACTCGCAGACTAACCAGGCCCCAACTACTAGCCAGTACTCCCGGGGGAATTTGCCTTGTACCATCAGTAAAGACCCTGAACTGTACCCTCGCGTCTCCGTGCTTCCTTGTCGCACCATTAGTGCTGGGACATCCACACCATCACTCCCAACATCAACCTCATCCTCTGCCCTGAGGCCATACCCCTCCCGTTGGGGGTTATACCATCCACGCTGCACATCCGTACCACCGGCTTCAGCGGACTGCCCTGCAGCGGCGGCTTCATAGCCGCATTCAACGGGTGGCGTAGTCGGACACTAATACCATCATACCAATAACTGCCACTTAGTTTGACCACCCTGGGCACGGACCGGGTCACCGCCACACGAAGACTACTACCCCCATCGGATCCGGCTCCGGGTACTCCCCGCGCGCACGCGCGCCGCACTACAGCACTGGCCCAGGGGGTGCGTCAACTTTGGCGTAGTCGGCAGGATTACGTGCCCGCAACCACCGGGTACTGCGTGCCTGAAAAAGAGACTTTTATACTTACCTGTGGTGAAGTTTCCCGCCGTCCGGAGTCGTTTCCCGCCATCCGGAGCCGATTCCCGCCATCAGACGCCATCTTGGACCGTTTCCCGCCGTCTTCTGCCTTCTTCCCGCCATCCGCAGCTGCTTCCCGCCTTCGGACGCCATCTTCGGGACGCCGCACGGGAAGAAGAGGGGCGTGGACTCCGAAAGCCCGCGAGAACTGAAGCCCCGCCTCACGTCCGGACGTTGCGTAAGGTCCTGGAAGGAGTCCAGCAGACGCCGACGTCACAGGAGCGCGACGGAAGGTCCTCAACCCTGACGATCCACTGCGGAGCCGCGGCCTACGGAAGAGGATCATCGCAAGGTAGGCCACGGTCCACTAGGGGGGAGGAGGATGTCGGATACGGAGGAGAGCTTCACCGCCACAACCGTCGCCAGCGCCACCGCTGCTGCGGTCATGCCTTTCACCATGCCCTATATCCCGGGGGCAGCCTGGCTACCCCAGTACTCAGGGGAGTCACATACCCTAAATGACTTCAGAGAAAGGCTGGATAGCCTCTTCCAGGTGTATCCCCTCACGGAGGTGCAAAAAGTGAGCATCCTGGTGGCCCAATTAATCGGGGCAGCCCAAAGGGAGGTAAAGTCCTGGCCACCTGGGAGGAAGAGGACTGTCAGAGACATACTAACCCGGCTGAAAGACACATTTGACACCCGCACCTCAGCCGAAATAAAACTAAGATTTTATGGGTGCAAACAACGGGCACATGAGAGTATAAGAGACTATGCTCTAAACCTACAAGAGGCCCTGAGAGCCATTAAGCAGGCAGACCCTGACAGCGTGGGAAATGAAGATAAGCTGTTAACTGAACAATTCATTGAGGGTCTACTGTGCAATGCCCACCGAACTCAGTTGCGGGCAATGGCCTTACAGGACCCTCATCTGGACTTTGCACAGTTCAAGGACAGGGCCATCCGGGTGCTCCGAGAACCGGCACCAGGTGGCGCTGTGACCCACAGGCGCCCTGCTATCACTTATCACCAGGAGGCGGCGCCCTTGTCTGCAGGGCCTGTGGGAGCTGATGCGCAGGCTTCAAACAATGACCCAGCTACAGACCTGCACCATCAGGTCCAAGAGCTAACTAAAAGCGTTGCCGCGCTAACCCGAACTGTGCAGTCTTTACAGGTTTCTACTGCAGGGAAGATCGAGCTGGCATCCGGACCGGAGGACATCCCGTGGCGCCGACCAAGGAGGACCCCACCGGCCAGAGGAAGACCCAGCGATCGATACAACGAGGACGGACGACCTATTTGCCGCCGCTGCAATCAACCCGGACATGTGGCAAGGTACTGTCATTTAAGCGGGCACAACCTGGGGTAGAGGGCCAACCCCCAGGCATAAGACCATCAGGCCCATCAAACTGGCGTGATAAATACGTAGGGGGACGTCCAATCTTGCCTGTGGTACTGGATGGCATTCCTATGAGTGCCCTACTAGACACTGGGTCACAGGTCACCACCGTCCCGTACGTGCTCTTCAAGCAGTACTGGAATGATTCGGACATAACCCGCTACCCAGACGACGACCTGAGTATCATCGCCAGCAATGGTCAGCCCGTGCCGCAGGTGGGATTCAAGGAGGTGACCATTAAAATCGGTAAAGTCGAACTAGCGGCACAAGGACTGATTATAGTGGACATCGACCGTCATGAGAGTCACCCTAGAATCACCCTGGGAACCAATGTAATTGAAAATTGTCTTGCAGAGGTGATTCTCATTTTACAGCAGGTTGCCAAGAACGCCAGTTCCGGCCAGCAGCGTGTGCTCCAAAAAGAGATCCGGGCACTGATGAAGCGGCAACAGGTGGAACTATCTGGTGGTGAGATAGGTAGCGTGAGAATGTGTGACCCGTTCCCTATTGCCATGCCCCCAAAAAGTGAGATGATGATTTGGTGCCGGGCAGCTATTGGTCTAAGAGGTAGAGACTACCAAGCAATGGTAGAACCCGTCTACTCAGACAGTAGGCCCACCATTTTGACAGCACGGGGGGTGGTCGATGTACGCCATGGGAGGGTGCCTGTTCGCATCATAAATATCGGTGAGAGAGAAGTACACCTGCCCTGGTATGCCACGCTAGCTAACTTGTTCACCATAAACCAGAATTCTGTACAGGCCGTGGAACCCTTGCCTCCATCTCAACCAGAGGAAGGTAACGGCTCTAAGAAACCAATGGAGGACTGGTGTCAGCAACTACATCTGGGTACTGACTCCACTCCCTCACACTAGAAACAAGGAGTCTATCGGGTGGTTAAAGAGTACGAGAGAGTGTTTAGTAAACACCCGTTAGACTTCGGGCGAGTAAAGGGGGTAGAACACCACATCCCCACGGGAGACCATCCTCCCATAAAGGAGAGATACCGACCCGTACCCCCTGCACACTACCAACACGCCAAGGGGATGCTTAGAGACATGAAGGAGGCTGGGGTAATCAGGGACAGCTGTAGCCCCTGGGCAGCTCCACTAGTCTTAGTGAAAAAGAAGGACAACACTATGAGAATGTGTGTAGACTACAGGAAGGTCAACCGTATCACACACAAAGATGCGTACCCGTTACCAAGGATAGAAGAGTCCTTAGCTGCATTAAAATCTGCTAACTTCTTCTCTACTTTGGATCTGACTAGCGGGTACTGGCAGGTTCCTGTAGCAGAGGCAGACCGGGAGAAGACCGCATTCACCACCCCGATGGGTCTCAGCGAATTTAACTGTATGCCGTTCGGGCTCTGCAACGCACCAGGAACCTTCCAACGGTTGATGGAATGCTGTCTGGGACACCGGAACTTCGAGACGGTCCTGTTATACCTGGACGATGTCATCGTCTATTCCAAGACCTACGAGGACCACCTGAAACACCCGGCAGAAGTGTTCGAAGCTCTGGCAAACTACGGCCTAAAGGTGAAACCCTCCAAGTGTCACCTCCTGAAACCAAAGGTGCAATACCTGGGACACGTGGTGAGTGCTGACGGAGTGGCTCCTGACCCTGATAAGATCACCGTGATTAAGGACTGGCCAGGACCCTCCAGCATAAAGGAAGTGCGGCAGTTCCTCGGGTTGGTAGGCTACTACCGAAGATTCATTCCCGGTTTCACCAAAATGGCAGCCCCTATGCAGGAAATCCTGATAGGTCAATCTCGAAAAGCCAAAAACCAGAAGCCGCCCTTCAGGTGGGAAAAGCTGGAAGAGGAGTCCTTTTGCCAGCTGAAGATGGCCCTCACGGGGGATGAAATCCTGGCATATCCAGACTACAGCCAGCCCTTCATCCTCCACACGGACGCAAGCAACATCGGGCTAGGAGCCGTGCTGTCCCAGATCCAGCAAGGAAAAGAACGGGTAATCGCTTACGCTAGCCGAAAGCTACGACCCACCGAGAGGAACCCTGAGAATTATAGCTCATTCAAGCTGGAGTTCCTGGCAGTAGTGTGGGCAGTGACCGAACGTTTCAAGCATTACCTTGCCTCCTCCAAATTCATCGTGTACACGGATAACAACCCGTTGACACACCTGGACACTGCAAGGCTCGGTGCTCTGGAACAGAGATGGATGGCTCGCCTGTCCAACTTTGAATTCACCATCAAATACCGGGCAGGACGCTCCAATGCTAACGCGGATGCCCTGTCTAGAATGCCGAACTTACCGGACGTAGGGGAAGATCCAGAAGATCTGGAAGAAGTTGAGCTCCCTGCGTTCCACCGTCATGGGATTACCCTGTATTCCCACCGTGTGAAGGGCAGGCGCTCCGCGACGTTCAATCCCTTGCCCCACTACAACTGGGCGAAGACGCAAGACAGTGATCCCGCAGTCCGTCTGGTGAAGGAAATGCTGACCCAAGCCGATGCCAGTCTGGAACCAGACGCCCCAGAGGAGACTAAGCAACTGTGGAAGGAGAAAAGTAGGCTGTTCCTCTACAGGGAGAAGTTGTGCCGGAGAATGGTTAACTCTCGAACACATGAGTTGACCTGGCAGGTAGTGGTCCCCAGACGAGACGCGGCTATGATTCTGGAGGCGTACCACAACGGAGCAGGACATTTCGGGTGGAAGAAGCTGGAGTTCTTGTTGCGTGAACGGTTCTACTGGGTAGGCATGAGAGGAGCCATCGAGAGGTGGTGCAGAGACTGTGGACCATGCCACCTAAGAAGGAAGGACCGTGCCAGCCAGAAGACTCCCTTGCAGCCCATCATCACCCGACAGTCACTGGAACTGGTAGCCCTGGACCATGTGAAACTGGCTCCAAGCAGATCTGGGTATGTCTACGCCCTCACAATCGTAGATCATTACTCCCGGTTCCTGGTGGTGGTCCCGGTCAAGGACTTAACGGCTCAAACAGCAGCTAGAGCCTTCCAGCAGCACTTCTGCCGTCCACACGGGTACCCGGACCAAGTGCTGACAGACCAAGGGCCAGCCTTCGAAGCGGAAGTCTTCCAGGAGTTCTGCAACCTGTATGGCTGCACGAAGATAAGAACAACGCCCTATCACCCTCAAACCAATGGACTCTGCGAGAAGATGAACCAGGTGGTGATAGACCTCCTGAAAACATTGCCCCTGGAAGAACGCAGTATGTGGCCTGAGAAGCTGCCTGATCTGGTGGACCTATACAACCACATCCCTGTAGGTTCTACCAACTGTACCCTGGCTTACCTAATGAGAGCGAGACCTGGTAAGCTGCCTATCGACCTGGATATGGGAGTCCTGACGCCCGAGGACACCTCGCCAGAGGCAGACTGGGATACAGAACGGCAGCAGCAGTATCGGAAAGTACAGGAGAGCGTCGAGCGAAGTCTGTCTCAAGCTAGAGAAAGGCAAGAGAGGGCTTATAATCAGTATGCTCCCGCTGTTCCCCTGGTACCTGGAGAGCAGGTCTTGAAGAGGAAAAGACGGCTCCACAAGTTGGACGACCAGTGGGAGAAGGACCCGTACACCGTACTGCCATCAAGCCATGAGAACCCAAAGATTTGCTTTATCGGTAAGGATGGAGGAGAAACCACAGCCGTTGTCTCCAGAGACCACCTGAAGAAGTGTCCCGAGCAGCTGCAAAACCCTGAAGAAGAAGATCAAGAAAACCCTCAACCCGCAGAGGAAAGGGAAGAAATGATCAGGACTGTACTCGGAGACTTCCCCCGGTCTTGGACACAAGTAAACGGTGCTGTTGTGGTACCCGTCCTCACCTTTCTCCAACCAGCCCCGCAAGTGCCTACAGAGGAACCGGAAGAGCTGGAAGAGCAGCCGGCCCAACAGGCAGAAGAGTCCACACCAGCAGTACAGGAGGATCAACCCTCTGCTAGTAGTGAGCCTGCCGTGCCCCTAGTGAGCCAAAGAGTGCGCAGAAAGCTGCCCAGCTTGCCCATAACACCTCCTACACCCTGTAGTGCAGGACCAGTGAGTGAGCTCCGTAGGTCCACTAGGGTTACCAGAGGCCAGATGCCCGTATGTTGGAGAATCTAAGTTGGCTAATTGCTTTAACTATTTTATGTTTACCTGTTTTGTTGTAGCCGTTGCTAATTATGTTTTTCAGTTACAGATTTCTTTATATGGACTGACAGGTTATTGACAGTGAGTAACCGGAACTCTGTTCTAAATATGTTTGGAGCGTAACCCAGGAATGGACTAAAGACTGTTAAAGACTCGGGGCAGGACAGACCCCTACCTGGTTACGGCTCCCTGTTCTTTGGTGAAATGGACACCCTTATTGCTTCCCGGTTACGGACACGCCGTGACCATCTCATGTATTTAATTGTTATTGTTTATACCCTGTTATGTTTTCAAAAATATGTTTAGTCCGGGAGTACTAAATTTCACTAGGGGGGAATGTGGCACCCCAGGGGTCTGGTTTCCACAGTAATAGCAATATTACGTCTGTGAGCAGGTGGGAGGTCTCCTGGGCAGGAATCCTAAGCATGCCACACCTCCTGCCCAGTCCTGGGAGGGGAAGAACTTCCCCTACAAAAACTGGGGCTGAGGCAGGGTTAGGAGAGAGGAGTTCCAGACAGAGACGGAGTCTGGTCTGGACACGCAGAAACAGGGACAGATAGACATCAGGAGCTCTGTAGGAGCCAAGGAGAAGCGCCAGGGGCTGGAGCTGTGCAGAGCTCGCCCTGGGAGAAGGTACTAAAACCGGACACAGGAGTCCGAGGCTGTGGGGACTAAGATATACCCAGCAGCAGAATCCATCCGGCAGGGGATTCCAGGTCCTCTGGCCATAAAAGCCCGGAGGCTCAGTCACAACGAAGGGACCAGCACCGCCATCCCGGAGCGGAGGCTAACAGGAGGCCCCAGGTCACCAGCCATACGGGTGAGCACCACACGGTATACCCAGGGACGTGGGCTACTTGTAACCGCCGAAAGCAGGGTAGCCAGGAAGGGTACAGACTAACGGGAAGGCCTACAACTCCACCTGGCCAGGGGAACTCCGGCTTACTCGCAGACTAACCAGGCCCCAACTACTAGCCAGTACTCCCGGGGGAATTTGCCTTCTACCATCAGTAAAGACCCTGAACTGTACCCTTGCGTCTCCGTGCTTCCTTGTCGCACCATTAGTGCTGGGACATCCACACCATCACTCCCAACATCAACCTCATCCTCTGCCCTGAGGACATACCCCTCCCGTTGGGGGTTATACCATCCACGCTGCACATCCGTACCACCGGCCTCAGCGGACTGCCCTGCAGCGGCGGCTTCATAGCCGCATTCAACGGGTGGCGTAGTCGGACACTAATACCATCATACCAATAACTGCCACTTAGTTTGACCACCCTGGGCACGGACCGGGTCACCGCCACACGAAGACTACTACCCCCATCGGATCCGGCTCCGGGTATTCCCCGCGCGCACGCGCGCCGCACTACAGCACTGGCCCAGGGGGCGCGTCACTCCCATCCCCATTCTGTTATACATGGCCACCCATCCCCCTCCTGGTATACATGGCCCTCCCATCCCCATTTTGGTATACATGGTCCCCATCACTCTGCAGACAAAAATATAAACTATTCTACTCACCTTCCTTTGTTCCCTCGCGGCATCCTGTTCTGATGCCAGCAGCTGATCTCAACGTGTAAGCAGCGCATAATGTCACTGGCATGCGCCTCCACTGAAGCCGCAGCCACTGTCTCCTGAAGTGGCTAGGTGATCACGTGTGCCCACTATTAAAGAGAATGAATAATCACTGCGCTCCATTCCTGTATCCCGCCCACATTTTGCAGCGGCATCAGTGCATAGAGATGGGCGAGACTATAGGTGTGGAGAGCAGTGAATATTCATTTGCTTTAATAGCGGGCACACGAGCCGCTGCAGGAGCTGGCGACTGCGGCTAACAGTGTGCCCGCTATTAAAGAAAATGAATATTCTCTGCTCCACACGCCCATAGTCCCTCCCATCTCTAGGCACCGGCTTCAGTGCATAGAGGTGGGCGGGACTATAGGGGTGGGTAGCAGTGAATATTAATTTTATTTAACAGCGGGCACACGTGTCAGCTACAGCCGCCGTCTCCTGCCTCCTGTGACCCGCTCCTCCACTGCCGCCAATCCCCCACCCCTCAGACCAGCCACAGCTGGACTATAAGGTACATCTGGACTCCAAAATTTTGGAGGAAAAAAGTGTGTCTTATAGTCCGAAAAATATGGTACTTTGGTATAGACCATTTCCATACTGTAATGTATTCTGATACGTGCTATTGAAAACATTTCTGTAATGCAACAGGTTAATTGAGGGCATCTATAAGGAGTGTGTTCCACTGTGTGTTATTTAAAGTGTTCCTGTAATACAATATTGGTGTTTTAATTAATGTCATCTCTAAGGAGCCCATAAAGAGCTGAAATAGCGAGCAACAGGACAGCTATAGTTTGCGGTACTGAACATTGCTTTCACAATCTTTGTGGAAAGGACAAACAAACAGCTCTTCAGAAGGAAAAAATAGTCACTCAATGACTGCTATAATTCTCTAACTTTTGGATTAATGTTCTAGGTTCAACTTATGGTACCATTGTGAGGAGAGTTCTCATTATTTCTTTTTAGATGAGCTATTCAGAGTCGTATGCAATAATATATTAAATCTGTTTGTTTGTTTTTTGCTGCTGTTAACACTGACAAATCAAAGACACCAAAGATAATGAAAGTCAAACCTGATTTTATTTAGTCCAAACAGTAAGGCTACATTCCAATGTAGAGTTTCCACTTTGGACTTCTCACAGCAGGAAATGCAGCTGTGATATCCACAGTGACATTTACCACTGCAGATATCAATGCAAAGAAGGAGCGAGGGAACTGAATGGGTCGTATAGACAGTGTTTGATGCCTGTGAATGCAGCCGTTTTTTCAGTAAGTTCCACTACTTCGGCCTCGGATGTGTCAAAAAAGGATTCGCACTGTTATATCCCCATCAAAATATAGATTCAATCCTGCTGGGTTACTAGTTCCGCTATGGTTGACTCTGGAGCCAGAGGCAATTTCATGGACATTACATTCACTAAAAAACACGGTATACGTTCACAGAAGAGAGTTTCACCAGTATTAATGGAGACCATGGATGGGTCCCCGTTAGCATCCGGGCCGGTAGATCTTGAAACAACATCATTGAAGGTCCAAATGGGGGCGGATCATTCAGAAAGACTCGTTTTTGTTGATTTCTTCTCCCCACTTTCCCATAATTTTAGGATTACCGTGGCTTTAACTGCAATACCCTATTATCAACTGGGAGACAAAGGAATTACAGTTTCCAGGAACACAGATACCACCCGGAGAACTAGCTTTAATCAGGACAGTATGCACAGTTGACTTAAATCTACTAGTAGAATACCAAGATTTCGTAGATGTATGTAGCAAGAAGAATGCGGATAAGCTGCCACCATATCAGCAGTACGACTGTCCCGTGGAACTACTAGCTGGCGCCCCGATTCCGTTCGGTAACTTTTATCCTTTGGCCGGACCAGAATTAAAAGCTCTTGACTCGCCCAGGGGGATGGGGACGACTCGGTACCCGGGCCTTTACCTGGCCTTGGGGATGTCGCGGTGGTTGGCTCCCGGGCCTGTACCCTGGGGTCAGCTTGTAAAAGGGTGGTTTGGTTTGCTAATTTTATGGAAGTTCGTGACGCCACCTGTGGTTTCTGGTGAGAATCACCAGCGCTGCGGCAGTCCGCTGAGGCCGGTGATAAGGCAGCTCGATGGTATAGCTCCCCACAGGTGGAGCTAGGCCTCAGGGCAGTGTATGGAGAGGGGGATGCAGAACAGACAAGACCCAGCCGGGTCAAAGCAAGAACAGGGACGGACACGATAGTCACTTCAGTACCTTTTACTGGTGGTAATGCGGTCACATCCCGGAGCACTGTAGGGTGAAGGGTGCATATCAGGATCCTCCCAAATGAGCGGGTGTAGGGCCTCCTGTTTCTTGCCTCTGCGTAGTAAGTTTCTGACCTGCCTGAAGCTAAGCCTAACTTTATCTCTGTCCTGCACCGGCTGACGTTGTGGTAGGGCCTTCTCTTGGAGTGTACGCTCCCAACTTACGGGGCCTATGTGTCTCCTGGCTCTGTTACGTATCAGCTCTCTGGTGATCCTGAGACCTGTAGTTCTCCAGGGATTCCGGTTATGCCTTACTGGGTCGTAGAGATCCCGGTAAGCACGGACCCGGTGTCCGGTATATGTTTCGGGGTGACCTGGGTAAGCTCCTCTGCCCCCACTGCTACTCACTTTCCACTCTCCTTCGGCCGCGCTCGGGCCCTCACTAGGCTACTCACACTAACGTCAGCTTGCCACTCTTCACCACTCTTACAGGCGTCGGCACGCCTTGGGCTCACTTACTTGAGCTCCTGCGTCTAGACTGGGCTTCAAGACCGCTGGAGGCCTAGCTTGCCTACACAGCAACCCGTGTGCTTCTCCGCACACACAGCTCTTCACTCTCTGTGCACTCCAGACTAACTCTGCCAGACTCTACTGCTAGACTTACTAACTGCCAAGCTCCACCTTCCCTATTTATATCCCTAACGGGCTCCCTCTGGTGGTCTGAGGTGGAAGGTGGAGGTGTGTGAATGCTTATGGGGGCCTCTTGTGGAGGATTCCATTAATGCACCCTTCTAGGATCTGTGGTACCAAGCGTAGCTGGGCGCCACACTCTCAAGGAGTATATCAATGAGAACTTAGCCAAGGGATTTAGACGACCATCTTCCTCCCCAGCAGGTGCCCCAATCTTCTTTGTGAAATAGAAGGACAGTTCACTCCGACCATATATTGATTACCGAGAGCTCAACAAAATTACGATTAGAAACTCTTATCCGCTTCCACTAATTCCCGAATTACTTGAGAGGGTACGACACACTAAGATTTTCACAAAGTTAGACCTCCGTGGAGCATACAATCTAGTACGGATTCGCCCTGGTGACAAATGGAAGACAGCCTTTCGGTCACGCTATGGACATTTTGAGTATCCCGTTATGCCTTTCGGGCTTCGTAACGCACCGGCTATGTTTCAACACTTGGCGAACGATATTTTCAGAGACATACAACATCGAGGATAATCAGCAGCATGTGAGAACGGTCTTGGATTGTTTACGGCAAAATCAGTTGTACATCAAGTTGGAGAAATGCGAGTTCTACAAGACGGAAATCCAATTTTTGCGGTATGTTATCTCTCCCCAGGGTCTTAGCATGGATGCAAGCAAGACTCAAGCCATTCAGGAGTGGCCAATTCCCAAAACAGTGAAGGAGGTGCAACGATTTATTGGATTCGCCAATTTTTACAGACGGTTCATTAAAATTTTTTTGGAGATCGTCGCACCCATTACTCAACTGACTCGGAAGAAGACGCTGTTTGTCTGGTTGCCACAAGCGCAGACAGCATTTTCCAGGTTGAAGTCTAAATTTACGTCAGCTCCTATTCTCATACACCCGGACCCGGATCGGGCCTTCATAATGGAAGTGGATGCCTCAGAGTGTGCTATAGGGGCCATACTCTCGCAAAGAACAGGTGAGAAAGAGCTTTTGCATCCTTGTGCTTTTCTTTCACTGAAATTATCACCTGTGGAAAGGAATTATGACGTTGGAAACAAAGAGCTGTTGGCCATTATAACTGTATTCAAAGAATGGAGACACCTGCTACAGGGGGCATCTCAACAGATTGTCATACCTATAGACAACCGTAATCTTGAATTCATGAGGTCGGCAAGGTGTATAAAACCCAGACAGGCCCGGTGGAATCTCTTTCTCAATCAGTTTAATTTTATTATTTCCTATAGGCCGGGCTCTCGCAATGGGAAAGCCGATGCATTGTCTAGAATTCACTCGGTTGACATAACTCCGGCTTTACCTGCGAGAACCATACTCTCAGAAAGTAACTTTATAGGTGTGTTACACAATCAAGATCTACTAACGAGTATTAAGGAGGCATACGCTGCAGATCCGTTTCTGATTCAACCACCTTGTCAGGCAAATCTAACCTTGAAAAGTAGACTTTGGTTCCAGGGACAGCGCCTGTATATCCTGGAAACGGTTAGATTAAGTGTGCTAAAATTAATGCATGACTTTAACATTGCTGGCCAGAGAGCTGTCCAGAAGACTCAGGAATTCATGTCTTGCTTCTTTTGGTGGCTGACCTATTGAAAAAACGTTCAGCATTACGTTTCATCATGTGAGGTATGTGCAAGATCAAAAGTTCCCCGCTCCTCACCTACTCCCTCCCCGCTCCCTCACCGACTGTTACAACCCCTTTCTATTCCATCTCGTCCCTGGGGGTCTATTTCAGTGGATTTTATCATAGAGTTGCCTACGTCAAAAGGAAAGAACACTATTCTAATAGTAGTCGACCGGTTAACCAAGGCTGCTCATTTCATTCCCTGTACCGGTTTACCAACAGCCAAACAGACAGCGGATCTTATCGTACAAAATGTTTTTCGGCTACATGGAGTTCCTGATGAAGTGGTATCGGATCGAGGGGTCCAATTTTCCTCAAGATTTTGGCAAAACTTTTGTGCTGCTCTGGACATCAAGGTAAATTTGTCATCTGCTTTCCATCCGCAGTCTAACTGCCAAACTGAACGGACGAATCAGACCTTGGAGCAATACCTGCGTTGTTACATATGCCACTTACAGGATGATTGGGTGAACTTACTCCCATTGGCCGAATTCACGTATAACAATTCACAGAGTGCGTCCACCAAACAGTCTCCGTTCTTTGCTAACAAGGGGTACCATCCCAGCATTCTCCCTCGATTCCCGATAGACACGTCCGTACCCGCAGTAGCCGCCCTGATTACGCTTCTTCAACAGAATTTGGAGGTTTTGAAACAAACGCTGGCTACAGCTCAAGAGAGATACGAGAGGGCGGCAGTCAGGTTCCGTAAGCCAGCACCGACATGCAAGGTAGAAGACATGGTTTGGCTTTCAACAAAAAGTTTAAAACTAAGGGTTCCAATGTGTAAACTGGGGCAGAAGTATGTTGGGCCATACAAAATCAGCAGCGTAGTAAGTTCTGTAGTCTGCTGACTCAAGTTGCCGAAATCTCTGAAAATACACCCTGTTTTTCATGTCTCCCTATTTAAACCGGTAGTACCAAATCTCTTTCCCGGATGTACACCTGTTCCACCTGATCCGGTTCTTATTGACAGGCAAGAAGAATTTGTCATGGAGGGGATCATCGATTCTCAGATCCATAGGAGACGGCTTCAGTATTTGGTAAAATGGCAAGGGTACCCATAGGAGGACAATTTCTGGGAACCTCAGGAGAATATTCACGCTACCCGCCTGATCGAACAGTTCCACAGCAGATACCCCAATAAACCGGCTCTGAGGTCATCCAGAGGACATCTTTTAAGGGGGGAGTAATGTAAGGATCTGAACCATATACCTGTTCTGCTTGGTCTTGCCCTTATCCAAGATGGAGTTGACAGCTTCACGGGGGCCATCTTGTTTCCTGTCTGACATTTCCTGCTTCCTGTTTGCTGGATATATAAAGGGACTCCGTCCACTATACGTTTGCTTGTGTATCTCGTGCTTCACCTGTTGCCAAGCTTGGAGGACTTGTATTGTACTCGCCTCTTCTCATCATCGGGGTTCCCCATTTGCTACTTATCTACCGTTCGTCTGAAGATTCGACTCGTTCAGATCTGCCCTGCATCTATCTCCATTGCGGCTTGTTCTCCGCAAGGAGGCCCAGTCTGGGCTCCGGATCTTTGGACTTTGTATTTCTGGACCTTGAATACTTATCGGTTTGTACAAGACATCAGATCTGTTTCTAGAGACTGTATTTGCTTATCATTTATTACTAAATCCTGATTGCTACAATATACTTATTAAGACTTGTTATACCGTGTTTGTTTTCACTCTGACCCATGCCATCGGTCTCCATAGCATCAAGGAGTATATGTTTGACACACTCATGACCAATAGACAACGCCAGAAGCGTCTTACCTGGGCCAAGGAGAAAAAGACCTGGACTGTTGCTCAGTGGTCCAAGGTGTTGTTTTCAGATGAAAATAAATTTTGCATTTCATTTGGAAGTCAAGGAACCCAGAGTCTGGAGGAAGAGTGGAGAGGCACACAATCCAAGCTGCTTGAGGTCTAGTGTGAAGTTTCCACAATCAGTGATGGTTTGGGGAGCCATGTCATCTGCTGGTGTAGGTCCATTGTATTTTATCAAGACCAAAGTCAGCGCAGCCGTCTACCAGGAAATTTTAGAGCATTTCATGCTTCCCTCTGCCGACAAGCTTTTTGGAGATATAAATTCCATTCTCCAGCAGGACTTGGCACATGTCCACACTGCCAAAAGTACCAATACCTGGTTTAAAAACAACAGTATCACTGTGCTTGATTGGCCAGCAAACTCGCCTGAACTTAACCCCATAGAGAATCTATGGGGTATTGTCAAGAGGAAGATGAGAGACACCAGTTTCAACAATGCAGACGAGCAGAAGGCTGCTATCAAAGCAACCTGAGCTTCCATAACACCTCAGCAGTGCCACAGGATGATCGCCTCCATGCCGCATTGATGCAGTAATTGATGCAAAAGGAGCCCCGACCAAGTATTGAGTGCATTTACTGAACATACATTTCAGTAGGCCAACATTTTGGATTTTAAAAACATTTTTCAAGCTGTTGTTCTAAAGTATTGTAATTTACTGAGATAATGACTTTTGTGTTTTCATTGGCTGTAAGCCATAATCATCAACTGTTAGAACTCTCCTGTTAGGTTTTTTTCTATCTTGCTGGTCACATGACCTTGTTTGCCTATTTAATCCTGCTCCGCCCTCCTGGCCTTGCTGGACTTCATTGTAATTTTCTACTCTTAAGTTAGCCTGGTGCTTAGTTACCTTTCTCAGTCAATTTAGCTTGGTCTTCGGACCTTTATGTTCTATGTTGTGTGTTTGTCTTTTTCTGCTACAGTTTCTGCTAGGAGGTGCCCAACTTTATCCCAGTCCCTAGTTCTTGCAGGGATCCCTCCCTTGCATCTATAGGTCTTCATACAGACTAGCCGAGGACTTTAGCGGGTCTGATCGCAGGATCAGGTTCCCCGTTACATCGTAGGGATCTAGCTTAGTTCTATTGTAGGGACAGATCTCCTTTCTTTCCTTAGTGCTTGTAGCAGATCATAACAGTAAGTCCAGCCCAAAGATATCTCTAAGGAAAGACTTCCAGTTTCCATCATGGTGTCGGTTCAGGATTTGGCTCAACGCCTGCAGGGACTCTCTCTGGAGGTGGCCGAGCTCCAACAACACGTGAGTAGCTGTTCTGGAGCACATTTTGTGGAGCCAAAGGTACGTTTGCCTGATTTATTCTTTGGTGATCAACAGGAATTTTTTTCTTTTAAAAATGCTTGTTTATTGTATTTTCGTTTGAGACCCAGATCCACTGGTGATGAATCACAGCGCATAGGGTTCATAATGTCACTTTTGCGCAAAGAACCTCAGGGATGGGCCTTTTCTCTCCAACCTAGTGATCCATGCTTTAGATCAGTGGATAGTTTTTTTTCTGCTTTGGGTTTGTTGTATGATGATCCTGATCGTGTCTCATCTGCTGAGACTGAATTAGGGATCAGGTAATGTGGAAAAATATTGTTCTCACTTCCGTCGGTGGTCTGCCCAGGTGGGGTGGAACGATTCAGCTTTGAAAAGTTTGTTTCTTGCGGGGCTAGGTGAAAGGGTTAAGGATTTGCTGATTGCTTATCCCACACCTGGAAACTTGCAGGAGGCAATGCAATTAGCTATACGGGTGGACAGGAGACTGCGTGCAAGGGTTAATGAAAGTAAATCCTCTGCCATGTCAGCTCCGAGTCTTGAGAGGGTCTGTACTGACTTTGGAGAGCCGATGGAGATTGGGGCGATGGCACCCCGCTGTCAGGAAAAAGACCGCAAATCTTCGGAAGGTTTGTGCTATTATTGCGGGAAATCTGACCATTTTATTAAGAACTGTGTACTTCGTATGAACAAAGAAAAAAAAAAAGGTCAGTTACGCCTGTATTGCCTGTTTAAATTCTAAGGGGGTATTTCTTTCTGCTACTACTGCTGCTCAGGAAGAATTAATTGAATTTCGGATTTTTGTGGATTGTGGTTCTACTCTGAATGTGATTGATGGGGGTTTCTTGGAAAAACTTAAATTAAAACCCAAACTTTTGTCATCCCCTATTGCTGTGGTTTCTGTCGATGGCTCCCCCTTGAAGAGTGTTACTCACAAAGTCTGTGAATTTCCCCTCACTATTAATGGTATTCACCAAGAAAACTTGGATTTGGTGGTATTAAATAATTTGCCTTCTCCAGTAATTTTGGGGTTACCCTGGTTAAAATTGCACAATCCTGTACTAGATTGGTCTACCAATGAAATTAAGTCCTGGAGCCCTAAGTGTTATGACAAGTGTTGTAACGGACGTATTGCTGCGGTGGAAAAAGGGGAATTACCTGTACCTATTCAGGATTTTTGGAGAGTTTTTTCTGAGGAGGAGTCACAAATATTGCCTCCCCATAGAGACTATGATTCTACCATTGAATTTGTCCCTGAAGCGACTCTTCCTAAAAGTCGTTTATTTAATCTTACTATTCCTGAGAGAAAGGCTTTGGAGGAATACATACAGACGAGCTTGGCCGCCGGTCACATTAGACCTTCCAAGTCTCCTGTGGCTGTTGGATTTTTTTTTGTTAAAAAAAAGGACGGCGGTTTACGTCCTTGTCTGGATTTTCGTGAGATTAATAAAATTACTGTATGCAATCCTTACCCACTGCCATTGATTCCTGATTTGTTTAACCAGTTAGTGGGGGCCAAGTGGTTCTCTAAAATTGATCTCCGGGGGGCATACAATTTGTTGCGCATGAAGGAGGGTGATGAATGGAAGACTGCTTTTAACACTCCTGTGGGTCATTTTGAGAACCTGGTTATGCCTTTTGGTCTTACCAATGCTCCAGCATTTTTTCAGAATCTTATTAATGACATCCTTAGACCTTTGATCGGCAAAAATGTGGTTGTGTATTTGGATGACATTTTGATTTATTCGCCTGATCTGGAGTCTCATTGGCGGAGCATACGTGAGGTATTACAGTTATTAATTGACAATTCGCTTTTTGCTAAGCTGGAGAAATGTGAGTTTGCTGTACAGAGAATTAGTTTTTTGGGCTATATTATCTCCAGCGAGGGCTTTGAGATGGACCCTGTGAAGGTTCAGGCGGTTCAGGAATGGCCTAGGCCTATTGGTTTGAAATCGATACAGAGGTTTTTGGGTTTCGCCAATTATTACAGAAAATTCATTAAAAATTTTTCTATTATTGTCAAACCACTGACCGATCTCACCAGGAAAGGTGCTAATGCGGTTCAGTGGACTACTGAGGCCATTGAAGCTTTTGTGTTTCTAAAGGAGAGGTTCAGCTCTACTCCCATCCTTATGCAGCCTGATGTGACTAAGCCGTTTTTGGTTGAGGTTGATGCTTCTTCGGTGGGGGTCGGTGCGGTGTTGTCTCAGAAAAACAAGGATGGAGTACATCCCTGTGCTTTTTTTTCAAAAAAATTTTCTGAGACTGAACTTAATTACAATATTGGTAATTGGGAATTGCTGGCTATTAAACTCGCATTTGAACACTGGCGTCATTTCTTGGAAGGTGCTGAATTTCCCATTCAGGTTTTCACTGATCATAAAAATCTGATCTATCTTGATGCTGCCAAGCGCTTGAATGCCCGTCAGGCTAGGTGGGCACTTTTTTTCTCGCGGTTTAATTTCTCCGTTACTTACATCCCAGGTACCAAGAATGTTAAAGCTGATGCTTTGTCTCGCAGCTTTTCTCCCATGGTCGGTGCTGAGGAGGAGGGTAGCATTTTACAAGAAGGTGTTGTGATTGCTGCATTGGACTCCGTTTTGGAAGATGAGATTCTTAAAGCACAGGAGAATGCCCCATCTAACACACCCCATGGGAGGTTGTTTGTGCCTAGGACCTTTAGGAGAGATTTGTTTGCTGAGTGTCATGAGTCTCGGTTGGCAGGTCATCCAGGAATTTCTGAGACCAAGAGACTTGTGGGTCGCAGTTTTTGGTGGCCTGGATGGCAGAAGGAAGTCATTAAGTGGGTGCGTCAATGTACGGTGTGTGCTAGATCTAAGTCTTCACATACTCCTGCAGCGGGGTTGCTTTGCCCTCTGAAGGTTCCTAGTGCACCTTGGACACATCTGGCTATGGACTTTATTACTGACCTTCCCCCCTCTGAGGGTTTCACTGTCATCTGGGTGGTCGTGGACCGTTTTAGCAAGATGTGTCACTTGGTTCCTTTCATCAAACTGCCCTGCGCTAAGACACTCGCTAAGGCCTTTGTTAAGGAAATTGTCAGACTACATGGCGTTCCTACTGACATTGTTTCGGATAGGGGACCTCAGTTCGTGGCTCGTTTTTGGCGTGCTTTTTGTGACAGGTTGGGAGTTCATTTGTCGTTTTCATCCGGATATCATCCTGAGTCTAATGGCCAGACAGAAAGGAAGAATCAGGATGTTGAGCAGTTCTTGCGTTGTTTTGTGGCAGACAATCAGGAGGGGTGGTCTGAGTTTCTGCCACTTGCTGAGTTTGCTCTTAACAACCATACATCCTCTTCTGCTGGGTGTTCGCCTTTTTTTTGTTGTTCTGGGAGACATCCGTCTTTTGGGTCATTCTCCAAATTGGTATCGGCTGTGCCTGAGGAGGAGAGTTTTTCCGGTGACTTGGAGAGAGTTTGGACGGATGTGCGTGGTAATCTTCAGGAGGCTAACAAAAAATCTAAGAGGTACTTTGATAGGAAACGGCAAGAGGTTTTGTTTGCTATTGGTGACATGGTTTGGTTGTCCTCTAAGAATCTGCGGTTGAGGATTCCTTCTAAAAAATTGGGTACCAAGTTTGTAGGGCCCTTTAAGGTGCTTCAGGTAGTTAACCAATCTGCTGTTAGGCTGGAGGTTCCTACCTCCTGGAAGATTAATCCGGTGTTTCTGTGTTGAAAAGAGCTTATGTATCGGATGGAGACGTCTCTGCCACTGTTCCTCCGGTGGTGGAGGACGGGGAATACGAAATTTCCCGCATCCTAAATTCTAGACGGTATAGAGGGAATTTGCAGTATCTCGTCGCTTGGAAGGGTTTCGGACCCGAGGATAACTCATGGGTGAGGGCGGATGATGTTTCTGCTTCCAGACTTGTCAAAGCGTTTCACAGGAGGTTTCCTGATAAGCCTGGGCCTAGGGGATCCGGAGGATCCTCATAGAAGAGGGGGTACTGTTAACAGGAGAGTTCTAAGTTTTTTTCTATCTTGCTGGTCACATGACCTTGTTTACCTATTTAATCCTGCTCCGCCCTCCTGACCTTGCTGGACTTCATTGTAATTTTCTACTCTTAAGTTAGCCTGGTGCTTAGTTACCTTTCTCAGTCAGTTTAGCTTGGTCTTCGGACCTTTATGTTCTATGTTGTGTGTTTGTCTTTTTCTGCTACAGTTTCTGCTAGGAGGTGCCCAACTTTATCCCAGTCCCTAGTTCTTGTAGGGATCCCTCCCTTGCATCTATAGGTCTTCATACAGACTAGCCGAGGACTTTAGCGGGTCTGATCGCAGGATCAGGTTCCCCGTTACATCATAGGGATCTAGCTTAGTTCTATTGTAGGGACAGATCTCCTTTCTTTCCTTAGTGCTTGTAGCAGATCATAACATCAACATTAACAGAAATAAATACTTGAAATAGATCACTCTGTTTGTAATGACTCTATATAATATATGAGTTTCACTTTTTGTATTGAAGAACTGAAATAAATTAACTTTTTGATGATATCCTAATTTTGTGAAAAGCACCTGTACATCAACAGCACATACAGGTGCATCTCACTAAATTAGAATATAATCAAAACGTTAATTTATTTCAGTTCTACAATACAAAAAGTGAAACTCATATATTATATATTTTAAGCAGAAAAAGGAAAACCATGTGTTTTAACCACCCCAGAATATAACATAGTTAAGACACAATGTGATGACTACAAAGACTTCATAATTTATTAAATATATTCAAGAAGACACACATTGTATAAGTTCCATATAATATAAGACAAAACATGGCCTGAGACCGCGCCGCTGTCACCAATGTCGGGGGGCGTGCGGCGCTATGCGCCATCACTGGTCAGCGCCCACTTTTTCCCTCCTGGTTCACATGTATAAGAGGCCCTGTATCCACACACACCCCACCACTGCCCCCTGAGGAAGTACGGAAACATGTCAGGGCTTTCCCTGACACTGTTGGTTATCTCCTACCTCTTACTAAGTATGTCCTATTCAGCTTAACCTATGTGATATTTGCATTATTGTGTGTTGGAGTGTATGACTTTTGGTCGTTTGCACTGACCTTACATAGGTCATATGATTAATGTTACTGTGTTTTAACAACACACATGCTATTGTTATCAATGATTTGTATTGGTTAAGCTATGTGACCTCATATGTTGTAGGCTTAGTTTAAATTTGATACCAACTGTGTCTCTATCTACCCTCTGTTGCCTTACCTACCCATGTTATGTCTTATATTATATGGAACTTATACAATGTGTGTCTTCTTGAATATATTTAATAAATTATGAAGTCTTTGTAGTCATCACATTGTGTCTTAACTATGTTATATTCTGGGGTGGTTAAAACACTCATGTTTTTCCTTTTTCTGCTTAAATGATATTTAGTGGTATGCCCCTTATTACCAATGAGGTCTTGTTCTCCATTGTCATTTTTTTGTATCATATATTATATAGAGTCATTACAAACAGAGTGATCTATTTCAAGTGTTTATTTCTGTTAATGATTATGGCTTACAGCCAATGAAAACACAAATGTCATTATCTCAGTAAATAACCGAGAGATGCTACTGCACAAGCGCGACCGGCGGCGTCATATTGCTGCAGGTAAATTTATTTTTCTTCCAACAAAATGGTGACACTAGCGGCGCTTGCGCAGTAGCATCTAACGGCAAGCGATAGATGCTACTGCACACACGCAGGCGCCATTTTGCTGGAGGAAGAAGAAAGTTACCTGCAGCAATATAGCGCCATCAGCCGCCCTTGTGCAGTAGCATCTCTCGGCAAACAAGAGACGGCGGGGCCATTTTGTTACATGTAAATTTCTAGATTTGTACCACAATTACACATGCAATATTTAAAATAGACGGCAGTCACTGAAGGCACAGTGACCTGTCAGAAGTGGATTACATAAGCGGAGCACCAGATAAAGCCCCGTCCCAAAGCACGATCATATCATTATATCAGGAATGAAAATAAAAATTAAAAACCACAGCACGGATTTCATCAACAAAGGTATCACATTAATCAGTGTAATGTCGCCCACCTGACAGTGTATGTAGTTTACTAAGCACAATCCTGCTGACAGGTGCGCTTTAAGCTGAATTACAACATCCATGTAAATGGGCTGCCAATCACAAAAAGGCTCAGTTGTTGGGTGAAATTATATATTGTACTGCACAAGACCTGCACAGCCGAGAGCAATGGCAGTCTATGTGCATTGATCTATAACAGATCGTTCAGTGTGCATCTGAAGTATGGTTGTCAAGTGTAAATTAACCTTTATTCATACTTATGTTAACGGGGAAATGCCAAATTTATGAATTTTGTCTGTAAATTATGACTGCTATGATAATAAATCAGTTCGGGGCATTAATCATGTGACAGTGAAGCCCCTACGGATGTTTAATTTAAAGGGAACCTATCATCTGATTCATGCTGCTCAAATCGCGAGCAGCATGAATCAGAGCCTGGCTGCACGATTGCACCAAGGTATATTTTTTTCTAAAATGCTAATGTGATTCAAAGAAAAGATAAGATTCTACAATTTCCATCGGGATCAATAGAGTGTATCACAGCAGCACAACATACACAAGAACATGAAATTACTTAATTAATAAAAGCAAAACATAATTAACAGAAGAATGGCATACATTACTATTATTCCTGACAGGTAACACACAGGTCATACCCAATTATCCACAGGTTATACACATTTGGTACCCAATAAAACAACAAATCACTTAAAGGATTTTCCTCTTAGTTACTTGTTATACATTCCCATAGCAGTCACTACAAATGATTTTCTGTATCTTTCCTTCTTACACCTAAGTAGGATTAGACGGTTACTGAAGGTACTCCTCTGTCCCATAAACAGTTCACATAATGGGTGTGCGATATATATATATATATATATATATATATATATATCTATCTATAATATAACGCTGCAAGCGTCCCTCTGTCTGAAGCCTCTATAGTCTGGCTCCAGACAGAAGAACGCATGGAGCCGTTACAGGTAAGAGGAGTGTATGGCGCTGGAGATCGCAGTATGCGTAGACACTGAACGCATACCGCGATCTCCGGTGGCATACTTATGACGCGCCCCCTGGGCCAGTGTTGTTTGGGGGATACCCGGATCCGGATCAGATGGGGGTTGTAGTCTCCGAGTGGCGGTGACCCGGTCCGTGCCCAGGGTGTCAAGCTCAGTGTGTGGCAGTCCTACAGATGTTGCTGGATGTTCTTTAGTGTCGACTACGCCACCCGTTGATTTGCGGTCAATACGGCCGCCGCTGCAGCAGGGTCCGCTGAGGCTGGTGGTGTGTGTGCAGCTTCTGGTAGTATAACCCCCAACGGGAGGGGTATAGCCTCAGGGGGTCAGTTGTAGAGGGTGGTGGTTGTGGTGGTGCAGTGAGGGTGGTAATAAGACTCAGAGTCGGGCTGTGCAGTTCAGGGTTTTTACTTACTGCTGTTGTTCTGGTCACTCCGGCCTTGAGTGACCGCCCGAGCCGTGCTGCGTCCACCAGGTCCTGGACTCGGCCAACCCCCAGGTAATTCTGGAGCGTGATCCTGAGCTCCCTTTCTGACGTTCCTTTTCTCTGGCCTTCCCCACCAGGGATCCACCTATGTCCGGCTCCCTCGGGTCTCTTGGTGGGTACACCTCTTCTGGGTTCCCTGACCCTATACTTGGTCTGCCTTCCTGGTGGATTTAGTGGGGGGGGTCGTGGCAGATCCTGCCCACAACCTCCGGTCTCTGGCTGAGGATTAGTGCCCTCCACCAGCTTGGGATCCGGTACCCTTGTGCCAACCCTTCACCCTGTTGCTTGTATTTGGGCTCTTGGGGTTCCCTCTTCTTCCCCTCTGGGTCCTTCTGACTCCTCTCTCTCTTCTTTCAGGACTGCTTGACCCTCTACAACAGACTGACTAGTAGCTGTCTGCCTGTCTGACCCTGATCTAAGATGGTTCCCACCTTATATACTCCCTCTATGTGTGAGCTCAGGTGACCAGCACCCAATGAGCTCCTAGCATTACCCAGACTGCTCCCCCTATCTGCCCCTACACTACTGGGATGTTCCAACCCCCTCCCACTCCAGCCAGGGACAGACACTATCGTACCTGCACATAAACTGGTGGGAGTACCGTTGATCTGTCCCCCGGAAATGGGATGTATGTAGTGTATGCAGCCTACTGAGCTCAGTTCCACACTCCATCTTTACCCGGGAGTGGAATATCACACCTCTGGCTTGAGGTGTAATACCCCTGTAGCAGCCGAGTCCTCAGGGTGCTACATTCCCCCCTGGTAAATCACAGCACGTCCTCGGGCTGTAAGAGAATAAAAACATCCACAAACATACATTTTTTTTTTCTAAAACATAAACATATAAAACATCATATTTATCAGCATAAACTTTTCATAAATAACATTCTTGTTCCTCCGGCCACGGTGCAACTTGTGACCGGGTAAAGTGCAACAGTCTCTTCAAGAAAAAACAGTTTCCTATAAAACCGGTAGGGGGCGCCTTAGAAAGCGCAACTATTTACAAGGGGGAAAGTGGCCGCTCTCAGTCCTCGGCCAGATATAAGGAAGGAATGACCGCTCTCCGTCCTCGGTCAGGTATAAGGGAAATACGGGTAACAGTTTACACTTGTCCCAACGGGGACATATTTAAAGCAGCAACAGTTCACTGTACCCCGACGGGTAACTATTTACAGTCTCTTTACCGTACTTTAACGACGGCGTCCTCCTGCTCCTTCTTTATCTTCAGACCCGTCCGGGTCCTCTTGCTCCTCCTCACACCGCAGCTCCTCCTCCGTCAGGCGATGCACATGGAGGGCGTAGGGTCCTTTGGCACACTTGTGCCGGGTGAACGTGACCTCGTCCCCTACGTACAGGTCACGACCTCTGTGTCCCTCCGGCAGATGGCTTTCTATGTCTCTGCGGGTTACAAAGACGTCGCCGGGGGTATGATGGTCTCTTATGAAGCCCCACCCATGCTGCAGGTTGAATTTAATCACAGTCCCGGTGGTACGGGGACCATGAGCTGCACGGGGGTTCCTCCTGGTCCGGCTCTTCTGCCCTGCGCTCTGTTCCTGCAGCCGCTGCTCACGGATCCGCCTCTCTTTCCGCTCTTGCTCGAAGGCTGCCAACTGCTTGCGGCAGCACTCCACTCGCTCTGCTGCGGCTGCCCGCGTTTCTTGAGTGAACCCCATGAGATCTCCTCTGGTGGGGTCCCACTCGAATTGTGCTTCTTCTAGCGGGAGCGGGGTTCTCCTGACGGGCTTCGGAGCCGGAATCAGGGGCTCGCACAGGGGCCTTGCTCTTTGGAGTTCCAGTTGGTAGTACTCCTGGGGCCATACAAAGGGCTGCCCATCCGGGCACGTGTGCTGGGCAAATAGATCTTCGCCCAGGTGCGGCACTCGAGATGTTGAGGGCGCGTTGATGGTAGCGGCGCCCGGGTTGACCAGGCCTTGCGACCAGGCTTGGGGCACCCTAAAGGTAAAGGGCACCGTAAGGACGGCGGCGCCCGGGGGTACTCGGCCCTGCGACCAGGCCGGTGGCTCCGCGGAGGAAGGGGGCGCTGTTGGAATTGCGGCGCCCGGAGGTACTAGACCTTGCGACCAGGCCGTTGGTATTTCCTGTTTGGTCGCGCTCAGGGTCGAGGCGTGTGACGTCACAGGGGTCGCGGCCGCGGCTTCTGCTTGAGGCCTAGTCCGGCACGGTGACGATGCAGCGACGGGCACGGCAGGGGAAATTTCGGGCTCTGCGACGGGGAGCTGGGACAGGTACACGGTTTCTCGGCTCGGGGTAGAGACGTCCCCTTTACCTGCCTCCGTCCGTTCAGCTCCCTCCTTGGCGCCGTCTCCGGCCTTCACTCCTCCTGCACCATCCTCAGAGGCGGTCTGTCTCCTCGTCTCGGGTGGCGTGCTCCGCTGACGGGTTCCGGTCTGCTGGGCCATCTCACGGCTCCACTCCGTCAGCGTGTCTTGCTGCACCTGGGCCATCCTCCGTGCGAGGCCCTCCAGCGCGGTCTGTGCACACTCCCGGTCTCGGGGGAGCTGTGCCAGGATTTCCACTAAGCCTAGTGGCGTTGTTGCTTGCAGCAGGCTCCTGACCACTGGGTCGGTGCTGCCTGTCTCTCCCTCCATCTCCGGGTACGCTTTCTCCGGAGTCCTCTCCAGACTTCTTGTCTCCGGGTGCGCTCTCTCCAGACTCCTCCAGGCTGCACCCATCTTCGTTCTTTTGTTCCGTCTCCGCCCACATTGAGGGTGGTCCCGGGGCAACTTTGTGATTGTCAGTTCCAGGGGCAGTTCTCTCACGCTGATGGACACTTCCAGCATCACAGTCTCTGTTGGTGGGCGCGGTTTCCGCTTTTGGCGCCATTCTTCGACCTGGCCCACGATGGGAGGTGGCCTCTTGCCACCCTCTGGCACGCCCATAATGGCGTCCGCTCTTCCAAGGCGGGAAATCTTTGGAAATGGCGGGAATCGTCTCTCAGTGGCGGGAAACTCCATGGATGGCGGGAAAAAGCTGCAAATGGCGGACAACCGGCGGGAAACGACCTGTGATGGGGTCCGTTTGCGGGGACCCTCCGGAACCGGCGGGAGACTTCTTTTTAAGGTAACGGTGAACTTTTCTTCAGGCATGCAGTACCCGGTTGTTGCGGCCACGTAATCCTGCCGACTACGCCAAAGTTGACGCGCCCCCTGGGCCAGTGTTGTTTGGGGGATACCCGGATCCGGATCAGATGGGGGTTGTAGTCTCCGAGTGGCGGTGACCCGGTCCGTGCCCAGGGTGTCAAGCTCAGTGTGTGGCAGTCCTACAGATGTTGCTGGATGTTCTTTAGTGTCGACTACGCCACCCGTTGATTTGCGGTCAATACGGCCGCCGCTGCAGCAGGGTCCGCTGAGGCTGGTGGTGTGTGTGCAGCTTCTGGTAGTATAACCCCCAACGGGAGGGGTATAGCCTCAGGGGGTCAGTTGTAGAGGGTGGTGGTTGTGGTGGTGCAGTGAGGGTGGTAATAAGACTCAGAGTCGGGCTGTGCAGTTCAGGGTTTTTACTTACTGCTGTTGTTCTGGTCACTCCGGCCTTGAGTGACCGCCCGAGCCGTGCTGCGTCCACCAGGTCCTGGACTCGGCCAACCCCCAGGTAATTCTGGAGCGTGATCCTGAGCTCCCTTTCTGACGTTCCTTTTCTCTGGCCTTCCCCACCAGGGATCCACCTATGTCCGGCTCCCTCGGGTCTCTTGGTGGGTACACCTCTTCTGGGTTCCCTGACCCTATACTTGGTCTGCCTTCCTGGTGGATTTAGTGGGGGGGGTCGTGGCAGATCCTGCCCACAACCTCCGGTCTCTGGCTGAGGATTAGTGCCCTCCACCAGCTTGGGATCCGGTACCCTTGTGCCAACCCTTCACCCTGTTGCTTGTATTTGGGCTCTTGGGGTTCCCTCTTCTTCCCCTCTGGGTCCTTCTGACTCCTCTCTCTCTTCTTTCAGGACTGCTTGACCCTCTACAACAGACTGACTAGTAGCTGTCTGCCTGTCTGACCCTGATCTAAGATGGTTCCCACCTTATATACTCCCTCTATGTGTGAGCTCAGGTGACCAGCACCCAATGAGCTCCTAGCATTACCCAGACTGCTCCCCCTATCTGCCCCTACACTACTGGGATGTTCCAACCCCCTCCCACTCCAGCCAGGGACAGACACTATCGTACCTGCACATAAACTGGTGGGAGTACCGTTGATCTGTCCCCCGGAAATGGGATGTATGTAGTGTATGCAGCCTACTGAGCTCAGTTCCACACTCCATCTTTACCCGGGAGTGGAATATCACACCTCTGGCTTGAGGTGTAATACCCCTGTAGCAGCCGAGTCCTCAGGGTGCTACACTTACATACTTACCTGAACGGGAGGAGCGTTGCCGCGGCGTCTCTCTTCTCGCCGGAGACCGGGGCAGGAGTGAAGGCGTCGGAGTCGGGGCATGCGCATAGCGCTATCTGGCGCCATTTTACTGAAGACACATTTGCAGTGTGTCTTCAGCAAAATGGCGGCGGACAGCGCGGTATAGGCACGCGTGTAGTCCGGCGCCACACTTCTCCCCCGGCCTCCGGCAGAACAGGACACCGCAGTGCTGGAGCACAGGGAAGAAAGGTTAGTATAAGTGGGGGGTTTTTGTATGTGTGCAGCATGAAAGGGATGAGGGGGCCACACATACCAGGATTGGGGTGTGAGGGGGCCACACATAACAGGATTGGAGGGTGAGGGGCCCATGCATACCAGGATTGGGGGATGAGGGGCCCATGCATACCAGGATTGAGGGGTGAGGGGACCATGCATACCAGGATTGGAGGGTGAGGGGACCATGCATACCAGGATTGGGGGATAAGGGGTACCATGCATACCAGGATTGGGGGATGAGGGGTACCATGCATACCAGGATTGGGGGATGAGGGGTACCATGCATACCAGGATTGGGGGATGAGGGTTGCCATGCATACCAGGATTGGAGGGTGAGGGGTGCCATGCATACCAGCATTGGGGATGAGGAGTACCATGCATACCAGGATAGGAATGCTGGGTACCATGCATACCAGGATGATGGATGGGGTGCCATGCATACCAGGATAAGGGATACCATGCATACCAGAATAGGGATGATGGGTACCATGCATACCAGGATAGGAATGCGGGGTACCATTCATACCAGGATGATGGATGGGGTGCCATGCATACCAGGATGAGGGGTACCATGCATACCAGAATAGGGATGAGGGGTACCATGCATACCAAAATAGGAATATGTGGTGCCATGCATACAAGTATTGGGGCATGAGGAGTGCCATGCATACCAGGATAGGGGATGAGGGGTGCCATGCATACCAGGAAGAGGGGTTGGGTGCCATGCATATCAGGATTGGGGATGAGGAGGCCATACATACCAGGACAGGGATGAGGGGTGCCATACATAACAGAATTGGGATGAGGGGTGCCATGTATACCAGGATGAGGAGTACCATACATACCAGAATAGGGATGTGGGGTACCATGCATATCAGGATGAGGGATGGGGTGCCATGCATACCAGGATGAGGGGTACCATGCATACAAGAATAGGGATGAGGGGTACCATGCATACCAGGATAGGAATGCGGGGTACCATGCATACCAGGATTGAGGGATGAGGAGGCCATACATACCAGAATTGGGATGAGGGGTGCCATGCATACCAGGATGAGGGGTACCCTGTCTTCCACACGGTCAAGTCTCAGTAGCCGTGAGTCTGGACCGCATATTCCTCACCCTGATGCTCCTTCTTCCATGCCGAGTAACCAGAGACAACTGATCCCACACTTGGACACTCTGAAGAGCTGTTCACTTTTCCATTTATAGATTCGGGCCTCTCGCCTGGTCCACTTGAAGCGGGGCGAGAGGAGATCGCGTGTAGCAATGCCCAAATATTTGAGCAGCCACGGTCACACGAAGGCGACGGTGGGAAAGTGTCACAAGAGGTGGACGATGATGAGACACAATTGCCAGAAAGTCAGGAGGAGGACCAGGGTGCGGAAGTGGAAGACGAGGTGGTGGATGATATAATAACTGACCCAACCTGGCAGGAGGACATACAGAGCAAGGACAGCAGCACACCGGGGTAGGGAGGCAGAGCACCCCAACAGTCAGGAAGAAGCAGTGTGGTGGCCGCAGACAGAAGGCAGGCAACCGTTCCCCGTAATATCAACACGAAGGAGGTTGCCAGTACAACTGTTAGGTCTTCCCGAGTCTGGTTGTTTTTTAAAGACTCTGCCAGGCCAGCATCAGCAGGGGTGGCAAAACAACCAGCCTGACCAGGCACATGGCAGCAAAGCACCCGACTTTGTGGGCCGAACCCCAGGGTCCAGGAACAGTGTCTGCGGGTGGCACCATTGCTTCTTCCGCTGTTGTGCATGCAAGCCAATCCCCTGTCCATGGTGCATGCGAAGATGCCTCCTGCCCTGCACCTGTCGTTGCACACTCTCAAGTAGCAGCATCAGGAAGCACGTCCATGTCCTTGCCCCAGCACAGCATTCAGTTGTCCATACCCCAGTCCTTGGAACGCAAGCGCAAATATGCAGCCAACGCCCCACAGGCCACACTACTAAATTCTCACATTTCACGACTGCTTGCGCTCGAAATGTTGCCTTTTAGGCTCGAGGAGACGGAAGCATTCCGCAACCTGACGGCGGCGGCCGTCCCTCGGTACTCGGTCCCCAGCCGCCACTATTTCACCAGGTGTGCCGTCCCCGCATTACACAATCACGTGTCCCAAAACATTAGCCATGCTCTCAACAGCGCAGTTACCGGTAAAGTCCATCTAACCACGGACACGTGGACAAGTGCTTGTGGGCAGGGACGGTACATCTCGCTGACGGCACACTGGGTTCACATAGTGGAAGCCGGGACCCAGTCGGACCTTGGGACGGAACACGTCCTCCCGACGCCAAGGATTGCGAGCCCTAGGTCAATCAGGGTTGCCCCCACGGTCTACAGCTCCTGCACCTCATCCTCCTCAGCCTCCTCCTCCTCTTCAGCCTCCATCTCCGAAATGACCACATCAGTCACAAGCTAGAAGCACTGCAGCACTGCCTCGGCCAAGCGGCAACAGGCTGTGCTGAAGCTAATATGCTTAGGTGAAAATTCGCACAATGCTGAAGAGTTGTGGACAGCTCTGAAAGAGCAGGTAGATCTGTGTCTCACACCGCTGAACCTACAGCCAGGCATGGTCGTGTGTGACAATGGCCGGAACCTGGTGGTGGCTCTGAGGCGAGGCGAGCTCACACACGTACCATGCCTGGCCCATGTGCTTAACCTTGTGGTTCAGCGGTTTCTCAAATCCTACCCGGAGCTGCTGGATCTGCTTGTTAAAGTACGCTGCCTGTGTGCCCATTTTAGAAAGTCAGCTACAGCTTCCGCCGCCCTTGCAGTGTTTCAGCAGCGTTTGCAGCTTCCGGCTCACAGACTGGTGTGTGATGTCCCCATGCGTTGGAACTCTACACTGCAGATGTTGGGAAGGATTTGTGAGCAGAAGAGGGCAGTTGTTGAGTACCAGCATCAACAAGGCCGTCGGTATTCAGTTCAGACTCCACACATAAGACCTCAGGAGTGGACATGGATATCAGACATATGTACCATCCTCCAAAACTTTGAGGACTCCACCAAGATGGTGAGCAGCGATGACGCCATAATTAGCGTCACCATCCCTCTTCTCTGTCTTCTGAAATGCCCTCTGCTCACAATCAAAGAGGATGCATTGCAGGTGGAGCACGATGAGATGGAGCAAGGAACCATACAGGGTGATTACACACAGCCAAGCCACATCTGATCCCAACGTGGATTGGGGAGCAATGAGGAGGAGGAGGAAGAACAGGAGCTAGTTTCATGCCCTATAGACGGTGCTACCTGCACAGCTGTCATACCGTCTGTTCAGCATGGATGGCCAGAGGACAGAGAGGAGGAGGAGGAGGAGGAGAGCATGGTCAGTCATCCTCTTGGTGAGGACACGGAAGTCCTGCCTGTTAGTAGTCTGGCACACTTGGCTGAGTTTATGTTACGCTGCCTCTCCCATGACCCTCGCATTTTCAAAATTTTGGGTGACAGCCATTACTGGTTGGCGACACTTCTAGACCCACGCTACAAGGAGAGCTTTATATCTCTTATTCCTGAGGCGGACAGGTCTACAAAAATGGGGCTGTACCAGAAGGCCCTTGTTGCGGAACTATTAAAAAAATTCCCATCTGAAAACGCTGGTGGCAGAGGGCACACTTCGTTGGACAACCAAGGAGTACAGGCGAGAGAGACACAACTTCAATCCAGCAGAGGCAGGGAAACACTGTCAAAGTTCTGGGAGAGTTTTCTTAGACCCTCCCATCGGACAGGCCCTGAGGCGCGGGATACTCTCACAAGGAGTGCAAAGTTTGGGAAGATGCTGAGGGAGTACCTTGCCGACCGTACCAACGTCCTCCGTGATTTCGCTGTGCCTTATAATTATTGGGTATCCAAGCTGGATACGTGGAATGAACTGGCTCTCTATGCCTTGGAGGTCCTGGCCTGCCCTGCCGCCAGCGTTTTATCAGAGCGGGTTTTTAGTGCCGCTGGTGGAATTATAACTGATAAGTGCATCCGCCTGTCAACTGAAAATGCTGACAGGCTGACTCTTATAAAAATGAACAAGGGCTGGATTGGGCCAGACTTCTCAACACCACCGAATGATAGCAGCGTAACATAAACTCAAATCCAGTGTCTTTTCTTGGGAGGTGTATTCCCATGCACCTTTTCACACCCACACATGGGTATACGCTTCCTGATTTTAGCTATTTGCTCTTGTCCTCCTCCACCACCATATCACCAGGGTGACCGTGGTCCGTGATGCAACACCCACCTGATTTTTTTAAAGGGTGTTTATGATGCCCGTAAAAAAATTTTTTTATACAGTATGTTCATGTATACCCCCCAGGGGTAAATGTTTGTCAGCCCATACACTTAGTGCATGGGCATTACAAGTATAGGAGGCCCGCTCCTTTCTAATGGGAACATTTTTTTATGAGGCCCTCCTCCACGTCTCTTCCAAGGGGCATTGAAGTGCCTCCAAATTTTTGGCAGCCCTTGCATTCACTGCATAGGCCAACACTTTGCGAGACTCCTTTCTAATGGGAATTTGTCGTTACTGTGGCCCTGCTGTGTGTCTTTAAATTCTTAGTGGGGTTTTTCCTAAAATTGGTCAGCCGTTGGACTCACTGCATACCATATAACTGTATAGCAGACCCTCTCCAATCTAATGGGAACATGTCGTACCTTGTTACTGTGGCCCTGCTCCGTGTGTCTTTAAATTCTTAGTGGTGTTTTTCCTAAAATTGTCAGCTGTTGGACTCATTGCATACCCTATAACTGTATAGCAGACCCTCTCCTTTCTAATGGGAACATGTCGTACCTTGTTACTGTGGCCCTGCTCTATGTGTCTTTAAATTCTTAGTGGGGTTTTTCCCAAATTTTGGCAGCCCTTGCAGTCACAGCATGGGCATTACCACTATAGGAGACCCGCTCCTTTATAATGGGAACATTTTTTTTACTGAGACCCTCCTCTATGTCTCTTCAAAGGGGTATTGGGTTGCGTCCAAATTTTTGGCAGCCCTTGCAGTCACTGGATACGCAATAACAGTATAGGAGACCCCTTTGTTAATAATGGGAACAACAAAGCATAGTCGGCTGATGGCTCTCTAACAATAGCTAGGGCTGACTGCTGGCCTTTTAAGAATAGTAAGGGCCATCTGATGGCCCTATAAAAATAGGCTTTATGACTTTCAGAGTCCCTCCATCATAAATAAAACAGGATGTGTCTGATGATGTGCCACACACCACATTGCCAGATAAGGTTGTAAAATGTTAAAATGACATTTCCCGGTGAATGCATTTGTTTTAAAAAAAAAAATGTAAAAAAAACAAAACAATAGGATCTTTCTTTAGTATAAAAAACAGCGTCACCAATTTAACAACAATGTAATCACATTGTTCAGCTCATGCACCTCCTCCTCCATCTCTGAAATGACCACATCAGTCACAAGCTGACAGCACTGCAGTACTGCCTTGGCCAAGCGGCAACAGGCTGTGCTGAAGATAACATGCTTAATGCTTAAATGACAAACCGCCCAGCGCTGCAGAGTTGTTGAAAGCTGTAACACAGCAGCCTGATCTGTGGCTCTCACCGCTGAACATACAGCCAGGCATGGTCGTGTGTGACAATGGGCGGAACCTGGTGACGGAGAAATGACAGCCGGGGTAGATACGGTTTCCCTCTATGCCAGTCCTTTCACCGAGCTAAAGAATATGGCTGTGGTGAAATACAACTCCCACTGAGAAGCTGTTTCAGATTGAAAAACATTGTGCCCACCAGAGGATTTGATTCTGAGGGCTAACCTTTCTCCCCCTCTCAAGAGCCCCATAGCAGCTGCAAAGTTAGCGCTATCATGAACTCTCCTGAGGTAGAAGCCTAGTCACACCAGAGGATTCTCTGGTGAGACTGTCCAACCCTGCCAAGAAGCAGTCCTGGCTAAGAAAAGTGTGTGGAAAGGTTCCTGGACACTCTATGGCTGCTTTTTTACTGAGGAGGAAACACACGCAAACACGGGGAGAACATACAAAGTCCTTGCAGATGTTGTCCTTGCTGGGATTTGAACCCAGGATCCCAGCTCTGCAAGTCTTCAGTGCTAACCACTGATCCAATGTGCTGCCGTTCACCCTCTAATATCTAACAGGCTGGAGAAACTTGTACCTACTGCCACTCTATCTTCAGCTCCTTTGTGAGAAAATGTATTTGGGCAGCCACTCAGTCTACCAAATAAAATTCCTGAGAAGGAAATTGGGGATGGCTTCGCTACTGGTACTGGGGGCAGTGCTAATACCATGGCGTCGTACCATGAAATAATTTAAAAAAAATTGACGTGGGGCTTTGCACTATATTTGTGTCCAGTCAGGTACAGCAGGCAGGAACGGGCTGTCCCCAACCACCAGCTGCCTATTTGTACCTGGCCGGACACAACAATATAGGGAAGCCCTTTTTTTCTTAATTATTTCATGAATTTCATGAAATAATTAAAAAACAAATATGTGGGGCTTCGCCCTATTTTTGTGTCCAGCCAGGTACAACTAGGCAGCTGGGGACTGGAATCTGCAGCGCTGGGAGGCCCAAGCTTTCTGGGCCTCCCCCCCCCCCCCCCGCTGCAAATTGCAGTCCGCAGCCACCCCAGAAAATGGCACGTTCATAGAAGCGCCATCTTCTGGCGCTGTACCCAACTCATCCAGGGCCCTGGTGCGGTGGCTCACTGGGTAATAAAGGGGTTAGGGCCAGCTTGGCATTATCAGCTGGCCCTAAGCCCGAAATTCATGGGGTCACACGAATATTATACATGACTGCCATGAATTTCTAGTAAAGTATTTAAAAAAAACACAACACCCAGAATAAAGTCCTTTAGTTGAAATAAAGACACAATTATTTATTGCTCTAAATTAAACCATACTTACCATTATGCCCATTCCAGCTGAAGCCAACGATCTCCTGCAATAAAAGAAAAATAATAAAGCAACATCATCCTTACCTTTCCATGGTTCCCAGGACAGCTCCAGCTCTGCTACATCGAGATGACAGGCTGGATCGCAGCCGAAAGCTGCCATCCAGCCTGTCATCCCGTGGACACTGAAAAGCGCAGGCATGCTTGCGCTCCTCATTGTCAGGCTGTGACGGCATCCCGGTGAGCCGAGTCTCTCACGCTCACCGCATGCGCAGGAGAATTCTCCCACGCTGTCAGTGACGTGCATGAGGTGAGCTGAGTTCATTGTCGGCTCATCTGGATGCCGTCACAGCCAGACACTGAGGAGCGCAAGCATGCCTGCGCTTCTCAGTGTCCGCGGGATGACAGGCTGGATGGCAGCTTTCGGCTGCGATCCAGCCTGTCATCTCGATGTAGCAGAGCTGGAGCTTCCCTGGGAACCATGGAAAGGTAAGGATGATGTTGCTTTATTATTTTTTTTTTATTGCAGGAGATCGTTGGCTTCAGCTGGAATGGGTGTGATGGTAAGTATGGTTTAATTTAGAACAATAAAGAATTGTGTCTTTATTTCAATTAAAGGACTTTATTCTGGGTGTTTGTGGTTTTTTTTAACTTTGACTATGGGGTTAGTAATGGGGGTGTCTTATAGACGCCTCTCCATTACTAACCTGGGCTTGATGTCAGCTGGCATTATAAGCTGACATCAACCCCAACCCTATTACCCCACTGCCACCGCTACAGGGCAGTAGGAAGAGCGAGGCTAAGTGCCAGAATTGGCACATCCTATGGATGCGCCATTTCTGGGGCGGCTGACGGCTGGTGTTTCTAGCCTGGGAGGGGGCCAATATTCATGGCACCCTTCCTGGGCTATTAATATCAGCCCCCAGCTGTCTACCTAGCCTTTGCTAGCTATTAAAATAGGGGGGACCCCACATCATTTTTTTGGGGGGTCCCCCATTTTAATAGCTAGTAAAGGCTAGGTATTCAGCTGGGGGCTGATATTAGTAGCCTGGGAAGCTCCGTGGGTATGACCCTCTTCCCAGGCTTCAAACATCTGCCCCAGCTGTCTGCTTAACCTCCGCTAGAGACTAAAATTACGGGGAACCCCAAGCCAATTTTTTTTTTTAATAAATCCTTTATTTTAACACTAAATGACAAGTACAGTAACCAACACTATCACTGTACTTATTATATATGTGACTGACATGTTTCTATCTATCTAATCTATGTGTGATGCTCTATTATTTCTGTTGTAAATTGTCGGGCACCGCTGCTAAATTGCCGGCCGGCTTTTTTAAAGAGACGGTGCATGAAAACACTAATATTTTTTTAAATAAATCCTTTATACTAAATGACAAGTACAGTAAGCAACACTATCACTGTACTTCTTATATATGTGACTGACATGTTTCTATGTATCTAATCTATGTGTGATGCTCTATCTTTCTGTTATAAATTGTCGGGCACCGCTGCTAAATTGCCGGCCGGCTTTTTTAAAGAGACGGTGCATGAAAACACTAATATTTTTTAAAATAAATCCTTTACACTAAATGACAAGTACAGTAAGAAACACTGTCACTGTACTTCATATATGTGACTGACATGTTTCTATCTATCTAATCCACAGTTATATGAAAAAGTTTGGGCACCCCTATTAATCTTAAGCTTAATATCTTATAAAAATTGGTGTTTTTGGAACAGCTATTTCAGTTTGATATATGTAATAACTGTTGGACACAGTAATGTTTCTGCCTTGAAATTAGGTTTATTGTACTAACAGAAAATGTGCAATCTGCATTCAAACAAAATTTGACAGGTGCATAAGTATGGGCACCCTTATCATTTTCTTGTTTTAAATACTCCTACCTACTTTTTACTGACTTACTAAAGCACTTTTTTGGTTTTGTAACCTCATAGAGCTTTGAACTTCATAGCCAGGTGTATGCAATCATGAGAAAAGCTACTTAAAGTGGCCACTTGCAAGTTGTTCTCCTGTTTGAATCTCCTCTGAAGAGTGGCATCATGGGCTCCTCAAAACAACTGTCAAATGATCTGAAAACAAAGATTATTCAACATAGTTGTTCAGGGGAAGGATACAAAAATCTGTCTCAGAGATTTAACCTGTCAGTTTCCACTGTGAGGAACATAGTAAGGAAATGGAAGAACACAGGGACAGTTCTTGTTAAGACCAGAAGTGGCAGGCCAAGAAAAACATCAGAAAGGCAGAGAAGAAAAATGGTGAAATCAGTCAAGGACAATCCTCAGACCACCTCCAGAGAGCTGCAGCATCAACTTGCTGCAGATGGTGTCACTGTGCATCGGTCAACTATACAACGCCCTTTGCACAAGGAGAAGCTGTATGGGAGAGTGATGTGAAAGAAGCCATTTCTGCAAGCACACCACAAACAGAGTCGGCTGAGGTATGCAAAAGCACATTTGGAGAAGCCAATTTCTTTTTGGAAGAAGGTCCTGTGGACTGATGAAACCAAGATTGAGTTGTTTGGTCATACAAAAAGGCGTTATGCATGGCGGCAAAAAAACACAGCATTCCAAGAAAAACACTTGCTACCCACAGTAAAATTTGGTGGAGGTTCCATCATGCTTTGGGGCTGTGTGGCCAATGCCGGCACCGGGAATCTTGTTAAAGTTGAGGGACGCATAGATTCCACTCAGTATCAGCAGATTCTTGACAATAATGTTCAAGAATCAGTGACAAAGTTGAAGTTACACAGAGGATGGATCTTTCAGCAAGACAATGATCCAAAACACCGCTCCAAATCTACTCAGGTATTCATGCAGAGGAACAATTACAATGTTCTGGAATGGCCATCCCAATCTCCAGACCTGAATATCATTGAACATCTGTGGGATCATTTGAAGAGGGCTGTCCATGGTCGACGACCATCAAACGTAACTGAACTGGAATTGTTTTGTAAAGAGGAATGGTCAAAAATACCTTCATCCAGGATCCAGGAAATCATTAAAAGCTACAGGAAGCGACTAGAGGCTGTTATTTTTGCAAAAGGAGGATCTACTAAATATTAATGTCACTTTTCTGGTGAGGTGCCCATACTTATGCACCTGTCAAATTTTGTTTGAATGCAGATTGCACATTTTCTGTTAGTACAATAAACCTCATTTCAAGGCAGAAACATTACTGTGTCCAACAGTTATTACATATATCAAACTGAAATAGCTGTTGCAAAAACACCAATTTTTATAAAACATTAAGCTTAAGATTAATAGGGGTGCCCAAATTTTTTCATATAACTGTATGTGTGAAGCTCTATTCTTTCTGTTCTAAAATGTCGGGTACCGGTGTATGCCGCTGCTGAATTGCCGGCTTTTCATGTAATACATTCTACATTATTGTTAGTTGTTTTCCTTCATGTGGAATTAACCTACAAGGAAAGAAAGGGTTTATTTTCCTTCCGATATTTGTGTCCCATTGACTTGCATTGGTTTCCGGTATCGGAATCGGCGATATCCGATACTTTTTGGGTATCGGCCCGATCCAATCCGATCCGATATTTCCTGATATCGGAAGGTATCGCTCAACACTACTCATCACTAATCAAGACCAGAGTCAACCAGGATATTTTAGAGCACTTCATGCTTCCCTCTGCTGACAAGCTTTTTGTAGATATAAATCTCATTCTCCAGCAGGACTTGACACCTGTCCACACTGCTAAAAGTACCAATACCTGGGCTGCCAATCACAAAAGGCTCAGTTGTTGGGTGATGATATATTGTACTGCACAAAAGATCATCGTTCTTGGCAGCGCACCGTCCTGTATATACAGGACCTGCACTGCCGAGAGCAATGACAGTCTATGTGCACTGATCTATAACAGATCGCTCAGTGCGCTTCTGAAATATGGTTGTCAAGTGTAAGTTAACCTTTATTCATACTTATGTTAACGGGGAAATGACAAATGTATGAATGTTGTCTGTTAATTATGACTGCTATGATAATAAATCAGTTCGGGGCATTAATCATGTGACAGTGAAGCCCCTACGGATGTTTAATTTAAAGGGAACCTATCATCTGATTCATGCTGCTCAAATCGCGAGCAGCATGAATCAGAGCCTGGCTGCACGATTGCACCAAGGTATATTTTTTTCTAAAATGCTAATGTGATTCAAAGAAAAGATACGATACTACAATTTCCCTCGGGATCAATAGAGTGTATCACAGCAGCACAACATACACAAGAACATGAAATTACTTAATTAATAAAAGCAAAACATAATTAACAGAAGAATGGCATACATTACTATTATTCCTGACAGGTAACACACAGGTCATTCCCAATTATCCACAGGTTATACACATTTGGTACCCAATAAAACAACAAATCACTTAAAGGATTTTCCTCTTAGTTACTTGTTATACATTCCCATAGCAGTCACTACAAATGATTTTCTGTATCTTTCCTTCTTACACCTAAGTAGGAATAGATGGTTACTGAAGGTACTCCTCTGTCCCATAAACAGTTCACATAATGGGTGTGCGATATACACTGCTCAAAAAAATAAAGGGAACACTTAAACAACAGAATATAACTCCAAGGAGATCAAACTTCCGTGAAATCAAACTGTCCACTTAGGAAGCAACACTGATTGACAGTCAATTTCACATGCTGTTGTGCAAATGGAATAGGCAATAGATGGAAATTATTAGCAATTATCAAGACACCCTCAATAAAGTAGTGGTTCTGCAGGTGGGGGACCACAGACCACATCTCAGTACCAATGCTTTCTGGCTGATGTTTTGGTCACTTTTAAATGTTGGTTGTGCTTTCACACTCGTGGTAGCATAAGACGGACTCTACAACCCACAGAAGTTGCTCAGGTAGTGCAGCTCATCCAGGATGGCACATCAATGCGAGCTGAAACAAGAAGGTTTGCTGTGTCTGTCAGTGTAGTGTCCAGAGGCTGGAGGCGCTACCAGGAGACAGGCCAGTACACCAGGAGACGTGGAGGAGGCCGTAGGAGGGAAACAACCCAGCAGCAGGACCGCTACTTCCGCCTTTGTGCAAGGAGGAACAGGAGGAGCACAGCCAGAGCCTTGCAAAATGACCTCCAGCAGGCCACAAACGTGCATGTGTCTGCACAAATGGTTAGAAATCGACTCCATGAGGGTGGTATGAGAGCCCAACTTCCAAAGATGGGGGTTTTGCTCACAGCTCAACACCGTGCAGGACGCTTGGCATTTGCCACAGAACACCAGGATTGGCAAAGTCGCCACTGGCGCCCTGTGCTCTTCACAGATGAAAGCAGGTTCACACTGAGCACATGTGACAGACGTGATAGAGTCTGGAGACACCGTGGAGAGCGATCTGCTGCCTGCAACATCCTTCAGCATGACCGGTTTGGCAGTGGGTCAGTAATGGTGTGAGGTGGCATTTCTTTGGAGGGCCGCACAGCCCTCCATGTGCTCAACAGAGGTAACCTGACTGCCATTAGGTACCGAGATGAGATCCTCAGACCCCTTGTGAGACCATATGCTGGTGTGGTAGGCCCTGGGTTCCTCCTAATGCAGGACAATGCCAGACCTCATATCGCTGGAGTGTGTCAGCAGTTCCTGCAAGATGAAGGCATTGAAGCTATGGACTGGCCCGCCCGTTCCCCAGACCTGAATCCGATTGAGCACATCTGGGACATCATGTCTCACTCCATCCACCAACGTCACGTTGTACCACAGACTATCCAGGAGTTGGCGGATGCTTTAGTCCAGGTCTGGGAGGAGATCCCACAGGAGACCATCTGCAACCTCATCAGGAGCATGCCCAGGCGTTGTAGGGAGGTCATACAGGCACGTGGAGGCCACACACAATACTGAGCCTCATTTTGACTTGTTTTAAGGACATTACATCAACGTTTGATCAGCCTGTAGTGTGTTTTTCCACTTTAATTTTGGGGGTAACTCCAAATCCAGGCCTCCATTGGTTAATAAATTTGATTTTCATTGATGATTTTTGTGTTATTTTGTTGTCAGCACATTCAACTTTGTACAGGGCAAAGTATTCAATGAGAATATTTCATTCATTCAGATCTAGGATGCGTTATTTGACTGTTGCCTTTATTTTTTGTGTATATCCTTTTGTGTATATCCTGTACATATTCTATACAGTACAGACCAAAAGTTTGGACACACCTTCTCATTTAAAGATTTTTCTGTATTTTCATGACTTTGAAAATTGTACATTCACACTGAAGGCATCAAAACACATGTGGAATTATATACTTAACAAAAAAAAGTGTGAAACAACTGTCTTATATTCTTGGTTCCTCAAAGTAGCCACCTTTTGCTTTGATGACTGCTTTGCACACTCTTGGCATTCTCTTGATGAGCTTCAAGAGGTAGTCACTGGAAATGGTTTTCACTTCACAGGTGTGCCCTGTCAGGTTTAGTAAGTGGGATTTCTTGCCTTATAAATGGGGTTGGGACCATCAGTTGTGTTGTGCAGAAGTCAGGTGGATACACAGCTGATAGTCCTACTGAATAGACTGTTAGCTGCTTTTTTCTTGCCATAATACAAATTCTAAGTAAAGAAAAACGAGTAGCCATCATGACTTTAAGAAATGAAGGTCAGTCAGTCCGAAAAATGTGGCAAACTTTGAAAGTGTCCCCAAGGGCAGTTGCAAAAACCATCAAGCGCTACAAAGAAACTGGCTCACATGAGGACCGCCCCAGGAAAGGAAGACCAAGAGTCACCTCTGCTACTGAGGATAAGTTTATCCGAGTCACCAGCCTCAAAAATCGCAGGTTAACAGCAGCTCAGATTAGAGACCAGGTCAATGCCACACAGAGTTCTAGCAGCAGACACATCTCTACAACAACTGTTAAGAGAAGACGTTGTGCAGCAGGCCTTCATTGTAAAATAGCTGCTAGGAAACCACTGCTAAGGACAGGCAACAAGCAGAAGAGACTTGTTTGGGCTAAAGAACACAAGGAATGGACATTGGACCAGTGGAAATCTGTGCTTTGGTTTGATGAGTCCAAATTTGAGATCTTTGGTTCCAACCACCGTGTCTTTGTGCGATGCAGAAAAGGTGAACGGATGGACTCTACATGCCTGGTTCCCACCGTGAAGCATGGAGGAGGAGGTGTGATGGTGTGGGGGGGCTTTGCTGGTGACACTGTTGGGGATTTATTCAAAATTGAAGGCATACTGAACCAGCATCTTGCAGCAGCATGCTATTCCATTTGGTTTGCGTTTAGTTGGACCATCATTTATTTTTCAACTGGACAATGACCCCAAACACACCTCCAGGCTGTGTAAGGGCTATTTGACCAAGAGAGAGAGTGATGGGGTGCTACGCCAGATGACCTGGCCTCCACAGTCACCAGACCTGAACCCAATCGAGATGGTGAAGACAAAAGGGCCAACAAGTGCCAAGCATCTCTGGGAACTCCTTCAAGATTGTTGGAAGACCATTTCCGGTGACTACCTCTTGAAGCTCATCAACAAAATGCCAAGAGTGTGCAAAGCAGTCATCAAAGCAAAAGGTGGCTACTTTGAAGAACCTAGAATATAAGACATATTTTCAGTTGTTTCACACTTTTTTGTTAAATATATAATTCCACATGTGTTAATTCATAGTTTTGATGCCTTCAGTGTGAATGTACAATTTTCATACTTGCTCGGCCCTCTGGAGTTGGACACAGGACACACGATTCGGTTAAAACTTCCTGCGGGTTTATTATGCCGCATAAACTTCAGCAGCGTCCCATAAAAATAAACAAGCCCTCTCGGGGTTAACGGGAAAACAAAAGAGAAAGTACAACAGAGTTTATTAGCAGCAAGGCTCGGCCTGCTCCAGGTAGCACAGCGAAGTATTTAGCAACGCCAGTGCTCCGGTGTTGCTCTAGTTTCAGCCCAACACAGCCTGGAAACTTCCTTCTCCAAGTCACACACTCCCCTGAGCAAACTACTGAGTATTTAACCCTGCTCAGCTACACCCTGAGGGGAGGTAGGGAAATGGCCTCCCATCCTTTGCCATTCCCATAAAACCACACCCTTTAAGTGAGTTTAATTGAGGCCAATAGAACCTTCTTAATATCTTTTCCTGAGTTTTGTCAACCCCTAGGTGTCGTCCCAGAACATGTGAATTGGCCATATCTAACACCCTCCGTCTGTATGGCTCCGGGACTAGCAGCTGTTCCACTATCTCACCTCCCTTTAGTTTGGTCACTCAATATAACAACTCCCCCTGAACTGCAAAATGGGGGAACCTGGTGTCGGCCCCCTGGTATTGGGCAACCCCATTACATACAGTAACCTGATCAAACGCCCCCTTTAAGGTCAGGCCCCGAACTTGAGCAGTCCCATAGTTCTCTCCGGACACATCTAACTCAGGGAGGTTGGCCTCCTCGTTCACCGTCTCGCCCTCATCGCCGGCAAGGATGCACTGTGGAAACTCATCCACTTGATACTTTGTCGGGGTTCTTCTCCAGGGATCTGGCTTTTGCCCATGCTACTTAGTCCAGTTTCCCTTCCCCCACAAGTCCCAAAATAAAGAAAAATCACGGCCCAGTATGACGGGATGTATCAGGTCCTTAACAACCCCAACCTTGTGGGACTGTGTTCCTACCGTCTGTTCCCACTGTTACTGTGGCCATGGGGTAGTCCTTGGCGTCCCCATGGATGCACCGAACACCCACAATTTTAGAAGGGACCAACGGGTGGGGAAGGGTACCTCTGATTAAGGTCACCAGACTCCCAGAGTCTAACAGTCTCAGCACCTTTACTCCATTAATGGACACGGCACACGCCTGTGGCCCCTCGCCTGTTCGACAGTCCACACTGCTGGCTGGATAAGCATAATAGGAACACCGTCTTCTGAGGCTGCAGTCCATGGACTCAGGGGACATATGACACCTGGCGGCTACGTGTCCATGGTTGTGACACCGCCAACAGACTACATCCTTAAACAACAGTCATTGCAGCACCTTTAATGGAAGTGGGACGCCCCCCAGTGGTGGCTCTAAACCCCTTATGTGGTGAGCCCACCCCCTTTTTGGTATCCCAGTACGGGGCAGTGACTATATCTGGTTTCCCGAGGGATTTCTCAACCACCTGGTACCTCTCTATCAGGCCAATGAAGTCATCTGCGTTCTGGGAATCTCCCTGGACAACCCAAGTCTGTACCAACTTGGGAAGGGAGTGCATGAACCTATCAATCACCACCCGCTCAACCATCTGGGCCGGAGTGGAGGACTCTGGCTGCAGCCACTTGTGAACGAGATGCAGTAGGTCAAACATCTGCAAGCGAGGGTGTTTGTCACTGGCGTATGCCTAGTGGTGTACTCGTTGGTCTCTCACTGCCATATTCACTCCCAGGCGTGCCAAGGTCTCTGTCTTTAGCTTGGCATATTCCTTGGCATCCTGCAGTGCCAAGTCGTAATATGCCTTTTGGGGTTCCCCCTACAAATATGGCGCCAGAACCTCTGCCCACTGTTCTGATGGAAGTCTCTCCCGTTTCGCTACTCTCTTAAAAACAGTCAGGAACACCTCAACATCATCCCCAGGGTCATCTTCTGTAACGCTCTCCTTACCGTCTTCCTGACGTGTGAGTCGTCACCTGAATCTGGGGGTGGAGCGTTGGTCGTGCCATGGATCTGCTCTGTTAGAAGTTGGATTTGCTGCATCAGGAGTTTGTTTGTCTCCTGCTGTTGCTCCCGGTGCTGCTGTAGCTGCTCTCGGTGCTGCTGCTGCATGCTCTGCTAGCTCTGCTGGCTCTGCAAGTGCTGCTGGTGCATCTGTTGTTGGCTCTGGACCAGGTGCTTAATTAGCTCCTCCATGCTGCTGGACTTCTCTGGCTGGCTCGCGGCCTTCTCCCAGGACATCCACCAGTCTCTGTGGCAGGTACAAGTGTTCCTGAAATCTTGCACGCACTCTCACCCCAAGTGTGGTAAAGCGACTTGCTCGGCCCTCCGGAGGTAGACACAGGACACGGTTCGGGTAAAACTTCCTGCGGGTTTATTATGCGCCATAAACTCCAGCAGCGTCCCATAAAAATAAACAGATCAAAGAGCCTCGGCACTCAATCGTCCTTTTGCAAGAGAAAATTTATTGACTTTGTGAAATAAATCTGCACACAGAAATAACACCAAAACGTTTCGGTCTTAGCGACCTTCTTCAGTTGACTGTAGAAAATAGGACAATGTCATAGACAATTAGATACAGAACGATATAAATATCATTTCTAGATGACATAGTGAAAAAACAGCATATCATAAGTAGTGAAACAGAAATCCTTCCTATTATATTATACAAGTGTGCACAGTAATGCATAAGCGAAAATATATGGCATATAGATACACAGTATACTTTTCCATAATATGTAGGGAAATCACAAAGGAGGGGGGGGAGAAGAAGGACAGGGAGAAGGGGACAAAGGGATGGAGCACATAGGTATGGGGGGAAGGGGAAGAAAAAACAGAACACAAAATAGCTGGCAGAAGTGGGCACATACCGGGTAATTCTGCGAGAAATGTGAGCAACAAGTGGGTCCCAATAGGGCTGCCTAAAGGTGAGAAGGTGAAAGAAATCAGAGGCAAGGACCTCACAGAGTGCGCCAGAAAGGCGTGCTGTGCCAAAGGTTACCTGCTGAGAAGCGCGTGGGGGCATGGACATCACAACGCGGTCTCCACCGCTAGTTGGAGTAACCATGAGTGCAGAGAGGGAGGTTAATAAAGGGTCTAAAATGCAAAAGACGCGCGAATCCGAAACGCCGGACCGCGCATACCGGAAGTGCCATACGACACAACCGGAAATGACGTAAGCGGGTCACCGTCTGCGTTCCACAGAGGGAGAGCGCAAACCGGAAGTTCCGGTTTGAAGCGAACAGGAAGTGACGTAAGCCGGTGCGTTCCATGAAGGGGTCACTTGCGTTCCAGGACGGTGTACATAGCCAGGGGAGGGAAACAACGAGAGGTATAAATGGAACACGAAGGGGAGGTGGGAGAGGACCACAGTATAAGGTGAATCTGCAACAAAAGAGACATAAGTTAGAGCGCACACGCGAACTTACATAAACACGCCAGTCAAAAACATGGTGGCAAATTGATTATAGGGTAACACTGCGTCAAAACAGTAATAAATAATAATAAATGATAACAAATAAATAATAAACTGAATATTTGAAAATGTACAACAGCGAACCAGATGGACAAAAGAATCTTAGGCCCACATGTATGGGATAATCCACCCCGATTGAGGACCCAGGTGACAGTACATCAAGAGGTGTAACATAGTAACTGTATATAAACAGATGGAGGAGCAGGGGAGGCTTTAGTTAAAGGAGAGGAGGTCGTATTCCCTATTCAATACCCTGGGAGAAAGGGTGTCCAATGTGTGGATCCAGAAGGCTTCCCTCTGTTTAAGGAGTAGGGTCCTGTCTCCACCGCGGCGCGGCGGTACCACTTGTTCCAGAACCTGGAACCTAAGTTGGGAGATGTTGTGTCCTGAAGTAATGAAATGATAGGGGATTGGTAAGAGTAGATTTTTACACCTGACCGTAGATTTGTGCTTTGAAATTCTGTCACGGATTGGTTGCGTGGTTTCGCCTACATAGAGGAGGCCGCATGGACATTTGATGAGGTAGACGACAAACGAGCTGTCACAGGTACAATACCCTTTGATAGTATATTTCCTACCGGTGTGCGGATGGTGAATTGAGTTCCCTTTAGTAACATTGTTACACTGCCTACAATGAAGGCAAGGGAAGGTACCAGTTCTGGGTTGTTGAAGGAAGCGTTGTGTCGAAAGAGACCTATTAGTACCAATGTCAGCTCTGACAAGTGAGTCTCTCAAATTGGGGGCACGTTTAAAGCAGGGCATAAAAGGCCTTTGAAAGCCAGTGACAGAGGGATAGCCAGTGCGTAGTATGCCCCAATGTCTGCGTATGGTTTTGTGCAACACATAGGCAAATGGATGAAAAGTGTGGACAAAAGGAATACGATAGGAGTTATCAGGGCTTGCACGGGACGATTCGCTAGAGGATTGGAGAAGCGCTTGTGGATAGCCCCTGTTAATGAATTTGCGATTCATTTCATGAAGTCTGTGTTGGCGGGTGACGGGATCGGACACTATGCGTTCCACCCTCTTGAATTGGGATCTGGGTATGGATTTCTTGACATGCATAGGATGGTTACTGGTATAGTGCAACAGTCCGTTGCGGTCCGTGGGCTTTGAATACAGGTCTGTAGTGAGAACGCCATTCTCATCTTTGATGACTAGCGTGTCAAGGAAGCTAATCTGGTGTAGATCGTATGTAATGGTGAACGTGAGGTCGGGCCATGCAGAGTTGAGATCAGTGAAGAATGTTTCAAGTGTAGATGAAGGACCATCCCAGATACAAAAAATGTCATCAATAAATCTCTTCCAGACAACAGAATATGAATGGAAGAGAGGATGGGCGTAGACAACGTCGGTCTCAAAGGCCGCCATATAGCAGTTAGCGTAAGGTGGTGCCACATTGGAGCCCATTGCTGTGCCTTTTATTTGTAGATAGTATTTGTCTTGAAACAGAAAATAATTTTTGTGAAGTATGATGGATAATAAGTCAATCACAAGGTCAGTAATCTGTGGGTCTGTATGGAACTGGGTCAAGAGAGACTTGACTGTATGAATACCCATGTCATGTGGGATAGACGTATAAAGACTCTTCACATCCAATGAAACCAAAAGGGCAGATGAAGGAATCTGTCTGTGTTCGGCCAGAATCTTCAGAAAAGAGCCCGTGTCCAGTAGAAAAGAGGGGCTTTTTTGGATGAGAGGAGACAAGGGGGGTGCCATTGTCATTATGGACAAAGCCCAATACATTAGGGAAATTGAACGCCAACTGAGTGACACCACTACTTACCATCAGCTACCTCGGGACCCAACCCCCGAGTTCAGGGTTCTGATACGTGATACCATTGAGCGTCACCTTAAAGCTAGGACAATTGATACCAAAACAAGTGAATACCTCACTAAAATTAATCCCATTACCCCGGTGTTCTACGTCCTACCGAAGATACACAAAAGTCTTATAGAACCCCCGGGCCGTCCCATTGTGGCTTCGACAGACTCGTTGTTCTCCCCTCTTTCCATTTTTGTGGAGAAAATAATCACTCCTCTCATCCAAAAAAGCCCCTCTTTTCTACTGGACACGGGCTCTTTTCTGAAGATTCTGGCCGAACACAGACAGATTCCTTCATCTGCCCTTTTGGTTTCATTGGATGTGAAGAGTCTTTATACGTCTATCCCACATGACATGGGTATTCATACAGTCAAGTCTCTCTTGACCCAGTTCCATACAGACCCACAGATTACTGACCTTGTGATTGACTTATTATCCATCATACTTCACAAAAATTATTTTCTGTTTCAAGACAGATACTATCTACAAATAAAAGGCACAGCAATGGGCTCCAATGTGGCACCACCTTACGCTAACTGCTATATGGCGGCCTTTGAGACCGACGTTGTCTACGCCCATCCTCTCTTCCATTCACATTCTGTTGTCTGGAAGAGATTTATTGATGACATTTTTTGTATCTGGGATGGTCCTTCATCTACACTTGAAACATTCTTCACTGATCTCAACTCTGCATGGCCCGACCTCACGTTCACCATTACATATGATCTACACCAGATTAGCTTCCTTGACACGCTAGTGACGCGCCCCTGGGCCTGCTGTGTCGCGCAGCGTCTCGCGCACGGGGGCTTACCCGGAACCGGATCAGATGAGGGTTGTAGTCTCCGAGTGGCGGGGACCCGGTCCGTGCCCAGGGAGTCAAACTCAGTGTGTGGCAGTCTTGATAGGTGTTATTTGAGTGTCGACTACGCCACCCGTTCATTTGCAGCTATGGAGCTGCCGCTGCAGGGCAGACCGCTGAGGCCGGTGTAGAATTGTGCAGCGTGATAGTATAACCCCCAACGGGAGGGGTATGGCCTCAGGGCAGCCGACGTGGAAGATGGGGGTAGCAGGAACCACTCAGAGACGGTGCGGTGTAATTCAGGGTCTTTACTGGTAACAACGATAGACCCTCCCGGAGTACTTGCTAGCGAACGGGGCCTGGTCAGTCCTTGAGCAGATGGGATCTCCCCTGGCCAGGCGGAGTTGTAGGCCTCCCAAACTGACTGTACTCTTCTGGCTACCTTGCTAGAAGCGGATATAAGTAGCCCACGTCCCTGAGTGTGCCGTGTGGTGCTCACCCGTATGGCCGGTGACTCGGGGCCTTCTAATGGCTTCCGCTCCACGATGGCGGTGCTGGTCCCACGCGTGTGACCTTGCCTTCGGGTTTCTGGGCCTGAGGACCTGAAATCCCCTGCCGGTCGGCTTCTGCTGCTGGGTAAGAGTTAGTCCCCACAGCCTCGGACGCCGGGTCCGGTAAGAAAGCTTCTCAGTCAGGGCGAGCTCTGCAGCTGCCAGCCCCTGACTCGTAGTAGTATTGCTCCCACTGAGCTTCTGCTGTTTCTTCCTATGACTGTTTCTCGTCTCTACTTTCCTTGACTCCTCACCCTGCCTCAGCCCCGGGTTTATATAGGGGAAGTTCTTCCCCTCCCAAGACTGGGCAGGAGGTGTGGCATGCACAGGATCCCTGACCAAAGGACCTCCCACCTGCTCTCAGACATAACATTACATTACTGTGGGAAACCAGACCCCTGGGGTGCCACATTCCCCCCTAGTGAAATTTAGTACTCCGGGACTAAACATATCTTAGAAAAACATAACAAGATATAACAACAATAATAGTACAATAAGAAGAAACACATAAAGGTGGTCACGACATGTCCGTAACCGGGTGTAGTCTTTGAAGAAAAGCAAGGTGTCCATTTCACCAAAACAGGGAGACGTAACCAGGTAGGGGTTAAACGTAGCGGCTTGCTTACTCCCTACCCGGTGGGAACACTGGATAGTCCCATGACGGTGGAACGCAGGGAGTTCGACTTCTTCCAGTTCCTCTGGATCTTCTCCTACGTCCGGTAGATTTGGCATCCTGGACAGGGCGTCCGCGTTGGTATTGGAGCGTCCTGCCCGGTATTTGATTGTGAACTCGTAGTTGGACAGACGAGCCATCCATCTCTGCTCTAGGGCACCAAGTCTTGCTGTGTCCAGGTGTGTCAACGGGTTGTTATCCGTGTACACGATGAACCGGGAAGAAGCGAGGTAGTGCTTAAAGCGTTCGGTGACTGCCCACACCACTGCCAGGAACTCTAGCTTAAAGGAGCTGTAATTCTCCGGGTTTCTCTCGGTGGGTCGCAGTTTTCGGCTGGCGTAAGCGATTACTCGTTCTTTCCCCTGCTGGATCTGGGACAGCACAGCTCCTAGCCCGATGTTACTTGCGTCAGTGTAGAGGATAAAGGGCTGGCTGTAATCGGGGTACGCCAGGATTTCATCCCCCGTGAGGGCCATCTTCAGCTGGCGGAAGGACTCTTCTTCTAACTTCTCCCATCTGAAGGGCGGCTTCTGGTTCTTGGCCTTCCGGGACTGGCCTATCAGGAGGTCCTGCATAGGAGCTGCCTTTTTGGTGAAACCGGGGATGAATCTGCGGTAATAGCCTACCAACCCAAGGAACTGCCGCACTTCCTTTATACTGGAGGGACTTGGCCATTCCTTAATTGCGGTGATCTTATCAGGGTCGGGAGCCACTCCGTCAGCGCTCACCACGTGTCCCAGGTACTGCACCTTTGGCTTCAGGAGGTGACACTTAGAGGGTTTCACCTTCAGGCCGTAACTTGCCAGGGCTTCGAACACTTCCGCCAGATGTTTCAGGTGGTCCTCATAAGTCTTGGAATATACGATGACATCGTCCAGGTACAACAGGACCGTCTCGAAGTTTTTGTGTCCCAGACAGCGCTCCATTAATCGTTGGAAGGTTCCGGGTGCGTTACAAAGTCCAAACGGCATACAGGTAAACTCGCTAAGTCCCATCGGGGTGGTGAATGCGGTCTTCTCCCGGTCCGCCTCTGCTACAGGAACCTGCCAGTACCCGCTAGTGAGATCCAAGGTAGAGAAGAAGTTAGCAGATCTTAAAGCAGCCAAAGACTACTCTATCCTTGGTAAAGGGTACGCATCCTTGTGTGTGATACGATTGATTTTCCGGTAATCTACACACATCCTCATAGTGTTGTCTTTCTTTTTGACTAAAACTAGTGGGGCTGCCCAGGGGCTACAGCTATCCCGGATTACCCCAGCCTCCTTCATGTCTCTAAGCATCCCCTTGGCGTGTTGGTAATGTGCAGGGGGTACGGGTCGATACCTCTCTTTTATGGGAGGATGATCTCCCGTGGGGATGCGGTGTTCTACCCCCTTAACTCGCCCGAAGTCTAACGGGTGTTTACTAAACACTCTCTCATACTCTTGAACCACCCGGTAGACTCCCTGTTTCTGGTGGGAGGGAGTGGAGTCAGTTCCCAAGTGTAGTTGCTGACACCAATCCTCCATTACTTTCTTAGAGCCGTTACCTTCCTCCGGGTGAGATGGAGGCAAGGGTTCCACAGACTGTATAGAGTTTTGGTTGATGGTATATAATTTGGCTAGCGTGGCATACCGGGGTAGGTATACTTCCCTCTTCCCGATATTTATTAGGCGAACGGGCACCCTCCCATGGCGTACATTAACCACCCCCCGTGCTGTCAAAATGGTGGGCCTACTGTCTGAGTAAACTGGTTCTACCATTGCCTGGTAATCCCTACCTCTCGGACCAATAGCTGCCCGGCACCAAATCATCATTTCACTTTTTGGGGGCATGGCAATAGGGAAAGGGTCACACATTCTTACGCTACCAATCTCACCGCCGGAGAGTTCCACCTGTTGCCGTCGCATCAGTGCCCGGATCTCTTTCTGGAGCACTCGCTGCTCGCCGGAGCTGGCGTTCTTGGCAACCTGTTGTAAAAGGAAAATCACCTCTGCAAGACAATTTTCAATTACATTAGTTCCTAGCGTTATCTTTGGGTGACTCTCGTGTTTGTCAATGTCTACAATAATCAGTCCCTGTGCTGCCAGTTCGACTCTACCAATTTTAATGGTCGCCTCTTTAAATCCGATCTGTGGCACGGGCTGACCATTGCTGGCGATGATACTCAAGTCATCGTCAGGGTAGCGGGTTATATCCGAGTCATTCCAGTACTGCTTGAAGAGCACGTACGGGATGGTGGTGACCTGTGACCCGGTGTCCAGTAGGGCACTCATAGGGATGCCATCCAGTACCACAGGCAAGACTGGACGCCCTCCGACATATTTGTCGCGCCAGTTCGATGGGCCTGGTGGTCTTTTTCATGGGGGTTGGCCCTCTACCCCCAGGTTGTGCCAGTTTAAAGGACAGTACCTTGCCATATGTCCGGGTTGATTGCAGCGGCGGCAGATGGGTCGTCCGTCCTCGTTGTACCGGTCACTGGGTCTTCCTCTGGCCGGTGGGGTCCTCCTTGGTCGACGCCACGGGATGTTCTCCGGTCCGGATGCCAGCTGGATCTTCCCTGGAGTGGAAGCCTGTAAAGACTGCACAGTTCGGGTTAACGCAGCAACGCTTTTAGCTAGCTCTTGGACCTGATGGTGCAGGTCTGGAGCCGGGTCATTGTTCAAAGCCTGCGCATCAGCCCCTACAGGCCCTGCCGACAAGGGCGCCGCCTCCTGGTGGTAAGTGATAGCTGGGCGCCTGTGGGTCACAACGCCATCCGGTGCCGGTTCTCGGAGCACCCGGATGGCTCTGTCCTTGAACTGTGCAAATCCCAGATGAGGGTCCTGTAGGGCCATTGCCCGCAACTGGGTTCGGTGGGCATTGCAATATAAACCCTCTATAAATTGTTCAGTCAACAGCCTGTCCTCGTCTCCCACACCGTCAGGGTCGGTCTGCTTAACGGCTCTCAGGGCCTCTTGTAGGTTCAGGGCATAGTCCCTTATACTCTCATGGGCCCGCTGTTTGCACCCGTAGAATCTAAGCTTGATCTCGGCTGAGGTGCGGGTATCAAAGGTGTCCCTCAGCCGGGTTAGTATCCCTGCGACAGTCCTCCCCCCAGGTGGCCAGGACTTTACCTCCCTTCGGGCTGCTCCGGTTAATTGGGCCACCAGGATGCTCACTTTTTGCTCTTCTGTGAGGGGGTTGAAGCGGTGAAGCTCTCCTCCGTATCCGACATCCTTCTCCCCCCTAGTGGACCGTGGCCTACCTTGCGATGATCCTCTTCCGTAGGCCGCGGCTCCGCAGTGGATCGTCAGGGTTGAGGACCTTCCGTCGCGCTCCGGTGACGTCGGCGTCTGCTGGGCTCCTTCCAGGACCTTACGCAACGTCCGGACGTGAGGCGGGGCTTCAGTTCTCGCGGGCTTTTCGGAGTCCACGCCCCTCTTCTTCCCGCGCGGTGTCCTCAAGATGGCGTCCAACGGCGGGAAAACTCCACGGATGGCGGGAAGAAGGCTGAAGATGGCGCCGGATGGCGGGAATCTTCACAGATGGCGGGAAGAAGGCTGAAAATGGCGCCGGATGGCGGGAATCTTCACCACAGGTGAGTTTGAAAGTCTCTTTTTCAGGCACGCAGTACCCGGTGGTTGCGGGCACGAAATCCTGCCGACTACGCCAAAGTTGACGCGCCCCTGGGCCTGCTGTGTCGCGCAGCGTCTCGCGCACGGGGGCTTACCCGGAACCGGATCAGATGAGGGTTGTAGTCTCCGAGTGGCGGGGACCCGGTCCGTGCCCAGGGAGTCAAACTCAGTGTGTGGCAGTCTTGATAGGTGTTATTTGAGTGTCGACTACGCCACCCGTTCATTTGCAGCTATGGAGCTGCCGCTGCAGGGCAGACCGCTGAGGCCGGTGTAGAATTGTGCAGCGTGATAGTATAACCCCCAACGGGAGGGGTATGGCCTCAGGGCAGCCGATGTGGAAGATGGGGGTAGCAGGAACCACTCAGAGACGGTGCGGTGTAATTCAGGGTCTTTACTGGTAACAACGATAGACCCTCCCGGAGTACTTGCTAGCGAACGGGGCCTGGTCAGTCCTTGAGCAGATGGGATCTCCCCTGGCCAGGCGGAGTTGTAGGCCTCCCAAACTGACTGTACTCTTCTGGCTACCTTGCTAGAAGCGGATATAAGTAGCCCACGTCCCTGAGTGTGCCGTGTGGTGCTCACCCGTATGGCCGGTGACTCGGGGCCTTCTAATGGCTTCCGCTCCACGATGGCGGTGCTGGTCCCACGCGTGTGACCTTGCCTTCGGGTTTCTGGGCCTGAGGACCTGAAATCCCCTGCCGGTCGGCTTCTGCTGCTGGGTAAGAGTTAGTCCCCACAGCCTCGGACGCCGGGTCCGGTAAGAAAGCTTCTCAGTCAGGGCGAGCTCTGCAGCTGCCAGCCCCTGACTCGTAGTAGTATTGCTCCCACTGAGCTTCTGCTGTTTCTTCCTATGACTGTTTCTCGTCTCTACTTTCCTTGACTCCTCACCCTGCCTCAGCCCCGGGTTTATATAGGGGAAGTTCTTCCCCTCCCAAGACTGGGCAGGAGGTGTGGCATGCACAGGATCCCTGACCAAAGGACCTCCCACCTGCTCTCAGACATAACATTACATTACTGTGGGAAACCAGACCCCTGGGGTGCCACACTAGTCATCAAAGATGAGAATGGCGTTCTCACTACAGACCTGTATTCAAAGCCCACGGACCGCAACGGACTGTTGCACTATACCAGTAACCATCCTATGCATGTCAAGAAATCCATACCCAGATCCCAATTCAAGAGGGTGGAACGCATAGTGTCCGATCCCGTCACCCGCCAACACAGACTTCATGAAATGAATCGCAAATTCATTAACAGGGGCTATCCACAAGTGCTTCTCCAATCCTCTAGCGAATCGTCCCGTGCAAGCCCTGATAACTCCTATCGTATTCCTTTTGTCCACACTTTTCATCCATTTGCCTATGTGTTGCACAAAACCATACGCAGACATTGGGGCATACTACGCACTGGCTATCCCTCTGTCACTGGCTTTCAAAGGCCTTTTATGCCCTGCTTTAAACGTGCCCCCAATTTGAGAGACTCACTTGTCAGAGCTGACATTGGTACTAATAGGTCTCTTTCGACACAACGCTTCCTTCAACAACCCAGAACTGGTACCTTCCCTTGCCTTCATTGTAGGCAGTGTAACAATGTTACTAAAGGGAACTCAATTCACCATCCGCACACCGGTAGGAAATATACTATCAAAGGGTATTTCACCTGTGACAGCTCGTTTGTCGTCTACCTCATCAAATGTCCATGCGGCCTCCTCTATGTAGGCGAAACCACGCAACCAATCCGTGACAGAATTTCAAAGCACAAATCTACGGTCAGGTGTAAAAATCTACTCTTACCAATCCCCTATCATTTCATTACTTCAGGACACAACATCTCCCAACTTAGGTTCCAGGTTCTGGAACAAGTGGTACCGCCGCGCCGCGGTGGAGACAGGACCCTACTCCTTAAACAGAGGGAAGCCTTCTGGATCCACACATTGGACACCCTTTCTCCCAGGGGATTGAATAGGGAATACGACCTCCTCTCCTTTAACTAAAGCCTCCCCTGCTCCTCCATCTGTTTATATACAGTTACTATGTTACACCTCTTGATGTACTGTCACCTGGGTCCTCAATCGGGGTGGATTATCCCATACATGTGGGCCTAAGATTCTTTTGTCCATCTGGTTCGCTGTTGTACATTTTCAAATATTCAGTTTATTATTTATTTGTTATCATTTATTATTATTTATTACTGTTTTGACGCAGTGTTACCCTATAATCAATTTGCCACCATGTTTTTGACTGGCGTGTTTATGTAAGTTCGCGTGTGCGCTCTAACTTATGTCTCTTTTGTTGCAGATTCACCTTATACTGTGGTCCTCTCCCACCTCCCCTTCGTGTTCCATTTATACCTCTCGTTGTTTCCCTCCCCTGGCTATGTACACCGTCCTGGAACGCAAGTGACCCCTTCATGGAACGCACCGGCTTACGTCACTTCCTGTTCGCTTCAAACCGGAACTTCCGGTTTGCGCTCTCCCTCTGTGGAACGCAGACGGTGACCCGCTTACGTCATTTCCGGTTGCGTCGTATGGCACTTCCGGTATGCGCGGTCCGGCGTTTCGGATTCGCGCGTCTTTTGCATTTTAGACCCTTTATTAACCTCCCTCTCTGCACTCATGGTTACTCCAACTAGCGGTGGAGACCGCGTTGTGATGTCCATGCCCCCACGCGTTTCTCAGCAGGTAACCTTTGGCACAGCATGCCTTTCTGGCGCACTCTGTGAGGTCCTTGCCTCTGATTTCTTTCACCTTCTCACCTTTAGGCAGCCCTATTGGGACCCACTTGTTGCTCACATTTCTCGCAGAATTACCCGGTATGTGCCCACTTCTGCCAGCTATTTTGTGTTCTGTTTTTTCTTCCCCTTCCCCCCATACCTATGTGCTCCATCCCTTTGTCCCCTTCTCCCTGTCCTTCTTCTTCCCCCCCCCTCCTTTGTGATTTCCCTACATATTATGGAAAAGTATACTGTGTATCTATATGCTATATATTTTCGCTTATGCATTACTGTGCACACTTGTATAATATAATAGGAAGGATTTCTGTTTCACTACTTATGATATGCTGTTTTTTCACTATGTCATCTAGAAATGATATTTATATCGTTCTGTATCTAATTGTCTATGACATTGTCCTATTTTCTACAGTCAACTGAAGAAGGTCGCTAAGACCGAAACGTTTTGGTGTTATTTCTGTGTGCAGATTTATTTCACAAAGTCAATAAATTTTCTCTTGCAAAAGGATGATTGAGTGCCGAGGCTCTTTGATCTGATATACCAGGGTTCGGCCCCTACTCGTGCACACTCATAGGGAGTGCAGTGATTTATATCTTTACTTACCCATAAAAATAAACAGGCCCTCTCGGGGTTAACGGGCAAACAAAAGAGAAAGTACAACAGAGTCTACTAGCAGCAAGGCTCAGCCTGCTCCAGGTAGCACAAGCGATGTATTCAGCAACACCAGTCCTCCGGTGATGCTCTGTGGTTTCAGCCCAACACAGCATGGAGACTTCCTTCTCCAAGCTACACACTACACAGAGAAAACTACTGACTGAGTATTTAACCCCACACAGCCACACCCTGAGAGGAGGTAGGGGAATGGCCTCCCACCCTCTGACATGCCCATAAAACCACACCCTTTAAGTGAGTTAACCCCCAGCATATAACATGCTGGTAGAAAGTTTATTAGTTTCAGTTCACACAGGCTAGCAACCTGTGTGACACATACCTCCCCTCATATATCATACCAGTGACTCTGTCACAATATATACATGTGCATCTCACTAAATTAGAATATCATCAAAAAGTTAATTTATTTCAGTTCTTCAAAACAAAATGTGAAACTCATATTATATAGAGTCATTACAAACAGAGTGATGTATTTCAAGTGTTTATTTAATAATAATAATCTTTATTTATATAGCGCCAATATATTCCGCAGCGCTTTACAATTCAGAGGTTCATACAGCATACAACAGTCATAAGTAACATAGTTAAAGGTAACACAATAATTAAAGCAAAAATAATGACAACCCTGCTCATAAGAGCTTACAATCTACAATGAGGTGGGGGTGACACAAAGTACAGGAGCTTATTTACAAGGATGGTTCAGCCATCTTGAGGGGATGAGGGATAGATAAAGGCTGCATGAGCTCATCACCAGCCTGTATCTGTAGTGCTTTTGGGTTCGGTGGAGACTTATGTTTAGAGAAATAAGGGATGGGCTATAAGAAGATAAAAGGACTTTGATTAGAGAAGGTGAGGAGGTACGGATTAGTGCAGATGTTAGTCGAAAGTCGATTGCGGAGCGTAGAGAACGGGTAGGCCGATAAACAGAAATGAGGGAAGAGATGTAGGGGGGCGCCACACTGTGGAGAGCTTTGTGGGTGAGAACAAGCAATTTAAATTGGATCCTATAATTCATGGGCAGCCAGTGCAATGACTGGCACAGAGCCGAGGAGTCTGAGTAACGGTTAGCCAAATGGATGACCCTGGCTGCAGCATTAAGGATGGACTGGAGGGGGGAAAGTCGAGTGAGGGGGAGGCCAATTAATAGAGAGTTACAGTAGTCAAGGCGGGAGTGGATCAGGGCAACAGTGAGGGTTTTTGTTGTTTCCAAGGTGAGAAAGGGGCAGATTCTAGAGATGTTCTTCAGGTGAAAAGCGACAAGAGAGGGCAAGAGATTGTATGTGGAAGGTGAAGGAGAGATTGGTGTCAAACACAATGCCCAGACACACGCCTGCTGGCTCGGCCTTATTGTGGTGCCACATACGGAGAGAGAGATGTCAGATGTTTATTTCTGTTAATGTTGATGATTATGGCTTACAGCCAATGAAAACACAAAAGTCATTATCTCAGTAAATTAGAATACTTTAGAACAACAGCTTGAAAAATGTTTTTAAAATCCGAAATGTTGGCCTACTGAAATGTATGTTCAGTAAATGCGTTCAATACTTGGTCGGGGCTCCTTTTGCATCAATTACTGCATCAATGCGGCGTGGCATGGAGGCAATCAGCCTGTGGCACTGCTGAGGTGTTATGGAAGCCCAGGTTGCTTTGATAGCAGCCTTCAGCTCGTCTGCATTGTTGGGTCTGGTGTCTCTCATCTTCCTCTTGACAATACCCCATAGATTCTCTATCGGGTTAAGGTCAGGCGAGTTTGCTAGCCAATCAAGCACAGTGATATTGTTGTTTTTAAATCAGGTATTGGTACTTTTGGCAGTGTGGACTGGCGCCAAGTCCTGTTGGAGAATAAAATATCCATCTCAAAAAAGCTTGTCGGCAGAGGGAAGCATGAAGTGCTCTAAAATTTCCTGGTTGACGGCTGCGCTGACTTTGGTCTTGATAAAATACAGTGGACCTACACCAGCAGATGACATGGCTCCCCAAACCATCACTGATTGTGGAAACTTCACACTAGACCTCAAGCAGCTTGGATTGTGTGCCTCTCCACTCTTCCTCCAGACTCTGGGACCTTCATTTTCAAATGAAATGCAAAATTTACTTTGTATTCACTTTGTCAATGACTGCCTTCTGGACATCTGTCAAGTCAGCAGTCTTCCCCATGATTGTGGAGCCTACTGAAAAAGACTAAGGGACCTTTTTAAACGCTTAGGAAGATTTTGCAGGTGGTTTTTGTTAATTATTCAAATTTACTGAGATAATGACCTTTGTGTTTTCATTGGCTGTAAGCCATAATCATCAACATTAACAGAAATAAACACTTGAAATAGATCACTCTCTTTGTAATGACTCTATATGTGTTTCCCTTTTTGCATTTATATACACTGTTCAAAAAAATAAAGGGAACACTCAAAAAACACATACTAGATCTGAACGAATGAAATATTCTCATTGAATACTTTGTTCTGTACAAAGTTGAATGTGCTGACTAGTGATGAGCGAGCATGCTCGCTACTGCTCGGTGCTCGCCCAAGCATCTCACTGCTCGAGATGCTCGGCGCTCGCCGAGTATTTCCGGGGTTCCTCGGCGGGAGCTGGGGTCCCCTCCCTGCATGTTTGGCGATCTTTAGAGAGCCAATGAACATGCAGGGATTGCCTGCCATGCACTGTAATGCCGTAGCCATGTTGGTTGTGGGCATTACAGTGATTGGCTGGCCGCACAGCGTCATCAGGTCTATATCAGACCTAGTGTCGCCATGCTCGTCACAGTCACTCCGGATCAGACAGTGTAGGGAGAGATGTTGCTGCGTCAGGGAGAGATTTGCTTGTGTATTAGGTAGTGTAGGGAGAAAAAACGTACATTACACATATCCATCTTAACAAACAGTCCTTTTGAGGACTAACTAATCCATCTGCAGAGATATCAGGCAGGCAGTGTATAGAGACAGGCAGGCAGGGTATATAGCAGACTGCAGTGCATATAGCACAAGAGGCTCCATTCCAATTCTGCCTTCTGCTGCTGTTAGATATTTCTATACAAAGGCCCTGGTCTCGGGGACCAGGAATACTTTTCTTTGGATCTTAATCCTCATTATTTGCTTAAAAAGCAATCCAGAGAACACCGTTTTTCTGCGTCATTTGCTTGTTGGCACTGCGGAATACAGCCAGGTCCTTTCCATATTACAGCGCTAGAAATCCAGCTATTTAAAACTGTGTTTTCTCCGTCAAATGGATCACATATACGTTGTCAGAAAATACTGCCATTTCTGGCCTCCATTAAAAATTTCCTTCAGTGTGTCAGTGAAGCAGTTCACAGCAGTTTGCTGCTCAAACTACTTACCTACAGGCCAGGTATTCAAAACTCTGTTTTCTCCGTCACACGGATCACACATAAGTTCGCTCCAAACTCAGTCATTTGCAGTGAGCATGGAAGATACTGTCCTCCATTTAAAATGGGCAAGGCACGTGGCAAGGGACGGGGAACTGGACGTGATGGTAATGGTGCATGCAGAGGCCGAGGACAAGGCCGTGGGCTAGCTGAAATTGTGCCACAACAAACACCCACATCTTCTCGCCTGACCTTCCTGTCCCAATTTCTAGGGGACCGAGGCACAGCACTATTGAACCTAGAGCAGTGTCAAAAGGTTGTTGGTTGGATAGCGGATAATGCTTCCAGTCACTTAGCCACCACCACCACTCTTTCTTCTACACGGTCAAGTCTCAGTAGCCGTGAGTCTGGACCGCATATTCCTCACCCTGATCCTCCTTCCTCCCACCATGCCGAGTGCCCAGAGACAACTGATCTCACACTTGGACACTCTGAAGAGCTGTTCACTTTTCCATTTATAGATTCGGGCCTCTCGCCTGGTCCACTTGAAGTGGGGCAAGAGGAGATTGCGTGTAGCGATGCCCAAATATGTGAGCAGCCACGGTCACACGAAGGCGACGGTGGGAAAGTGTCACAAGAGGTGGATGATGATGAGACCAGGGTGCGGAAGTGGAAGACGAGGTGGTGGATGATATAGTAACTGACCCAACCTGGCAGGAGGACATGCAGAGCGAGGACAGTAGCACACAGGGGGAGGGAGGCAGAGCACCCCAACAGTCAGGAAGAAGCAGTGTGGTGGCCGCAGACAGAAGGCAGGCAACAGTTCCCCGTAACACCAGCACAAAGGAAGTTGCCAGTACAACTGTTAGGTCTTCCCGAGTCTGGTTGTTTTTAAAGACTCTGCCGATAACCCCAAAAAGGCCATTTGCACCACCTGCTAGGCCAGCATCAGCAGGGGTGGCAAAACGACCAGCCTGACCACCATCAGCATGATCAGGCACATGGCAGCAAAGCACCCGACTTTGTGGGCCTAACCCCAGGGTCCATGAACAGTGTCTGCAGGTGCCATCATTGCTTCTTCCGCCGGTTGTGCATGCAAGCCAATCTCCTGTCCATGGTGCATGCGAAGATGCCTCCCGCCCTGCATCTGTCGTTGCGCACACTCTCAAGTAGCAGCATCAGGAAGCACGTCCATGTCCTTGTCCCAGCGCAGCTTTCAGTTGTCCATACCCCAGTCCTTGGAACGCAAGCACAAATATGCAGCCAACGCCCCACAGGCCACACTACTATATTCTCACATTTCACGACTGCTTGCGCTCGAAATGTTGCCTTTTAGGCTCATGGAGACGGAAGCATTCAGCAACCTGATGGCGGCTGCCGTCCCTCGGTACTCGGTCCCCAGCCGCCACTATTTCTCCCGGTGCGCCGTCCACGCATTACACAAGCACGTGTCCCAAAACATTAGCCGTGCCCTCAACAACGCAGTTACCGGGAAAGTCCACCTAACCACGGACACGTGGACAAGTGGTTGTGGGGAGGGACGGTACGTCTCGCTGACGGCACACTGGGTTAACATAGTGGAAGCCGGGACCCAGTCGGACCTTGGGAAGGAACACGTCCTCCTGACGCCAAGGATTGTGGGCCCTAGGTCAATCAGGGTTACCCCCACGGTCTACAGCTCCTGCACCTCATCTTTCTTAGCCTCTTCCTCCTCTTCAGCCTCCATCTCTGAAATGACCCCATCAGTCACAAGCTGGAAGCACTGCAGCACTGCCTCGGCCAAGCGGCAACAGGCTGTGCTGAAGCTAATATGCTTAGGTGAAAAACCGCACAATGCTGAAGAGTTGTGGACAGCTCTGAAAGAGCAGACAGATCTGTCGCTCACACTGCTGAACCTACAGTCAGGCATGGTCGTGTGTGACAATGGCCAGAACCTGGTGGCGGCTCCGTGGCGAGGCGAGCTCACACACGTACCATGCCTGGCCCATGTGCTTAACCTCGTGGTTCAGCGGTTTCTCAAATCCTACCCGGAGCTGCCGGATCTGCTTGTTAAAGTATGCTGCCTGTGTGCCCATTTTAGAAAGTCAGCTACAGCTTCCACCACCCTTGCCATGTTTCAGCAGCGTTTGCAGCTTCCAGCTCACAGACTGGTGTGTGATGTCCCCACGAGTTGGAACTTTACACTACAGATGTTGGGAAGGATTTCTGAGCAGAAGAAGGCAGTTGTTGAGTACCAGCATCAACAAGGCCGTCGGTATTCAGTTCAGACTCCACACATAAGACCTCAGGAGTGGACATGGATGTCAGACATATGTACCATGCTCCAAAACTTTGAGGACTCCACCAAGATGATGAGTGGCGATGACGCCATAATTAGCGTCACCATCCCACCTCTCTGTCTTCTGAAACGCTCTCTGCTCACAATCAAAAAGGATGCATTTCAGGTAGATTAATTCTCATTCCTCATATTCAAATTAGTAAATAAATAAAGAGATCAAATACTCAATAAATATATTAAATCGAAAAAAAATGTATCTTTATTGTCACAGAAAACTATTAGACACCCCATAAAATTGACAGTTAAGCCCCTAAAACCAAAAGGAAAACCCCATTAAAAATGAGGCAGTGTGGTCACAAGGTACTCATAGTACAGCAAGTAAATTACATAGAAAGTTCCGGCACCAAAGTATAATAATTACACACAGGTATAATATAAATACTTATGGGGTTACTAGACCTATATGCGGTCCTAAACTTCGCCCTATCTGGTTTGCAAGGTACCTATATTACATAGTGTCAAATGAGTAACACACATTATACTGAATGTAATATATATCAGATAACAAAAACATATACTTGGTGCACGGATACAACCCCAATGGGTACCTAGCCATAAACATAGTATAATTATCAGTGGTATAATAGACCATAGTGGCCACAAGTAAATATAGTAGACATTGATTACCAAATAAGTGAGAAGACCACACTGCCTCGTACCCCAACGCGCGTTTCACGTGCTGCTTCGTCGGGGGGTAAGGAGGCAGTGCCATACCTGGTCATTTATGAACAAATGTGGGCACAACACACCTGGTTACCCTGCGTGATTGGGCGTGCGCACACCGCTCATTGCGCATCGCTCTCGCCCGGCCGGCGTCCAGGAAGTCAGATCTCGCATGCGTGCGGGACCTGGTTCCTGATTGGACGCCAGGCGAGAGAGGCGAGGCCCCAATGACGCGGCGCGCACGCGCACCTCACAGGGTTTGTGCGAGCCCCATTTTTAGTATGGGCAAAGTTGCCCTTTTCCCATAGACATAAATCAGCATTATTAGGCAGTGCATAAACAGATGATTGCAAAGATGTTTCATATTGAGGTAGATGAACAAGTTTCTTGAATGGCGAGATACTGTTCAGTCCGAATCACAATCTTAAAGAGTAAAAGGAGATAATAATAATAAATATTCAAGTTAACACCAATTATATGAGAATCAGACTGTTTGTAAAAAGTGACATAACCATATCAGTATACCAATACCATTGCTTAATCCATATCATACAAAATTTATTTAATAAATATAAATCACTACCCCATATGATAACATGCCATATAGCAGCATAGATAATACAGCTCCACTATATTAAATCTAAATGAGAAACACAAATAGATCAGGAATAGCAATGTAACAAAGCATAAACACAATTTAATTGGGACAGCCACAGTCGCAACAACATCATGAAAACTAGTCCTATAAAGGGTAATTATAATAGGTAATTATACCAGAAATGGTGCAAAACTCACTGAGTCATTTAGACCTTTTGGTTTAATAGTGTCAAGAATAGTAATCCATTTAGTCTCTGTTTTATATAGTAGATTTCTGGCATCACCTCCCCTTGCTCCTAAATGGATCTGATCTATTGCTCGAAAACGTAAAAGCCGCCAGTTACAGTTATGAGATTCGCGAAAATGTTTTGGGATATTTTTAAGCTTTACTATTTGTTCCGGATCTGTCATTTTCGCCGCATTTTTAATGTCTCTCAGTTGTTCCAGAACTCTCACACAAAACTCTCTTGACGTTAATCCAACATAGATCAATTTACATGGGCAAATTGCCCAGTAAATAATATTAATAGATCGACAGGTTAACCGTTGGAGGATCTTGAAATTACGAGTATTTGGAGAGTCATGGAAAGTAAATGCCCTGTCTATCTGTGAACAGGCACTGCACGAGCCGCAAGGATAGCAGCCCCATTTTGGTTTCACACGGCCAGAGAAAGGGCCGTCTACTGAGGGTGGTATATAGTGACGCCTCACTAATATATCAGTCAGATTCTTAGATCTTCTAGGAGTTATTAGGGGTTTTGGAGAAATAATGTTTTTAAGAACAGGGTCTGATAAGAGAATGGGCCAATATCTGGTGAAAATTGCCGCCATTTCTCTCCAATGTGTATGGTAAGGTGTAATTAGTCTCACCTGTTCGTCTTTGTCCTTTCTACTTTTCCTCAACAGTTGTTCTCTTGGGGTTGCCTTTGCCCTCATGTAGCCCTGTTGGATAATATCAGGATTATAATTACGGGCTTTAAAGCGCTTTTTCAATTCGCTAGCCTGACCTTCAAACAGGACATCCAAGGAACATACTCTCCGAGCCCGAAGGAACTGTCCCGTTGGGATTGATTTAATCACTTGAGGAGGATGGGAGGATTTAGCATTTAATAAGGAATTTACCGCTGTTTTTTTCCTATGAATGTCGGTTGAAATACAACCATCACTCCTCCTTCTGATATGTATATCCAAAAAGTCTATTTCCACAGGGCTCAAAGAGTATGTCAGTCTTATGTTCTGCCTATTGTCATTCAATTTCTCCAGAAAGCATCTTAAATTTTGTTCACTTCCTTGTCATATCAGGAAAACATCATCAATGAAGCGGACCCACATATGGACCGCCCCATCTTCATGGTCCGGGAAATCGATATAGTGTTCCCAATATCCTAGGAAGAGGCACGGTTAGACATAGTGGGAATAACCGAGACATGGTTAGATGAAAGCTATGACTGGGCAGTTAACTTACAGGGTTACAGTCTGTTTAGAAGGGATCGAAGAAGTCGGAAAGGGGGTGGAGTCTGTCTATATGTAAAGACGTGTCTAAAGCCTACAATACGGGAGGATGTGTGGGAGGGAAATGAGGAGGTCGAGTCCTTATGGGTGGAGATACATGGGGCAAAAAACAATAATAAAATTATCATAGGAGTCTGTTATAAACCACCAAATATAGCAGAAGCCACGGAAAGTCTATTAATGAGACAAATAGACGAAGTAGCAAAAAATAACGAGGTGATTATTATGGGGGACTTCAACTACCCCGATATAGACTGGGAAACCGAAAGCTGTAGATCTCAGAAAGGAAACAGGTTTCTGTCATTTATCAAAGACAATTATTTGTTACAACTTGTGCAGGAACCAACTAGAGGGACGGCCCTTTTAGACTTAATATTAACTAACAGGCCAGACAGAATAACTGAGGTGCAGGTCGGGGGGCACCTGGGAAATAGTGACCACAACATTATGACGCGCCCCCTGGGCCTGTGCTGTGCAGGGGATACCCGGAGCCGGATCGCTGGGGGTTGTAGTCCTCCGTGGCTGTGACCCGGTCCGTGCCCAGGGCGGTCAAACCAGTGCATGTCTTAATGTTGTAACAAGTGTCCGACTACGCCACCCGTGGATTGCGGTCAGTGGGGACCGCCGCTGCGCTGCAGACCGCTGAGGCTGATGTTATGTGTGCAGCTTAGAATGGGATGACTCCCCACGGGAGAAGTATAGCCTCAGGGCAGTTAGTGTAGAAGATGGTGGGAGTGATGGTGCACGGGCGTCCCAGCACTGGTAGTGCTGGTGCGGCAAAGAAGCACAGAGACGTGTGGTTGCAGTTTCCAATGCTTTACTCACAGTTCTTTACTGGTCCTAGTCACCTCGGTACCGGCGGTGACTGCCCAAGCCGTGCTGCGTCCACCAGGCAAGGGGCTCGACCAACTCCCAGGCAATTCCAGAGCGTGGCGCAGGGCTCCCTTCTCTTCCTTTCTCTGGCCGTGCCCCACCAGTGGCTCTACGTTTGTCCGGCTGCCTCGGGCCTTCTCTGGGCACGCTGATCTCTGCGTCCCTGACCCTATGTGGTGTGCCTTCCTGGTAGGTGTAGTGAGGGGTCGCACCGAGATATAGTCACGACCGCCGGTCTTTTGCTGAGGATTAGCCGCCTCCACCAATTTGGGATCCGGTACCCTGTTCTGCCAACCCGTCACCCGCAATCTCCTGGGCCTATGGGGTTCCTTCTTCCTTCGTGTCTCTGGGCCTCTCTTAATGTGCTGTTCCTTATCTCCTTTCTGTTCCGGTTCCAGTTCCTACTTCTCCTTCTCCTATCAGGCTCCGGCCTCTTCTCTAAGCCTGCCTCTGGAGCAGCACCCAGCCTGAGCTGCTGCTCCCTGTCTGCTCTCCTCACAGACTGCACTGAACTGGACCCTGTCCTAAGATGGTGCCCACCTTATATACTTCCCTCTATGTGTGAGCCCAGGTGACTAGCAACCAATGGGCTCCTACCTATGCCCAGAGACCCACCCCTATCTGCTCCTACACCACTGGGTTTTCCTCCCCCTCCCCACTCCAGTCAGGGACAGATGCTGTCGTGCCTGCACTTCTGTCTCGTGGGAGCACCGTTGAGCTGTCCCTCGGAAATGGGGTGTGTGTGGTGCATGCAGCTAAACGAGTCCTGGTCCACACTCCATCCTTACCCGGGAGTGGAATATCACACCTCTGGTTTGAGGCGCAATACCCCTGTAGCAGCCGAGCCCTCGGGGTGCTACAATTATACAATTCCACATGTGCTTCAGTAGGGTGCCCAGCAAGGGAGTCACAAAAACACTGAACTTCAGGAGGACAAAGTTTGATCAGCTAAGAGATGCCCTTCACCTTATAGACTGGGATAGTATCTTTAGTAATAGGAGCACGGATAGAAAATGGGAAATTTTCAAAACAGTCCTACATAGTCACTGTAGAAGGTACATACCTTATGGGAATAAAAGAGCTAGGAATAGGAGGAAGCCAATGTGGCTAAATAAGGAAGTCAAGAGGGCAATGAAAAACAAAAAAAGGGCTTTCGGTAAACTTAAACAAGAAGGCAGCGAGGAAGCGCTTATAGGGAAAAAAACTAAATCTGTAAGAAACAAATAAGAATAGCAAAAGAGAAGACAGAGAGACTAATTGCCAAGGAAAGTAAAACGAATCCCAAACTGTTCTTTAACTATATAAACAGTAAAAGGATTAAAACTGATGGAGTTGGCCCATTGAAAAATAACCTGGGTAAAATCATAGAGGGCGATGAGGGTAAAGCAAACCTACTCAATAGCTTCTTCTCCACTGTTTTCACAAAAGAAAACAATTTATCGGAGGAAATGCAGAGTGATAAAGTAAACCCTCCGCTAAATATCACCCACCTAACCCAGGAGGAAGTTCAGAAACGCCTAAATAATATCAAAATAGACAAGTCACCAGGCCCAGATGGCATACACCCCCGGGTACTAAAAGAATTAAGTAATGTGATAGACAGACCGCTGTATCTTATATTCAAGCACTCTTTATGGACAGGGACTGTCCCACTAGACTGGCGCCAAGCAAATGTGGTACCAATATTCAAAAAGGGGTCTAAAAGTGACCCTGGGAACTATAGACCAGTCAGCTTAACGTCTGTTGTGGGTAAATTGTTTGAAGGATTTCTTAGAGATGCTATTGTAGAATATCTTAATGATAATAACTGTCTAACTCCATATCAACATGGATTCATGAGGGATCGCTCCTGCCAAACAAACCTGATGGCCTTCTACGAGGAGGTGAGCTCACAGCTGGACCGGGGAGAGTCAGTGGATGTTGTATACCTTGACTTCTCCAAAGCGTTTGATACCGTGCCACACAAAAGGTTGGTATATAAGATGAGAATGCTTGGTCTGGGGGATAATGTGTGCAAGTGAGTAAATAGCTGGCTGAGTGATAGAAAGCTGAGGGTGGTTATCAATTGAGTAAGCTCAGGGTGTGTCAGGGTTACTAGCGGGGTGCCTCAAGGGTCTGTCTTGGGCCCTATATTATTTAATATATTTATTAATGATCTAGTGGAAGGGTTGCATAGTAAAATAGCAATATTTGCAGATGATACTAAACTTTGTAAAGTAGTTAATACAGATGAGGATAGGGCACAGCTACAGGAGGATTTAGATAAATTGGGGAGTTGGGCCAAAAAATGGCAAATGGGGTTCAATGCCGATAAATGTAAGGTCATGCACATGGGAAAGAAAAACAGCAGTCACCCATACATATTAAATGGGAAACCGTTGGGGAAATCTGACATGGAGAAGGACCTGGGCGTCTTGGTTAACAGCAAATTAAATTGGAGTGCCCAGTGTCAGGCAGCAGCTGCGAAGGCAAATAGAGTCATGGCATGCATCAGAAGAGGAATAGGGGCATATGATGAGAACATTGTTCTTCCTCTGTATAAAGCGCTGGTAAGGCCGCACTTAGAATATTGTGCACAGTTCTGGGCTCCGGTGCTCAGGAAGGACATATTGGAGCTAGAGAGGGTACAAAGGAGGGCGACTAAGGTAATAAAGGGAATGGAGGGACTAGAATACCCAGAGAGGTTGTCAAAATTAGGCCTATTTACGTTGGAAAAGAGAAGGCTTAGGGGAGACCTCATAAACATGTATAAATACATCAGGGGGCAGTACAGAGATCTCTCCCATGACCTGTTTATACCAAGGATGGTGACAAAGACGAGGGGGCACACTATGCGACTGGAGGAAAGGAGGTTCCTGCACCAGCACAGAAGGGGATTTTTTACGGTCAGAGCCGTGAGACTCTGGAACTCTCTGGGAGAGCAAGTGGTGATGTCCAACTCACTTAATGAGTTCAAGAGAGGCTTGGACGCCTTTCTTGAGAACAATAAAATTACATCTTATGCTTAATGATAGTTAATTAATCCAGGGATTTAATCTGACTGCCAGATTGGAGTTGGGAAGTGAATTTTTCCTCAATGATGTAAATTGGCCTATACCGCATGGTTTTTTGTTGCCTTCCCCTGGATCAACGCTGCGGAATAGCTGCAGTGCACAAGAAATAGGCTGAACTGGATGGACGCTTGTCTTTTTTCGGCCTTATAAACTATGTAACTATGTAACGCATATGACCAGGTCTGGCACTGCCTCCGTACCCCCCCTACGAAGCAGCACGCAAAACGCGCGTTGGGGTACGAGGCAGTGTGGTCTTCTCACTTATTTGGTAATCAATGTCTACTATATTTACTTGTGGCCACTATGGTCTATTATACCACTGATAATTATACTATGTTTATGGCTAGGTACCCATTGGGGTTGTATCCGTGCACCAAGTATATGTTTTTGTTATCTGATATATATTACATTCAGTATAATGTGTGTTACTCATTTAACACTATGTAATATAGGTACCTTGCAAACCAGATAGGGTGAAGTTTAGGACCGCATATAGGTCTAGTAACCCCATAAGTATTTATATTATACCTGTGTGTAATTATTATACTTTGATGCCGGAACTTTCTATGTAATTTACTTGCTGTACTATGAGTACCTTGTGACCACACTGCCTCATTTTTAATGGGGTTTTCCTTTTGGTTTTAGGGGCTTAACTGTCAATTTTATGGGGTGTCTAATAGTTTTTTGTGACAATAAAGATTAATTTTTTTTAGATTTAATATATTTATAGAGTATTTGATGTCTTTATTTATTTACTAATTTGAATATGAGGAATGAGAATTAATATATTGCATTTTGGGTATCCTCAATTTTTCAATTGTATATATGCATATATCTGAGATGAATCTTAGTATCCTTTTTTGCTTACAATTGTTTGTTTTTCTAGTGGATATAGGTTCTACAATGGACTTTCGCAGTCGAGATGGTAATTGGTCCACAAAACTTACAGACATTTTTGGTAATGGGGACACAGCCATGGGTGAGTCATCATCGCAACAGTGTCATGAATTACAAAATAGTCTTTCCAAACTCTTATTTAAACGTACCAGAACCTGGTGGAACAAGGCTTCACTAGAGCAATATCTCAGTAAAGAAATTATCCCTAGAGGACTCCGGATACAGGTATTCCCATAATTTCCTATAGACGATGTTAACTTTAAATTACGATGGGAGGAAGCAAGTAAGAACTGTTCACGCATTATGCTCGAACTCCTGATAGGTCATGATAAAAAACAATTGGACAATCAGGAAATAGAAATTGAGCGTATACAAAAAGAGTTGAAAAAAACATTATCTAAGGAGGCATGGGATACTTTAGATATAGAACTCATGAAGGATCTTGATAAATGGGAGCAAGAAATTAAGCATTACAAAATGAAAAAATTCCATCGAGACACATTGGACTATAAAAATGGGCGCGTCTATAAATGGTATCAAGGCCAACCCTCTGCTCGAATATCTCGCCCCCAGTCTAGACATAGCTCAATCTCTTCTAGCGACAGTTCTTCTGCGGTTCATTTTTTGGACATGCGCCAAGCATCAGAAGACGATCCAGATCCAAAAGAACAAAACGGACGAATGGCAACCCGTTATACAGCCTCCAAGAATTACAAAAAGAAGCAGGGACCTCAATGGAGGAAACGTTAAAGCGGGATGAACTCAAGGTAATTAATTTATCTGACAAAGTTCTTAGTACTGAACAAATAGAGGTATTGGAGAAGGGATTGACCTTCTCACCTGTGGCTAATTTTGATTGTTTTACGGCCATAAAGGACGTTCAACTTTTTGGCCGTAAACTCATGCTCAAGAGATATTTCCCTGGATCACAAGATGAGTTTTTTCGTGATGCCACCGCTGAGGAAAAAGAGGCTATTTTAGCTCTAGATTCCCTTCTAAAGGAGCAGGAAGATATACCTAACTTCCCAACCTTTGTAAAGAAAAAATCAACGACCTTTCCCCCTCTGTCCGCCTGTCCCCCAATTGAGTTATTCACGAAATTGGTTACACAGGATCTGAGAATGCTTCCTAGCTATAGATCCCATGATAACCTTAATTACAAACAAAGGATTGCCTTAAAGGAACTTAGAACAATGAATGACATAGTCAGTAAGAGGGCGGACAAAGGGGGAAATGTCGTTATTTGGCCGACTGATAAATATGAAAAAGAAGTTTATCGACAACTTTCAGATACATCTTGCTACCGGAAACTTGATTATAACCCAACATTGAAGTTTTGTAAGGAATTGGTTAAAATTTTGGAAACTGCGGTGGATCAGAATATTATCCCTAAATCCATACTTAACGGCCTAATTGCCAAAAATCCCATCATACCTACACTGTACCTTCTTCCGAAGGTTCACAAAGACACCACCGATCCTCCTGGACGACCAATAGTGTCAGGAAGGAATGGATTATGTGAGCCGGTCTGTAGGTTTTTGGACTATTATCTTAAACCATTAGTGCAAAATTTGCCATCTTACATTAGGGACTCAACGGATCTGCTGGTCAGACTCCAGGACATTGCACTGGATTCCACACTATTATGGCCACTGCAGACGTTGAGTCCCTATATACGTCTATTAATCATGATGATGGACTAAAAGCAGTAAAAAATTTTCTTGATTCGACTAATATGGAATATCAACTGATTGAATTGTTGCTTCAGTTAGTGCGTTATGTTCTTACGCATAACTTTTTCCTTTTTAAGGATCGGATATATTTACAGGAGAGGGGCACGGCTATGGGGGCGTCTTGTGCGCCCTCATATGCGTGCCTCTTCCTAGGATATTGGGAACACTATATCGATTTCCCGGACCATGAAGATGGGGCGGTCCATATGTGGGTCCGCTTCATTGATGATGTTTTCCTGATATGACAAGGAAGTGAACAAAATTTAAGATGCTTTCTGGAGAAATTGAATGACAATAGGCAGAATATAAGACTGACATACTCTTTGAGCTCTGTGGAAATAGACTTTTTGGATATACATATCAGAAGGAGGAGTGATGGTTGTATTTCAACTGACATTCATAGGAAAAAAACAGCGGTAAATTCCTTATTAAATGCTAAATCCTCCCATCCTCCTCAAGTGATTAAATCAATCCCAACGGGACAGTTCCTTCGGGCTCGGAGAGTATGTTCCTCGGATGTCCTGTTTGAAGGTCAGGCTAGCGAATTGAAAAAGCGCTTTAAAGCCCGTAATTATAATCCTGATATTATCCAACAGGGCTACATGAGGGCAAAGGCAACCCCAAGAGAACAACTGTTGAGGAAAAGTAGAAAGGACAAAGACGAACAGGTGAGACTAATTACACCTTACCATACACATTGGAGAGAAATGGCAGCAATTTTCACCAGATATTGGCCCATTCTCTTATCAGACCCTGTTCTTAAAAGCATTATTTCTCCAAAACCCCTAATAACTCCTAGAAGATCTAAGAATCTGACTGATATATTAGTGAGGCGTCACTATATACCACCCTCAGTAGACGGCCCTTTCTCTGGCCGTGTGAAACCAAAATGGGGCTGCTATCCTTGCGGCTCGTGCAGTGCCTGTTCACAGATAGACAGGGCATTTACTTTCCATGACTCTCCAAATACTCGTAATTTTAAGATCCTCCAACGGTTAACCTGTCGATCTATTAATATTATTTACTGGGCAATTTGCCCATGTAAATTGATCTATGTTGGATTAACGTCAAGAGAGTTTCGTGGGAGAGTTCTGGAACATCTGAGAGACATTAAAAATGCGGCGAAAATGACAGATCTGGAACAAATAGTAAAGCTTAAAAATATCCCAAAACATTTTCGCGAATCTCATAACTGTAACTGGCGGCTTTTACGTTTTCGAGCAATAGATCAGATCCATTTAGGAGCAAGGGGAGGTGATGCCAGAAATCTACTATATAAAACAGAGACTAAATGGATTACTATTCTTGACACTATTAAACCAAAAGGTCTAAATGACTCAGTGAGTTTTGCACCATTTCTGGTATAATTACCTATTATAATTACCCTTTATAGGACTAGTTTTCATGATGTTGTTGCGACTGTGGCTGTCCCAATTAAATTGTGTTTATGCTTTGTTACATTGCTATTCCTGGTCTATTTGTGTTTCTCATTTAGATTTAATATAGTGGAGCTGTATTATCTATGCTGCTATATGTCATGTTATCATATGGGGTAGTGATTTATATTTATTAAATAAATTTTGTAAGATATGGATTAAGCAATGGTATTGGTATACTGATATGGTTATGTCACTTTTTACAAACAGTCTGATTCTCATATAATTGGTGTTAACTTGAATATTTATTATTATTATCTCCTTTAACTCTTTAAGATTGTGATTCGGACTGAACAGTATCTCGCCATTCAAGAAACTTAGTTCATCTACCTCAACAATTTAACCCTTTTATAGCTAGATTGGCGCATCTGGGGGAAGAAAAGACTAACCCTGAGCACCAAATCATGCCAACTCATGTTACATATAATAGATTTGAGAAACACAGAGTTGTTTTATAGGCATAAAACATTCAAATTTTATTACAACATTTAAAATTACACATAAAGTACAATATCAAGTGACAGTGTATAGATGGTGGCCAAGAAAAATATTCACTGGAGAAGACAACCAACAACAGAGGTCCCCATGGTCCCAGAAAATTCATACAGCAGAATAATATATATACTGAAACCAATAGTGGTATATATCGGAGCACAATTGTAGGTGTGTTTCCGAGTAAAATAATTATTGCTGAAGAAAAGGATTTTCAGAGGGACAGGTCCTATGCGTTAGGCAGCCTTACCCAGTGAAGATCAATCACAAGCCAGTGATAATGGCCACAGAATGGCAAACCCCCAATATACAGGTGGTGGCCAAAAAAATTGTACACTGAAAAAGATGGCCAACAGTAGAGGTCCTCATGATCCCAGAATATATGCAGTAAGTTAATCAAGTAATAAGAATAAAGTAATTACTATTAAAGAGAGGGATAGCCATAAGGACAGATATAAACATTAGGTCATCTTACCCAGTGAAAAGCCAAACACTGGCTAATAGTAATAGCCGCGCTGTAGCAAGCCCCGACGCGCGTTTCACGGCCCAAAACTGGCCGCTTCCTCAAGGGGAATGTGCAGGAGTAAAAAAGCGGCACCCTTTTCAACCATCTTTAGTTCATCTACCTCAATATGAAACATCTTTGCAATCATCTGTTTATGCACTGCCTAATAATGCTGATTTATGTCTATGGGAAAAGGGCAACTTTGCCCATACTAAAAATGGGGCTCGCACACACCCTGTGAGGTGCGCGTGCGCGCCGCGTCATTGGGGCCTCGCCTCTCTCGCCTGGCGTCCAATCAGGAACCAGGTCCCGCACGTATGCGCGATCTGACTTCCTGGACGTCGGCCGGGCGAGAGCGATGCGCAATGAGCGATGTGCGTGCGCCCAATCACGCAGGGTAACCAGGTGTGTTGTGCCCACATTTGTTCATAAATTACCAGGTCTGGCACTTCCTCCGTACCCCCCGACGAAGCAGCACGCGAAACGCGCGTTAGGGTACGAGGCAGTGTGGTCTTCTCACTTATTTGGTAATCAATGTCTACTATATTTACTTGTGGCCACTATGGTCTATTATACCGCTGATAATTATACTATGTTTATGGCTAGGTACCCATTGGGGTTGTATCCGTGCACCAAGTATATGTTTTTGTTATCTTATATATATTACATTCAGTATAATGTGTGTTAATCATTTGACACTATGTAATATAGGTACCTTGCAAACCAGATAGGGCGAAGTTTAGGACCGCATATAGGTCTAGTAACCCCATAAGTATTTATATTATACCTGTGTGTAATTATTATACTTTGGTGCCGGAACTTTCTATGTAATTTACTTGCTGTACTATGAATACCTTGTGACCACACTGCCTCATTTTTAATGGGGTTTTCCTTTTGGTTTTAGGGACTTAACTGTCAATTTTATGGGGTGTCTAATAGTTTTTTGTGACAATAAAGATTAATTTTTTTTAGATTTAATATATTTATTGAGTATTTGATCTCTTTATTTATTTACTAATTTGAATATGAGGAATGAGAATTAATATATTGCATTTTGGGTATCCTCAATTTTTCAATTATATATATGCATATATCTGAGATGAATCTTAGTATCCTTTTTTGCTTACAATTGCAGGTAGAGCATGATGAGATGGAGCAAGGAACCATACAGGGTGATTACACACAGCCAAGCCTCATCTCATCCCAACGTGGATTGGGTGACAATGAGGAAGAGGAGGAGGAAGGACAGGAGCTAGTTTCATGCACTATAGACGGTACTACCTGCACAGCTGTCATACCGTCTGTTCAGCATGGGTGGCCAGAGGACAGAGAGGAGGAGGAGGAGGAGAGCAAGGTCAGTCATCCTCTTGGTGAGGACACGGAAGTCTTGCCTGTTAGTAGTCTGGCACTCATGGCTGAGTTTATGTTACGCTGCCTTTCTCATGACCCTCGCGTTCTCAAAATTTTGGGTGACAGTCATTACTGGTTGGTGACACTTCTAGACCCACGCTACAAGGAGAACTTTATATCTCTTATTCCTGAGGTGGACAGGTCTACAAAAATGGGGCTGTACTAGAAGGCCCTTGTTGCGGAACTATTAAAAAAATTCCCATCAGAAAACGCTGGCGGCAGAGGGCACACTTCTTTGGACAACCAAGGAGTACAGGCAAGAGAGACACAACTTCAATCCACTGTCAAAGTTCTGGGAGAGTTTTCTCAGACCCTCCCATCGCACAGGCCCTGAGGTGTGGGGTACTCTCACAAGGAGTGCAAAGTTTTGGAAGATACTGAGAGAGTACCTTGCCGACCGTACCAAAGTCCTCCGTGATTTCTCTGTGCCTTATAATTATTGGGTATCCAAGCTGGATACATGGAATGAACTGGCTCTCTATGCCTTGGTGGTCCTGGCCTGCCCTGCCGCTAGCGTTTTGTCAGAGGGGGTTTTTAGTGCAGCTGGTGGAATTATAACAGATAGGCGCAACTGAAAATGCTGACAGGCTGAATCCTATTAAAAAGGAACAAGGGCTGGATTGAGACAGACTTCTCAACACCACCGAATGGTAGCAGCATAGCATGAACTCAAATACAGTGTCTTTTTTTGGGAGGTCTAACTCTATTTGCATGCACCTCTGTCTTCAAACCCAGAAATGGGTATACGCTTCCTGATTTTGTCTATTTGCTCTTGTCCTCCTCCTTCTCCTCATCCTCATTCTCCACCACCATATCACCACAATATTTACCACATTACCATATCTATGGCTCTTGCAAGGGGCATTGGAGTTCTTCCAAATTTTTGGGAGCTGTTGCATTCACTGCATAGGCAAATAGTATGGGAGACCCACTTCCTAATAAGGGGAACATGTCGTTACTGTGGCCCAGCTCTATGTGTCTTTAAATTGTTATTGGGGTTTTTCCCAAATTTTGGCAGCCCTTGAAGTCACTGCATGGGCATTACCACTATAAGAGACCCACTCCTTTATAATGGGAACATTTTTTTAACTGAGACCCTCCTCTATGTCTCTTCAAAGGGGTATTGGGGTGCATCCAAATTTTTGGCAGCCCTTGCAGTCACTGCATACCCAATAACAGTATAGGAGACACACTTTTTAATAATGGGAACAACAAAGCATAGCCGACTGCTGGCCCTTTAAGAATAGTAAGGGCCGCCTGATGGCCCTATAAAAATAGTGTTTGTGACTTTCAGAGTCCCTCCTTCATAAATTAAACAAGATGTGTCTGATGATGTCTCACACACCACATGGCCAGATAAGGCAGTAAAATGTTAAAATGATATTTACTGGTGAATGCAGTTTTCACCGTTGAAAGCAATGCAAAAGTGCAAAAATGCACCAAAAACGGTACATGTGAACATAGCCCAAGGTGTGGAGGAGCATTTTTGGTTTTTGTTATTTATTTTGCCTTATATACAAGTCATTACCCTGGAAAGAATGTTCCTTAACATTTTTCCCAGGAAAATCCATTTTGGTTTAGCTTTTGTATGTTTTATTGTGAGTCCGTAATGGCGTAATACCTCTGACAACGTTGTTGACAGCAGTGACCTGGGAGTCAGAGATGCTTCCAGGAGTCTTCCCCATGCTGTTCCCATGTCATTTGAGCACTGTTCCCATTGATTTGGGCAATTTTTAGGCCCTCTGCAAACCGCGGTGGGGGGCCGCTGGAAAAATGCTTGAATTTCCCATAGATTTACATTGGGCTCGTTACTTGGACCGAGCACTCAAGCATTCCAATTTGCTCGACCCGAGCACTGAGTACCAGAGCATTTTAGTGCTCGCTCAATATCACAATGTAATATTTATTTGTATAATACCATGATGTAGCAGCTACACAGACTGAACTTTGGACATGGAACCTCTGTTGTGTCGTGGAGCCCCAACCTATATTTAGCACTGTGGCCCGCACCCTAAAAAGATTTTTGTAAGTGGGTCTGGACCTCATTTTAGTTTGAGACCCGTAATTTATTGGATCACCACGAACTTCAAAGAAAGATTTTCAATTGCTGTGAAGAAAGCTTCAGGGCGCCCAAGAAAATCTAGCAAGTTCCTGGACTATCTCCTAAAGGGGATTGAGCTACAAAATCAGTTCAACACTGCTGAATGACTGCTGTTGGATTGAAGGAAACAGGAGTGCAGCAAAGGCCAGATATATATTGGTGGTAGGGTACTCTATAATTAGACGGGCAGACATGTTCATCTGCCCCTGAGACTGTGAATGCCGAATAGTGTGTTGTCTACCAGGTGCTCGGGTTTGGCATATTGCGGATCGAATAGACAGATATCTGGGTGGGTCTCGGGAAAACCTAGCGGTCATGCTACACATTGGTACCAATAACAAAGTTAGAGGTAGGTTCTTAAAAATGATTACAGGGAACTAGGAGAGAAGCTGAAGGCCAGGACCTCCAAGGTGGTGTTTTCAGAAATACTGCCGGTACCACGAGCTTCACTATAAAGACAGTGGGAGCTTTGGGAGATAAATAAGTGGCTTAGAAATTAGTGCAGGAAGGGTTTGGGTTCATGGAGAAGTGGTCCAACTTCACTGTAAGCTACATTCTCTAAGGTAGTGACGGGCTGCCCCTTAATGGGGAGGGTGCAGCTATGCTGGGGAAAAAAATGGTCAGACAGATGGCGGAGCTTTTAAACTAGGATCTGGTGGAAGGGAGGGTAATTGTGCAAATAAGGTTATAGATAGAGTAGACAAAACGAGTGAGATAGTAGGGGTTAATTAGGATTTAGGGGGGCTGAGACATGCAAGGAAAGTATGGAGGTGAGTAGGAGTAATAAATGTGCTAATAGTATCAAATGTCTGCTGGCAAATGCAAGAAGTCTTGCAAACAAAATGAATGAATTGGAGACTCTTATGTCAGGCACAGATTACGATGTGATGTGCATTATCGAAACCTGGCTGGATGAAAGCCATGACTGGGGGACAAATGTAGAGGGTTATACTACATTTAGAACGGACAGGAAAGACAAAAAAGGTGGAGGGGTGTATATTTTCGTTGAATCCAGCTTAAGATCTGTGCTTAATGACATCTGATCTATCTATCACAATAAATGACATCACTCTTTCCCCTGTAACAGAAATCCGCTGCCTAACCCTCAACTCTGCTCTATCCTTCAAACCACACATCCAAGCCCTCGCCACCTCCTGCCACCTCCAGCTCAAAAATATTTCCAGAATTTGTCCTTTCCTCCACCCTCAATCTACTAAACTGCTGTGCATGCCCTCATCATCTCGTGCCTCGACTACTGCAACATCCTCCTCTGTGATCTACATGCTAACACTCTCGCACCCCTCCAGTCTGTCCTTAACTCTGCTGCCTGACTAGTTCATCTCTCTCCTTGCTACTCCTCCGCTACCCCACTTTGCAAATCACTTCACTGGCTCCCAATTGTTATGATCTGCAACATGTACTAAGGAAAGATAGGGGAAAGCTGTCCCTACAGTAAGACTAAGCTGAATCCCTACGATGTAGTGGGCTGCCTGTTCCTAGTGAACAGACCCGCCTTAGTCCTCGGCTAGTCTGAACGAAGACCTATAGATTTAAGGGAGGGATCCCTAAAAGAACTAAGGACTGGGACAAAAATGGGACACCTAAACAGAAGTTGTTGCAGAACACAAAAAGACAAACTGACAAAAAGTACTAGAGGTCCCAGAGAACCAAGCGTACTTGAGAGAGAAAGGCACAGAAGCACCAGGCTAGAGAAACAGTAAAACACTGAAGTCCAGCACAGCCAGAAGGGCGGAGCTGGAATATAAATGCAGATGGTCACGTGACCGCAAACCACAAGATAGAAAAAACAAACAGGAGGGTTCTAACACCAGTTGCCCAGCGTATCTGACTCGCCAGGGGGGTATGGGGGACTCGGTACCCGGGCCTTTACCTTCTTGGGATGTCACGGCGGTCGGCTCCTGGGCCCGTACCCTGGGGTCACTCTTAAAAGGGGGTTGTTGCTTGAAGGGATGATTTGTCTCGTGACGCCACCTGTGGTTCCTGGTAATGGGTACCAGCTCTGCTGCAGACCTCCGGGGTTGATGGGATGGCAGCTGAGATGTTTCTGCTTCCCACAGGCGGAGCGGGCCCCCGGGCAGGGTTGATGGAAGGGATGCAGGTGAGAGGTGGCCCGACGGGTCAGGGGAGAATAACAGGCACACAGGAGATTCACTTCAGTACCTTTACTGGTGTAAACGGCAGGTATGGTCCAGGGTACTTAGTAGGAAGGGTGCACTTCTGGACTCTCCCCAGTGAGAGGATAATAGGCCTCCTGATCCGTTTCTTCCCCTCTCTCTCTGAAGCTCCTGCCCAGCCTGGAACTAGGCCTAGCTTCTGTACTGTTTCACTCTCTCACCTGTCTGCTTGCTAGTAAGAACTTTTCGCTGGCTACTACTATCACTGGACGCTGGGGCCTTCGTGGTTCCTAGTTCTGTAGATGATTGTAGCTTCAGGTTGACCAGGGGTCTGGAATCCTGCTGGTATACCGGTTATTCCTACTGGTCATAGAGGACCCTGTAGGCGTGGACCCGGTGTCCGACTTGTGTTCTGGGGTGAGCTTAAGATGCTCCTCTGCCCCCTTAACTCCTCTCTCCTCTCCTTGCCTTCGGCCACACTCTAGGCCCAAAGGCTTCAGCACGTGCTTAGGCCTTAGCTTGCCCTCAGTACAGCAGCTCAACAGGTGCTGCCTCTTCACTGATCTCAAGTGCCAGCACACTCTCCCTACCTAACTCCACCCTCCAATATATATATCCCTAACAGGGCTCTCTCTGGTGGTATGAGGTGGAAGGGTGGAGGTGTCTGTGTGTACTAAGGGCCTCTTGTGGAGAAGTCCGTCCATGCACTTTTTTGGGTCCTGTGGTACCTGTGTGTAGCAGGGTGCCACAATCCCCCCTAGTACAACTCAGTACTCCTGAAATGAAGCATTTTTTTTTTTTTTTGTAAACAGGTCACAACAACAATTACGATAACAATAACACATATCAAAGTTACAGTGAGTCCCATAACCAGGTGTCCTTCTCACTGGTGAAGGTGCAACATGAATAGCATGAGGGACCCGTCTGAAAACCCTCAACGTAGGCTCTGGGCGTGGCTACAGGGCATGAGTGGTCCAGGTGTTGGACCACGTCTTCGGCCACGCCAAACGGGTTTTTGTTCAGTGGTCTCTTAATATAAAACCAATAGGGGGCACTTTAATAAGTGCAACTATTTACAATGGACAGTTTTTGGCTGCTCACAGTCCTCAGCCTGCAAGTCTTTATACCCTTTACGGGTAACTAAATGCACACATATAACTTTTTCAGTTCACATAAACAATGCTATACCCTTCCGGGTAGCTATTTACACTGTAGGCATTTTGTACCTTATTCCCTATACCTGGTAGGGGTTTGGCCTTGTGTACTGCGTGTGGATCTACGTAGCACTGGGGTGATACTGGTGTCTGTGCATGCACTATCCGCTAACCTATCAGGTCTACGTGCAGGTAAGTTATAGAACTGCCTCAACATCTCTATAGGACTGGCAAGTGCACTGTTTACTGGACCCTCAGGTTCTGCTTCAACTGGTGATCCTCCTCTTACTGTGGACTCTTCCTGTTCCTGAGCAGGTTCTTCCAGGGTGCTCACAGGTTCTTCTTGTGGTGGGGGTTCTTCTGGTGGCTGGCAGAAGTGTATCACTGGTATGATAACTGCTCCATCAAGTTGAGACCAGTCGCGGGGAAGTCTCCTAGGACTGTATGAACTACATCTTTCTTGGGTTTTCCCGGTATTATAAGAGGTACTTCTTCCTCCTATGTCTTCAATAGACCTGGGCACAATTTCAAGTGGTCTCTTGAGACTGCTGTGGTTTTCCTACCTCCATCCTTGCTGATCAGGCAGGTTTTGGTGTTGTCAAATCCAGAATTTAACACAGTGTAGGGCTCTCTTTCCCACTGGTCATCGAGCTTGTGACCTCTTCTTTTCCGCTTTAGCACTATTTCCCCGGGTGCCAAGGCTTCTGCTGGTGCATGCTTGTTATATTGGTCTTCTTGTTTTTCCCTTACTTTGTTTAGGCTGTCTTCAACACAGGCCTGTACTTTACTGTACTGCTCTTGCCGATTTGCGTCCCAGTCCTCAGTGGACATATCTGCAGCAGGTTCTACCACTCCGAGTTCCAGGTCCATGGGCAATTTTCCGGGTCTTGCTCTCATGAGGTACGCTGGGGTACAATTAGTAGAACTCACAGGTATGTGGTTATACAGGTCCACCAGGTCAGGTAGTTTGTCTGGCCACTGGTTCCTCTCTTCCAAAGGTAGGGTTTTTAACAGGTCAATGACGATGTTATTCATTTTCTCGCACATACCGTTGGTTTGAGGATGATATGGTGTAGTCCGGATCTTCTTACATCCATACAGGTGACAGAATTCTTTGAATAGTTCAGCTTCAAAGGCAGGGCCTTGATCTGTTAGCATCTTGTCCAGGTATCCATGGGGCCTGCAGAAGTAGGTTTGGAATGTTCTTGCTGCAGTTTCTGCTGTCAGATCCTTGACAGTTGCTACCACCAGGAACCGGGAATAGTGATCCACCATGGTCAGGGCATAGGAATAGCCTGATCTGCTGGGCGACAGTTTGACATGATCTAGAGCGACAATCTCCAGGGGTTGGGTTGTTTTGATGGACTGCAAGGGTGATTTATGACTTCCGTAGTCTTAGGGCTAGGGTTAGGGCTTCCTTCATTAATGCAAAGGACTCAGTCTGTTCTTTGCCCCACTGGAATGGGGGACTTTTACCTCTTTTGGACTGTCCTACTAGGAGATCTTGTAAAGGTGCTGCCTTTTTGGTGTAGTCCTTAATGAACCTCCTGTAGTACCCGACCAGTCCCAGAAATTGACGTACCTCTTTGATGTTTCTTGGTTCAGGCCACTTCTGGATGGCAGTGACCTTCTCCGGGTCTGGTGCTACCCCCTCTGAGCTGACTACGTGCCCCAGGTACTGAACCTTCCATTTGAGCAGGTGGCACTTGGAAGGTTTTAGTTTCATTCCATACCGGGACAATGCCTCAAATACCTCCGCCAGGTGCTTTAGATGGTCTTCATACGTCCTCGAGTAAACAATAACGTCATCCAGGTATAGCAGCACTGTCTCAAAGTTCCGGTGTCCCAAGCATCACTCTATCAACCTCTGGACCGTTCCGGGTGAATTGCAGAGTCCAAATGGCATGCTGTTGAATTCGCATAATCCCATCGGGGTGGTGAAGGCTGTCTTCTCCCGGTCTTCCTCAGCAACAGAGACTTGCCAGTACCCGCTAGTGAGATCCAATGTGGAGAAATAATTGGCAGATTTTAGTGCAGCCAGGGATTTCTCTATACGGGGCAAAGGGTATGCATCCTTATGTGTTATTCGATTAATTTGTCTATAATCTACACACATCCACATGCTACCATCCTTCTTTCTGACCAGGACCAGGGGAGCTGCCCAGGGGCTACAGTTATCCCTTACTACCCCTGCCTTTTTCATGTCATGCAACATTTCTTTTGCTTTTTGGTAATGTGCTGGTGGTATGGGTCTGTAACGCTCCTTAATGGGTGGATGGTTACTTGTGGGTATGTGGTGTTGTACCCCTTTGACCCTTCCAAAATCAAGTGAGTGTTTACTAAACACCTGTTCATATTCCTGACCCACTCTGTAGACACCGTGTTTTTGATGGACAGGAGTGGCGTCAGTTCCAACATGGAGCTGTTGACACCATTCCTCCAGCTGGGTTTTGGAGTCATTGTCCTCCACCGTATCTGGTGGGGTCAAGGATTCCACTGTGTGTATGGCATTATTATTCACAGTATACAGTCTGGCAACAGTGGCGTATCTTGGTAGTGCTCCTCCCCACAATTTAGGAGGCGTACGGGTAGCCTCCCATTGCGCACATCAACTACCCCTCTAGCAGTTAGGAGTGTAGGTCTGTGCTCTGAGTTAACAGGCTCTACTACTGTTAGGGTGAACACTTTAGTAAGTTCACTCGTTGCCTGCTCCTGGCCTAATGGATATGATCAAGTGCATGCAAGAAAGAATAACATCAGACACACACACAGTCGGATGTGACCTCTCCTTGATCAGCTATGGCACAGCTCCAAGTCCCTTTATTCAACCCGAACATAGACCATTAGGTCATCAGGGGGCGTAGTCCATGAGGTCATCAGGGGGCGTAGTTCATGAGGTCATCAAGGTGGGTTGGTCCATGAGGTCATCAAGGGGCGTGTAGTCCATGAGGTCATCAGGGGCGTAGTCCATGAGGTCATCAGGGGGCGTAGTCCATGAGGTCATCAGGGGGGCGTAGTCCATGAGGTCATCAAGGTGGGTTAGTCTTTCTATAGAATGCAGCTTCCTCCCAGAACAGAGCATGGTGTGATGAAACAGGAAATGGCAGCCATCTTTTGATCTAAACAACCTTATGTAAGGTGAAATAATATACTTTGTGTGTCTTTCGTCTCAATCTCCTATGTCTGGAGGTTAATTAAGTATTTGAGCCTATAGCTCTCCTCAACAGTCCCCCCTAAATACTTTATTAACCTTCTGTCCCTACTGTGGTTCCCTCACCCATCAGTGTCAAGTGTCACCCCTCTTGCTTGGGTGATTGCGACCTGTTGTCCTCCTACAAATGAGTATAGAATGGCACAACACACAAAGTAAAGGATATGCAACATTATGTAGAAGGTTCTGATGGAGGCAAGAACTTCTTGCAGTGGGAGGCGTGTATCCACGTCGGTCTTCCTTCAAGTTTGACTAAAGTAGGACTGGTCAGGAGCACTTGGTTGGGACCCTCAAATCTCAACTCCAGGGATGTCTTTCTGGTGAACTTCTTTACCAGCACGTAGTCACCAGGTTGGAAAGTGTGAGTACCTTCACTAAAATCTGGATCTGGAATGGATGATAAAACTCGAGCATGTGTTACTGACAATTCTTTAGTAAGAGCAATGACATAATTTACAAGAGTATCACTACCTAAGGCTAGCTGTTGTGGAAAATATTGACCCAACCTTGGAGGCCCCCCAAAAAGAATCTCATATGGTGTAAGTTTAGTGAGACCTCTCGGAGTGTTTCTGACTGAATATAAGGCAATGGGCAAAATGTCTGTCCAAGGAAGTCTGACCTCCTGACTGGCTTTCAGTATTTTGTTTTTCAAGGTGCCATTTAGCCTTTCTACTTTACCACTGCTCTGGGGGTGATATGGAGTATGTAAACCTAAATCGGCCCCTACTAATGTCCATAGTTCCTTAGTCAGTGCTGCAATGAATGCGGGTCCTTGGTCACTCTCAACTACCTCTGGGATTCCATATCTGCACACTACCTCAGTCATAAGTCTCTTAACAGTCACTCTGGCAGTCATGTTGGTTACTGGATAGGCTTCAGGACATCCCGAGAACTTCTGTCATTTGAATATGATCGATTTGAATTCTTTAAAAAGGGATAGAGTGGTTTAGCCTAATGTTTCTGAGTAACTTTCTGAGGCGGTGCTGGATTGCATGTTGCACACACAAAGCAATGTGTGCAATTGCAATATTTTTGGGTGACAGTAGAAATTCCAGGTGCCATATAAGTCTTCCAAATCAAGTCATTCATCTGATTCTTGCCTCTATGGGTGATACCGTGCGCCCATTCTGTCACCGACGGGTACAGATTACGAGGTAGACAGATCTTTTTGTTCTTCCTCCAGACTCCATCTTCATCCTTTTTAGCTCCTGCTTCTTGTCACGACTTCTTTTCATCATCCGATGTCTTGTCTTGATGTAAATGGATAAATTTCATAAGAGAGCTTTGAGGCCTTTCTACAGTGTCTTGAGACATGTACACCGCTGCTTTCTCTTTTCTAAATGAATCCTGGTCATGTGTAACCACGGCATATCCCGAATGGAATCTTCCTGTTTCATCTGCAAATCTGGAACCATCGGTGAAGAACGTCAGGTCAGCATGCGGGAGTGGGTCTTCAGACACATTTCTCTTGGAGGCAGCTTCTTCCTGCATCTGTTTGAGACAATCATGATCCTCTGAGTGTGTAAAGGCATCTTCATCTTGTTAGAACTCTCCTGTTAGGTTTTTCTATTTTGCTGGTTACATGACCTTTTTGCCTATTTAGTCCTGCTCCGCCCTTCTGGCCATGCTGGACTTCATTGTAATTTCTACTCTTAAGCTAGCCAGGTGCTTTGTAACCTTTCTCAGTCAGTTTAGCTAGGTCTTTTGACCTTTATTTTCTATGTTGTGTGTTTGTCTTTTTACTGCTGTCCATCTTTCTCCCAGTCCCTAGTTCTTGTAGGGATCCCTCCCTCACATCTATAGGTCTTCGTTAAGACTAGCTGAGGACTTTAGCGGGTCTGATCGCAGGATCAGGTTCCCCGTTACATCGTAGGGATCTAGCTTAGTTCTATTGTTGGGACAGATCTCCTGTCTTTCCTTAGTGCTTGTAGCCTATCATAACACATCTAGAGCATCAGTATCATCATCCACATCTCCCCTGGAAAGATGAAGTAGCGTGGACGGGTTGAGGATGGTGCAGTGGACAAGAGGCAAGGGTCTGAGAGAAATGGCTTGGTGAGTTCTGTGCTCCTTGTGGTAAGACCATCCAGGTGTATTGTGATCCTCTGTAAGTGAAGGCAAACAGATACCAATCTTCTGGATGTAGTGGTACACTGAAGAAAGCATTGGGCAGATCGATGACAGTGAAACGTTTTGCATCTGATGGTATTTCTGACAACAATGTATGTGGATTGGGCACAATGGGACTTTCTAGTACAGTTGCAGCGTTAACAGCTCGGAGATCTTGAACCATACGGTACTTCGGGGCTTCTCCCTTTAATGTCCTTTTCTTTACTGGAAACAAGAGCGTGTTACAGCGAGAGTTACATTTGACTAGTGCCCCATTTTCCAGGAGAGCCTTGATTTGAGTGCCTAAAGACTCTTCCTGGGCAGATTTGAGTGGGTATTGGGGCAACCTAGGGAGTTGAGCTCCAGGTTTAAGAATGACCCGTACTGGAGGTACAGCAAGACGTCCAATATCTTCAGGGCCAGTAGACCACAGAGTAGATGGGACCTGTGACATCACTTCTGGCGGAACACTTGAGGTGGTGTTAGCAGCTTCGTCCATCCTCATGAGCAGAGGTGCGGCTTGAAGTTGACACTCTTCACTCGGATAGAGCGGGTCAGTGATGGTGATGGTGAGACCATCTGATGAATAGGTGATGGTCGCTCTTAACTTTTGAAAAAGGTCTACTCCCAGAAGGTTAGTAGGACAAGTGGGGGACACCACAAGACGCATAAACACATCTTCGTATGGTCCAACCTGTATTTTGCGGGTGAGCTTGTTAGAAGTAGGCTTGCCATCTACTCCCACGCATGTCACAGCTTCAGAGGATATCAGGTCGGGAAAAGGCAGGTCCTGTAATCTGATAACACTTCTGGCTGCACCGGTGTCCACAAGGAACGGTAAGGGTTTGGCTTGAACGTTGATAGTTACTTTGGCTATTGGACCAGATATAGAAGCCAAAGTAGTGGACACGGGCTTGCCCTTGTCCTATTGGATATGTAGATCCATCAGAGCAGCGGTGTGATTGGTATCTGGATGTATCCGAGCTTGTGGTGGTCATTTGTAGTATTGGTCATTGCGTCGAGGATAGTTGAATCTGCGATTATCCTCATTGCGGTTTCTGAATCTGCGTCCTTGAAGAGGGGCCCTACAATCTCGTCTTTGGTGACCCGGATTACCACAATTGAAACAGACATCTTTGGTATGAGATAATGGAGGTTTCTGGGTTTGGTGTTGCACATCAGTCCATAGAATATGGGTCTTTCTGTTTGAGGTTGTCATAGATTTCTCAGGGAGTGTTTTTTCGAATCCCATAGCTATCGTTAAGACATCCTTAGGATCCTATGTAGCATATTCAGGTCTAATTGCTTGAAATTGATTCCTCAGAGCTTCCCGAAGGCCCTCAACAAAAGAGGAAACGAGCAGTGTCCGTTGAACTTTTATTTGGTTACTGAAGCCAAGGTCATTAAACATTTGCGTTAGACGAGCATGATATCTCTCCACCGATTCCCCTGGTTCTTGCGTGACGTCCTTGAAAGATGTTGAATGATCAGCCAATTTATCCGAGGCCCATGTCTTAAGTTGTTGGCAGAACTGAACACCAGAGTCCCATGTAGTGTCACTGACAAGTGAGGCATCATTAAATGCAGTGTCCATAACAGGCCAATATGCATCGCCTGCTTTAAGATTTGCCACGGAAATGAGATCTTGCCATGTGGCTGATTAATTCCTTTAGATTTGAAGCATGCTTCTATAGAAAGGCATCGGCTGTTTTTCTGGATCTGGGAGTTGGTTTAGCAGAGTAGCAGCTTGCTGGGGTGTAAACTTGACATAAAGGTTGGGCTCCTCAGACGTGGGCATTGGCACGGTTGGTGGTGGCACCTGAGGCGGGAGTAGAGATGGCACCGGAAGTACAGGTGTAATTACTTGTGTATGAGGAGCAGGAGGAGGTAACAGTCCTGGAATGAGGGGCTCTATTTGGGCAGCTCCTATATCATGGGGTGGAGTCCAGGTGATGCAGGCAGTCTTAAAAGCTTTAACGGTCCTGTCCTCAGGTTAATTACTAATTAACCTGATTTCAGAGAGGCAGCAAATGCTTGGGGGGCTACACTTGTTCATTATAATTCCAACAATCTCCCTCGCACACGCATGAACAGGGAACCCGAAGATGCCAACACCAATGGCAGGAATTGTCAAGGTCTCAATCTGTTCACTAATATTTGCATACTCTAAGATACGAGTTATTGCCGCGCGTAGTTGTCGAGCACTGACATCTGGATGAATAGGGTCAAAAGTAGGGATTACAGCGTGTATGATCATTCTGCAAGGAAGATTGCCAGATTTAGTCACCACTATGTCCCCAACAGCTATCTGACCACGCGACTCAACAATGATTCGACTGTCAGTTTGAATAGTCGCCCCTCCTGCTTCCACTATAGCTCCAGCCACACCTCCGTTGTGCTCTAACCGAGGGTTGGCAGCATTAACAATAGCGTCCGTTTCCATTGTCGTTATGTCACCCTTACCCACCACTAACAAGGGTCCCTCAGGAAGTTCCTTTTCAAAAATGGGTTGCCAACATTCCCTCCCCTTCGTGCTTCCTGTGATGTTGGTGTCCTCTCCCCAGATTGAGCCCCTCCTTGGTTCAGTGGCCACCGTTCCATACAGGTGTGCGCTCGGCTGCGAGAGGGGCTGTGAGGTACTGGGAATAGAGTTAGGTAGACTGCCTGAGAGTGCTGTTGTAGCGGAAGTGTTGGGAGGAGAAGTCGCTGCTTGAAGTAACTCGTGTGGACGTGCGGCTGAGTTGCCAGTGGAAGTGACAGTGGAAAGGGTCGGTGCTGGGGATGATCCAGGTGGGAGAATAGCTGGGCTCACGATGGGAGTGTTAGGTGAAAGGGTCGGTGGCCCACTGGACACCGTTGTGACAGGGAACATGGGTAAAGCCTGTTCACTTCCTGAAGGAGTATAGTACTGGCCATTAGTGGTCATTACTGGGTAAAAAGGATCTGGTCTTGTGGTGTGTAGCATTTGCCTAGTATGTTCACCACCGAAAGTCGTGTGTATATTCCTGGATTGTGCCTCACTCGACTTAGCCAGATCTATGTGAGTTACATGATAATATGGCTCAGTTTGTATGATCTGAGGCAACGTTCCAAGATGGCCGCCACCAGAGGCAGCACATGTGCCATCCACAAAATGGCTGCCGCCAGAAACAGCACATTTGCCATCCAAAAAATGGCTGCCGCCAGAAACAGCACATTTGCCATCCACAAAATGGCTGCCGCCAGAAACAGCACATTTGCCATCCACAAAATGGCTGCCACCAGAAACAGCACATTTGCCATCCACAAAATGGCTGTCGCCAGAAGGAGCACATTTGCCATCCACAAAATGGCTGCAGTATTTGAGCCTATAGCTCTCCTCAACACTACCGCCTTGTAGTTCTGTCCCTTGAGACCTATTGCTGCCCTACACCAAATCAGCATTTCACTTAGTGGGGGAATCACAATGGGTATCGGGTCTGTCACCCATACATTACCAATCTCGCCACCTGTTAGTTTTACCTGTTGCTGGTACAGGAGGGTGCGAATTTCCTTCTGGAGCACCTTCCTCTGCCCTGGTCTAGTAGTGTCAGCAATCTGTTGGAGTAAGAACAACACTTCTCCCAAACAGTTACCAACAACATTTGTACCAAGTATCATATATGGGTTTGTATCACCAGGGTTAGACTCTATTACAATCAGTCCTTGGTGCTTTACTTCCACTCTTCCCACCTTCACTGTCACGTCCTTAACCCCGACTAGGGCCAGTACCTTTTATAGAGGACATCAGGTATGATGGTTATCTGTGACCCAGTGTCCAGTAGTGCAGGTGTTGCTATGCCGTCCAGCACGATGGACAGGAAAGGCCTTCCTCCTACAAACCGGTCGTACCAGCTCGATGGGCCTGGTTGATCTACTCCTGGGTGTCGGCCCTTGGCCCCAGGGTTTGCCTGTTTAAAGGACAGGTCCGTGTTGTGTGGCCTGCCTTGTGGCAACGGTAGCAAATGAGTTCACCTGGAGGGCGAGGTCGGTCATTGGTCTTCCCACGGGGTGGAGTTGTCCTCCTTCTTCTCCTCATCCAGGGGACATCCTCAGGACTGTCGGCGAGTAGGATCCTTCCATCCGGCTCGGGCTCCGTCTTTAGCTGCAGGACAGTGGTCAAGGTTTTACTTAGCTGACGCACTTCAGAGCGCAGGCTGTCCAGCTCACTCGGGGACGCTGTTTGCACTTTTGCCTCAGCCGCTAATGAAGGGGCAGTGAGTGCTGTGGGCATTGGGGTGACCCCACCCTGGTAACGCTGGATAGCAGTATCTGATGTTTCCAGGGGCTGAAGGCCCTTAATAGCCATGTCCTTCAGGGCGTCAAAGGTGGCATTTGGATGATCTAAGGCCCACCACCGTACAGTTCTGCTCTCCTCCTGGGACCTTAACATAATGATATGTTACAACAAGAGCTCTATCAGGGGCATCTTACCATTTTCAGTCTGTCCACGGAGGTTGTTTGGACTTTTTTCGTGTTCATGCATTGGAGGAGGCTCTCACCAGTGATCGAGGCGGGGATAGAGATAAAGTATTGCATTTTAGAGAAGCGCAATATATTTTTAAGTTTAATTGCAGAGTTCCTTCTGGATTGAATAAGAAAACGGATATTATGTATTATTATTGTATTAATGCTTTTTGCACCTATGATATTTGTTTGGTTTATTAGCATAATTGTCTCATCTACATGATTAATTGCTCACCTTATTCCCTTTCCTCTCCCTTTTTTTTTATTTAACCCTGCTTTTGTACTGATCACAAGACATGGTTATGACTAAGGACATTTTTATTCGAAACGCGTAATCCCCTGGATCTACAATTTTAACAGCATGATTTTAAAGGAATTCTAATAAACATGAAGTTTTAACACACATTCATATTCTCATTTGGATGTCTGTTGCTGGATCCCTGTTTTTTGTTGATTACCACAGCCGCTTTATCCGAGCACCATCCTGGAGTCCACACCCAAAGCCATAGGAATTCATCTAATGGTGAGCTGAAAAAACACTTTTTTTTCTTTATATTGTAAGTGATATCTGTATTTTGTATGTACCCCCTTCTTATGTACAGCACATAACCATCAATGGTGCTATATAAATAAATAAATAATAATAATGACGACATTGGGGGGAGCTGTGACAATGTAGAGTCAGTGTGGTAAATGTACATGGGGATGGCAATAATAGCTAATTGAAGTTTGTTATAAGCCTCCTAATATAGCTGAACAGGTAGAGGATGAAATGCTGCAACAAATTAAAAAGACACCAAATAATAATAAGGTCCTTAGTATGGAGGATTTTAACTATCCAAACATTCATTGGGACATAGAATCTTCTGGTTGTGCTTAAAGCTGCAAGCTCTTAGCCGCAATTCAAGACAATTACGTCTCTCAGCTGGTAAATGAACCAACTAGGGGAGGTAATCTGATGGATCTGGTTCTGTCAAATAGACTAGATAAAATTTCATATCTACAGGTCTGGGACCATTTGGGAAGCAGCGACCATAATATGGTAAGTTTCAATGTAATATTCAATAAAACATTTCAAAAAGGAAATTCAAAAACTTGGAACTTTAGGAAAGCTGATTTCAACAAATTAAGAGAAGAGGTTAATCGTATAGACTGGGACTTCATGGTAACTGGGGATACCGAACGTAAATGGGGCATGCTTAAAGAAATACTACTAGATTTCTGTAGAAAATTTATACCCTCTGGTAATAAAATGTCCAGGAATAAAAAGAAACCATTATGGATAAATAAGACAGTACAAAGTTTAATAAGACAAAAACAAAGGGCATTCAGAATACAGAAATAGCATTTCAGGAGTATAAAAATCTAAGTTAGAAATGTAAAAAAGAAATCAAGCTAGCGAAGTTCTCTACAGTGAAACAAATCGCCAGTGTCATTAAAATAAATCCCAATAATTTTTCTAAATACATCAATGCCAAAAAGAAAAAAACGCATGGTATCGGCCTCTTAAAAGATGATAATAACAAGATAATTATAGAGGACAAAGAAAAGGCTGAGATATTAAGCAGGCACTTTTTATCTGTGTTCACCAATGAACTAACTGTTCCAGGGATCATTCAGCAAGGCAAAAATCAAACTTCACCACCTGATATAACTAGTATAACACAAGAAGTACACCTGCGTCTGAGCAAATTCAATATTGATAATTCCCCCGGGCCAGGTGGCATTCATCCACGGATACTGACGAATTTAAGCTCAGTAATTGACAGACCGCTGTATCTCATCTTCTTAGACTCTCTTGTTAAAAGGGTTGGTGCCACAGGATTGGAGGATGGCTAACCTGGTACCGATATTTAAGAAAAGTAAGAAGGTGGATCCAGGTAACTACCGTCCAGTATGTCTGACATCGATAGTGTGCAACGTTTTTGAGAGCATTATAAGAGATGACCTGCAGAAATATATAGCAGAGAATAATATTATAACTGACAACTAGCATGGTTTCATGAAAGATAAGTCATGTCTAACCAACATGCTTGGTTTCTATGATGAGGTAAGTGCAAATGTGGATGATGGTAATGTGGCTGATGTGATTTTTCTGGACTTTGCAAAGTCATTTTGTTGGTATATGCAACAGATTAGGACTTATAAGTGAAAGGAGGACTTTATACTAACCAGACAGCAGATGGCGATAGTGTGTAAAGTTATATGCTTGCTGTAATGAGGGGAGGAAAGCTCTCAATTGTTGGTTGTTTTTACTTCCTGTGTGTTTTCTTTTTTTCCTGAATGTGTTCTGTCAGCAGCACACGGACTGTGTGACACTGAATTGTATCTCATGTTTAACCAGTATGAAGTAAATACTGTTTACTCAAGATATCTTGCTGATTGAAGCTCTCGTAAGTACAGTGGTGACTGTAAGAAGATGCACTCTGCGACAGGTTATGGGTCCAGACACTAAAGCCCAGACACTACAGGCCCGCACTACAAGAGGATCCTGGTTTATAACCCCAGATAACGGAGCACACAGATAAGCTCTGTAAGCAGAAGGAAATAAATCCAGATACAGAGTGACAAAGGAATTCATGATCCCAGGAGCTGGATATAATTACAGAGAATTCAACACAGGCAGGACATACAGGAACTATCAAGAAAAAACAGGAGAATATCTTCAGTACAACTCTCTAAACAAGTAAGACTATATAAAGATGATGAGTAACACAGAACTGAAATTCACAGTAGCTAAACTGAATAGTGAAAATTATCAGTTATGGAAATTCAAAGTAGAGATGTTGTTATCTAAGGATGATTTATGGGAAGTAATTGTTACAGAAAGACCAGATCAAGATAATCAGACATGGGATAAGAAGAATACACAAGCGAGAGCCACCATTAGCTTATTAGTAGATGATGCTCAATTAATACATATAAGAAATGAAGAAACAGCGAAAGGAATGTGGGAAAAATTAAGAAAACTGTATGAAAGACCTAGCTTGAATCACAAGTTATATTTATTAAGAAAGCTTTACAGTATGAGATTGAGTGCAAATGACGACATGCAGAAGCACATATTCTCAATGATGGAAGTGATATCACAGCTAAGATCTATTGGTGAAGACATTAAAGAAAGTCATGTAGCAGCTATATTATTGTGCAGTTTACCAGATTCGAATACAGCCTTGATAAATGCCCTTGAGACGAGAGCAGAAACTGACATTACATTAGATTTTGTGAAAACAAGACTAATAGATGAATATCAGAGAAGAAAAGAACAAAGAAATGATTCTTCTACTGATAAGGACAGTGAATTAGGCTCTTAAAGCTACAGAATTTAAAAAACCCTATAATAAAGAGGCAAGAGAATGCTTCAGATGTAAGAAAAAAGGTAATTTAAAGAAAGACTGTACCATATGGAAAGCAGAACAAAAATTACAACATAAAAAGCATACACAGAAAGTAAAAAACACAATTTCCGATTCATGTGAGAATAATTGGAATGGCACATTTAGAGTAACAGACAAGAAATCATCACTTGGTTGGTTTATTGATTCAGGAGCAACGAGTCATATGACAAGTGACAAGAATTTCTTTACTGATCTTGATTTAGATAAGAAAGAAGCCATTTATCTTGCAGATGGAAGCAAAATAACCGCAGAAGGTATCGGACAAGGTATGCTAAATTGTTCGAACAAGTTCGGACAAGATTCAAAGATACTTGTACAGGATGTGTTGTACGTTCCAAAATTGGAAGGTGGATTATTATCTGTGAAACGTTTAACAGCAAAAGGACTTACAGTAAAATTCAAAGACAATGAGTGTGCAATTATTGCAGGAAACAAGGTGATAACCAAAGTCAAAGCAGATGAACAATTATATCATTTTGACACACCAAAGAAACAGATGAAGGTATGTACACATGATCACAAAAACTGTATTCACATGTGGCATAGACGTCTATGGACATAGACACCCTGACAGTATAAGGGAACTACAGAGAAAATAATTGACAAAAGATTTAAAGATATCAGATTGCTCAATTACCGTAAGATGTGAATGTTGTATAAAATCCAAAGCCACAAGGATGTCTATTCTAAAAGTAAGTGAGATGAAAAGCGAAAGACCACTTGATTTGGTGCATACTGACGCATGTGGACCCATGAAAGTGACTACATCAGGAGGCAATAGATACATGTTGACTTTTATAGGTGACTACTCAAGATACACAGTCACATACTTAATTAAAAACAAAAGTGACGTTTTTGATAAACTTGTAGACTATGTAACAAGATCAAGTAACAAATTTCAAAGGAAGCCAATTGTCATCAGAAGTGATAATGGAGGTGAATTTACAGGTCACAGAATAGAAGACTACTTAAAACAAAATGGAATAGAACACCAGAAAACTGTTCCATACACACCTGAACAAAATGGAGAAGCAGAAAGGAAAAACAGAACTCTAACAGAAATGATAAGATGTATGCTGACAGATTCCAAACTACCAGAGAAATATTGGGGTGAGGCAGCAATGACAGCTACATATCTACAGAACCGACTTTTTTCCAGAAAACTGACAAAAACTCCATATGAACTGTGGCAAGGTATGAAACCAAGTGTCAATCATTTAAAAGTTTTTGGATGCAAAGTTTTTATATTCATTCAAACAGAAAAACGTTCCAAACTTCAAAACAGATCCATGGAAGGAATATTCGTTGGATATAGTGAAAATTGCAAAGGATATAGAATCCTAGATCCCAAAACAGACAGAGTTACGGTGAGTAACAGTGTGACATTCATTGAAGATTTAAATGAAGACATTATGATTTCAGTCGAAACAAAAAATGAGAAAAACAATAGTGACATAACTGAAGAAATATCTGATGAGAAAGAAGTAGAAATCAATGAAGAACAAAATACTGAAAGTGAAGAATCACAACTACAAACAGACACAGAACCAAGACGTTCAATGAGAGAGAACAAAGGAAAACCACCAAAACGTCTCTTATACAAGACAAGCATAAGAAAAATCTATGAGCCTACCTCTTGGGAAGACATATCTAAACTTCCTGAAGAAGAAGCTAATAAATGGATAGAAGCAACAGAAACAGAAATTAAATCCATGCATGATTCAAATACATGGACACTAACAGATTTGCCCGAAGAAAGAAAAGCCATAGGATGTAAATGGATTTTTAAAGTAAAATACCAAACAGATGGTACAGCTGAAAGATACCGAGCAAGACTCGTAGCTAAAGGGTATTCTCAAAAATATGGAGAAGACTATGATGAGACTTTTGCTCCAGTTGTCAAACACACTACAATAAGAACTTTACTTGCAGTTGCAGCAATGAAACAGATGGAACTGAGACATCTGGATGTAAAGACAGCTTTTCTGAATGGAGATTTAACAGAAGACATGTACATGGAACAACCTTCAGGATTCAAAGATGAAAGAAATCCAATCAAAGTTTGCAAACTACAGAAAAGAATACATGGTTTAAAGCAAGCAGCTAAAGCGTGGAATGACAAAATCACGGAAGTACTTACAAATGAAAAATTTCAAAGAAGCAAAGCTGATCCATGCTTGTACACAAAAAGGCTGATTAATAGATGGATTTATGTACTCATACAGTACAGACCAAAAGTTTGGACACACCTTCTCATTTAAAGATTTTTCTGTATTATCATGACTATGAAAATTGTACATTCACACTGAAGGCATCAAAACTATGAATTAACACATGTGGAATTATATACTTAACAAAAAAGTGTGAAACAACTGAAAATATGTCTTATATTCTAGGTTCTTCACAGTAGCCACCTTTCATTTTGATAACTGCTTTGCACACTCATGGCATTCTCTTGATGAGCTTCAAGAGGTAGTCACCGGAAATGGTTTTCACTTCACAGGTGCGCCCTGTCAGGTTTAATAAGTGGGATTTCTTGCCTTATAAATGGGGTTGGGCCCATCAGTTGTGTTGTGCAGAAGTCTGGTGGATACACAGCTGATAGTCCTACTGAATAGACTGTTAGAATTTGTATTATGGCAAGAAAAAAGCAGCTAAGTAATGAAAAACGAGTGGCCATCATTACTTTAAGAAATGAAGGTCAGTGAGTCCGAAAAATTGGGAAAACTTTGAAAGTGTCCCCAAGTGCAGTTGCAAAAACCATCAAGTGCTACAAAGAAACTGGCTCACATGAGGACCGCCCCAGGAAAGGAAGACCAAGAGTCACCTCTGCTTCTGAGGATAAGTTTATCCGAGTCACCAGCCTCAGAAATCGCAGGTTAACAGCAGCTCAGATTAGAGACCAGGTCAATGCCACACAGAGTTCTAGCAGCAGACACATCTCTACAACAACTGTTAAGAGGAGACTTTGTGCAGCAGGCCTTCATGGTAAAATAGCTGCTAGGAAACCACTGCTAAGGACAGGCAACAAGCAGAAGAGACTTGTTTGGGCTAAAGAACATAAGGAATGGACATTAGACCAGTGGAAATCTGTGCTTTGGTCTGATGAGTCCAAATTTGAGATCTTTGGTTCCAACCACCGTGTCTTTGTGCGACGCAGAAAAGGTGAACGGATGGACTCTACATGCCTGGTTCCCACCGTGAAGCACGGAGGAGGAGGTGTGATGGTGTGGGGGGGCTTTGCTGGTGACACTGTTGGGGATTTATTCAAAATTGAAGGCATACTGAACCAGCATGGCTACCACAGCATCTTGCAGCGGCATGCTATTCCATCCGGTTTGCGTTTAGTTGGACCATCATTTATTTTTCAACAGGACAATGACCCCAAACACCTCCAGGCTGTGTAAGGGCGATTTGACCAAGAAGGAGAGTGATGGGGGGCTATGCCAGATGACCTGGCCTCCACAGTCACCAGACCTGAACCCAATCGAGATGGTTTGGGGTGAGCTGGACCGCAGAGTGAAGGCAAAAGGGCCAACAAGTGCTAAGCATCTCTGGGAACTCCTTCAAGATTGTTGGAAGACCATTTCCGGTGACTACCTCTTGAAGCTCATCAAGAGAATGCCAAGAGTGTGCAAAGCAGTCATCAAAGCAAAAGGTGGCTACTTTGAAGAACCTAGAATATAAGACATATTTTCAGTTGTTTCACACTTTTTTGTTAAGTATATAATTCCACATGTGGTAATTCATAGTTTTGATGCCTTCAGTGTGAATGTACAATTTTCAGAGTCAAGAAAATACAGAAAAATCTTTAAATGAGAAGGTGTGTCCAAACTTTTGGTCTGTACTGTATATGTAGACGACATTTTGATTTGTTTTAAACAAGAAAGGGATAAAGAAAACATTCTAAAAATCCTGAAGCAACATTTCGAAATCAAAGACTTGGGAAATGTGAAACAGTACCTAGGAATACAGGTAGAAAGAGAAGAAGACGGAAGTTTCCTACTGAATCAAAATCACATGATTCAAGACATAACAGAAAAATTTGGATTAAAGGATGCAAAAACAGTAATGTCTCCAATGGAAACTAATTATCTCAAAGAGATGAACAGTGAAAAAAATATGCTACCAAATAATGAAGAATACAGAAGAGCAATAGGATAACTACTGTATCTAGCGACCGTTACAAGACCAGACATCGCAGCAGCAGTAGGAATCCTAAGTAGAAAGGTATCAAAACCAAATAAAGCTGATTGGAATGCCATGAAGAGAGTAATGCATTATTTGAAAGGAACTAGCAATGTTAAGCTGAAATTACCCACAAGTGATAATTGCATTTTAACAGGATATGTTGATGCAGATTGGGCTGGAGATCCAACTGACAAAAGATCTACCAGTGGACATATTTTTTTTCTCTCAGGTGGACCAATAGGTTGGACAAGTAAGAAACAGTCAATTGTGACACTGTCTTCAACAGAAGCAGAATATGTTGCCGCAGCACATGCGAGTCAAGAAGTACTGTGGTTAAGACAATTTTTGACAGAATTAGGACAACCACAGTTGGAACCAACAAAACTGAAAGAGGACAATCAAGGATGTCTTGTTCTTGCTCAGATGGAAAGAGTCAATCCAAGAACCAAGCATATTGATGTGAAATATCATTTCTTGAGAGATCATCAGGAACAAGGAGTCTTGAAGTTAGAGTATTGTCCTACTGAAGAAATAACAGCAGACATCTTCACGAAGGCGTTGAATGCTGATAAACACCAGAGACTAATAAAAAAGTTGGGTTTGATTGAATAAGTCCTTACTGTTGAGAAAGGGTGTTGGCATATGCAACAGATTAGGACTTATTATAAGTGAAAGGAGGACTTTATACTAACCAGACAGCAGATGGTGATAGTGTGTAAAGTTATATGCTTGCTGTAATGAGGGGAGGAAATCTCTCAATTGTTGGTTGGTTTTACTTCCTGTGTTTTTTTCTTTTTTTTCCTGAATGTGTTATGTCAGCAGCACACGGACTGTGTGACACTGAATTGTATCTCATGTTTAACCAGTATGAAGTAAATACTGTTTACTCAAGATATCTTGCTGATTGAAGCTCTCGTAAGTACAGTGGTGACTGTAAGAAGATGCACTCTGCGACACATTTGACACTGTACCACACACCAGCCTTATACTGAAGCTTCAAAAGCAGGGACTTGGGGTACCTATATGTAGAAGGCTAAGGAATTGGCTAAAGGGCCGGAAACAATGAGTCGTTATAAATGGCACGTTCTCTAAATGGGATATAGTCAGCAGTGGGGTGCCGGAGGGATCTGTGCTAGGACCGATTCTTTTTAATCTCTTTATTAATGAGTTTGTGGATGGTATTGAGAGTAAAGTATCAGTCTTTACAGCCAGTAGTTCAAAGTGCAGCATGCACTGGTTCAGAAAACCCCGACATAAGACGGGGTCACCCCCAAAACAAGGAGGCGCAGAGAGCCGGCGTCCTGAGCCGGATGCTGTGGTACTGGTAGGCAGCGGCGCTGCCGGAGCAGGTGTCGCTTGGCTTGAGGCGGGCACAGGTGGGACAGACAGCGTGTCCAGGCGAGAGTTGACAGACCGCAGGTAGGTCAGGATGGTTTCCTGCTGGGATCTCTGACGAGAAACCTCATGGTACAGGTAAGCAAGTGAAGGACCCTGGGGGCCACCGGGTTCCAGGGCCCGTGCAAACTGTTACGGATCCGGGTGGTGGAACCTCTGTGCTGCGGTGCAAGGAGGGACCAGAGGGGCGTAACTAGGTATCAACTCGGACTGACCAAGGTCGCACGGCGGCTCAGTCGACTCCGTGAACCAGGGAAGGACCGAGCAGAGGGACCAGGTGCTACTCTGGACCAGTCCTTGTATGAGAGCAGGTGACTCCCATGGGTAACTGGCAGGAGCCTCCAGGTAGGCTGGCTGGTAGGCACGGCAAGTAACTGATACATTCTCCAGGTAGCAAGTCTGGCCCATAGACAGACTGGCGGGTATGGACCGTAGGCAGACCGTCGGGCTGGAGAGTGCACTTGGCTGGTGGAGACAGGTAGTCAGGCTGGCGGACTGGACTGGTAGTCAGGCTGGCGGACTGGACTGGTAGTTAGGCTGGCGGACTGGACTGGTAGTCAGGTTGGCGGACTGGACTGGTAGTCAGGCTGGCGGACTGAACTGGTAGTCAAGCTGGCGGACTGGACTGGTAGTCAGGCTGGCGGACTGGACTGGTAGTCAGACTAGCAGTGGGACCTGAGGGCTGAAGCAGAGTTTAGAACACAAAGCTACAACCTTGCACGGGCAGGGGAATCCTTAGGATGGCGCACGAGGCCCCTTTAAGAGGGAGGGAGTGCCCGCGCGCACCCTAAGCACCGTGCCCGAGAAGCTGCGCGCGCCGGCAGCAGCAGCAGGAGAGCCAGAAGAAGCTGGACCGGGAGTGCGGTGGTAAGAGGGACGGCGTCTCTGCCTGTCAGGGGGCAGAGACGCCGATGCTACACAAACTCACAATATGTATCCATTTTTATTTAGGATTTAGCATTCCTGTTAATCACTAACCTAATATTTAGTTTTATAACCATTTTTTTTTTAGAATTGCTTCACATCTATGTTGTATAGAGTTAATCAATTTTTGGCACCTGTAAACTGTTATTCCAGCCCAGGATGCTTTGACTACATCCCACAATTTTTTGGCATTTGTTGACTTTGCCTCAGAAATGGCATTTTTGATGTCATCTCACAAGTGTTCTATCGGATTAAGGTCCGGGGATTAGGCTGGCCACTCCATAACCTCACTTTTGTTGGACTGGTGTGTTTAGGGTCGTTGTCCTGTTGAAACACTCATTTCAAGGCATATCCTCTTCAGTGTAAGGCAACATGATTCTCTTCAAATATTTTAATATATGCAAACTGTTCCATGATCCCTGGTATGTGGTGAATAGGTCTGGCACCATAATAAGAGAAACATGCCCATATCATGATGCTTGCACCACCATGCTTCATTGTCTTCAGAGTGTATTGTGGCTTGAATGCAGAGTTTGGGGGAAGAACTGTCTGCGGCCCTTAGACCCAAAAAGAACAATTTTACTTTCATTAGTCCACAAAATGTTTCTCCATTCCTCTTTAGGCCAGTTGATGTGTTGTTTGGCAAATTGTATCCACTTCAGTACATGTCTTTTTTTTACAGTGGGACTTTGCGGGGACTTCTTGCTAAGATATTAGCGTCACACAGGCGTCTTCTAATTGTCACAGTAGTCACTGATAACTTGAGCCTATCTATGATCATCCTGGAGCTGAACATTGGCTGAGCCTTTGCCATACTGGCTATTCTTCAATCCATTCGAATGGTAGTCTTCCATTTTCTTCCACGTCTCTCTTGTTTTGCGTTCCATTTTTCAGCATTGGAGATCAATTTAGCTGAACAGCCTATCATTGTCTGCACTTCCTTATAAGTTTTACTCTCTCCAAACAACTTTTTAATCAAAGTATGCTGTTCTTCTGAACAATGTCTCGAACGACCCATATTTCTCAGGCTTTCAAGGAGAAATGCGTGTACAACATGTCCTGGCTTTACCCTTAAATAAGGCCACCTGATTCATATATGTTTCTTCACAGAATGAATGACCTCAGTAATTGAACTCCAAACTGCTATTATTTTGAACACACCCCCTTTCAATTAATTATTCAAACACACAGACTCAAAAACATGCAGATCATGAATGCGGAGTCTGTTGGTTTTCTTAGAATCTACTGCACCAACTGGTAAATTGTATGACATGTGGTAATATAATTTATATCAAAAACAGTGATTAATCTGGTTAGTCATATTGGACTGCTATTATTTTGAACACTACTGTAAATACATGTGTGATCAATACAAATCACTGGCACATGACTTATTGGTTCCAAAGACTATACTAAGGACCAGGGGGCACTCTTTACAGGTGGAAGAAAGGCGATTCTGGCAGCTAAATAGGAAAGAGTTTTTTACAATTAGAGCAGTCAGACTGTGGAATGCCCGACCACAAGAGGTAGTAATGGCAGACACTAAATCTGCATTTAAAAAAGGGCTGGATGATTTCCTCAGTATACATAACATTGTTGGTTATAGATACTTTAGTGACAAAATGTATAATTGGTGGCGAAAGGTTGAACTTGATGGACAAAGGTAATTTTTCAAACTAAGTAACTGTAATTATGTAACACCAATGCAATGCTTAGTTAGGAATGGCAGCAGGTAGGTGTCTGTGCATCTGCACACACAGTGAGGCAAAAGCTTTTGGAGTCTGGCCTGGTGTCAAGAAGGACAGCAAAGAAGTGACTTCTCTCCAAGAAAAACACCAAGGACAGACTGACAATCTGCAGGAAGTGCAAGTATTGGAGGACTGAGGTAAAGTTATTTTTTCTGATGGAAGACTCCTTCAGACTCTTTGAAACATCTGTAAAAATGATTGTCCAGAGAAGAAAAGGTGAGCGCTACCATGAGTATTGTGTCATGCCAACAGTAAAGCATCCTGACACTATTCATGTATGGAGTTACATTTCATCCAAAAGAGTGGGCTCCCTCACAATTTTGCTCAAGAACACTGCCATGAATAAAGAATGGTATCTAAATAAGAGCAACTTCTCCCAATGATCCAGTAACTATTTGGTGGACAATTCTTTTTACAGCATCATGGAGCAACATATTACAAGGCAAAAATAATAACCAAGTGGAGCAAAGCATTGAAGTTTTGGGAAACTCGGAAGATCTCAATGCCATTGAGAACCTGTGGTCAATCCTAAAAAAGCAGGTGGACAATCAAAAACACATAAATTGTGATAAACTTGTGTTCAACTCGGGTTGAACTTCATACACAGGTCCTTCAGGGCCAATCCTACGCTTCACTCGGTGCGGGGTCCGTTCCCACCGCCTACTCAATTTGCCCCGGGGCCGCCTGTCCCGAACCAACTACTCTGACCAACTTCTCTGGGATCACCACTTGCCAGGTGGTCCCGAACTCTCGCAGTAGCTGCACCCGTCGGTACAGCAGCCCGTCTCGCAAACACAGTTTCTCCCATTGTCCCAGCATCTTCAGTGCCCCCGGGGACAGGGTACTCCTCTCTTCTCGACTGGGGACTTGCCACAAAGCCACCCATTGACGTAATTGAACAACTTCTCTGTCAGTCTGTTGAAGTCGAATCCAGTCATCTCTTGGCCGCCCTAGCACTTGTTCTTCCGACATCTCTCCGATCTGTCCCTGCGCCGCGGCCAGCGGTCCCACAAAACTTTGGAAGCTAGGGGTCTCATCCGCCTCCAAATCTTCATTGCGGTCATGATCAGGTCATTCATATGTCATTCTGGAGAGGGCGTCGGCGTGAGTATTCTCTGCCTTAGGCCGGTAGGCGATCTTATACCGGTACCTGGCAATGCGAGTCACCCACCGCTGCTCCAGGGCCCCCAATTTCGCATTCTCCAGGTGGGCCAGCGGGTTGTTATCTGTTCTCACCAGTACTTCGGACCAGGACAAATACTTTGCAAACTTCTCGGTCATTGCCCAAACCAGAGCCAGCAACTCTAATTTGAAAGAGCTATAATTATCCGGGCTCCTCTAGGAGTTGTGAAGGGAGCGGCTGGCGTACACAATCACGCGCTCTTTCCCCTCCTGTACTTGGGATAACACGGCTACTAGACCATGTAGGCTCCCATCAGTGTGGAGTATGAAGGGTTGGGAGAAATCCGCAAAGGCAAGTATTGGGGCCTTGGTCAGGGCCATTTTTAGGGCACGGAAAGCCTCTTCCTGGCTGCTTCCCCACCGAATCACCTGATTCTTGGAGCCCGCCCGCACTCCTTAAGTAACTCCAGCAATGGGTTGGCTATGCGGGTGAAGTTCTTCACGAATCTTCAGTAGTACCCGGCAAGTCCCAGGAAGGCCCAAACATCCTTCACTGTCTTCGGGATAGGCTACTCCTGTATGGCGGCCACCTTTTCCTTGGTGGGCCTGACTCCTTCACCGGACACAGTATGACCGAGATATTCGATCTGTTTGCCGAACAGGTGGCACTTCTGGGGCTTCACCTTTAGGCCATGACTCTGTAGGCGACTCAGTACTTGCTCCAGTCGCTGGAGGTGCTCCTCGAAGGTGGCGGCATAGACAATTATGTCGTCAAGGTAAATCAGTGTCGCCTCGAAGTTTAAATCGCCCAGGCACCACTCCATCAGACACTGGAACGTCTCGGGGGCGTTAGTCAGGCCGAAGGACTTCCGATTGAACTCGAACAGTCCCATGGGTAATATGAACGCAGTCTTCGCACGGTCATGTTCGGCCACGGGCACCTGCCAGTACCCACTGACCAGATCCAAGGAGCAGAAGTATCTAGCCTTCCCTAAGGCCGACAGGGACTCTTCGATTCGGGGTAGTGGGTAAGAGTCCCGTACTGTACAGGCATTTAGTCGGCTATAGTCCACACAGAACCGCAGGGTCCCATCTTTCTTCCGAACCAGGACAATCGTGGCCGCCCATGGACTCTGACTCTCCCGTATCACACCATTCTGTAACATATGGGCTAGCATCTCCTTAACCTCTTTATACATCTGGGGAAGTATCTGCCGGTATCTCTCCCGCACTGGGGCAGTGCTCCCCATGGGAATCTCGTGGGTAATGGCTTGGGTGCAACCAAAATCATCCTCATGGCGAGCAAAGACTTCCTGGTACCGCTCCAGCACCTCCTCAACCTGCTGCACCTGTCGAGGTGTAAGTCCCGTCAATTCAGCCCGCATTCATTCTAGGATTCTTCGTCCCCCCTTCGCACTAGCCCGATGGGATGCCGGCAGCACTGTGACCGCCAGAGTCCAGGGGTCTCCTCGTACAGCGGACAGCTGTACCACATCAGGTCGCACCAACTTCTCTGGCATTCCCAGAATCTGGGCTATTTCTGCCCTGGTAGGGAGTGTGAGATTATCTTCGCCCAGATTAACACACTGAACTATAACATTGCCACCCTGGACGGTGGCCAGAGTCCGAGCCACCAAGAGTCCGGGGGGTACTTTGTCCATCGATGTTGGTTCTATCTGAACTTCGACCCTCTCAAGAGGTGTGCAGGCCCGTGCGGGTAACGTGAGTACAGTTTGTCTGGGCGGTAAGGTGAGCGCCGTAGCTGCTGGCCCTATTATTTTCCCCAGGATCTTCCCTTCACTCGACGTCTCCTGAGCCTGGGCAGCTTGGATTAGTTGTTGAAAAGCCCTCCTTTGGGGAGTTCGCGGGTCCCACTGGTCTAGAGGAATCTCCTTCAGGTCACTAAGTAGGATTTGCCCGATATCTTTCATCACATTCATTCCGAGGGTCACCGGGGGTCCACTTCCGGTTCCCCCTGCGACCAGGACGACTCCTTTTTTTCCCACATGTTTTCAACACACTCGGATATTCATCCACACCACCCCTGCGACCTGGATGTATAATTGATTAGCTGCCGTGAGTCTAATTACTGGTCCCCATTCAGGCCACGCTTTCTCTGGAAATCGCTGTTGAAAGTAGGCTTCTGTCATCGTAGTCACCTGGGATCCCGTGTCAATCAGGCGGTGAACAGCCCGACCGCTTATTTGGGCCCAGACAGTCGGGCTGGTGGAAACCAGGTCCTTGGGACTTCCTCTTTTTCTTTCCCCTTCCTCAGGCTCCGGGCTGTGTCCCCCGAACACGGAGCCCGCTAGTTTAACGACTGCCACCACAGCCCCTGGCGTAAAGTCCTGTGCCTCCACACTTCCAGCAGGTCGTGTCTCTCTCTGTGTAGGGCAGCCTCACTTCTCTACGGAACTCTTCTGCAGGGCGGGGCCTGGATTCAATTCTTTCCATAATTGGGGCAATCGATCTGGGTATCTCTGGTGTCGGGGCAGGGGTCTTCTTGAGACTGGACCATTCATCCCGCATCTCCTGTATCTCTTTTCGCATCTCTCGAGCCCATTCCGGTTCAGCTGCAGGCGGGGTGGGTACCTCGTTACTCCGGACCATCCCTGCCAGGGCTGTCACCCCCATCTCCTGCTCTCTCACATGTGCCTCTGCCCCCACCTCTAGAAAAGTCATACATGGGTTGGCGCGCAGGCGCTCCCGCAAGGCCTGCTTCAGCTGCACATCCTTGAGGCCTGCCACAAACTGGTCCCTTAAGGTGACGTCAGGGGGGCCCATTCCCAAATTCCCCATGTCGTCTTTTCTAGTGATATAGGCATGCACCCTCTGTAAGGCATTAAGATACTGCGTCACAGTCTCCCCCTCCTTCTGCACTTGGTGAAACAGCCATATCCTCAGCTCTCCTACATTGGTGGGATCCCCATGCATCTCCTCCAGTATCCGCACCACTTTTTCTACAGTATCCCGGTCATGGGGAGGGCGGTACATCACGGATTGTTGGGCCTCGCCGTCCAGGGCCAGTAAGGCTATTTTGGCTTGGATAGCTGGGGTCATCGGGTGCATATGTAACATACTCCTAACTCTCTCAATCCAGTCCCACAGCATCATATTGTCCCCGGTGAACTTTGGGAGATTGCTGAACATGGCCCCCAGCGGCAAGCTAGATTTAGGAGCTCCCAGGATGGGCTGCTCTGCAGTGTCTTTGTCTAACGACTGCATCCTGCTGACTACGCCAAATGTAACACGTTACTTTAGATGCAGTGACACTGAAACACAGAGCAGCCAATACGGGGTTAATAAACAGGGGAGGTTTATGATAACAGGGTCAACCTCCACGCAGGGAGTAACAGGGGAAAATATGGGGGAAAAACAAGGGAAGTAGCAGAGTCGAACCGGTTGTAATCGACAGTTTTTACACTTAGCTGACTCTTAGTCCACACAAGGCAGTTGCCAGCTGATGCCGGTGTTTATTTTCTCAGGCGTCCCCGCCCAAACAATGCTCCGTCTTCTGGCGGCAGCGGGCGGTCTCCGGTTTTACCCACTGAGCCCCTAGTCCATAACACGGCACCTCACGTGCTCGGCTCCACGGACCCTGCGTCTCTTCTCCCTCTAGTCGGCTTGATTCCTCCGGTCCACTGCACTCGGATCTTGCTCCCAGTACTGTAGCCAGGAGCCTGGACCCTCTCACACTGCTCTGCTGAGCAGGACCCAGCTCCACTTTTCCGCGCAAACGTCCTCGTCTCTTCCTCTCTCTAGTCACGCCACCAGTTACCTGGTCACCTGACCTCCCAGCTCTCCCTCTGGATACGCCCCCAGCTTCCCAGTCACTTGACTCCTGTGCTCGCAGTCTGTATTCCCCCTGCAACCAGAGGTACGGCCCCGGCAGTTCCGGATCTCTTGCTCTGAAAGTACTTACACCCCGGTCTTTCCCCTTACAGTGGCCATATAGATCCAATTAGATTCAGCACAAAATGCCATTAGGTCCAAAACAGTAAGGCTTCCATAGATGGAACAGTGTCTGCTCCCCTGTGTCATCCTATATGCAGTGTGAATGAACAGGAAAGAAGGATGAGAGTACGCTTGCACTGTCACTATGTGTGTGAACTCAGCTCCTACAGTGTCAGAGTCAAGGTGTAGGGTTGGGGATTCAATTCAGGCAGCCTTAGCTCTGGGGGGGCGAGCACTGTCAATCAAGCTGAGTTGGGGTGGTGGCATGTTAATTAAGGACCAAACAGTGCACTGAGAGCTTGGCCAAAACAAGGGTACAAGGTGGTGCCCACATTTACATATGAAATAAATCTGTTGTTCTGTCTAAGTCCTGTATAGGACTGTATAAGTAGTTTAAATTGACTTTAGGGGTGAGAAACTCTCTTTATATTTATTTTTTTATTTGCTAATGTTTTTTAAAGTTTCCATATCACACTAGCCTCTAAGTATAGCATTATACTTATATTTCCTGATCTGTACAGATAACTTTTCACAAGTTTTATTATCATGATAGACAAAATAAAATAAAAGTTAACAACCCTAGATACCATAGCATCACCATTTACAGTAGGTGCTGCCCTTTTCCCCCTCCCTTCACAATGGCCTTTGTCTAGATTAGAGCATGCTTAGAAAATGCTTCTACAAACAAATAAGGTCTGCTGTTGCCGAAAATGCTAAAAAGATTAGGATGTATGAGTCTGTGAGTCTAATATTAGGCCTAGTGGTCAGTGTGAAAATTGCAAGATTTATCAATTTGCTCAATATGGGTAGAAAATTGCAAAAAATATTACCAAAATTAAGCACCATTCATCTGAACCCATAATTTAGTAAAAAATGGAAAAAAAATCCAAATGCAGAAAAATGATGAAAAACACACAATTCCTCCATTTTTTGTTAGATTTTTATAGTATTCATTGTGCTAAATTACCAGGCTGTATGATTCTCCAGGTCTGTCTGATTACAATGATACAAAATTTGTATAGGTTTTTTTTTTTATTGTTTAACTGGTGAAAAAGAAAAATTGGAAACTTGTAAAAAAAAAGTTGATTTGTGTCATCATTTTATGTTTTTTGTGGAGATCAAAAAAATCGTAATTATCAAAAAACGCAATTTTGGTGTTTAATTTTTTTTCTCTTAACAGCATTTACTGTTCTGCTTAATTTTATATTTGATAGATTGAGGCTATGTGCACACGATGCAGAAATGAAGCAGAAAATTTCTGCATCATTTCTGCATCTCCCTGGCAGAAAAAACGCATGCAGATTGTGCATGCGTTTTTCCTGCAGAATACATGCGGATCCACATGCAGATTCACATGCGTTTCCGCATGCAGATTGACAAGCGCTTTCCAGGCGATTTTAGCATCACCTGGAAAGTGCTTGACAACTAGGTCACACTATATAAATCCATGCAAACAGCATGGATTTATATAGTGTGACCCGAGAGAGTGTATATACTTACCTCCGATGGCCCGCGCTGTCCTGCTCACTCCGTTCTCCCGGCTGCCGGCAACTTTGAATTGAAAGACCTGCCGACGTCAGCGTCACGTGACCCGTCACATGATTCTGACGTCACCGCAGGTCCTACAACTCACTGCAAGTGCCGGGAACCAAGCGGGAGCGCTGTGCGGGCCGACAGATGGTAAGTATATATATATTTTTTATTTTATTCTTGTTTTTACAGCTTTTTTAATGGTACCTGGGTGTGGAGGAGACTCTCCTCTACACCTGGGTACCATCCGCACATTAGAACGCACCAATTACGCAAGTACAGATGCAGTCTTGCGGAATTGGCGCGTTCTAATGCAAGTCAATGGCGGCGAAAACGCCGCGTTTCCGCAAAATTAAATGACATGCTGCGGAGTTTTGAGCGCAGCGTTTACGCTGCGGAAAAATCCGCATCATGGGCACAGCACATGCGGATTTCAATTGGGGAACATTGCTGCCCTTCTACCATGCGTTTTTCATGCGTTTCCGCGGCGTTTACGCAACTGCAAAAACGCCGCGGAAACGCATGAAATACGCATCGTGTGAACTCAGCCTGACCTTTTAAGGACTTAGCAGTACAAAATATGCTTATTTTTTTATTCAAATGTTTATATTTTTTTACAATTCTTTTTACATTTTAAAAACATTGTTTCATTTTTAAGTTTGCCTTAGTGGGCTTGAACTTGTGATGATTGATTGCTTGTTCTGTATCCTGCAATACTACTGTATTACAGTATATAAATAAAATCATGAGCCCACAGGCTGGACTCCACAAGAGGACAGAGATGGCACCCATGAAGGACATCAGCAGACTGATGGGAGATGGTGCGCATGTGACTCGCCCCCTGGGCTGTGGGGCACCCGGAACCGGGCTTCAGTGCAATGTTGGGGGTAGTAGTGGCAACCCGATCCCGTGGCTCAGGGTGGTCAGACCAAATGCTGTGGCAGTCTATTTGTAGGGTTTTTGAATGTCCGACTACGCCACCCGTGGATTGCGGTCAGGGGTGACCGCCGCTGCAAGGCAGACCGCTGATGCTGATGTTGGTATGCAGCACAAGGATAGGATAACTCCCCACGGGAAGAGTGTAGCCTCAGGGCAGTGTAATAGGATGCTGGGGGTGATGGTGCAGGCCGCAATAATAAGGGTTCAGAGTCTGCTTCAAACAGTCCAGGGTCTTTATTGTAGTTAGTACTAATGACCCAACAGGAGTACAAGGTAGGAATGGGCCTGGGTGTCTGAGAGCATTCGGGCAAGCCCCACTGGTCAGGGTGAGTGGGTAGGCCTACCGTTCTCTCTCTGCCCTTGCTGACTATCCCCCTTTTCGTGGTGTGATAGCCCACGTCCCTGAGCAGGCCATGTACTACGCCTGTATGACTTGCGACTCGGGCCTTAGGTACCTGTTGCTTCTCCTTGCTGTACCGGTCCCTTTGTGTGGCGGAGCCTCCAGGCTTCTTAGGCCAAGGAACCTGAAATCACTTGCGGGTTGGTTTTCTGCTGCAGGGCTTGCAACCCTGACAGCCTCGGACCCCAGTGTCCGGTTGTGTAGTTCTCTCTCAGCCAGGACCGGCTCTCGTCGCCTCTGTCCCTGGCTTGCTGTTCCTCCTCTGCCTCCCGGACTCCTCAGCTGCTGCTGACCTGTCCCTCTCCTCTGGGAACCCTTCTGGATGCTTCAGAAGTGGGTCCTGATCTCTCTAACCCTGCCCTCAGTTCCAGCTTTTATAGGGGCAGCCTGCTCCCCCTTACTGGCCTGGGACAGGAGGTGCCGCATGCTAATGGTCCCTGACCAGGGGACCTCCCTCCTGCTCTCAGACACAGCCTTTAATAATTTGTGGCATCCAGGCCTGGGGTGACACACATGCACACCAGCAATTGGTTAATTTAAATTACCCTGTAAGTTATTGACAGCAGCATTCAAATGGATTTACAGTACAGCATTGAGCGAAGCAAAATCCTGTAGCTGCTGTTACAAGCAGGTGACAGCTGTGTAACACAACTGGCATCTGCTTGATATGTTGCAGGCTCAGCTCCTGAGCCTGCACCATACATGGGGACCCAAACATACTATAACATTCTACATCACGAAATAGTTAAATAAAGGTAAACAAAAATACAGCCCAAAAACAGATGTAATTGATTAAAACAGATGCAATTTATGGAATATCCACAGTATATGTGTAGTAGAAGCGGCTCCCCCTATAGGACTTGAATCTGTCTAAACAAGAGGGCAACATTGCAACATGCTGTTAGTGGAAAGGATATAAACTGAAAGTTCTTGAGATAGATGCAGGTCTCATTTACTATACATTTATGGTATTTATGCCATAAGTGTACAAGAAAAAAAGACCCCTTTAAATGGTTTATCCACTACTTGGACAACCATTCCTTAAATACTGTATTCTCCAATGTAAAAAGGAAAAAAAAAGATACTCACCTTCCACACTGAATGCTGTTCCAGTGATGTCAGCACCATTTGTGACATTATTATGCAACGTGCAGTGGCATAATGACCACGGTTGCAGCGGTTGCCACTGCGACCGGGTTTGGCGGGTCAGGGGCCCGCTGACGCCAGCAGAAACTTCAATTGGATGTGTATCCTCGGACCCATAGGGTCCGTGAGCAGCAATACACGCTGTCAGCCAAACAGAGACCAGCAGCTGATGTCAGAGTGCACATGACCTGGGGTGCATGGCTGTGATGTCATGCGCTCCTGTCATGTGCTGAACTCAGCTACCAGCTTCAGAACAGGACACCGCGCGGCGGAAGTGCGGATGGGAGGTTAGTTTTTTTTTTAAATCAGTGGCCATACTACTATATGGATGATTATGGGCGGTGCATTATACTTTATGGAGTACTATGGGCTGCGCATTATACTTTATGGATGACTATGGGCTGTGCATTATACTTTATGGATGACTATGGGTTGTGCATTATACTACATGTATGACTAAGGGCTGTGCATTTTACATGTATGACTAAGAACTGTGCTTTATACTTTATGGATGACTATGAGGTGCATTATACTTTATGGGTGACTATGGGCTGTGCATTATACCCCTTTGTTTAGACATGCCCCTGGAAGAAGTGTGGCAAAACAGTGTTGGGTGGTGAGACACAGAGCCTGGGACCTTTCTGTTGACGCATTATTTAGGTAATATACACTTTATAGATTGTTTTGATGTATGCTTCCTGAAGGCAATGCTACATATGAGACCATTGCACAACTAGCCATCTGGGTGAAATAATTATACCCTCCTAATAATATAGCACTTGCACTTTAGTAATTAATATCCTTGGCTCGTTTATGCTTATGTATCTATATAATGGATTTTGTAGGATATTCTGTGTCTCTGTTTGTCTGTTTGGAGGTTTATTTTCTCTGTTATTTTACTCATTATGTCATTTTATGGATTTATTTAATAAAAATATATTTTTAATCTATGTTGCTGGAATGTCTTCATATCCTGGGACAAGAATAAATGTTCTGTGTCTCTGTTTGGAGGTTTATTTTCTCTGTCATTTTACTCATGTCAAATTACAACCTGTTCTCACTTTCCATAGTAGCTCGGTGTTTCATTAGGTTGATTCCCAAGCAAAAGGTCACTGGTTTGAATCGAGGAACAGCCATGAAGAAAATTTCCCAAGAAAAGAGAAGCAGCATCATCCAGCTCATCGATAGCTGTCTCTCAGGTAAGAAAATTGCCAAATTGAATCACGTGAGTGCCATGACAAGTGAAAGAATACAAAATGAAGTCCATCCATCCAAAAGCCAAGAGGTGAACGTCTAGGCAAAAAGTCTGAGTCAACAAGTTGGCTCATCACAAGGTCTATCAGTTCTGGCGCAGCAAACACGGCAGTGGAGGTGGCTCGTTAATAGTGAGATCACAGATGTCCATGCAAGCACCGTGTGACGCACATTCCAAAAGTCTGGAATGGTGGGCAGAAAAAAGGTGTAGAAGCCTCGACTTCAATATCGTTATAAGAAGTGTCGTCTCGAGTTTGCAAAAAAGTTTGAAAGATGGTGTCACAGGTGTGTCAGAGGCGACAGACAGATGCCCTGCAGTGGGTTGCAGGAGATCTCTACATTTGGCATTGCAGACAGTTTCTTAGACAAGAGGCTGTCTTTAGGACCGAGCGGCTACCTCTCTCTTGCTGATTAGCTCTCTGGCCTGGGTGTATATGACGCGCCCCCTGGGCCGTGTGTGAAAAGGGAATACCCGGAGCCGGGTCTCTGTGTAATACTGGGGGTTGTAGTCTCCGTGGCGGCGACCCGGTCACGTTACTCAGGGTGGTCAAACCAGTGGCAGTCTATTTCTGTGGTTTTTATGATTAAATGTCCGACTACGCCACCCGTGGATTGCGGTCACTGAGAACCACCGCTGCGTGGCAGACGCTGAGGCTGGTGTGGTGTGCGCAGCAGAGGGTAGCACAACTCCCCACGGGAGGAGTATAGCCTCAGGGCAGTGTCTATAGATGGTGAGGGTTGTGGTGCGTGGGTGCAGCAGAAATGACTCAGAGTCCGTGCAGTGCAGTTCAGGGTCTTTACTGTTGGTAATGAAGAAGGCCCTGCCGGGAGTACTGGCTAACATTAGAGGCCTGATCAGTCTGTGAGCGAACAAGAGTCCCCGTGGCCAGGTGGAGATATAGGCCTTCCCGTCTGACTGCACTCTTCCTGGCTACCCTGCTGTAGTCGAGTAATAGCCCACGTCCCTGAGTGTACCGTGTGGTGCTCACCCGTATGGCTGGTGACTTGGGGCCTTCGGTTCCTTCCGCTCCTCGATGGCGGTGCTGGTCCCTTGCGTGTGACTGAGCCTCCGGGCTTTCTATGGCCAGAGGACCTGAAATCCCCTGCCAGGTGGTTTCTGCTGCTGGATGTAGATATCCCCACAGCCTCGGACTCCAGTGTCCGGTTCTCTGCGTCTTTCTGCCAGGACGAGCTCTGCTCCAGTCCCTGGTCTTCAGCTCCTGGCTCCTACAGAGCTCCTAGCTGCTGCTCTGTCCCTTCTCTCTGGACTCGACCCTCTAACCCCGCCCCGGATCCAGTTTATAAAGGGCAGGTTCCTCCCCTCCCTGGACTGGGGCAGGAGGTGTGGCATGCAATAATGCTCCTGACCAGGAAAACCCATGCTCGCTCTCAGACATGGTATTTCTACCACTGTGGCAACCAGACCCCTGGGGTGCCACATTCCCCCCTAGTAAATTTTAGTACTCCGGGACTAAATACATTTTTAAGAAAACATACATAACAGGGTATAAACAATAACACAACAACATATGTACAAGAAGTTTAGTTTTTATAGGTCACGGCGCTTCCGTAACCAGGTGTCCATGTCACCCAAGAAGTATTTTGAGGGACCCGTCCCAAACCCTCCACGTAGGCCCTGGGGTGGCTACAGGGCATTGATGATCCGGCGTTGGACCACGTCTTTAGCCACCTCCACGGGTTTTTGTTCTGTGGTCTGGGACAAAAAAGGGGCACTTTACAGGTGCAACTATATACACGGTACAGTTCCGGTTATACATTGTCCATAACCTGTTAGTCCATGAACCCTGTCGGGTAACTAGAAAAACATAATTAGTATGCAAGCAACAAACATTTTAACATTGGCAATATACAGGTACTTATATTACATTTTAAATTCTCCAGCGAGCGGGCATTTGACCCCTAGTGCTCCTGGTGGACCTACGTAACACACTATCTGTTGGTGTTCTTTCTGGGTCCCCTGTTTCTATGCCTTGTGTAGTGAGCTCACTAGTGTCTGTACTACTGGTGTTTGGAGCTGCTATGGGTAGGTTGGGCAGCTTTCTGGGTACTCTTTGGCTTACCACGGGCACGGCAGGCTCACTACTAGCAGAGGGTTGATTCTCCTGGGCTGCTGGTACGGAATCTTCTGCCTCCGGGGCCGGTTGCTCTCCCAACATTACTTGCTCTTCTGTAGGCCCTTGAGGGGTTGGCTGGAGAAAGGTAAGGATGGGTACCACAATAGCGTTGTTAATTTGTGTCCAGGACCGGGGAAATTCTCTGAATACTGTACTGACCATTTCTTCCCTTTCCTCTGTGGGTTGAGGGCTATCTTGGTCTTCATCAGTGCTTTGCAGCTGCTTGGGACACTTCTTCAGGTGGTCTCTGGAGACAGTGGCTGTGGTCTCTCCTCCATCCTTACTGATAACGCATACTTTCGGATTTTCTTGGCTTGATGGCAGTACTGTGTACGGTTCCTTCTCCCACTGGTCATCCAACTTATGGAGCCGCCTTTTCCTCTTCAAGACCTGCTCTCCAGGTGCCAGGGGAGCAGCGGGAGCATGCTGGTTATAAGTCCTCTCTAAGTCTTCTCTCAACACTCTCCTGCACTTTCCGGTACTGCTGCTGCCATTCTGTATCCCAGTCTGCCTCTCGCGAGGTGTCCTCAGGTGTCAGGACTCCAATATCCAGGTCAATAGGCAGCTTACCTGGTCTTGCTCTCATTAGGTAAGCCGGGGTGCAGTTGGTGGAATTTACTGGGATGTGGTTATACAAGTCCACCAGATCAGGCAGTTTTTCAGGCCACAGACTGCATTCTTCCAGGGGCAACGTTTTCAGCAAGTCTATCACCACCTGGTTCATCTTCTCGCATAATCCGTTGGTTTGGGGGTGATAGGGCATTGTCCTTTTCTTCTTGCAGCCATAGAGGTTGCAGAACTCCTGGAAGACCTCCGCTTCGAAGGCTGGACCTTGGTCAGTCAACACTTGCTCCGGATACCCGTGTGGACGGCAGAAGTGCTGCTGGAAGGCTCTAGCTGCTGTCTGAGCTGTTAAGTCCTTGACAGGGACCACCACCAGGAACCGGGAGTAGTGGTCTACGATGGTGAGGGCGTAAACGTACCCGGACCTACTTGGAGCCAGCTTCACATGGTCCAGGGCTACCAGTTCTAGTGGCTGCTTGGTGATGATGGACTGCAGGGGAGTCTTCTGGCTGGCACAGTCCTTTCTTCTTAGGTTGCATGGGCCGCAGTCTCTGCACCATCTCTCAATGGCCCCTCTCATGCCTACCCAGAAGAACCATTCACGCAACAGGAACTCCAACTTCTTCCATCCAAAGTGCCCCGCTCCGTCGTGGTATGCCTCCAGGACCATAGCCGCGTCTCGTCTCGGGACCACTACCTGCCAGGTCAGCTCATGTGTCCGGGAGTTGACAATTCTCCGGCACAGCTTTCCCTTGTAGAGAAACAGTTTACTCTTCTCCTTCCAGAGCTGTTTGGTTTCTTCCGGAGCGTCTGGGTCAAGGCGGGCATCAGCCTGTGTCAGCATTTCTTTTACCAGGTGGATGGCTGGGTCACTTTCTTGCGTCTCCGCCCAGCTGTGGTGGGGTAAGGGATTGAACGTGGCAGAGCGCCTATTCCTTACACAGTGGGAATACTGGGTAATCCCATGATGGTGGAACGCAGGGAGTTCGATCTCTTCCAGTTCTTCTGGATCTTCCCCTCCGTCCGGCAAGTTCGGCATCCTGGACAGGGCGTCTGCGTTGGCATTTGTGCGTCCCGCCCGATATTTGATGGTGAACTCATAGTTGGATTGGCGGGCCATCCATCTCTGTTCCAGGGCACCAAGTTTTGCAGTGTCCAGGTGTGTCAACGGGTTGTTGTCCGTGTACACGGTGAACTTGGAAGAGGCAAGGTAATGTTTAAAGTGCTCCGTCACTGCCCATACCACCGCGAGGAACTCTAGCTTGAAGGAGCTGTAATTTTCAGGATTCCTTTCTGTGGGCCGGAGCTTCCTGCTGGCATAAGCAATTACCCGTTCTCTGCCCTGTTGGATCTGGCACAGCACCGCCCCTAGCCCGATGTTGCTCGCGTCCGTGTGGAGGATAAAAGGCTGGCCGTAGTCAGGGTACGCCAGGATTTCATGCCCTGTGAGGGCCATCTTCAGCCGGCGGAAAGACTCCTCTTCCAGCTTGTCCCATTTGAATGGCGGCTTCTGGTTTTTGGCCTTCCTGGACTGGCCTATCAGGAGGTCCTGCATAGGGGCTGCCATTTTGGTGAACCCGGAGATGAATCTTCGGTAGTAGCCTACCATCCCGAGGAACTGCCGCACTTCCTTTATGCTGGAGGGTCTTGGCCAGTCCTTAATCACTGTGATCTTATCAGGGTCGGGAGCTACTCTGTCAGCACTCACCACGTGTCCCAGGTACTGTACCTTTGGTTTCAGTAGATAACACTTGGAGGGTTTCACCTTTAGGCCGTAGCCTGCCAGGGCATCAAACATCTCTGCCAGGTGTTTCAGATGGTCCTCATATGTTTTGGAATACACGATGACATCGTCCAGGTATAGCAGGACCGTCTCGAAATTCCTGTGCCCCAGACAGCACTCCATCAACCGCTGGAAGGTTCCTGGCGCGTTGCAGAGCCCGAACAGTATACAGTTGAATTTGCTTAGACCCATCGGGGTGGTGAACGCGGTCTTCTCCTTGTCGACCTCTGCTACAGGAACCTGCCAGTACCCGCTAGTAAGATCCAAAGTAGAAAAGAAGTTAGCAGTTTTTAATGCAGCTAAGGACTCTTCTATTCTTGGTAACGGGTACGCATCTTTGTGTGTGATACGGTTGACCTTCCTATAGTCTACACACATTCTCATGGTGCCATCTTTCTTTTTCACAAGAACTAGTGGAGCTGCCCAGGGGCTACAGCTGTCCCTGATTACCCCAGCCTCCTTCATTTCTCGTAACATTCCCTTGGCATTCTGATAGTGTGCAGGGGGTACAGGTCGGTATCTTTCCTTTATGGGTGAATGGTCTCCTGTGGGGATATGGTGTTCTACCCCCTTCACTTGCCCAAAGTCTAGCGGGTGTTTGCTAAAGACTCTTTCGTACTCCTGCACCACCCGGTAGACTCCCTGTTTTTGGTGTGAGGGAGTGGAGTCGGTGCCCACATGCAGTTTCTGACACCAGTCCTCCATTTGTTTCTTGGAGCCGTTACCCTCCTCTGGTTGAGATGGAGGCAAGGGTTCCACGGCCTTTACAGAGTTTTGGTTAACGGTGAACAATTTGGCTAGCGTGGCATACCGGGGCAAGTATACTTCTCTTTTCCCAATGTTTAGGATGCGGATGGGTACCCTCCCATGGCGTACATCGACCACCCCCCGTGCTGTCAAAATGGTGGGCCTACTGTCTGAGTAGACGGGTTCTATCATGGCTTGGTAGTCCCTCCCTCTTAACCCGATTGCAGTCTGGCACCAGATCATCATCTCACTTTTTGGGGGCATGGCGATAGGAAATGGGTCACTCATCCTAACGCTACCAATCTCACCACCAGACAGTTCTACCTGTTGCCTTTTCATCAGGGCTCTGATCTCTTTTTGTAGGACACGCTGCTGGCTGGAGCTGGTGTTCACCGCAACCTGCTGTAATATGAGAATTATCTCTTCAAGGCAATTTTCAATAACATTAGTACCCAAGGTTATTTTAGGGTGGCTTTCACGACGGTCATTGTCCACAATAATCAGTCCTTGCGCTGGCAGTTCAACTTTACCGATTTTTATGGTCACCTCCTTGAATCCCACCTGCGGTACGGGCTGACCATTGCTGGCGATGATGCTCAAATCATCATCTGGGTAGCGGGTGATATCTGAGTCATTCCAGTACCGCTTAAAGAGCACATAGGGGATGGTGGTTACCTGTGACCCGGTGTCCAGTAGTGCACTCATAGGAATGCCATCCAGCACCACAGGCAAGACCGGTCGTCCCCCTACGTACTTATCACGCCAGCTCGATGGGCCTGATGATCTTATGCCTGGGGGTCGGCCCTCTGCCCCAGGTTGGGCCCGTTTAAATGACAGTAACTTGCCATATGTCCTGGTTGATTGCAGCGGCGGCAGATGGGTTGTCCGTCCTTGTTGTAGCGGTCGCTGGGCCTTCCTCTGGACGATGGGATCCTTCTCTGTCGACTCCAAGGGACTTCCTCCAGACTGGAAGCCAGCTGGATCTTTCTTGGGGAAGACACCTGTAAAGACTGTACAGTTCTGGTTAGCGCGGCAACACTTTTGGTCAGTTCTTGGACCTGATGGTGCAGGTCTACAGCCGGATCTTTGTCCAAAGCCTGTGCATCAGCTCCCACAGGCTCCGCAGACAAGGGCGCCGCCTCCTGGTGATAGGTGATAGCAGGGCGCCTGTGGGTTACAGAGCCACCTGGTGCCGGTTCTCGGAGCACCCGGATGGCCCTGTCTTTGAACTGCGCAAAGTCTAAATCAGGGTTCTGCAAGGCCATTACACGCAATTGGGTCCGGTGGGCACTGGACTGTAGACCCTCAATGAACTGTTCTGTCAATAGCTTATCCTCGTTCCGCACGCTGTCAGGGTCTGCCTGCTTAATGGCTCTCAGGGCCTCTTGCAAATTCAAAGCATAGTCCCGTATACTGTCTTGTGCACGCTGTTTACATCCATAGAATTTTAGTTTGATCTCTGCTGAGGTGCGGGTATCAAAAGTGTCCTTTAGACGGGCCAGTATTTCCTTTACGGTCCCCTTTTCCCTGGCTGACCAGGACTTCACTTCTCTTTGGGCCGCTCCGATTAACTGGCATGTCAGGATGCTCACTTTTTGTTCCTTGGACAGGGGGTATACTTTGAATAAACTATGTAGTCTTTCTTTAAAGTCGCTCAGGGTATGCGACTCCCCTGAGTACTGGGGTAACCATGCCGCTCCGGGGATATACGGCATCGTGAACGGCATCACTGCGGCAGCAGCCGCGCTGGCGGTGGGAGCTCCCTCCATTCCTGGTGTCTTCCTCCCCCCTAGTTAACCATGGCCTACCTTCCGTTGCTTCTTCTCCATAGGCCGCGGCTCCGCAGACGATCGTCGGGGTCGAGGACCTTGCGTCGCGCGCTGGTGACGTTGGCGTCCGCTGGGCTCCTTCCAAGACCTTGCGCAGCGTCAGTACGTAAGGCGGGGCTTCAGCTCTCGCGCACTTTTGGCATCCACGCCCCTCTTCTTCCCGCGCAGCGTCCCAGAAATGGCGCCCAAAGGCGGGAAAATGGCGGCGGAAGGCGGGAAAACGGCTGCAGATGGCGGGAAACTTCACCACGGTAATAGCACAGTCTTTCTTTCAGGCACGCAGTACCCGGTGGTTGTGGGCACGAAATCCTGCCGACTACGCCAAAGTTGACACGCCCCCTGGGCCGCGTGTGAAATGGGAATACCCGGAGCCGGGTCTCTGTGTAATACTGGGGGTTGTAGTCTCCGTGGCGGCGACCCGGTCCCGTGGCTCAGGGTGGTCAAACCAGTGGCAGTCTATTTCTGTGGTTTTTATGATTAAATGTCCGACTACGCCACCCGTGGATTGCGGTCACTGAGAACCGCCGCTGCGTGGCAGACCGCTGAGGCTGGTGTGGTGTGCGCAGCAGAGGGTAGTATAACTCCCCACGGGAGGAGTATAGCCTCAGGGCAGTGTCTATAGATGGTGAGGGTTGTGGTGCGTGGGTGCAGCAGAAATGACTCAGAGTCCGTGCAGTGCAGTTCAGGGTCTTTACTGTTGGTAATGAAGAAGGCCCTGCCGGGAGTACTCGCTAACATTAGAGGCCTGGTCAGTCTGTGAGCGAACAAGAGTCCCCCTGGCCAGGTGGAGATATAGGCCTTCCCGTCTGACTGCACTCTTCCTGGCTACCCTGCTGTAGTCGAGTAGTAGCCCACGTCCCTGAGTGTACCGTGTGGTGCTCACCCGTATGGCTGGTGACTTGGGGCCTTTGGTTCCTTCCGCTCCTCGATGGCGGTGCTGGTCCCTTGCGTGTGACTGAGCCTCCAGGCTTTCTATGGCCAGAGGACCTGAAATCCCCTGCCAGGTGGTTTCTGCTGCTGGATGTAGATATCCCCACAGCCTCGGACTCCAGTGTCCGGTTCTCTGCGTCTTTCTGCCAGGACGAGCTCTGCTCCAGTCCCTGGTCTTCAGCTCCTGGCTCCTACAGAGCTCCTAGCTGCTGCTCTGTTCCTTCTCTCTGGACTCGACCCTCTAACCCCGCCCCGGATCCAGTTTATAAAGGGCAGGTTCCTCCCCTTCCTGGACTGGGGCAGGAGGTGTGGAATGCAATAATGCTCCTGACCAGGAAAACCCATGCTCGCTCTCAGACATGGTATTTCTACCACTGTGGCAACCAGACCCCTGGGGTGCCACATATATATACCTGGTGTGTCTGAGAGGGAGTCGCCGGCTATATCCATTTCTACTTGTGAAGCTTTGAAGGAGCAGTACTTACTCCTCTCTGGAGCTTGAGGCCGTGTGCTTATTTGGAATTCATCTAAAGCTAAGCCATTTCCCCTGTTTTGTCCATCCTTGTTGTCAATAGAGTTTAGTGGAGGTTGATTAGTGCTCATCTCCTTCCATCCCTAGCCGTAGCCATACGCCAGGGAGAGTAGGGCGAGGCACACGTGCGGAGATTGCTGAGGAGGCAATATAGGGATGATAGTTGAGACAGGGTGATGCTAGACCAGACTAGGAGGTCTCCACTTCCCCCCTTTCCCTAGTGTCTGGGCTCCCTTTCCTTTTTCCCTCTGTGTTGCACTAAGTCTTCCCCTCACCTGGCGTGACAGATGGACAGTAGAGGATTGGAAACAGGTGATTTGGAGCGATGAGACAAAAGTCAATAGACTAGACTCTAATGGGTGCAAATGTATCTGGAAGAAATAAGGGGAAAAGGGGTTAATGGATTGAGAAATTAAAAGAACTGTCAAGTTCAGTGGAGGAAGCCTGATGTTTCCCAGTCAAAGACGTTGGATACATGACCAGGATCGATGTAGTCTCAATGCTGAGCTATATGTGAGTATCCTACAAGATGAGTTACTTCGTTCAATAGAGTACTATGGGTGCGAAAAGGACGACATAGTGTTCTAGCAGACAATGACACGAAGTATGCGTCGAGATTGGTGAAGAAATGGTTCAATGACAATGAAGTAGAGGTGCTGGAATGGCCCCTACATTTCCCTGACCTCAACCTCATTGAACACTTGTGGGTAGAGTTGAAGAAAAAGCTGTATACATACCCAAATGAGTCGACAAGTATGCACCAACTTTGGGAATGTGTAGAAGAGACCTGGGATCAGATTTCGGTCGAGACATATTTGAATCTGATAGAGAGCTGCCTAGAAGTTTTTAGGCAGTGTTGAAAGCCAAAGGTGGATTTACAAAATACTAACAAAATAATACAAATTAAAATTTAGATTTTTAGGAGCAAAACAGTAACAATGCAGTGATGTGACAAGAATCTGCATAACTAAACATATGCAAAATAGTTGCAAGTAAAATTTATGTATGAGATGATTGTCTATAAAATTATTGTAGTCTCATGTTTGAAGTAGTAGTGGACGGTGAGACATGGAGTGTCACATCTCCGCCAAAACCTGCTCCTGTGACTTCTGCCGCCAGGTGCCAATGTATTCACTCTGCGGGCGGCGCTGGTGATAGAGTCGTCAGAACCAGAAGCTCTGGAAGGTGTGCTCTTTCCAGCCACGGAGGTTAGAGTGGCTGGGACCTATAGTACCATCCAGTCTGGCAGTATGGGTGTGTGTGCTTTCCAGCTGAAGTTATCAGCTCCCTACTCCAGCCAATTGAAGCTCACAACACCCTACTAAGGCTTACAGCTTGCTGGTGGAAGCTGCCAGAAATAGCTTAGTGTTCCCCTGGTTAGGTGTGATTCTTCTGCTCCTGTTTTGTTTAGTGCACTCCTGTTTTGACCCCGGCTTGTTTCTGACTATTCTTAGGATCCTGATTTTGTCCTTGACATGACCTCTTGGCTCTGACCCTGCTTGGGGACCATTCATACCCCTGGACGGCAGCCCTTCCATGGTAGCATTCCACTGGGACCTATTGTAAAACCAGATCCCTGTACAGGGGTTAATGGGTATTGGGATTTCTCTTTAGCCTGCCAGACGGAGTGGCTTGTGCCAAGTCTGTCCGAGGCAGCCTTTTGAACCTGTGGCCTTTGTCAGATATTAAATTATATCTGTCCAAAACAAATCATGGACCGCCTAAAAACGGTGGTGGATCAAATGCAAGACTTGGCCCATTTAGTCCAAGTTCTTACAGAGCAGATTCAGCATCAGGAATTCTCCCAAGCCCTTGCAGCACCTCCCTTGATTTTTCCGGAGCCCAAGGTAAACCTTGACCATTTTCAGCCGACCGTAAAGGCTGTCGTCTGTATTTCAGGCTCCTATACAGTGTCCATTTTAGGACATGATCAGATCTCAAAATCAAACATCAGAATGATGTCAGTTTGAGGCTAAATACCCTGTCTGAGAACTGATTCTGACGAGCGATTTTGATGAGTGACTCTGACAAGTGACTTTTACAACTGTAATAATAATAATAAAAAAACAGGTAACTGTTCGCTGATGGGACTTGAACCCAAAATTTTATGTCTCAAAGCCAGTGCATTAACCACTGAGCTATAAACTCAGTTGTCGAAACCTGGGAGTTCTATTTGGTTATATGATTTTCAGTGCAAACTTGTCTAAAACTCATTAGGACTTATGCACAGACTGCAAGCAAGCCAAATTCAAATGATGTTTGATTTTGATGTGTGAGTCTCATGTGTGACTTTCTTCAAACATCAGAATCAGAATCACAATGACTTTTAGTCACCCTGAGTATTTTCATGGTTCATCTCATAAGACAAGAAAAGCTATAAGCTAATATCACTTGACTGGATAGCTTAGTGATAAGGCATCAACCTCTGAAACTACAGTGTTAAGAGTTCAAATCCTCATAGGAATACATTTATTATTTTTTTTAATTATGACTATTTAGCACCCAAACTACAGGGGTGTTTTACTTTTAATATCTGACACTCTGATTGTCATCCTGATGTGTTAAGAGTTTCAGACACGCTGTCTATTTGCATGGTAAATTACATAGCCAAAGTAAATTGGGAGGCAATAATTTACTATATATCTATTTCCAAGTGACTTTATATTTGCATAATTTCTTAAAGGGGTCTAATGATAAAATGTCTTTATTGTAAATTTTTATTTCCATCCATCCAAGTACTGGCTGCAAACTCCCAATTTACTTTTGCTATGTAATTTACCATGCAAATAGACAGCGTGTCTGAAACTCTTAACACATCAGGATGACAATCAGAGTGACAGATATTAAAAGTAAAACACCCCTGTAGTTTGTGTGCTTAATAGCCATAATAAAAAAAAAATCTCATTCCTATTAGGATTTGAACTCTATCACTGTAGCTTCAGAGACTGATGCCTTACCATTAAGCTATCCAGTCAAGTGATACTAACTTATAGCTTTTCTTGTCTTATGAGATGAACCATGAAAATACTCAGGGTGACTAAAAGTCATTGTGATTCTGATTCTGATGTTTGAAGAAAGTCACACATCAGACTCACACATCAAAATCAAACATCATTTGAATTTGGCTTGTTTGCAGTCTGTGCATAAGTATCAATGAGTTTTAGACAAGTTTGCACTGAAAATCATATAACCAAATAGAACTCCTAGGCTTTTATAACTGAGTTTATAGCTCAGTGGTTAGTGCACTGGCTGTAGGACACACAATTTTGGGTTCAAGTCCCATCAGCGAACAGCTACTTCTTTTTTTTATTATTATTATTATTACAGTTGTAAAAGTCACTCGTCAGAATGACTCATCAAAATCACTCATCAAAATCAGTTCTCAGACAGGGTATTTAGCCTCAAACTGTCATCATTCTGATGTTTGATTTTGATATCTGATCATGTCCTAAAATGGACACTGTACTCCTACTTTCATCTGGTTCTGAGACTCAGCGTGTGGGAATTATCATATCCCTTCTGCAGGGAGACCCCCAGGTTTGGGCCTTCTCCCTACCCCGTGATGCCTCAGAACTTTCCACTGTAGACTTGTTTTTTTGAAGCCTTATGGCTCCTGTATGATTGCCCTGACCGAGTAGCTTTCACTGAAAGTAAATTAACTTCTGTCCATCAGGGGTGACGTCCTACTGAGGATTATTGGGCAGAGCTTCGGCATTGGGCCACAAACTCACAGTTGAATGACCAGACCCTTCGCTGTTGATTTCTTTCTGGTCTCTGACCAAGTTAAGGACATGTTGGTTCTGTCCCCCTCTCCTGACTTTCTTGATACTGCCATGTCCCTGGCTATCCATCTTGATAGGCATTTGTGCGAACGCAGACAGGAAAGCAATGCTGACCCTGTACCTTCTCCTAGAACTTGTGTACCTATTACCCTCAATGAGGAACCCATGCAGATTGGGGTGACTCACTCCCATCAACTACAAGGGATCAAGCAACACAAGCTGATTTTTGGTAACCACTGTGGAGAGTCTGGACGTCAGAGGTCTTCCTGCACAAGACAACCGCCACCAGAAAAATATCAGCATCCGGGTGGGCCACATAGGCACACAGGTATTTCCTTATAATTCTGCAAAATTATTGTTACCTGTTTGTTTATCTTATCTAGAAAAATCTGTCCAGCTTCAGGCCTTTTTGTTGATGCCAAGGTGGCAAATGATCTTGGTTTAACCTTGCTAAAATCATGTGTTCCTTTGAAAATCACTGATATTGATGATACATCTCTCACCCATGGCGTGGTGAAGTACGCCACTAAGGAGGTGTCCCTGCTTGTTGATACATTACATTTTGAATGTTTCATTTTTTGTCCTTGAGAACTTGTCCACGGCTGTGGTTTTGGGCATATCTTGGTTTCGTAAACATAACCCGGTCATTGACTGGCACCTAGGAGATATTGTGCGCTGGAGCCCTGAGTGTCAGCAGAAATGTATGTCCTTGTCGGTGAATCTGTCTAAAGCCATACCCAATGTGTAACAGGAATAGTGGTGGAACCACTGTGCTGTGGACCGAGGAGAGTCTGGAGGGGCGTGACTAGGCGAACACCTGACTCTTCGCTAGAGCCCCTGATGGTGGGGTTAGACTTGGCTCTAGATGAACACCAAGTGCTACTCCAGGACAGACCTCGGACACACGGCAGCTGATCCCTAAAGGGGCAGGTAGTTGGAATGACCTGGAAAGGGCAGACTTGTCTGATACTGGAAAGCACGGCAGGAATACTGAAAGACAAGGCAGGTGCAGGCAGGTACGGCTAGTATACAGATGTGCAGGCAGTTAAGGCTGGTATACAGACTGGTACAGCAGGTACAGGCAGGTACAACTGGCATGGCAGGTATACAGGTGGGCACCGCAGTTGCAGGCTGGTATGGGTAGTATACAGGCAGGTACAGGCAGGTACTAGAATATAAACTAGGACAGGTGACCTGAGAACTAGCAAGCATGCAAACAAGCATTGCTTAGGCACCTCCCAACAGGTGGACGTGCCTTAAATAATAAATGTCTCCCAGCCATTGGCTGGGGATGTTGTAGGATGGCGCGCGCTGTCTCTTTAAGATACGGGGAGTGCGCCCTAAGCATAGTGCTCGGGATCTGCCAGGTGTGCACAGACCCCGGCAAGCAGGAGCAGGAAGAGGACTTGCGCACTGAGGGCCAGGGCAGTGAGTAAGTCGGTGCATACCCTATCTAGTAGTTGCATTCAGGAGCAGAGAAGACTTTGGAAAAGAAACAGGTCACCATACGACTGGAAGGAGACTTCTGAGTGAGAACGGCTTTGGCCCCAGATGAAGAAGCATCCACCTCCAAAAAGAACTGCTTATTATGGTCAGGTCGCTGCAGCACCGGAGCAGAGGAGATGGCCTGTTTCAGTTAGACAAAGGAGTTTTCAGCCTCTGGGGTCCACACTCACGGGTTTGCTCCCTTTCGGGTCAGGGCAGTAATAGGGGCGGTCCTAGAGAAGAAATGTGGAATCAACTGGCAGTAGTAATTAGCAAATCCAAGAAACCACTGGATAGCTTTCATGCCGTCTTTTTGGGGCCACTTCACGTTGGCAGACACCTTCTCGGGATCAATCCTCAGCTTGATCTCAAAGACGATGTACCACAGGAAAGGAAGAGTTGGTTGCTCAAAGACGCACTTCTCAAATTTGGCGTACAAACGGTTCTTCCTTAATCTCAGAAGCAGGCGGACATCCCTCTTTTGTATGGGCAGATCGGGAGAGAACACCAATATGTCGTCCTGGTAGACCACTACACACAAGTAGAGAAGATCCCGGAAGATATCGTTCACCAGTTCTTGAAAGACTGCGGGGCATTACAGAGCCCAAACGGCATTACGCAATACTGATAATAACCATGGCAGGTGTTAAATGAAGTCTTCCACTCGTCCCTCTGGCGTATACAGATCAGGTTATACGCCTCCCGCAGGTCAAGTTTAGTAAAGACTCTGGAACCTTTGAGACGATCAAATAACTCTGATATGAGGGGCAGAGGATATTTACTCTTGATCGTTATTTGGTTGAGACCCCTATACTCAATACAGGGACGAAGAGAGCCGTCCTTTTTCTTTACAAAGAAGAAACCTGCTCCAGCTGGGGACGATAACTTCCGGATAAATCCCCTGACAAGGTTCTCATTCATATGTTCGGACATGGCTCAGGTCTCAACCTGAAACAGATGGTAGATACGGCCTCATGGAGGAGAAGAGCCAGGGAAAAGGTCAATAGGGCAGTCATACAGCCTGTGTGGTGGTATCATCACCGCCTCTTTCTTATCGAAGACATCCACGTAAGACCAATAAGTGGGAGGCAAGCCATGTACGTTTAATGGTGTAGCCGGAGGTCGAGCAGGATGAATGGGGACAAGACATCTCTCGTGACAGGCCTGACCCCAGCAAAGTACTTCTCTGGATTTCCAATCCAAGACAGGCTCATGTTTTCGTAGCCATGGCAGGAGCAGAGCATGGGACAGACCTGATAGCACATAAAGAGGGATCTTCTCTGAGTGCAACATTCCTACCCGAAGTTCTACAGGCTTGGAGACGAAAAGAATGGTCTCTGATAGAGGTATCCCATCCACAGATGATACCATCAAAGGACTGTGTAGATGTTGGATGGGGATTTGATACCAATCCTCAACAGCCTGTTGAATGAAATTTCCTGAGGAACCAGAGTCCAGGAAGGCCAATTCAACTAAACAGATGTTGCCATAGGAAACGGATACTGACAGAGTCAGTGGAGGACAGGAGTAGTCCTCGCCCAGGGTAGCCTCTCCAACAGACCCTAGGCTTTGGTGTTTCCCAGTTTTTCAGGGCATGAGTGGATTAAATGTTTGGGACTGTCGCAATAGAAGCACCTCCCCTCGGCACGACAGACCTCCTGGCAATGCTTCGCCAGCTTCATAAGGTCAATTTGCATGGATTCAGAGAAGGGTGTCAAAGCAGAGGTCTGCAGCATGATCGACCTTTGAAAGGTAGGAGCCAAACGCACAGATCTTTTCTCAGAGGTTACTTCCTTGGAGCGTTCCTGAAACCTGATGTCGATCCAAATAGCCAGGGACATCAGGTCATCTAGCGAGGTGGGAATATCACGACCAGCCTGCTCGTCCTTAATTATCCCATAAAGGCCCCCACAGAAGGTAGCCACCAGCACCTCGTTCCAGGCAAGTTTGGAGGACAGAGTACGAAATCAGATGGAGTACTGGCCCACTGTGAGGTTTCCCTGGCGCAATCTCAGGAGGGAGGATGCTGCAGAGGAAATGCGACCAGGCTCATCCAAATACCTTGCAGAAAGCTTCGCCAGTAAGATGAGACATGATGAATGCCACTTTGGCCTGATTTGAAGCGAACTGATGTGCCAAGAGCTCAAAGTGCAGTGTGCATTGATTAATGAATCCTCGGAACATAGTAGGATCTCTGTCATAAGGTAGTGGAGCCGACAGCCGGGGCCCAGAACCAGGAACATAGATGGTAGTCTGGTGAGTCATGGCTGAGGATGCCACAGCTTGGACAGGACCGGATGTGGCCACAGATGTTAGTGTGTCCAAGCAGGTGGTCATTGTTGTCAGATAGGAAAAGATTTTGTCCTGCTGGTTTTTCTGACAGGAGACTTTCTGGTACAGGTTGGCAATAGAGGAAGATTGAGAGCCAGCGGATTCCATGGCTTGAGAGAACTTTAACGGGAATAGTGGTGGAACCACTGTGCCGTGGACTGAGGAGAGCCTGAAGGGGCATCACTAGGAGAACACCTGACTCTTCGCTAGAGCCCCTGATGGTGGGGTTAGACTTGGCTCCAGATGGATGCCAAGTCCTACTCCAAGCCAGATCTCGGGCACATGGCAGCTGACCCCCAAAGGGGCAGGTAGTTGGAATGGCCTGGAAAGGGCAGATTTGGCTGGTACAGTGCAGGCAGTAACGGCTGGTATACAGACTGGCATGGCAGGTGCAGGCAGGTACGGTTGGTAAACAGACTGGCAAGGCAGGTGCAAGCACTTACGGCTGGTATACAGAAAGGATGTAATTCCCGGGACTCATGTGTTCAGTGAATAATTGCTCTTTTATTTCATTCCCAATTGCAATGACATTTTCAAGAAAAAAAACATACTATCGCACAATTAAAATACCAAGAATGGAACAGGTGATAATTCCTAGGAGGGGTGGTAACATTAAGACAATGCTCCTCCGAAAGGAGTCGTATTGGATACATAATCTAAAAACGTTATCCCCGAACGGATTATGGAATAAATCGCATTATATGAAATTTGATTTTTATTTTTCCCTTAGATTTTTTTGTGTTTAAAAAATATATTCCTTTTTTCTAGACAACGTTGTCGCGTTGATTGAATATTGATGAGTCACTACGTGATGAAATATCAAGTGGAGGATATTTGCTGAGGAGGCAATATAGGGATGATAGTTGAGACAGGGTGATGCTAGACCAGACTAGGAGGTCTCCACTTCCCCCCTTTCCCTAGTGTCTGGGCTCCCTTTCCTTTTTCCCTCTGTGTTGCACTAAGTCTTCCCCTCACCTGGCGTGACAGATGGACAGTAGAGGATTGGAAACAGGTGATTTGGAGCGATGAGACAAAAGTCAATAGACTAGACTCTAATGGGTGCAAATGTATCTGGAAGAAATAAGGGGAAAAGGGGTTAATGGATTGAGAAATTAAAAGAACTGTCAAGTTCAGTGGAGGAAGCCTGATGTTTCCCAGTCAAAGACGTTGGATACATGACCAGGATCGATGTAGTCTCAATGCTGAGCTATATGTGAGTATCCTACAAGATGAGTTACTTCGTTCAATAGAGTACTATGGGTGCGAAAAGGACGACATAGTGTTCTAGCAGACAATGACACGAAGTATGCGTCGAGATTGGTGAAGAAATGGTTCAATGACAATGAAGTAGAGGTGCTGGAATGGCCCCTACATTTCCCTGACCTCAACCTCATTGAACACTTGTGGGTAGAGTTGAAGAAAAAGCTGTATACATACCCAAATGAGTCGACAAGTATGCACCAACTTTGGGAATGTGTAGAAGAGACCTGGGATCAGATTTCGGTCGAGACATATTTGAATCTGATAGAGAGCTGCCTAGAAGTTTTTAGGCAGTGTTGAAAGCCAAAGGTGGATTTACAAAATACTAACAAAATAATACAAATTAAAATTTAGATTTTTAGGAGCAAAACAGTAACAATGCAGTGATGTGACAAGAATCTGCATAACTAAACATATGCAAAATAGTTGCAAGTAAAATTTATGTATGAGATGATTGTCTATAAAATTATTGTAGTCTCATGTTTGAAGTAGTAGTGGACGGTGAGACATGGAGTGTCACATCTCCGCCAAAACCTGCTCCTGTGACTTCTGCCGCCAGGTGCCAATGTATTCACTCTGCGGGCGGCGCTGGTGATAGAGTCGTCAGAACCAGAAGCTCTGGAAGGTGTGCTCTTTCCAGCCACGGAGGTTAGAGTGGCTGGGACCTATAGTACCATCCAGTCTGGCAGTATGGGTGTGTGTGCTTTCCAGCTGAAGTTATCAGCTCCCTACTCCAGCCAATTGAAGCTCACAACACCCTACTAAGGCTTACAGCTTGCTGGTGGAAGCTGCCAGAAATAGCTTAGTGTTCCCCTGGTTAGGTGTGATTCTTCTGCTCCTGTTTTGTTTAGTGCACTCCTGTTTTGACCCCGGCTTGTTTCTGACTATTCTTAGGATCCTGATTTTGTCCTTGACATGACCTCTTGGCTCTGACCCTGCTTGGGGACCATTCATACCCCTGGACGGCAGCCCTTCCATGGTAGCATTCCACTGGGACCTATTGTAAAACCAGATCCCTGTACAGGGGTTAATGGGTATTGGGATTTCTCTTTAGCCTGCCAGACGGAGTGGCTTGTGCCAAGTCTGTCCGAGGCAGCCTTTTGAACCTGTGGCCTTTGTCAGATATTAAATTATATCTGTCCAAAACAAATCATGGACCGCCTAAAAACGGTGGTGGATCAAATGCAAGACTTGGCCCATTTAGTCCAAGTTCTTACAGAGCAGATTCAGCATCAGGAATTCTCCCAAGCCCTTGCAGCACCTCCCTTGATTTTTCCGGAGCCCAAGGTAAACCTTGACCATTTTCAGCCGACCGTAAAGGCTGTCGTCTGTATTTCAGGCTCCTATACAGTGTCCATTTTAGGACATGATCAGATCTCAAAATCAAACATCAGAATGATGTCAGTTTGAGGCTAAATACCCTGTCTGAGAACTGATTCTGACGAGCGATTTTGATGAGTGACTCTGACAAGTGACTTTTACAACTGTAATAATAATAATAAAAAAACAGGTAACTGTTCGCTGATGGGACTTGAACCCAAAATTTTATGTCTCAAAGCCAGTGCATTAACCACTGAGCTATAAACTCAGTTGTCGAAACCTGGGAGTTCTATTTGGTTATATGATTTTCAGTGCAAACTTGTCTAAAACTCATTAGGACTTATGCACAGACTGCAAGCAAGCCAAATTCAAATGATGTTTGATTTTGATGTGTGAGTCTCATGTGTGACTTTCTTCAAACATCAGAATCAGAATCACAATGACTTTTAGTCACCCTGAGTATTTTCATGGTTCATCTCATAAGACAAGAAAAGCTATAAGCTAATATCACTTGACTGGATAGCTTAGTGATAAGGCATCAACCTCTGAAACTACAGTGTTAAGAGTTCAAATCCTCATAGGAATACATTTATTATTTTTTTTAATTATGACTATTTAGCACCCAAACTACAGGGGTGTTTTACTTTTAATATCTGACACTCTGATTGTCATCCTGATGTGTTAAGAGTTTCAGACACGCTGTCTATTTGCATGGTAAATTACATAGCCAAAGTAAATTGGGAGGCAATAATTTACTATATATCTATTTCCAAGTGACTTTATATTTGCATAATTTCTTAAAGGGGTCTAATGATAAAATGTCTTTATTGTAAATTTTTATTTCCATCCATCCAAGTACTGGCTGCAAACTCCCAATTTACTTTTGCTATGTAATTTACCATGCAAATAGACAGCGTGTCTGAAACTCTTAACACATCAGGATGACAATCAGAGTGACAGATATTAAAAGTAAATTACCCCTGTAGTTTGTGTGCTTAATAGCCATAATAAAAAAAAAATCTCATTCCTATTAGGATTTGAACTCTATCACTGTAGCTTCAGAGACTGATGCCTTACCATTAAGCTATCCAGTTAAGTGATACTAACTCATAGCTTTTCTTGTCTTATGAGATGAACCATGAAAATACTCAGGGTGACTAAAAGTCATTGTGATTCTGATTCTGATGTTTGAAGAAAGTCACACATCAGACTCACACATCAAAATCAAACATCATTTGAATTTGGCTTGTTTGCAGTCTGTGCATAAGTATCAATGAGTTTTAGACAAGTTTGCACTGAAAATCATATAACCAAATAGAACTCCTAGGCTTTTATAACTGAGTTTATAGCTCAGTGGTTAGTGCACTGGCTGTAGGACACACAATTTTGGGTTCAAGTCCCATCAGCGAACAGCTACTTCTTTTTTTTATTATTATTATTATTACAGTTGTAAAAGTCACTCGTCAGAATGACTCATCAAAATCACTCATCAAAATCAGTTCTCAGACAGGGTATTTAGCCTCAAACTGTCATCATTCTGATGTTTGATTTTGATATCTGATCATGTCCTAAAATGGACACTGTACTCCTACTTTCATCTGGTTCTGAGACTCAGCGTGTGGGAATTATCATATCCCTTCTGCAGGGAGACCCCCAGGTTTGGGCCTTCTCCCTACCCCGTGATGCCTCAGAACTTTCCACTGTAGACTTGTTTTTTTGAAGCCTTATGGCTCCTGTATGATCGCCCTGACCGAGTAGCTTTCACTGAAAGTAAATTAACTTCTCTCCATCAGGGGTGACGTCCTACTGAGGATTATTGGGCAGAGCTTCGGCATTGGGCCACAAACTCACAGTTGAATGACCAGACCCTTCGCTGTTGATTTCTTTCTGGTCTCTGACCAAGTTAAGGACATGTTGGTTCTGTCCCCCTCTCCTGACTTTCTTGATACTGCCATGTCCCTGGCTATCCATCTTGATAGGCATTTGTGCGAACGCAGACAGGAAAGCAATGCTGACCCTGTACCTTCTCCTAGAACTTGTGTACCTATTACCCTCAATGAGGAACCCATGCAGATTGGGGTGACTCACTCCCATCAACTACAAGGGATCAAGCAACACAAGCTGATTTTTGGTAACCACTGTGGAGAGTCTGGACGTCAGAGGTCTTCCTGCACAAGACAACCGCCACCAGAAAAATATCAGCATCCGGGTGGGCCACATAGGCACACAGGTATTTCCTTATAATTCTGCAAAATTATTGTTACCTGTTTGTTTATCTTATCTAGAAAAATCTGTCCAGCTTCAGGCCTTTATGTTGATGCCAAGGTGGCAAATGATCTTGGTTTAACCTTGCTAAAATCATGTGTTCCTTTGAAAATCACTGATATTGATGATACATCTCTCACCCATGGCGTGGTGAAGTACGCCACTAAGGAGGTGTCCCTGCTTGTTGATACATTACATTTTGAATGTTTCATTTTTTGTCCTTGAGAACTTGTCCACGGCTGTGGTTTTGGGCATATCTTGGTTTCGTAAACATAACCCGGTCATTGACTGGCACCTAGGAGATATTGTGCGCTGGAGCCCTGAGTGTCAGCAGAAATGTATGTCCTTGTCGGTGAATCTGTCTAAAGCCATACCCAATGTGTAACAGGAATAGTGGTGGAACCACTGTGCTGTGGACCGAGGAGAGTCTGGAGGGGCGTGACTAGGCGAACACCTGACTCTTCGCTAGAGCCCCTGATGGTGGGGTTAGACTTGGCTCTAGATGAACACCAAGTGCTACTCCAGGACAGACCTCGGACACACGGCAGCTGATCCCTAAAGGGGCAGGTAGTTGGAATGACCTGGAAAGGGCAGACTTGTCTGATACTGGCAAGCACGGCAGGAATACTGAAAGACAAGGCAGGTGCAGGCAGGTACGGCTACTATACAGATGTGCAGGCAGTTAAGGCTGGTATACAGACTGGTACAGCAGGTACAGGCAGGTACAACTGGCATGGCAGGTATACAGGTGGGCACCGCAGTTGCAGGCTGGTATGGGTAGTATACAGGCAGGTACAGGCAGGTACTAGAATATAAACTAGGACAGGTGACCTGAGAACTAGCAAGCATGCAAACAAGCATTGCTTAGGCACCTCCCAACAGGTGGACGTGCCTTAAATAATAAATGTCTCCCAGCCATTGGCTGGGGATGTTGTAGGATGGCGCGCGCTGTCTCTTTAAGATACGGGGAGTGCGCCCTAAGCATAGTGCTCGGGATCTGCCAGGTGTGCACAGACCCCGGCAAGCAGGAGCAGGAAGAGGACTTGCGCACCGAGGGCCAGGGCAGTGAGTAAGTCGGTGCATACCCTATCTAGTAGTTGCATTCAGGAGCAGAGAAGACTTTGGAAAAGAAACAGGTCACCATACGACTGGAAGGAGACTTCTGAGTGAGAACGGCTTTGGCCCCAGATGAAGAAGCATCCACCTCCAAAAAGAACTGCTTATTATGGTCAGGTCGCTGCAGCACCGGAGCAGAGGAGATGGCCTGTTTCAGTTAGACAAAGGAGTTTTCAGCCTCTGGGGTCCACACTCACGGGTTTGCTCCCTTTCGGGTCAGGGCAGTAATAGGGGCGGTCCTAGAGAAGAAATGTGGAATCAACTGGCAGTAGTAATTAGCGAATCCAAGAAACCACTGGATAGCTTTCATGCCGTCTTTTTGGGGCCACTTCACGTTGGCAGACACCTTCTCGGGATCAATCCTCAGCTTGATCTCAAAGACGATGTACCACAGGAAAGGAAGAGTTGGTTGCTCAAAGACGCACTTCTCAAATTTGGCGTACAAACGGTTCTTCCTTAATCTCAGAAGCAGGCGGACATCCCTCTTTTGTATGGGCAGATCGGGAGAGAACACCAATATGTCATCCTGGTAGACCACTACACACAAGTAGAGAAGATCCCAGAAGATATCGTTCACCAGTTCTTGAAAGACTGCGGGGCATTACAGAGCCCAAACGGCATTACGCAATACTGATAATAACCATGGCAGGTGTTAAATGAAGTCTTCCACTCGTCCCTCTGGCGTATACAGATCAGGTTATACGCCTCCCGCAGGTCAAGTTTAGTAAAGACTCTGGAACCTTTGAGACGATCAAATAACTCTGATATGAGGGGCAGAGGATATTTACTCTTGATCGTTATTTGGTTGAGACCCCTATACTCAATACAGGGACGAAGAGAGCCGTCCTTTTTCTTTACAAAGAAGAAACCTGCTCCAGCTGGGGACGATAACTTCCGGATAAATCCCCTGACAAGGTTCTCGTTCATATGTTCGGACATGGCTCAGGTCTCAACCTGAAACAGATGGTAGATACGGCCTCATGGAGGAGAAGAGCCAGGGAAAAGGTCAATAGGGCAGTCATACAGCCTGTGTGGTGGTATCATCACCGCCTCTTTCTTATCGAAGACATCCACGTAAGACCAATAAGTGGGAGGCAAGCCATGTACGTTTAATGGTGTAGCCGGAGGTCGAGCAGGATGAATGGGGACAAGACATCTCTCGTGACAGGCCTGACCCCAGCAAAGTACTTCTCTGGATTTCCAATCCAAGACAGGCTCATGTTTTCGTAGCCATGGCAGGAGCAGAGCATGGGACAGACCTGATAGCACATAAAGAGGGATCTTCTCTGAGTGCAACATTCCTACCCGAAGTTCTACAGGCTTGGAGACGAAAAGAATGGTCTCTGATAGAGGTATCCCATCCACAGATGATACCATCAAAGGACTGTGTAGATGTTGGATGGGGATTTGATACCACTCCTCAACAGCCTGTTGAATGAAATTTCCTGAGGAACCAGAGTCCAGGAAGGCCAATTCAACTAAACAGATGTTGCCATAGGAAACGGATACTGACAGAGTCAGTGGAGGACAGGAGTAGTCCTCGCCCAGGGTAGCCTCTCCAACAGACCCTAGGCTTTGGTGTTTCCCAGTTTTTCAGGGCATGAGTGGATTAAATGTTTGGGACTGTCGCAATAGAAGCACCTCCCCTCGGCACGACAGACCTCCTGGCAATGCTTCGCCAGCTTCATAAGGTCAATTTGCATGGATTCAGAGAAGGGTGTCAAAGCAGAGGTCTGCAGCATGATCGACCTTTGAAAGGTAGGAGCCAAACGCACAGATCTTTTCTCAGAGGTTACTTCCTTGGAGCGTTCCTGAAACCTGATGTCGATCCAAATAGCCAGGGACATCAGGTCATCTAGCGAGGTGGGAATATCACGACCAGCCTGCTCGTCCTTAATTATCCCATAAAGGCCCCCACAGAAGGTAGCCACCAGCACCTCGTTCCAGGCAAGTTTGGAGGACAGAGTACGAAATCAGATGGAGTACTGGCCCACTGTGAGGTTTCCCTGGCGCAATCTCAGGAGGGAGGATGCTGCAGAGGAAATGCGACCAGGCTCATCCAAATACCTTGCAGAAAGCTTCGCCAGTAAGATGAGACATGATGAATGCCACTTTGGCCTGATTTGAAGCGAACTGATGTGCCAAGAGCTCAAAGTGCAGTGTGCATTGATTAATGAATCCTCGGAACATAGTAGGATCTCTGTCATAAGGTAGTGGAGCCGACAGCCGGGGCCCAGAACCAGGAACATAGATGGTAGTCTGGTGAGTCATGGCTGAGGATGCCACAGCTTGGACAGGACCGGATGTGGCCACAGATGTTAGTGTGTCCAAGCAGGTGGTCATTGTTGTCAGATAGGAAAAGATTTTGTCCTGCTGGTTTTTCTGACAGGAGACTTTCTGGTACAGGTTGGCAATAGAGGAAGATTGAGAGCCAGCGGATTCCATGGCTTGAGAGAACTTTAACGGGAATAGTGGTGGAACCACTGTGCCGTGGACTGAGGAGAGCCTGAAGGGGCATCACTAGGAGAACACCTGACTCTTCGCTAGAGCCCCTGATGGTGGGGTTAGACTTGGCTCCAGATGGATGCCAAGTCCTACTCCAAGCCAGATCTCGGGCACATGGCAGCTGACCCCCAAAGGGGCAGGTAGTTGGAATGGCCTGGAAAGGGCAGATTTGGCTGGTACAGTGCAGGCAGTAACGGCTGGTATACAGACTGGCATGGCAGGTGCAGGCAGGTACGGTTGGTAAACAGACTGGCAAGGCAGGTGCAAGCACTTACGGCTGGTATACAGAAAGGATGTAATTCCCGGGACTCATGTGTTCAGTGAATAATTGCTCTTTTATTTCATTCCCAATTGCAATGACATTTTCAAGAAAAAAAACATACTATCGCACAATTAAAATACCAAGAATGGAACAGGTGATAATTCCTAGGAGGGGTGGTAACATTAAGACAATGCTCCTCCGAAAGGAGTCGTATTGGATACATAATCTAAAAACGTTATCCCCGAACGGATTATGGAATAAATCGCATTATATGAAATTTGATTTTTATTTTTCCCTTAGATTTTTTTGTGTTTAAAAAATATATTCCTTTTTTCTAGACAACGTTGTCGCGTTGATTGAATATTGATGAGTCACTACGTGATGAAATATCAAGTGGAGGATATTTTTATCTCAAAAATTCTTATAAGATAATTTGCATATGATACAATATAATGAGATAATCATGTTTCAACTCAATATTAGCAAATTGAATAAATAATAAATTTAATAGACGAGAACCAGTTTAAAAGAACTAATGGAATAAATTTGATATACTATAGTATCATAAAAAAAACTGTTTGTATGGTATATGATTCATCAATATAGTTCTGAATAATTATATCTAATGCAATGATGTCTATGCAATCATGAATAATGCTATTTTCTCTTGTTTTATGTATTTTTTGAATTATGTTATATGGGATTTATACATAAAGAATTATATTGGGTAGGCGTGTTTTTTTGTTTTGCATATGATGTCACTTCCGAGGTGTAATTGTAGCACCCCGAGGACTCGGCTGCTACAGGGGTATTGCACCTCAGACCAGAGGTGTGGTATTCCACTCCCGGGTAAGGATGGAGTGTGGAACTGGGCTCAGATAGCTGCATGCACCACACTCACCCCATTTCCGGGGGACAGATCAACGGTACTCCCACCAGATAGATGTGCAGGTACGACAGCTTCTGTCCCTGGCTGGAGTGGGGAGTTGGGAGGAACATCCTAGTGGTGTAGGAGCAGATAGGGGAGGGACTCTGGGCATAGGTAGGAGCCCATTGGGTGCTTGTCACCTGGGCTCGGGTGTCAGAGGGAGTATATAAGGTGGGCACCATCTTAGGACAGGGTCTTTTGGGTCTGCTCTGTGCAGAGAGGAGCTCAGCCAGAGAGGGCTGACAGGGAGCTGTGGCTCTGTCTGGGCCCAGCTCCAGAGCCAGGCCTGAAGCAGAGAGAGAGAGAGAGAGATGGAAAAAGGAGGAAGAAGAGAGACGCAAGGAAAGGCCCAGAGACGAAAGCATAGAGGGAACCCTGAGATCCCACGAGAGAACGGAAACGGGTGAAGGGTTGGCAGAGCAGGGTACCGGATCCCAAACTGGTGGAGGCCAATTATCCTTAGCCAGGAACCGGAGGTCGTGGACAAGTTTTGGCGCGACCCCTCGCCATATCCACCAGGAAGGCATACCACGTATAGGGTCAGGGAAGCCGGGAAAGGTTTCACCACCAGAAGGCCCGAGGGAGCTGGACAAAGGTGGATCCCTGGTGGGGACGGCCAGTAGGAAGGAAGAGAGGGGAGCTCAGGACCACGCTCTGGAACTGCCTGGGAGTTGGCCGAGTCCCTGACCTGGTGGACGCAGCACGACTCGGGTGGTCCTACTGTGCACGGGCGACCTGGTAAAGAACTGTGAGTAAAGCTTTTGAAACTGCACTTCAAGCCTCCGTGTTTCGTCGTCGCACCTGCACCATCAGTACTGGGACACCCGCACCATCACTCCCATTGTCATCTCTAACATAGCTGCCCTGAGGCCATACCCCTCCCGTTGGGGGTTATACCATCCACGCTGCACATCCGAACCACCGGCCTCAGCGGACTGCCCTGCAGCGGCGGCTTCATAGCCGCATTCAACGGGTGGCGTAGTCGGACACTAATACCATCATATCAATAACGCCACTTAGTTTGACACCCTGGGCACGGACCGGGTCACCGCCACGAGGACTACTACCCCTATCTGATCCGGCTCCGGGTATTCCCCGCATGCGCAACGCTACACAAACATGGCCCAGGGGGCGCGTCAACTTTGGCGTAGTCGGCAGGATTACGTGCCCGCAACCACCGGGTACTGCGTGCCTGAAGAAAAGTTCATATATACCTCAAAAAGAAGTCTCCCGCCAATTCCAGAGGGTTCCCGCCATCGGACGCCATCTGGGGTCGTTTCCCGCCGTTTGCCCGCCATCTGCAGTCTTTGCCCGCCATCCACGGAGTTTCCCGCCATAGGGAGACGATTCCCGCCATCTTGGACAGTTTCCCGCCCTGGCAGAGCGAACGCCATTGTGGGCGTGCCAGAGGGTGGCAAGAGACCACCTCCCATCGTGGGCGCGGTCCCAGAAGAGCGCCAAAAGCGGAGACCACCCCCACCAGCCGAGACTACCACCATGGAAATGTCCATCAAAGTGGGGGGTCTGCCCCTGAAACTGACTGTCACTAAGTTGCCCTGGGACCACTCCCAAGGGGGGCGGATAGAGAACAAAACAGAGAGGATGGGTGCGGCCTGGAGGAGTCTGGACACATCGCACCCGGAGATGGAGGAAGAGTCGAGCAGCACTGACCCTGTGGTCCGGAACCTGTTGCAGGCTGCCACCCCAGAAGGCCTGGTGGAGATCCTGGCACAGCTCCCCAGAGATCGGGAGCGTGCACAGACCGCGCTGGAAGCCTTGGCCCGGAAGATGGCCCGAGTACAGCAGGAAGCACTGGCCGAATGGAGGAGGGAGATGGCCCAGCAGGCTGGAACCCGCCAGCAGAGGACGCCACCCGCAACGTGGAGCAAGTCTGCCCCTGAGGATGGTGCAGGAGGGACGAAGGCCGGAGACGACGCCGCGGAGGGAGCCGCAGGGATGGAAGCAGGTAATGGGGACGTCATCACCCCGAGCCCAGTAGCCGTAAGCCTGCCCCAGCTCCCCGTCGCAGAGCCCGAAGTCACCCTCATTGCGCCCGTTGCCGCACCGCCACTGCTCCCAACTAGGCCTCAAGCGGCCGGAGCCGCGGTCACGCCCCCTTCCGCGCCACGCCCCTTGACCCTGAGCGCGGCAAAAGAGGAAGTGCCACCGGCCTGGTCGCAAGGCCGAGTGCCTCCGGGCGCCGCGGTCTCCACAGCGCCCTTTACCTCCACTGTGCCACCGGCCTGGTCGCAAGGCCTGGTGCATCCGGGCGCCGTTACCCCTCCAGCGCCCTCTTCCCCAAAGGTGCCATACCTGGACCCAAAAAGGATGCCTCCGGCCTGGACACAAGGCCGAGTACCTCCGGGCGCCGCTGCCCCCACAGAACCATCAACCTCCACAGTGCTGCCCCTGGGCGAAGATCTCTTCGCGCAGCATACTAGCCCGGACGGGCTGCCCTTCGTGTGGCCACCGGAGTACATCAACCCCCGACTCCGGAGGGAACGGCCCCTGTGTGAGCCTCTAATCCCAGCTCCGGCGCCCGCCAAAATTGTTCCGCTCCCGTTGGAAGAGGCCCAATTCGCATGGGATCCGACCGGTGAGGACCTCATGGGGTTCACCCAAGAGACCCGGGCGGCCGCAGCCCAGCGGGAGGAGTGCTGCCGTCAGCAACTAGAGGTCTTCGGGAGAGAACGACGAGAGAGGCGGATCCGCGAAGAACAGCTGCAGGTCCGGAGTGCGGAGCAGAAACGCCGAGCCCGACGAAACCCCCGTGCGGCCCACGGTCCCCGCGCCATCGGGACCGTAATAAAGTTCCAGTTGGAGCATGGCTGGGGCTTTATCCGGGATCACCGAACCCCCGGCGACGTCTTTGTCACCCGCAGGGATGTCGAAAGCCACCTGCCGGAGGGACATCGCGGACGTGACCTCTACCCGGGTGATGAGGTCACCTTCACCCGGCATCAGTGTGCCAAAGGACCATACGCCCTTCACGTGCACCGGTTGACGGAGGAGGAGATACAATATGAGGAAAGCCAAGAGGACCCGGACGGGTCTGAAGACTACCCTCGGGAGGAAACAAGGAGAGGACACCGCTACTGAAGGGAAGTAGCATAAACAAAGTACTGTATATAGTTACCCGTAAGGGTACTTGACATGCTGCTAATTGAAGTCTGGTCCCCGTTGGGACTAGTGTGGAACTGTTTAAAGAACTGTTTCCTGTGTGCCCCTATCCATTACCAGGCTGAGGACTGTGAGCAGCCATTCCCCTATTCCCACTGGCCGAGGACTGAGAGCGGCCATACCCTGTAAATAGTTGCGCTTCTTAAGGCGCTCCCTACTGGTTTTATAGAGGAACTGCGTTTCTACTTTAGAACTAGAGACTGTTGCACTTTACCTGGTCACAAGTTGCACGGTGGCCAGAGATCAAGAACGTGTTGATCAAGAATGTTTTACATGAAAAAGTTTTTATGATGCTAAGAGAGTTAATGGTATTTTCTGATAGTGTTTTCGTAATGTTTTATACCCGTAAAGTTAAAAGAAGAAAAGAGTACCTCCCATAAAGGGATGAGTTCATAAGTTAGTATCTTATGTGTGAGTGCACTTTAAAATTTTTGTATGTTGTAATTTGCTTTTGCTCTATTCCAGCCCGAGGACGTGCTGTGATTTACCAGGGGGGAATGTAGCACCCCGAGGACTCGGCTGCTACAGGGGTATTGCACCTCAGACCAGAGGTGTGGTATTCCACTCCCGGGTAAGGATGGAGTGTGGAACTGGGCTCAGATAGCTGCATGCACCACACTCACCCCATTTCCGGGGGACAGATCAACGGTACTCCCACCAGATAGATGTGCAGGTACGACAGCTTCTGTCCCTGGCTGGAGTGGGGAGGGGGAGGAACATCCTAGTGGTGTAGGAGCAGATAGGGGAGGGACTCTGGGCATAGGTAGGAGCCCATTGGGTGCTTGTCACCTGGGCTCAGGTGTCAGAGGGAGTATATAAGGTGGGCACCATCTTAGGACAGTGTCTTTTGGGTCTGCTCTGTGCAGAGAGGAGCTCAGCCAGAGAGGGCTGACAGGGAGCTGTGGCTCCGTCTGGGCCCAGCTCCAGAGCCAGGCCTGAAGCAGAGAGAGAGAGAGAGAGAAGGAAAAAGGAGAAAGAAGAGAGACGCAAGGAAAGGCCCAGAGACGAAAGCATAGAGGGAACCCTGAGATCCCACGAGAGAACAGAAACGGGTGAAGGGTTGGCAGAGTAGGGTACCGGATCCCAAACTGGTGGAGGCCAATTATCCTTAGCCAGGAACCGGAGGTCGTGGACAAGTTTTGGCGCGACCCCTCGCCATATCCACCAGGAAGGCATACCACGTATAGGGTCAGGGAAGCCGGGAAAGGTTTCACCACCAGAAGGCCCGAGGGAGCTGGACAAAGGTGGATCCCTGGTGGGGACGGCCAGTAGGAAGGAAGAGAGGGGAGCTCAGGACCACGCTCTGGAACTGCCTGGGAGTTGGCCGAGTCCCTGACCTGGTGGACGCAGCACGACTCGGGTGGTCCTACTGTGCACGGGCGACCTGGTAAAGAACTGTGAGTAAAGCTTTTGAAACTGCACTTCAAGCCTCCGTGTTTCGTCGTCGCACCTGCACCATCAGTACTGGGACACCCGCACCATCACTCCCATTGTCATCTCTAACATAGCTGCCCTGAGGCCATACCCCTCCCGTTGGGGGTTATACCATCCACGCTGCACATCCGAACCACCGGCCTCAGCGGACTGCCCTGCAGCGGCGGCTTCATAGCCGCATTCAACGGGTGGCGTAGTCGGACACTAATACCATCATATCAATAACGCCACTTAGTTTGACACCCTGGGCACGGACCGGGTCACCGCCACGAGGACTACTACCCCTATCTGATCCGGCTCCGGGTATTCCCCGCGTGCGCAACGCTACACAAACATGGCCCAGGGGGCGCGTCATAATCCTTTATAAACTAGTGATAGTATGATGACTACATTGTTGAAAAAAACCTGGGATAGGCTGAAACGTCACATTGGCATTGACAATGAAATAAAAGAGCAATTATTCACTGAACACGTGAGTTCCGGGAATTACTTCCTTTCTGCATATTCTACTCCAAGTGCACCACGCTAACGGAGTGCCGATCCACCATTCCTGTATCCATATGGCTGATATACAGACTGGCATGGCAGGTGCAGGCAGGTACAGCTGGTATACAGACTGGCACAGGCAGGTAAAGGCAGGTGCTGGAAGATAAACTAGGATGGGGGACCTGAGAACTAGCAAGCATGCAAACAAACAAAGTATACACGTCACTCAGGCACCTCCCAACAGGTAGAGGACAATTAAATAAAAAGTGTCTCCCAGCCATTGGATGGGGACACTTTAGGAAGGCGCGCGCTGTCTCTTTAAGAAATGGGGAGCGTGTGCATGTTCGCCCTAAACACAGTGCCCGGGAAACTGCCAGGCAAATTGGGGGATTTGTGTGAAATTATGTCCAATTTGCCTTTTTTTTCTCAGTTTTTTTGTGTTGTTTTAATACACACAAAGGAAATAAACATGTGTATAACAAAACGTGTAATTGCAATAATTTTCTGGGAGAATTACTTTGTTTTCTGGAACAATTTCAAGGATACCAACATTTTCGGCCATGACTGTATTTGGAATCAGCTCAGACACTCAACCCTCGGCAAGCAAGATGGGCTTTGTTCTTTTCTAGATTTAATTTTATGGTGACGTTCAGACCTGGTACTAAGAGCATAAAAGCTAATGCACTCTCCCGGAGTTTCTGTCCTTCACAGTCTGAGGACTCTGAACTAGTTCCTATTCTAGCTGAGGGTATAGTTGTGTCATCTGTTTCTTTAGATCTTGTAGAAGAGATTTGTAGATCCCAAGAGCAAACCTCTGACACTACTCCTACCCAAAAACTATTTGCTCCTCCCCAGTTTCGCCTACGTATTTGTAACATACCTGGCGACGTCCTTGCATAGTGGTCCATCTCCCACTGTGCAAGAGCGTGCACTTGATTTCCAGTCCAGACTATCTCTCTGGCTTTCCTCCATGCTGTCTGCTTGCCTCTGTTTCTTCTGCTTAAGGGCGGCGCCCGATCACTTCCTGCTTCTTGTAGCTGCTGCGGGCATACCCCTTGTGTGTCCTCAGCCTATTGCTGTCTGTCACCTGGTAGTTAACCCAGCTCTTTCCTGGAATTCTTGCCTGAGCATCTTGTTCTGTCAGTTGGCCTTTGGTCGCTGACGTGCCAGGTCCTTCCCTGTTCCCTGCCTTACGGTATCAGTTCCCGTGTCTGAACTGTGTCCTGTCTGTGCACTCTAGCCAGCTACCTGTCTGAACACGCTCTTAGCCTGTTCATCCTGCTTTCTAAGGGCTGCATACCTAGATCTGTTTCTGTGTTTGTTTGCCTGTCTGTCCGCCTTCCTGAGGCTGTATTTCTAGGCCAGTCTGAACACGCTCCTTGCCTGTTCGTCCCGCCTCTCTGGGGGCCGCTTACCCAGACTCGCTCCTGTCTCTTGCTGCAGTGTCGGTTTCTGTCCGAACACTCAGTTCCTGTCTGAACACTCTCCTACCTTTTACCTGTTTTGTTTATATGTCCGTCCCTTTCCTTTTTCTGCAGAGTCTGAACCTGCTCCTAACTCCTACTCGTAGTCGCTGTACTTTCGTTTGAGTTTAATGTCCACTCGCTACTTTATTGCCAGTATCTAGTGTGTATCTGGTTCTGCCTTTCCCTTCCTGTCTGTTCCGTGTGAACAGAGCCCTGTCCCCTCTGCTCCGCCTTGCTCACCGCTCCTGCGGTTTCCGCTCTGCTCCGCCTTGCTCACCGCTCCTGCGGTTTCCGCTTTGCTCCGCCTTGCTCACCGCTCCTGCGGTTTCCGCTCTGCTCCGCCTTGCTCACCGCTCCTGCGGTTTCCGCTCTGCTCCACCTTGCTCACCGCTCCTGCGGTTTCCGCTCTGCTCCGCCTTGCTCACCGCTCCTGCGGTTTCCGCTCTGCTCCGCCTTGCTCGCCGCTCCTGCGGTTTCCGCTCTGCTCCGCCTTGCTCACCGCTCCTGCGGTTTCTGCTCTGCTCTGACCCTTTGCTCGCTGCTCCGGCAGCCTCGCTCTGCTCTGACCCTTTGTTCGCTGCTCCGGCAGTCTTGCTCTGCTCTTGCCCGCCGCTCCGGGCGGTCTCACCCTGCTGTGTTTGTCCACCGCATCTGCAGTTCTGTTCTGGAAGTCCCAGTCTGTACTGGGTCCTATCCACTCTGTGCTCCAGCCTGTCATGCCTGCCAGTACCTCCCTGCCTGCATACCAGTCGTGCTTACCAGCATCCACCTGCCTGCATTCCGGCCGTACCTGCCAGCACCTCTCTGCCTGCATACCAGTCGTGCTTACCAGCGTCCACCCGTCTGCATACCAGCCGTGTCAGCCTATACCCCCAGTCTGTGTTCCAGCCTTACCTTCCAGTTCCTGTATTCCCCGGTATGGGCCAACAGCCGTGTCGGGAGTCTGACCTGGAGTAGACCCTGGTCCCTCTGCTCGGTTCCTCCCTGGTGCACTGGCGTCGTATGCCGTCTTGCGACCTTGGTCGGATCGGGCAGATACTTAGTTACGCCCCTCCAGGCACTCTCCGGTTCATGGCCCAGTGGAACTACTAAACACGCACACGCCAGTCAGTCCGGGAGTGTGCATTACAGTATTCTTTAGGAGTCTCATGATTCTGTGCTTGCAGGTCACCCTGGTATGAACAATACCATCCGACTGATAACCAGGAATTCTTGGTGGCCAACCATAGTTAAAGACTGTAGGGAATATGTGCTCGCTTGTGAAACTTGTGCCCGAGCCAATATGACCTGAACCCGTCTTGCTGTTTTTTTCCAGCCCCTACCCAACCCCATAAGTCCTTGGATCCACCTCTCCATGGACTTCATTACTGTCCTCCCACCCTCAGAAGAGAAGACTGTTATCTGGGTGGTGGCTGACTGGTTCAGTAAACAGTGTCATTTTGTCCCTGTGTATGGGTTGCCTAACTCTGAAACGCTAAGAGACAGTTGGACTCAGTTCATTTACCAAATTTTGGAGGGCATTCTGTAAAAAGATCAATATTGAGTTGTCTTTTTCTTCTGCCTAAAACCCAGAGACCAGTGATCAGACAGAAAATACTAATCAAACACTCGAGCAATATCTTCAGTGTTATGTGTCTGATTATCAATCTGGCTGGGTGGAACATCTGCCGCTAGCTGAATTTGCTATTAGTAATCAATATCAAGACTCCATTAAAACTACTACATTTTTCAGTAATCTTGGATTGCATCCTCGTTTTGGTTCTTTTCAACTATTGTGATGGATACTCCAGAGGTTGAAAATTCTGTGGATAAATTAAAGGTTATATGGTCTGAGGTCAGAGAGTACTTGAAGAGGGCGCAGGGTAGTCAGACCTCTGCTAATAAGAAATGTTCTAGAGGCCCAAGCTTTGGAGTTGAGGAAAAGGTATGGTTGTTCACGAAAAATATCAAGCTTAAGATTCTTTCTGCTAAGCTGGGTCCAAGATTTATTGGTCCTTATGAGATAATCAAGGTCATTAACACTGCAGCTTCCGCCTGAAACTTCCTCCACCTTTTAAGATACCCAATGTATTTCATAAGTCCCTACTAAAAGCCATATCGTTCCCCGGTTCACCCAGTCAAAAATGCTCCTCCTCCTGTTTTAGTTAAAGGAGATTTAGAATATGAGGTGTAGAGAATCCTGGATTATCATATACTGTAGTAAGAGGGTCTGTATAATTGGTGTATTGGAGGGGTTATGGCCCAGAATAGAGATCCTAGATCCCAGCAAGTTATATCAAGGCCAAAAATCTGATCAGGAAGTTTCATCTTCATGTGGGTGGTCTATAATCTGCAATGGTCTTAGTGGGGCTGAGGCGGTCACCAATTAATAAGAGAGGTTTTATATTTAAACAATGAACCTTTTATTAGAGTAAATAAATAGATAAAATCATTAACAACATGAAATAGAATGACTGAGGGTTGGATACTGGGTCCCTTGATAGGTATGGGGGTGTTGGTAGCGTTGTAGTGGCGTCGGGGTCAGTTCAGAGAAGGAGGTCCCCTGGGGAGAAGAGGAGATAGTGGTTAAGGGTGACACTTATATTAGTATAGCGAGAGCTGGCTTGGTTTTGGTTGGGGGTCAATTACCTGGTGTTGTCCGAGGTCGGCGTAGATAAGTAGTACGACTGGGTCCTGGGTGGTGGAGGGTAAGAATTTCTGCTGCTGGAGAAGTGATTTAGGTTAAGAGGAGTGGTAGGCCTGGTGGGTATACTACCTGTTGTATAGGGGGTTTTCCTGTAGCGTGAGGAGGGTCCAGCAGAGAGAGGTGAGGCTGACTGGATGGCAGACACAGTGTCTCAGTGGGATTTCGTTATGAAATCATATGGGCTAGAAGCAGGGCCGGCTCCAGGTTTTTGTGGGCCCTGGGCGAAAGAGTCTCAGTGGGCCCCTTTAACACATACCACGATTCATGATGCACAGATACCGCAGATATATATATAGTACAATGCCAAAGATTTCACTTCTTACATTACATGACCGATGTAACGGGTCCGGGAGGCGGAACCTCTGAGCTACTATACAAGGGGGCGGCCCTTGTAAGGGAGCGGGTGGCAGTCTCTGGGTGAACGGACAGGGAGTTACGGCAAGTGATCAGGGCAGTCTCTGGGTAAGGGGTAGGTACGACCTGTGATGGCAGAGCCTCCGGGTAGGCTAGCAGGCAGATGGTAGATGTGTGCTCCCAGGTGAGCAAGCGAGAGTCTCTGGAATAGCAGGTGGTCACGGCACGTGACAGCGGAACCTCCGGGCTGGCAGGCAGGTAGGTAACGGAGAAGCGCTCCCAGGTGAGCGGGCAAGAGTCTCTGGAATAGCTGGTGGTCACCGCACGTGACAACGGGACCTCCGGGCTGGCAAGCAGGCAGGTAACGGAGATGCGCTCCCAGGTGAGCGGGCAAGAGTCTCTGAGATAGCTGGTGGTCACAGCACGTGACAACGGAGCCTCCGGGCTGGCAAGCAGGCAGATAACGGAGAAGCGCTCCCAGGTGAGCGGGCAAGCTGGTCCATAGACAGACTGACCGGAGTAGTAAGGCAGACCGTCGGACCTCAGGCAAGCAGGCAGGTAGCTGATATGCGCTCCCAGGTGAGCGGGCAGGCTGGTCCTTTAGACAGACTGACAGGAGTAGTAAGGCAGACCGTCGGACCTCAGGCTGGCAGACAGGTAACAAGTATTCAGGCAGGAATCAAGCAGGTAACTAGCAGGAAACTGGCAGGAAACTGGCAGGTAACTGGCAGGTAACTGGCAACGGGACCTGAGGGCTGAAGCACAGGTGAGACACAGGTGCAAACAACATTGCTCGGGCACCTCCATTTTGGAGGAGGTGCCTTATATATGATGAAGTCCTCCGGCCATTGGCCGGGGACTCCTTAGGACGGCGCGCGCGGCCCCTTTAAGAGGAGGGGAGCGCGCGCGCGCGCGCCCTAAGCACAGGGGCCGGGAAGGAGCGCGCGCTGAGAGCAGAGCGGGAGGAGGACGCCGGGAAGGAGCGCGCGCTGACAGCAGAGCGGGGAGAGGACGCCGGGCACGGAGCAGAGCGGTGAGGGGAGCAGCGTCCCTGCCTAGCAGAGGGCAGGGACGCCAGCGCTACAGTACCCCCCCCTTTAGGCCCCCCCTTTTTTAGGCCAGACAGAAATTTAGCTAGGATGAGAGGGGCATGGATGTTCTCCCGGGGCTCCCACGTTCTCTCCTCAGGACCAAACCCCTTCCAATCTACCAGAAAAAAGGTCTTTCCTCTTACCCTTTTGGTGGCAAGAATGTTCTCTACCTCAAACTCGTCCTCAGCAGAAACCGGAGCAGGAGGCGTACCTGTAGACTTGGAAAAAGAGTTAAGCACCACAGGTTTGAGGAGAGACACATGGAAGGAGTTAGGGATCCGTAAGTTGGCCGGGAGTTTCAATTTATAGGCCACCGGGTTGATCTGACTGATGACCTCCAGTGGGCCGATGAACCGAGGCCCTAACTTATAGGAAGGGATCTTGAGCCGGACATATTTGGACGAGAGCCAGACTTTATCCCCAGGGCGGAATTGAGGAGGGTCCAGACGTTTTTTGTCAGCGTGTCTTTTCATACGCTCGGATGACAGAAGGAGTGCGGACCGGGTACTCTCCCATATGGAGGAAAATTTGTTAACAAGAGATTCCGCAGCCGGATTGTCCGCCGAGGTGGAGACGGGAAACGGGATCCGAGGATGCTGACCATAGACTACAAAAAACGGGGATTTGGAGGAAGACTCGCTCTCGTGATTGTTGTACGAGAATTCGGCCCATGGCAGGAGATCCACCCAGTCAGAATGGTGGACATTAACGAAGTGCCGAAGGTAACTGGTCAGGTTCTGATTGATCCGCTCCACTTGACCATTAGACTGTGGGTGGTAAGCGGAGGAGAAGTCCAGGGTGACGTCCAGCAATTTACAAGTGGCTCTCCAGAAACGGGAAGTGAACTGTACCCCACGATCCGACACGATGTGACGGGGCAGGCCATGAAGACGGAAGATGTGGCGGATAAAGTCTTTAGCCAGCTCGGGTGCAGACGGAAGACCTGGCAGTGGAATGAAGTGAGCCATCTTGGAGAAGCGGTCAGCGACCACCCAAATGACCGTACAACCGGCAGAGACGGGTAGATCAGTAATGAAGTCCATCGCTATATGCTGCCAGGGGGCAGCAGGTACTGGCAGAGGTAGGAGGCGGCCGGCCGGCAGGTGTCTCGGAACTTTGTTGCGGGCGCAGGACACACAGGCAGAAACAAAGTCTATTACATCCTTGTGCAGGTTAGGCCACCAGTAGTGCCGGGTAATAAGCTGGAGGGTCTTTTTCTGACCGGCGTGGCCAGCTAGTTTAGAAGAATGACCCCAGTGTAGGATCTTCTCCCGATCAGGTACTGGTACGAACGTCTTACCAGGAGGAAGACGATTTAGACTCACGGGAGCCACCTGCATTACTCTGGCGGGATCGATGATATGTTTCGGATCCTCCTCGAGATCAGACACCAGAAAGGACCGAGACAAGGCGTCCGCCTTGACGTTTTTGTCAGCCGGGCGAAAATGAAGGACAAAATCAAAACGAGCAAAAAACAAGGACCACCGGGCTTGGCGCGGGTTAAGTCTCTGGGCATGCTGGAGGTAAGCCAAGTTCTTGTGGTCAGTGTAAATTATTACCGGGTGAAGAGCCCCCTCGAGCAGGTAACGCCACTCCTCCAATGCCAGTTTGATGGCCAATAACTCTCGGTCTCCTATGGAATAGTTGCGCTCAGAGGAGGAGAAGAGTTTAGAGAAGAAGCCACAAGTTACCATCCTCCCGGAAGATGATTTTTGAGTAAGTACCGCTCCGGCTCCAGAGGAGGAGGCGTCAACTTCCAGGAAGAACTGTTTGTTGCCATCTGGGCGATGCAGCACCGGGGCGGAAGAGAAGGCCTGTTTAAGGGAAAGAAAGGCCTCCTCTGCTTCGGGTGGCCACTCTTTGGGATTAGTACCTTTACGGGTGAGCGCAGAAATTGGGGCCGTCCGGGAAGAGAAGTGTGGTATGAAGAGGCGGTAGTAGTTGGCGAAGCCCAGGAATCGCTGAATGGCCTTCAACCCCTCCGGTCGGGGCCATTTCTCGATGGCAGACAGTTTCTCAGGATCCATTTGTAGGCCGGTCTGAGAGATAATGTAGCCCAGAAACGGAAGCGAGGTCTGCTCAAAGAGGCACTTCTCAAATTTAGCGTAGAGATGGTTCTGCCTTAGCCTGAGCAGGACCTGACGAACGTCCCTCCGGTGAGTCTGGAGATCCGGAGAGAAGACCAAGATGTCGTCCAGGTACACCACTACGCAGGAGTAGAGAAGGTCCCGGAAGATGTCATTGACCAACTCTTGAAAGACGGCAGGAGCGTTACAGAGACCAAAGGGCATTACCAGGTATTCATAGTGGCCGTCCCGGGTGTTGAATGCCGTCTTCCATTCATCCCCCTGACGAATACGAACCAGGTTGTACGCCCCACGAAGGTCCAGTTTGGTGAAGATCCTAGCCCCCCTCAGGCGATCAAATAATTCTGGAATGAGCGGAAGGGGGTACTTATTCTTCACCGTGATCAGGTTTAGGCCTCTATAGTCTATACAGGGACGGAGAGAGCCGTCCTTCTTTTTGACGAAAAAGAAGCCTGCTCCCGCCGGGGAGGTAGATTTCCGGATGAATCCTCTGGCCAGATTCTCCTCAATATATTCGGACATTGACCGGGTCTCAGCAGCGGATAAAGGATAGATACGCCCACGGGGAGGAGTAGTACCGGGTAGCAGATCGATGGGACAGTCGTATGGTCTATGTGGTGGTAATGTCTCTGCCTCCTTTTTATTAAAGACATCTGCATAAGACCAATAAGGAATCGGAAGTCCAGGTAGATTAGCTGGGGTAGGAGAGGGACGGACGGGATGGACGGGAACCAGGCAGGTTTTATGACAGTCTTGTCCCCAGCGAAGGACCTCTCCGGTTTGCCAGTCTAGCACGGGTGCATGTCTCTGGAGCCAGGGCAGACCTAGCAAGAGGGCGTGAGAGAGTCCAGGCAGAACATGAAAGGAGATACTTTCAGAATGCAGCATTCCCACCTGCAGGGTAATGGATTCGGTGATGAGTTGAATGGGGCGAGGTAAGAGGCCCCCATCCACGGCAGCGACAGACAAGGGTACAGCCAGAGGTTTGGTGGGGATGCGGTATTTCTCAACCAGGGACTGTGAAATAAGGTTCCCGGCTGCTCCAGAGTCAAGTTGGGCTAGTTCGAAATAACGGTTCTCCCCGTAGATGATCGAAACTGACAACAGCAGGGATGGAGAGGATTTATTCTTGTCTAGGTGGACCTCTCTGAGCGAACCTAGACACAGGCGTTTCCCGACCTCTCCGGGCAGGCACGGATCCGGTGCTCCTTACTGCCACAGTAGAAGCAGCTCCCCTCGGCACGGCGTGAGTCCTGACGGGTTTTGACCATCTTGGTCTGGTCGACCTGCATAGGCTCAGGAGAGTGTACCTGGGGAGAGATGGAGGGAATGACGGGTTTCTGGAAAGTAGGAGCTAAACGTGGAATCCTTCTCTCACGGGTGACCTCTTTGGCACGCTCCTGGAACCGTAGGTCAATCCGGGTGGCAAGGGTTATTAGATCATCGAGAGAGGTAGGAATGTCCCGACCAGCAAGTTCATCTTTAATACGACCGGACAGACCCTCCCAGAAGACGGATACCAGAGCGTCGTTATCCCAGGCCAGCTCCGAGGCAAGGGTGCGGAACCGTATGGCATATTGGCCCACGGTGAGACCCTCCTGACGGAGGCGTAGCAGAGAGGATGCGGATGAGGTCTTCCGTCCGGGTTCGTCGAAGACTTTCCGGAAAGCCGAGAGAAAAGCAGGCAAGTTGGACACCAGGGGGTCTCCTCTCTCCCATAGAGGATTTAGCCAGGCCAGGGCCTCCCCGGTGAGATGGGACATAATAAAGGCAATTTTGGCCCGGTCGGAATTAAACTGATGGGACAAAAGTTCAAAGTGCAGGGTGCACTGATTTATGAAGCCCCGAGCCTGGACGGGGTCGCCTCCGAAGCGAGGAGGTGCAGAAAGCCGGGGTCCGGGGTAGGATACCATAGTATTAGTGGACAGCGGAGCTGCCGGATTGCAAGATATGGCACTGGCGGAGGTTGTTGGTGGATCAGACAGAGTGTTCAGGCGAGTATTAACATTCCGCAGGTGACCCAGGATGGCCTCCTGTTGGGACCTCTGACGGGACAGTTCAAGACAGAGGTCCGAGAGCGAGGGAGCTTGGGTGCCACCGGGTTCCATGGCCCGAGCAAACTGTAACGGGTCCGGGAGGCGGAACCTCTGAGCTACTATACAAGGGGGCGGCCCTTGTAAGGGAGCGGGTGGCAGTCTCTGGGTGAACGGACAGGGAGTTACGGCAAGTGATCAGGGCAGTCTCTGGGTAAGGGGTAGGTACGACCTGTGATGGCAGAGCCTCCGGGTAGGCTAGCAGGCAGATGGTAGATGTGTGCTCCCAGGTGAGCAAGCGAGAGTCTCTGGAATAGCAGGTGGTCACGGCACGTGACAGCGGAACCTCCGGGCTGGCAGGCAGGTAGGTAACGGAGAAGCGCTCCCAGGTGAGCGGGCAAGAGTCTCTGGAATAGCTGGTGGTCACCGCACGTGACAACGGGACCTCCGGGCTGGCAAGCAGGCAGGTAACGGAGATGCGCTCCCAGGTGAGCGGGCAAGAGTCTCTGAGATAGCTGGTGGTCACAGCACGTGACAACGGAGCCTCCGGGCTGGCAAGCAGGCAGATAACGGAGAAGCGCTCCCAGGTGAGCGGGCAAGCTGGTCCATAGACAGACTGACCGGAGTAGTAAGGCAGACCGTCGGACCTCAGGCAAGCAGGCAGGTAGCTGATATGCGCTCCCAGGTGAGCGGGCAGGCTGGTCCTTTAGACAGACTGACAGGAGTAGTAAGGCAGACCGTCGGACCTCAGGCTGGCAGACAGGTAACAAGTATTCAGGCAGGAATCAAGCAGGTAACTAGCAGGAAACTGGCAGGAAACTGGCAGGTAACTGGCAGGTAACTGGCAACGGGACCTGAGGGCTGAAGCACAGGTGAGACACAGGTGCAAACAACATTGCTCGGGCACCTCCATTTTGGAGGAGGTGCCTTATATATGATGAAGTCCTCCGGCCATTGGCCGGGGACTCCTTAGGACGGCGCGCGCGGCCCCTTTAAGAGGAGGGGAGCGCGCGCGCGCGCGCCCTAAGCACAGGGGCCGGGAAGGAGCGCGCGCTGAGAGCAGAGAGGGAGGAGGACGCCGGGAAGGAGCGCGCGCTGACAGCAGAGCGGGGAGAGGACGCCGGGCACGGAGCAGAGCGGTGAGGGGAGCAGCGTCCCTGCCTAGCAGAGGGCAGGGACGCCAGCGCTACAACCGATATCTATTGTAAATTCTACAATAGCTCAGAAACCGGCGAATCGCTCCACACAGTATATTGGCCCCAATAAAATGCTCCATACAGGATACTGGCCCCCATATAACGCTCCATACAGGATACTGGCCCCCATATAACACTCCATACAGAATACTGGCCCCCATATAACACTCCATACAGGTTGTGCCCCCACATAATGCTCCATGCAGGCTGTTCCCCCCACATAATGCCCCACGCAGGCTGTTCCCCCCACATAATGCCCCACGTAGGCTGTTCCCCCCACATAATGCCCCATGCAGGCTGTGCCCCCCATATAATGCCCCATGCAGGATGTCACCCCCCTTATAATGCCCCATGCATTATGTCACCCCCCTTATAATACCCCATGCAGGATGTCACCCCCCTTATAATACCCCATGCAGGATGTCACTTTTCCCCCCATATAATGCCCCATGCAGGATGTCACTTTTCCCCCATATAATGCCCCATGCAGGATGTCACTCCCCCCCCTTTTAATGCCCCATGCAGGATGTCACCCCCCCATATAATGTCCCATGCAGGATGTCACCCCCCTTATAATGCCCCATGCATTATGTCACCCCCTTTATAATACCCCATGCAGGATGTCACCCCCCCTCCCTTATAATGCCCCATGCAGGATGTCACTCCTCCCATATAATGCCCCATTCAGTATGTCACTCCCCCCATATAATGTCCCATGCAGGATGTCACCCCCCCCTTATAATGCCCCATGTAGCATGTCACCTCTCCCCCCATATAATGCCCCATGCAGGATGTCACACACCCATTCCCTTATAATGACCCATTCAGTATGTCACTCCCCCCATATAATGCCCCATGCAGGATGTCATTCCCCCAAATAATGCCCCATGCATTATGTCACCCCCTTTATAATACCCCATGCAGGATGTCACCCCCCCTCCCTTATAATGCCCCATGCAGGATATCACTCCTCCCATATAATGCCCCATTCAGTATGTCACTCCCCCCATATAATGTCCCATGCAGGATGTCACTCCCCCCCCTTATAATGCCCCATGCAGGATGTCACCTCTCCCCCCATATAATGCCCCATGCAGGATGTCATTCCCCCCAAATAATGCCCCATGCAGTATGTCACTCCCCCCCACCCTTTTGATGGCCCATGCAGTATGTCACTCCCCTCCCTTTTTAATGCCTCATGTAGTATGTCACCCCCCATATAATGCCCCATTCAGTATGTCACTCCCCCCCCTTTTGATGCCCCATGCAGGATGTCACCCCCCCCCCCCCTTTTTAATGCCCCATGCCTCCATACATTAAAAAAAAAATCAAATACTCACCTCACTCCTCCTCACCTGCTGCCGCTGCTCAGGTCCGGACTCCAGCGTCGCCGGCGCCTTCCCGCTCTGCGCTGCCTGTGACGGCTCAGGGGAGGGCGCAGTGGAAAGACGTCACCGCACCCTCTGACCTGAGACGTCACAGGGAGCGCACAGTAGGAAGACAACGGATCTGCGGAGGCACGATGAGAGGTAAGTATTGTGTCGGCTGCCGGTACCCTGAGCAAGTGGGGGGGGGCGCTGGCACCGCTCTCCTCCGCTCACAGGTCCCATAGCGCGCCAGGGTGCCTGACGGCGAGTGGGCCCCCCCCGCTTGCTCAGGGCCCCGGCACTTGCCCGGGTGTTGACGCCGGCCCTGGCTAGAAGCAAAGGGTTACATAAGGTAGAGGGACATAGAGTGTTGGTCCCGTAGTGAAATAGCGGTAGGGTTACCTTGGATTGAGAGGCCTAGTCCAGGATGGTGGAGAAACCAGCCAAACCAAGCCAGCTATCACTATACCCCTATAAGTTTCACCCTTAACCACTATCTCCTCTTCTCCCCAGGGAACCTCCTTCTCTGAACTGACCCCGACGCCACTACAACGCTACCAGCACCCCCAGTATCCAACCCTCACTCTGTCTATTTCATGTTTTTAATGATTTTATCTAATTATTTACTCTAATAAAAGGTTAATTGTTTAAATATCAAACCTCTCTTATTTATTGGTGACCACCTCAGCCCCACTAGGACCAGCGCAGATTATAGACCACCCACAATTTTTCCCCTTACTGCAGTTTTTTGGTTACTGCTCTTATCCGCAGCAGGTCCAGTGAGGTACTTATAAGCGCCCCTCCCCAACAAATCTAAGTTTCATCTTCAGTTTCCTAATAAGTCTGGTTCTAAGGGCCTAGAGGCCCCTCATAAAATGGTGGGTACTATCACATCTCCACCAGAGCCTGCTTCTGCGACTTCCGCTTCTGTCGCCAGGCACCAACGTGTTCACTCTACGGGCGGCACTGGTGATAGTTGTCAGAACCAGAAGCTCTGGAAGGCAAGCTCTGTCCAGCCACTAAGGTTCGAGCAGGTCCGTCCAATCTGGCAGTATGGGTGTGTGTGCTTTCCAGCTGAAGTCATCAGCTCCCTGCTCCAGCCAATTAGAGAGCACCAATCCCTACTAAGGCTTACAACTTGGTGCTGGAAGCTGCCAGATATAGCTTTGTTTTCCCCTGGCTATGTATGCATCTTCTGCTCCTGTTTTGTTTAGTGTATTCCTGTTCTGAACCCGGCTTGCTTCTGACTATTCTTATGGATCTTGATTTTGTCCTTGATGTGACCTCTCATCTCTGACCCTGCTTGGCAACCATTCCTACCATTGGACGGCAGCCCTTCCATGGTAGCATTCCACTGAATCCTATTGTAAATGTTACACGCACACCGCCTAAGTTCAGATAGTGGCGAGACCGGTTACATGAATTCGTTGGAATCCTGGGGGAACCGTTACTGAGGGTGACCATAGGCGGCAGCTTCTGTCAGGTACACGATAGATTCAGTTGCTGACCAGACATCTGACAAGAGTCTTCATAAACGGTAGAACAGTAACATTTAATGAGGCACCGCCAGCGCAACGCAAATGTCTCTTTGAGCAACAGGCTCCAGTAATAACAGTACAGTCTCCTTTGCAGCACAGCAGTACACAGTCTATTATCCGGTAGCACAGTACAGCACAGTTTTAATGCATACACAACCGCAGGCTTTTCCTTCACAAGGACTCAATAGTACAGAGCATTCTTTATCCCGCATGGAGATGGAGGGGGAGAAGGGTGTGATGAGGGAGATGATCTCTATGACAGGCTTCCTTTCAGTCCTTATCTTCCTGGCCGATAATACTCCACACTGTTAGCTAGGGAGTCTAACTGACCTTTGTGTAGCTTCCTTGACTTCTATGAGATACAGATCATAAGCCACCATTCTCTTCGGCTCCGGCCAGACGGTAAACAACTTCCCTGGGGCTCTGCTAAAACACTCCCCTTCTCCTGTGACTGTGTTAACCCCTCTAGTTGCTGAATGCTTCTGGAGCACAACACTTCATGTCTCCTGTGCTTGTGTTACTTCTAATAGTTGCTGAATGCTTTTAAAGCAACAGCACTACTTCTGCATGTCACACTCTGCAACAGTACTACTTCTGCATGTCACATAAACCCAGATCCCTGTACAGGAGTTAAAAGATATTGGGATTTCTCTGGAGTCTGCCAGACTGAGTGTCTTGTGCCCAGTCTGTCCGAGGCAGCCTTTTGAACCTGTGGCCTCGGTCAGATGTTTCATGGAGCTTGAAAGTCAAAAGTTCAAACCAGTGTTACCCTTTTGCTCGTCAATGTATAAAGTGGTGACTTGAATTTCACACAGCAGAGAAAAGCACCCAATGTTACAGCATGGTCAAGTGCAAAAAATAACTTTTAATATACTCCATACCGTCCAATGGGCGTCGCTGGTCTTATTTGGCGCCTCCTCTCGTCATAATCACCATCCTCTTTCACTACTTCAATCACGCTACTGCAGAGGCGTTGTTCATGAGTGTGTCAGATGTGACAGACAGTTGCTCTGCAGCTGGCTGCAGAAGATCTCTTTGTTTGGCATTGCAGATGCCTTCTTAAATCTGTCTTACTTTAGGACCCAGCGGCTACTTCCCTCCTGCTCTGATTGACACCCTGGCCTGGGTGTTTAAATACTTTCAGTTTGCTACAGGGAGGCACCGGTGATATTCACATGTTCCTTTGTGAAAGCTTGGAGCTATTGCAGTCGGCTTACTTCCTCTCTGATGCTTTGGAGGAAGTTTGGTGTAATCTCTCTGAAGTCTGCTCAAGCTCAGTTTCTCCCCCCTGTGTCTGTCTCCCTTGTTGTCTTTAGTTTATAGTGGGGACTGACCAGTGCTCATCCCCCTTCCCTATCCAGGGCCTAGCTCTAGGGATATACAGGGCTCAGGTTTCCTGTTCAGTGATTGGTGAGGAACCAATATAGGGACTATAGGGGAGACTAAGTGATATTAGATCAGCCTAGGGGTCTCCACACCCCCTTTCCCTAGTGTCTGAGCTCCCTTCCCCTCATCCCTTCGTGTTGCACTTAGTCTTACCCACACTGTGCGTGACATTATCACCGACTGTGCATATTTAGGGGAAAAAAAACTGACTCATGGTTTTATTTGTGTTATTGTTTTTTTCAGGCATGTTTTTTTTTTCCTTTCTCCCTTGGTATGGTTTTGGTTGCAGAGCTCGCGGAGCAGCTGCACTGTCTGTCTCTGGAGGGGACTGGCCTCCGCTGTGAGGTTCAGCAGCTGCAGGTCACTAATGTTGGGGTCTCTGCAGGAAGGCCGGTCCAGCATGAACCCAAGGTTGCCCTCCCGAACAGGTTTTCACAAGGCAGGGACAAGTTTTTTGTGTTTAACGAGGCCTGCAAACTGTACTTTAAACTTTGACCTTACTCCTCCCTAAACTAGGTGCAATGAGTGAGAATTGTGATCTCACTGCTGCAGAGAGGGTTTTTCTGGGGCCCTAGTCCTCATATATGATGACCCTGACCGAGTTGCCTTGGCTGAGTCTAGGCTGCGTTGCCTTCAGCAGGGGATTTGGTCAGTGGAGTAATATAGCTCTGAATTCCGTAGATGGGCTATGGATACAAAATGGAATGACTCAGCTCTTAGAAGCCAATTTTGTCAGGGCCTTGCTGAAAGGTTGAAAGATGCTTTGGCAGGGTATGAAACCCCTGAGTCCTTGGAGGCTGCCATGTCATTGGCTATACGTGTTCATAGACGCCTTCGGGATACGTGGGTAAGACCACCTTCTCCGGGGCCTTCTTATCAAGGTTATGCCCCTTTGCCGGGGGATTGATCTGGCAGTGTGCCAGTACTGGGGGAGGTGGAGGAACCCATGCAGTTAGGGGGTGCCATTGCATCGTACATTTCCCCGGAGATTCACAAGAAAAAAGGCGTATTTTTTTTGTGGAAAAAAGGGACATTTTATTGGGGCCTGTCCTTTGATTCCTAAGCAAAAGGAGACTCAATTAACCCTTGGTAGTCTGGAGTTGAATAAGCAAGGGGTGCATTTATTGTCAAATTGTAGTTCCCGGTTCGTCCTGACAGCAGAGGTGGTGCTCGAGAGCAGAACCAAGAAAATTTCTGGGTTTGTTGACAGTGGAGCTGGAGTCAGCATGGTTGATGCTGAGTTTGTGAGAACTCCTGGTCTTGCTTGCTGTACTTTAGCTAAGCCAATTCCCATCTTCGCCATCGAATCAGCGCCACTTGTACAGAAAGCTCTAACTCAGATTGTACATAATGTAAGATTGAGGGTGGGGTCGGTTCATTGTGAGATAATTCCTTGCTATGTCTTGGACGGTCTTCCCACCCCAATTGTTTTGGGTCTACCCTGGTTGGTGAAACATAATCCATTGGTGGATTGGCAAGCCAGGGAGGTCATTGAATGGGGAAATTACTGCCATGAACACAGTTTAGATATTTCCCTTTCTACAGTCTCTAAGGAAATCTTACCTGCTTTTCTGTCTGGTTTTGAGGATGTTTTTTCTGAGAGGGAGTGTCAGGATTTGCCTCCTCATCGTGCATATGACTGTCCTATTAACCTGACCCCCAGAGCTAAACTACCAAAGTCCAGACTGTATAAACTTTCTGGCCCTGAGAGACAAGCCGTGAAAGATTTCAATGCGGAAAGTCTGGAGAAGGGTCATATCAGACCCTCATCTTCGCCCGTGGCGGCAGGGTTCCTCTTTATGAAGAAAAAAGATGGCGGCCTACGTCGCTGTTTAGATTTCCGGGAATTAAATCAAATTACCATCAGAGATCCATACCCTCTTCCTCTGATTCCAGATTTGTTCAGCCAGGTTGTGGGAACCATGGTATTCTCCAAGTTGGAGTTAAGGGGAGCCCACAATCTGGTTAGAATCAGAGAAAGGGATGAATGGAAAACAGTGTTCAATACTTCTGAAAAGCATTTTGAAAGTCTGGTTATGCCTTTCGGTCTGACCAATGCACCTGCGGTGTTCCAGCATTTCATAAATGATATTTTCCATCATTTGGTGGGGAGGTTTGTGGTGATCTATCTGGATGATATTTTGGTTTACTCACGTGATTTTAAGACACATCGGGGGCATGTTAAACAGGTGCTTCAGATGTTAAGGGATAACAAACTATATGCCAAAATAGAAAAATGTATTTTCACCGTCCAGGAGGTGCAGTTTTTGGGCTACCTGTTGTCATCTTCGGGTTTTCGGATGGATCCAGAGAAGATCCGTGCTGTCCTTGATTGGGACCGTCCCGAGAACCTGAAGGCTCTACAACATTTTCTGGGCTTTACTAATTGTTACCAGAAATTCATCCAAAATTATTCAATAATTGTGAAACCCCTTATTGACATGACTAGGAAGGGGTCTGATTTTTCCAAATGGTCGGAAGCCTCCCTGCAGGCTTTTTCCTCCCTAAAGAACTGTTTTGCCACTGCATCTATACTCAGTCAATCCGATGTTTCCCAACCCTCTATTGTGGAGGTTGATGCGTCGGATGTCGGGGTTGGGGCTGTGTTGTCTCAGGGTCCATCCGTTGGTAAATGGCGTCTAGGCGCTTTCTTTTCTAAGAAATAGTCTATGGCTGAGAGAAATTATGACATGGGTAATAGGGAACTTTTGGCAATCAAATTGGCGTTCAAAGAATGGCGACATTGGTTGGAGGGGGCTGTCCATCCTATTGCTGTTATTACTGACCATAAGAACCTGTCTTATCTTCAAACAGCTAAACGTCACAAACCTAGGCAAGCTAGATGGTCCCTGTTTTTTACTAGCTTCAATTTTGTTGTAAATTTTCGACCATGGGTCAAAAATGTCAAGGCTGTTGCTTTGTGCTGGAGCTTCCCTGGTGGTGGTGACCATGATAACCCTGCCCTGATCTTACAGAAGGGGGTAGTCATTTCGGCATTTTACCCTGAACTGGAGGGTTAGGTGTTGAAGGTCCAGAGAGACGCCCCTGCCTCCTTCCCTTCAGGAAGGTTATTTGTACCATCTAATCTGCGCCGCAATGTAATTAAGGAACATCACAATTCTCTGCTTGCTGGTCATCCAGGTGGTAAGGCAACTGCAGACCTCCTCTCTCTTGTCGTTTTTGGTGGCTGGGGTTGCATCTGGATGTGATCGAACACGTATCTGCTTGTAGTATTTGCGCGTGTTCCAAAGTATCTCATACCCGTGTGGCACCCCAGGGGTCTGGTTACCACAGTAATAGAAGTATTACGTCTGAGAGCAAGTGGGAGGTTTCCTGGTCAGGAGCCCTTAAACATGCAACACCTCCTGTCCCAGACCAGATAGGGGAGGAACCTGCCCTATATAAACTGGATCTTGGGCGAGGTTAGTGAGAGAGAGCCTGGAGTTTGTTCCAGACACAGGGACAGTAACAGCGAGGAGCTCTGTAGGAGCAGGAGCTGAAGACCAGGGACTTGAGCTAAGCGGAGTTCGTCCTGGCAGAAGACGCTAAGAACCGGACACAGGAGTCCGAAGCTGTGGGGACTTATATATACCCAGCAGCAGAAACCCGCCGGCAGGGGATTTCAGGTCCTCTGGCCAATGAAGCCCGGAGGCTCAGTCACGAGCAAGGGACCAGCACCGCCATCGAGGAGCGGGGGCTATCAGAAGGCCCCAAGTCACCAGCCATACGGGTGAGCACCACACGGTACACTCAGGGACGTGGGCTACTTCCACTCGCTTGCAGAAAGGTAGCCAGGAAGAGTGCAGTCAGACGGGGAGGCCTACAACTCCACCTGGTCAGGGGAACTCCTGTTTGCTCACAGACTGACCAGGCCCCTTATGCTAGCCAGTACTCCCGGGAGGGTCTGCCTTATTATCACCAGTAAAGACCCTGAACTGCACTGCAAAGACTCTGAGTCGTTCCTGCTGCGCCCGTGCACCATCACTCCCATCATCCACATTCCCTGCCCTGAGGCTATACTCTTCCCGTGGGGAGTTATCCCATCCTTTGCTGCGCACACCACACCAGCCTCAGCGGTCTGCCTCGCAGCGGCGGTACACCCTGACCGCAATCCACGGGTGGCGTAGTCGGACATTAAACCACAAAAACCCTATAAAGACTGCCACTGGTTTGACCACCCTGAGCCACGGGACCGGGTCGCCGCCACGGAGACTACAACCCCTAGAGACCCGGCTCCAGGTAACCCACACACGTGCACACACGGCCCAGGGGGCGCGTCACCCGTCCGTCTGGTACTCTTCTTCCACTACCTATTCCTAGCAGACCATGGACACACTTGTCCATGGATTTTATTACTGACCTACTGGTATCTGCAGGCAAAACTGTGGTTCTGGTGGTTGTCGATAGATTCAGTAAAATGGTTCACTTAGTCGCATAGCCGGCACTTCCAAATGCCATGACTCTTGCTCAGATGTTTATAAATTAAATTGTGAAGCTTCACGGGGCTCCCTCCGATGTGGTGTCAGATCAGGTGACCCAGTGTGTTTCCAAGTTCTGGAAAGCATTCTATTCTCGATTGGGGGTGCAGCAGTCCTTTTCCTCTGCCTTCCATCCTTAGTCGAATGGACAGACCAAGCGCGTTAATCAGAATTTAGAGACTTATCTCAGGTATTTTCTCTCTGAAAATCAGGAGGATTGGTTTCCTACTTATCGCTGGCAGAATTCGCTATTAATAATCATCGTCAAGAATCTACTGGCAGGTCACCATTTTTTGGGTCATATGGTTACCATACAGAGTTTGGTACTTTTAGTGGGGGGAGGGGTTTCGGGAGTTCCTGAGGAGGAACGTTTTGCTTCGTTGCTCTCCTCAGTGTGGCGGGGGGTTCGGAGTAATTTGAAGATCATGGGAGACAGGTGCAAATGTATGGCTGACAGAAAACGCTTGCCAGGTCCGGACCTGAATGTGAATGACTTTGTGTGGTAGTCTACCAGGAATATCAAGGTGAAGGTTCCTTCTTGCAAGCTGGGACCTAGATTTATTGTTCCCTATAAAATAACTGCCGTCTTAAACCCACCAGCGTTTCGTCTTGAGCTACCTCAGGCCCTTAAGATCCACAATGTCTTTCACAGGTCTCTACTCAAGAAATATGTGGAACCTCTTGAGTCCTCACCCCTACCGCTGCTCCCAATAATGGTTGATGGTAATCTGGAGTTTCTGATTTCGAGGATTGTAGATTCTCATTTCCAACGTCGCTCCCTACAATGCTTGGTGCACTGAAAGGGTTATGGTCCAGAGGAGAGGATGTGGGTTTCAGCATCAGAGGTGAACGCTCCCAGGCTCATTCGTTCATTCCACACCTGTTATCCTGAGAAACCTGGTCCTGAGTGTCCGGATGTCACTTGTAGAAGGGGGTGGTACTGTCACGGGTGTGTCAGATGTGACAGACAGTCGTTCTGCAGCTTGCTGCAGAAGATCTTTTCGTTTGGCATTGCAGACGCCTTCTTAAATCTGTCTTACTTTAGGACCCAGTGGCTACCTCCCTCCTGCTCTGATTGACACCCTGGCCTGGGTGTTTAAATACTTTCAGTTGGCTACAGGGAGGCGCCGGTGATATTCACATGTTCCCTTGTGAAGGCTTGGACCTATTGCAGTCGGCTTACTTCCTCTCTGGCACTTTGGAGGACGTTTGGTGTAATCTCTCTGAAGTCTGCTCAAGCTCAGTTTCTTCCCCCTGTGTTTGTCTCCCTTGTTGTATTTAGTTTATAGTGGGGACTGACCAGTGCTTCGTTCGGCGATTGGTGAGGAACCAATATAGGGACTGTAGGGGAGACAGGGTGATATTAGATCAGCCTAGGAGTCTCCATTCCCCCTTTCCCTAGTGTCTGGGCTCCCTTCCCCTCATCCTTTCGTGTTGCACTTAGTCTTACCTACACTGTGTGTGACAGGTGTACTTCACTCTACACTACAGAGGGCAGAGCAAAGTACTGTAATGCACATTTGTCGGAAGAGGGCAAAGAGTGCCGATGACTCGGAAGTAAAGCCGGTGCATGCACATTACAGTACTTTGCTCTGTCCTCAGCAGGGCAGAGTGAAGTACACCTTTGGAGGAGCACAATTAGGGTACACTGTGTGGATGATGTAGGACACATCATCCACGTGAAGCACGGCAGGAGGACGGTGCTTGCGACGAGAGAGAAGGCGCCGAAGGAAGACCAGCGATGCCCATTGGACTAGGCCACATCGTATGAGGGTATAATAAATGTTATTTTTCATACTATGCAGATTAGATTGGGGACTTACATTCAGGTTACTATAATACTGTTAAAGAGGCCTTAAGGTGTTGGCTGTACTCTTTATTGGGAAAACCTGGTGACAGGTTCCCTTTAAAGAAAACAAAGGAAAGATTGTTGCCAGTGAAAGAATCATGTTCATACACAGGAGAATATTTTACTGTGTTTTATGTATTCTCCAGTGTAGAGCTCCTCTAGTCTTTACAACAATAGGTCTGTGAAACATTGGAGAAAATGTATAATTTAAATGCTTTTCAAAATTCAGTCGGCTTAAAGAGGTCAAGGTAGCTGTAATTGACTGTCACACTTTTCTAGAGTCTCCACAGTGATTTCGTATTCGTCCATTTTTATGACATTGTTTGCCAAGTAATTTGGGCCCTACAGGAGAGATCTGCTACATGAGTATTATCCGAAATCCCCATAGAGATTGTATTGATTTTATACTTACAAAATATTCTAGGAGCTAAAGCATGGAAGTGTGAATTTATTGTCTAATATATACTGTATATGTTTTTGTTGTAAATAAGCAATTTGTTTTTTTTTACCTGTAGTTTTCCTGGCTTGAATTTTTTTTTTTTTCTCCACCAAAGGAGTTCAAACAAAACAAAAATGCAAGAAAAATTTTGACAAAAGGGACAAAATGAGGGGTGTAAAACATTCTTTAATAAGTTAAAATCTGATGTAAAATCTGTTGATATTACACCATAATGTGCTATATACAGGTAAGTGTATATATTTGTCAATAATACTTAAAAGGAACCTTTCTTCTCTAAAAATTTGATTTACGTGCAGATGTAGTGGTAATCTGCAGATTAATGGTGTTTAAATAAATCCTAGTTGACTTACTGGAGCAGCGGCTAGTGTGAGAAAATGAAGCTATATTCTCCCTGCAGCCACTCGCTTTCAGGCATCGGGGCAGTGCAAGAAGTGGCTACAGCAGGGGTGGACAAACCATTGGGGCAACCTATGTAGCTGCACAGAGAACCATCAGGTGAGCGGTCCCACTTCCACCTTCAAAGAAGGTGAAACTGTGCATTATGATGATTGGACAGCAAAGAGCCTATATACTGTTCTTGTACAGGGGTCCTCTTCAGTCTGTGTCCGCTTTTGGGCTACAGTCATCGCTCATGATGCAGTGAGAGCGCTGTAATATAATCACTCCCCTGCACATTGACAGTCTGCACTGCAGCATATGTGTACAGAGAAGGTTGTCAATCAAAGTTCTGGGGAGTGATTACAGAGCGCTCACTGTACAGCACACATGTCAAATGTGGTCCAAATCTGGCCTGCAGGGTGGTTTTATTTGGCCTGCAACACCTGAACCACCACCCCTATGTGGGGCCCATTATTCTGTATGGAGGACTATGTTGTGTCCATAATACTGTGTGGTGGACTATGTGGGGCCCATTATTCTGTATGGCGGACTTTATAATGTATACTGGTTGGCTCGCAACTTTTTCAAAATTTTTTATTTTGGCCCACTGTGTGTTTGCGTTTGACATCCCTGCTGTACAGTGAGTGGTGACTATAAGAGCTCCCTGCACTGACTGATTTAAATACTATTAACTGCAGTTTACCACTATATCTCTCGGTAATTAGCATTTTTATAGGTGATAGGATTCCTTTAAAGCTGCCACATTTTACATTAGTTTCGTTTTAGGTCTTTAAATTAATAATAGAAAGGTAATCTTGCAAATATTACCTTCATGTTAATATACAGTGGCTTGCAAAAGTATTCACCCCTTTGCCATTTTTCATGTTTTGCTACCTCACAACCTGAAATTTCACAGTTTTTTTTAGGGTTTAAATCAGTTCACGTAAAGAACATACCTACAACTGTGAATATTTGGTTTTCTTTTTATTGGGAAGCAAACAACAAATAGGGCAAAATAGCTGAAAATTTCTGTGTGCATAACTATTCACCTCCCTAAAGTACTTTGTAGTGCCTCCTTTTGCGGCAATTACAGCTGCAAGTTGCTTTGGATAAGTCTCTATGAGCTTTCCACATCTTGCCACTGGGATTTTTGTCCATTCCTCAAGGCAAAACTGCTTCAGCTCCTTCAAGTTAGATGGTTTACTCTGGTGAACAGCAATCTTCTGTCCACAGATTCTTAATTGGATTAAGGTCTGGGCTTTGAATAGGCTACTCCAAAACATTTACACGTTTCCCCTTAAACCATTCGAGTGTTGCATTAGCAGTATTCTTTGGGTCTTGTTGGAAGGTGAACCTCCATCCCAGTCTCAAATCACTGACAGACTGAAACAGATTTTACTCAAGAACATCCCTATGTTTCGCACCATTCATCTTCCCTTTGACTCTGACCATTTTCCCTGTCCCTTCTGCCGAAAAACATCCCCACAGCATGATGCTGCCACCATCATGTTTCACTGAGTGAATGGTGTTCTTGGGGTGATGAACTATGTTGGTTTGGTGCCAGACAAAGCGTTTAACGTTTACCTTGGTGGCCAAAAAGTTACATTTTGGTCTCATCTGACCACAGCACCTTCCTCAATACATTTGGGGAGTCTTCCACATGTCTTTTGGCAAACTCAAAACGAGCCTTACAATTTTTGTGTGCAAGTAAAGGCTTTTTTTCTGCCCACTCTTTCATAAAAGCCACCTCTATGGATTCTATGGCTTATTGTGGTCATATTGACAAATTCTCCAGTCTCTGCTTGGGAACTCTGCAGTTCCTTTAGGGTTACCTTTGGTCTCCGTGCTGCCTCTCTGATTAATGCCCTCTTTGCCCATGGTTAAGAGTTTTGATGGGCGGCCCTCTCTTGGCAGGTTTGTTGTGGTACCATGTTCTTTCCATTTGATGATAATGGATTTGATGGTGCTCCAGGGGATCATCAGAGATTGGGATATTTTTTTATAACCCAACCCTGACTTGTACTTCTCAACAACTTTGCCTCTGACTGTTTGGAAATCTGCCTGGTCTTCATGGTATTGTTTGGTTAGTGGTGCCTCTCGCTTAACCCCTTCACCCTGAAGCCTGTTTTCATCTTCCTGACCAGGCCATTTTTTTCAATTCTGACCAGTGTCAATTTATGAGATAATAACTGTGGAACACTTCAACTGATCCTAGTGATTCTGAGACTGTTTTCTCGTGACATATTGTACTTCATGATAGTGGTAAAATTTCTTCGATATGACTTGCTTTTATTTGTGAAAAAAAAGGAAATTTGGCAAAAATTTTGTAGCAATTTTCAAATTTTGAAGTTTTATGCCCTCAAATCAGAGTTATGTCACACGAAACAGTTGATAAATAACATTTGCCACATGTCTACTTTACAAAAGCACAATTTTGGAAACAATTTTTTTTTGTTTCTCATTTTTATGACAAAATTTACAAAACCATTTATTTAGGGACCACATCATATTTGAAGTGACTTTGAGGGGTCTATATGACAGAAAATACCCAAAAGTAACACTATTCTAAAAACTGCACCCCTAAAAGTGCTCAAAACCACATTCAAGAAGAATATTAACTATATTAACTAGTGATGAGAGAGCATGTTCGCTACTGCTGATGCTCGCCCGAGCATCTCACTGCTCGACATGCTCGGTATTTCCGGGGTTGCTCGGTGGGAGCTCGGGTCTCCTCCCTGCACGTTTGGTGCTCTTTAGAGCGGCAATGAACATGCAGGAATTGCCTGCCACTCGTTGTAATACCGTAGCCATGTTGGTTGTGGCATTACAGTGATTGGCTGGCCGCACAGCGTCATCCAGTCTATATCAGACCTGGTGCCGCTATGCTCGTCACACTCACTCTGGAATCAGACAGTGTAGGGAGAGCTGCTGCTGAGCTAGGGAGAGGAGAGATTTGCTTATTTCTAGTTAGTGTAGGTGTACCAAACTATATTAGAGACACATATCCATCTCAACAAACAGTCCTTCTGAGGACTAATCCATCTGCAGAGATATCAGGCAGGCAGTGTATACACTGTCTGCAGAATTATTAGGCAAATGAGTATTTTGATCACATGATACTTTTTATACATGTTGTCCTACTCCAAGCTGCATATGCTTGAGAGCCAACTACCAATTAAGTAAATCTGGTGATGTGCTTCTCTGTAATGAGGAGGGGTGTTGACTAATGACATCAAAACCCTATCTAAGGTGTGCTAAATTAATGGGCAACTTCCTTTCCTTTGGCAAAATGGGTCAGAAGAGAGATTTGACAGGCTCTGAAAAGTCCAAAATTGTGAGATGTCTTGCAGAGGGATGCAGCAGTCTTGAAATTTCCAAACTTTTGAAGCGTGATCACCGAACAATCAAGCATTTCATGGCAAATAGCCAACAGGGTCGCAAGAAGTGTGTTGGCCAAAAAAGGCGCAAAATAACTGCCCATGAATTAAGGAAAATCAAGCGTGAAGCTGCCAAGATGCCATTCGCCACAAGTTTTGCCATATTTCAGAGCTGCAACGTTACTGGAGTATCAAAAAGCTCAAGGTGTGCGATACTCAGGGACATGGCCAAGGTAAGGAAGACTGAAAAACGACCACCTTTGAACAAGAAATGTAGCACCCCGAGGGCTCGGCTGCTGCAGGGGTATTGCACCTCAAACCAGAGGTGTGATATTCCACTCCCGGGTAAGGATGGAGTGTGGACCAGGACTCAGTAGCTGCATGCACCACACACACCCCATTTCCGAGGGACAGCTCAACGGTGCTCCCACGAGACAGAAGTGCAGGCACGACAGCATCTGTCCCTGGCTGGAGTGGGGAGGGGAAGGAAAACCCAGTGGTGTAGGAGCAGATAGGGGTGGGTCTCTGGGCATAGGTAGGAGCCCATTGGTTGCTAGTCACCTGGGCTCACACAGAGAGGGAGGTATATAAGGTGGGCACCATCTTAGGACAGTAGTTAGTTCAGTCAGGAGGAGAAGAGGAGAGGAGCTCAGCCAGAGAGGGCTGACAGGGAGCTGTGGCTCAGTCTGGGCCCAGCTCCACGAGACAGGCCTGGAGTGGAGACCAGAAACAGCAGAGAGAACAGGAACAGAAGAGAAAGGAAACAAGGAACAGAACATTAAGAGAGGCCCAGAGACACGAGAGAAGAAGGAACCCCATAGGCCCAGGAGATTGCGGGTGACGGGTTGGCAGAACAGGGTACCGGATCCCAAATTGGTGGAGGCGACTAATCCTCAGCCAAAGACCGGAGGTCGTGACTATATCTCGGTGCGACCCCTCACTACACCTACAAGGAAGGCACACCACATAGGGTCAGGGACACAGAAATCAGCATACCAAGAGAAGGCCCGAGGCAGCCGGACAAACGTAGAGTCACTGGTGGGGCACGGCCAGAGAAGGGAAGAGAAGGGAGTTCTGTGCCACTCTCCGGAGATACCTGGGGGTTGACCGAGCCCCTTGCCTGGTGGACGCAGCACGGCTTGGGCAGTCACTACCGGTACCGAAGTGACTAAGAATACAAAGAACTGTGAGTAAAGCATTTGAACTGCAATCCCAAGTCTCTGTGCTTCCTCGCCGCATCAGCACTATTAGTGCTGGGACGCTCGCACCATCACTCCCACCATTTACTACACTGCCCTGGGGCTGCACTCTTCCCGTGGAGAGTCACACTACCTAAGCTGCATACACCATCAGCCCCAGCGGTCTGCCTTGCAGCGGCGGTCCGCACTGACCGCAATCCATGGGTGGCGTAGTCGGACCATTATCATACTAAAAAGACTGCCACTGAATTGACCGCCCTGGGCACGGACTGGGTTATCGCCACGGAGACTACAACCCCCAGCGATCCGGCTCCGGGCATTCCCCGCACACACGTGCACGCACAACGCAGGCCCAGGGGGCAAGTCAGAAACATAAGATAAAACGTCAAGAATGGGCCAAGAAATATCTTAAGACTGATTTTTCACAGGTTTTATGGACTGATGAAATGAGAGTGACTCTTGATGGGCCATATGGATGGGCCAGAGGCTGGATCAGTAAAGGGCAGAGAGCTCCACTCCGACTCAGACGCCAGCAAGGTGGAGGCGGGGTACTGGTATGGGATGGTATCATCAAAGATGAACTTGTGGGACCTTTTCGGGTTGAGGATGGAGTGAAGCTCAACTTCCAAACCTAATGCCAGTTTCTTGAAGACAACTTCTTCAAGCAGTGGTACAGGAAGAGGTCGGTATCGTTCAAGAAAAACATGATTTTCATGCAGGACAATGCTCTATCACATGCATCCAACTACTCCACAGCGTGGCTGGCCAGTAAAGGTCTAAAAGAAGAAAAAATAATGACATGGCCCCCTTGTTCACCTGATCTGAACCCCATAGAGAACCTGTGGTCCATCATAAAATGTGAGATCTACAGGGAGGGAAAACAGTACACCTCTCGGAACAGTGACTGGGAGGCTGTGGTGGCAGCTGCACGCAATGTTGATCGAAAACAGATCAAGAAACTGACAGAATCTATGGATGGAAGGCTGTTGTGTGTCATCATAAAGAAAGGTGGCTATATTGATCACTAATTTTTTGGGGTTTTGTTTTTGCATGTCAGAAATGTTTATTTCTAAATTTTGTGCACTAATATTGGTTTACCTGGTGAAAATAAACAAGTGACATGGGATTATATTTGGTTTTTATTAAGTTGCCTAATAATTCTGCACAGTAATAGTTACCTGCACAAACAGATATCCTCCTAAAATAGCCAAATCTAAAAAAAAACACTCCAACTTCCAAAAATATTAAGCTTGGATATTTATGAGTCTTTTGGGTTGATTGAGAACATAGTTGTTGATCAATACTAAAAATTAACCTCTAAAATACAACTTGCCTAATAATTCTGCACACAGTGTATAGGCAGCTAGGCAGGGTATATAGCAGACTGCAGTGCATATAGCACAAGAGGCTCCATTCCAGTTCTGTCTGCTGCTGCTGTTATATTTCTAGAAATAAGCCCAGGTCTCAGGGACCAGGAATAATTTTTTTTGGATCTTAATCCTCATTATTTGCTTAAAAAGCAATCCACAGAATACAGTTTTTCTGCGCCATTTGCTTGTTGGCCCTGCAGAATACAGCCAGGTCCTTTCCATATTACAGCACTAAAAATCCAGCTATTTAAAACTGTGTTTTCTCCGTCACGGATCACATATACGTTTTCATCAAATACTGCCATTTCTGGCCTCCATTAAATTTTTTTTTCAGTATGTCAGCAAAGTTTTTGACACCGGTTTGCTGTTCAAAAGAGTTACCTACAGGCCAGGTATTTAAAACAGTGTTTTCTCCGTCACACGAATCACATATACGTTTTCAGAAAATACTGCCATTTCTCGCCTCCATTAAAAATTTGTTTCAGTGTGTCAGTGAAGCAATTGACACCAGATTGCTGTTCAAAATAGTTACCTACAGGCCAGGTATTGAAAACTGTGTTTTCTCCGTCACACGGCTCACATATACGTTTTCAGAAAATACTGCCATTTCCGGCCTCCATTAAATTTTTTTCTCAGTGTGTCAGCAAAGTTTTTGATACCGGTTTGCTGTTCAAAATAGTTACCTACAGGCCAGGCAGGGCCGGCGTCAGCACCCGGCGCACCCAGGCAAGTGCCAGGGCCCTGAGCAGGCGGGGAGCCCACTTGCTGTCGGGCACCCCGCCGGGCTATGGATGGAGGAGAGCGGTGCCAGCGCCCGCCCTTCTCCCCCGCTTGCTCAGGGCCCCGGCAGCCGGATACTTACCTCTCTCCGTGCCTCCGCAGATCCGCTGTCTTCCTGCTGTGCGATCCCTGTGACGTCTCAGGTCAGAAGGTGTGGTGACGTCTTTCCATCACGCCCTCCCCTGAGCCATCACAGGCAGCGCAGAGCGGGAAGACGCCGGCAACGGTGGAGTCCGGACCTGAGCAGCGGCAGCAGGTGAGGAGGAGTGAGGTGAGTATTTGATTTTTATTTTTTTTAATGTATGGAGTCATGGGCATTATATAGGGGGGTGATATCCTGTATGGGGCATTATATGGGGGGGTGATATCCTGTTTGGGGCATTATATGGGGGGTCATATCCTGCATGGGGCATTATATGGGGGTTTATATCCTGTATGGGGCATAATATGGCGGGGTGATATCCTGTATGGGGCATTATATGGGGGGTAACATTCTGCATGGGGCATTATATGGGGGAGTGACATCCTGTATGGGGCATTATATGGGGGGGGTTGACATCCTGCATGGGGCATTATATGGGGGGCTGACATCCTGCATGGGGCATTATATGGGGGGGAGCTGACATCCTGCATGGGGCATTATATGGGGGGTGACATCCTGCATGGAGCATTATATGGGGGGGTGACATCCTGCATGAGGCATCATAAAGAGGGGGGGTGACATCCTGCATGAGGCATCATAAAGAGGGGGGGTGACATCCTGCATGGGGCATTATAAAGAGGAAGGGGGTGACATCCTGCATGGGGCCTTATATGGGGGGGTGATATCCTGTATGGGGAATTATATGGGGGGGGTGATATCCTGTTTGGGGCATTATATGGGGGGTCATATCCTGCATGGGGCATTATATGGGGGGTTTATATCCTGTATGGGGCATAATATGGCGGGGTGATATCCTGTATGGGGCATTATATGGGGGGTAACATTCTGCATGGGGCATTATATGGGGGAGTGACATCTTGTATGGGGCATTATATGGGGGGGGTTGACATCCTGCATGGGGCATTATATGGGGGGGTGACATCCTGCATGGGGCATTATATGGGGGGGAGCTGACATCCTGCATGGGGCATTATATGGGGGGTGACATTCTGCATGGAGCATTATATGGGGGGGTGACATCCTGCATGAGGCATCATAAAGAGGGGGGTGACATCCTGCATGAGGCATCATAAAGAGGGGGGGTGACATCCTGCATGGGGCATTATAAAGAGGAAGGGGGTGACATCCTGCATGGGGCATTATATGGGGGGTGACATCCTGCATGGGGCATTATATGGGGGGGTGACATCCTACATGGGGCATTATGTGGGGGGGGTGACATCCTGCATGGGGCATTATATGGGGGCTGACATCCTGCATGGGGCATTATATGGGGGGGAGTGACATCCTGCATGGGGCATTATATGGGGGGGAGCTGACATCCTGCATGGGGCATTATATGGGGGGGTGACATCCTGCATGGAGCATTATATGGGGGGGTGACATCCTGCATGAGGCATCATAAAAAGGGGGGGTGACATCCTGCATGAGGCATCATAAAGAGGGGGGGTGACATCCTGCATGGGGCATTATAAAGAGGAAGGGGGTGACATCCTGCATGGGGCATTATATGGGGGGGTGATATCCTGTATGGGGAATTATATGGGGGGGGTGACATCCTGCATGGGGCATTATATGGGGGGTGACATCCTGCATGGGGCATTATATGGGGGGGGTGACATCCTGCATGGGGCATTATGTGGGGGGGTGACATCCTGCATGGGGCATTATATGGGGGGGAGTGACATCCTGCATGGGGCATTATATGGGGGGTGACATCTTGCATGGGGCATTATATGAGGGGTGACATCCTGCATGGGGCATTATATGGGGGGGTGACATCCTGCATGGGGCATTATATGGGGGGGAGTGACATCCTGCATGGGGCATTATATGGAGGGGTGACATCTTGCATGGGGCATTATATGGGGGGGTGACATCCTGCATGGGGCATTATAAGGGAGGAACAGCCTGCATAGGGCATTATGTGGGGGGAATAGCCTGCTTGGAGCATTATATGGGGGCCAGTATCCTGTATGGAGCGTTACAAGGGGACCAGTATCCTGTATGGAGCGTTATAAGGGGACCAGTATCCTGTACGGAGTGATATATGGGGGCCAGTATTCTGTATGGAGCGTTATATGGGGGCTAGTATTCTGTATGGAGCGTTATATGGCGGCCAGTATTCCATATGGAGAGTTATATGGGGGCCAGTATTCCGTATGGAGCATTATTTGGGGGCCATTATACTGTGTGGAGCGATTCGCCGGTTTCTGAGCTATTGTGGAATTTACAATAGATATCACTTATGTAATGTAAGAAGCGAAATCTTTGGCATTGTACTATATATATATATATATATATATATATATATATATATATATATATAATTCTCTGCGGTATCTTTGCATCATGAATCGTGGTATGTGTTAAAGGGGCCCACTGAGACTCTTTCACCCGGGGCCCAGAAAAACCTGGAGCCGGCCCTGCTGGCATGCATGGCCCCCTCAGACCCTATCCTGGCATGCATGGCCCCCTCGACCCATTCCTGGTATGCATGGCCCCCTCAGACCCAATTCTGGCATGCTTGTCCCTCTCAGACCCAATACTGGCATGCATGGCCCCCTCAGACCCAATACTGGCATGCATGGCCCCCTCAGACCCAATCTTGGCATGCATAGCCTCCTCAGATCCAATCCTGGTATGCATGGGCCTCTCAGGGCCAATCCTGGCTTGCATGGCCCCTCAGACCCAATCCTGGCATGCATGGCCCCCTCAGACCCAATCCTGGCATGCATGGCCCCCTCAGACCTAATCCATTTATGCATGGCCCCCTCAGACACAATCCTGACATGTATGTCCCTCTCAGACCCAATACTGGCATGCATGGCACCTTCAGACCCAATCCTGGCATGTATGGCCTCCTCAAATCCTATCCAGATATGCATGGGCCTCTCAGACCTAATCCTGGCATGCATGACCCCCCCAGACCCATTCTTGGTATGCATGGCCCCCTCAGACCCAATTCTGGCATGCATGTGCCTCTCAGACCCAATACTGGTATGCATGGCCCCCTCAGACCCAATCCTGGCATGCATGGGCTCCTCAGATCCAATCCAGAAATGCATAAGCCTCTCAGGCTCAATCCTGGCATGCATGGCCCCCTCAGACCCAATCCTGGATGCATGGCCCCCTCAAACCTTATCCTGGTATGCATGGCCCCCTAAGATCCAATCCTGACATATATGTCCCTCTCAGACCCAATACTGGCATGCATGGCCCCCTCAGACCCTATCCTGGCATGCATGGCCCCCTCAGACCCATCCCTAGCATGCATCGCCCCCTCAGACCTAATCCTGGCATGCTTGGCCCCCTCAGACCCTATCCTGGCATCCATGGCCCCCCAGACCCATTCTTGGTATGCATGGACCCCTCAGACTCAATCCTGGCATGCATGGCCCCCACAGACTCAATACTGGCATGCATGGCCCCTCCAGACCCATTCCTGGTATGCATGGCCCCCTCAGACCCAATCCTGGCATGCATGGCCCCCTCAGACCCAATTCTGGCATGCATGGCCCCCTCAGACCCTATCCTGGCATGTTTGGCCCCCCAGACCCATTCCTGGCATGCATGCCCCCCTCAGACCCAATCCTGGCATGCATGGCCCCCTCAGACCTAATCCTGTTATGCATGGCCCCCTCAGGCCCAATCCTGATATGCATGTCCCTCTCAGACACAATCCTGGCATGCATGCCCCCTCAGACCAATCCTGGCATGCATGGCCTCCTCAGATCCAATCCTGGCATGCATGGGCCTCTCAGGCCCAATCCTGGCATGCATGGCCCCCACAGACTCAATACTGGTATGCATGGCCCCCTCAAACCCAGTCCTGGTAATCATGGTCTTCTCAGACAAAATCAATGCATACATGGCCCCCTCAGACCAAATCCTGGCATGCATCACCCCCTCAGACCTCCTTGCATGCAGGACCCCCGCAGAAACAATCCTGGCTTGCATTGCCCCTGTAGAACCAGTCCTAGAATGCATGGCCCCCTCAGACCCAATCCTGTTATGTATGGCCCCCTCAGAGCCAATCCAGGCATGCATGACCCCCTCAGATCCATTCCTAGTATGCAATGCTCCCTCAGACCCAATTATGGCATGCACTTCCCCCTCAGACCCAATTCAGGCATGCATGGCCCCCTCAGATCCAATCCTGGTATGCATGGCTCCCTCAGACGCAATCCTGGCATGCATGGCCACTTCAGTACCAATCCTGGTATGCATGACCGTCTCAGACCTAATTCTGGCATGCATGGCCCCCTCAGACAAAATCATGGCATGCATGGCCCCCTCAGACCCAATCCTGGTATGCATGGTCCCTTCAGACCAAATCCTGATATGCATGGCCCCCTCAGACCCAATACTGATATACATTCACCTAACAGACCTAATCCTGGTATGCATGGCTCCCTCACACTCAATTCTGGCATGCACAGCCCCCTCACACCCAATCCTGACATGCATGTCCCTCTCAGACCCAATACTGGCATGCATGGCCCTATCAGACGCAATCCTGGCATGCATGGCCTCTTCAGATCCAATCCTGGTATGCATGGGCCTCTCAGTCCCAATCCTGGCATGCATGGCCCCAACACACTCAATATTGGCATGCAGGGCCGGCGTCAGCACCCGGCGCACCTGGGCAAGTGCCGGGGCCCTGAGCAGGCGGGGGGCCCACTTGCTGTCGGGCACCCTGCCGGGCTATGGGCGGAGGAGAGTGGTGCCAGCGCCCGTCCTTCTCCCCCGCTTGCTCAGGGCCCCGGCAGCCGGATACTTACCTCTTCCCGTGCCTCTGCAGATCCGTTGTCTTCCTGCTGTGCGCTCCTTGTGACGTCTCAGGTCAGAGGGTGCAGTGACGTCTTTCTACCGCGCCCTCCCCTGACCCGTCACAGGCAGCGCAGAGCGGGCAGACGCTGGCAACGGTGGAGTCCGGACCTGAGCAGAGGCAGCAGGTGAGGAGGAGTGAGGTGAGTATTTGATTTTTTTTTTTAATGTAAGGAGTCATGGGGGATTATATGGGGGGGTGATATCCTGTATGGGGCATTATATGGGGGGGGTGATATCCTGTTTGGGGCATTATATGGGGGGGTGATATCCTGCATGGGGCATTATACGGGGGAGTGACATCCTGCATGGGGCATTATATGGGGGGGGACATCCTGCATGGGGCATTATAGGGAGGCTAACATCCTGCATGGGGCAGTATATGGGGGGAGGTGACATTCTGCATTGGGCATTATATGGGGGGGTGTCATCCTGCATGGGGCATTAAATGGGGGGGTGACATCCTGCATGGGGCATAATAAAGAGGGTGGGTGACATCCTGCATGGGGCATTATATGGTGGGCTGACATCCTGCATGGGGCATTATATGGGGGGGAGGTGACATTCTGCATTGGGCATTATATGGAGGGGTGTCATCCTGCATGGGGCATTAAATGGGGGGGTGACATCCTGCATGGGGCATCATAAAGAGGGGGGGTGACATCCTGCATGGGGCATTATAAAGAGGGGGGGTGACATCCTGTATGGGGCATTATATGGGGGGGTGACATCCTGCATGGGGCATTATATGGGGTGGTGACATCCTGCATGGGGCATTATATGGGGGGGCTGACATCCTGCATGGGGCATTATATGGGGGGGCTGACATCCTGCATGGGGCATTATATGGGGGGAGTGACATCCTGCATGGGGCATTATATGGGGGGTGACATCTTGCATGGGGCATTATAAGGGGGGAACAGTCTGCATAGGGCAATATGTGGGGGGAACAGTCTGCTTGGAGCATTATATGGGGGCCAGTATCCTGTATGGAGCATTATAAGGGGACCAGTATTCTGTACGGAGCGTTATATGGGGGCCAGTATTCTGTATGGAGCGTTATATAGGGGCCAGTATTCTGTATGGAGCGTTATATGGGGGCCAGTATTCCGTATGGAGCATTATTTGGGGGCTATTATACTGTGTGGAGCAATTCACCGGTTTCTGAGCTATTGTGGAATTTACAATAGATATCACTCATGTAATGTAAGAAGTGAAATCTTTGGCATTGTACTATATATATATATATATATATATATATATATATATATATATATATATATAAATATATATATATATAATTCTCTGCGGTATCTGTGCATCATGAATCGTGGCATGTGTTAAAGGGGCCCACTGAGACTCTTTCGCCCGGGGCCCAGAAAAACCTGGAGCCGGCCCTGAGGCCAGGTATTTAAAACTGTGTTTTCTCCGTCACACGGATCACATATACGTTTTCAGGAAATACTGCCATTTCTGACCTTCATTAAAAATTTGTTTCAGTGTGTCAGTGAAGCAATTGACACCAGATTGCTGTTCAAAATGGTTACCTACAGGCCAGGTATTTAAAACTGTGTTTTCTCCGTCACACGGATCACATATACGTTTTCAGAAAATACTGCCATTTCTTGCCTCCATTTAAAATTTGTTTCAGTGTGTCAGTGAAGCAATTGACACCAGTTTGCTGTTCAAAATAGTTACCTACAGGTCAGGTATTTAAAACTGTGGTTTGTCCGTCACACGGATCACATATAAGTTCGCTCCAAATTCAGTCATTTGTTGTGAGCATGGAAGATATTGTCCTCCATTTAAAATGGGCAAGGCACGTGGCAAGGGACGGGGAACTGGACGTGATGGTGATGATGGTGCATGCAGAGGCCGAGGGCAAGCTTCAATTGTGCCACAATAAACATTCACATCTCCTCGCTCGACCTTCCAGTCCCAATTAATAGGGGACCGCAGAACACCACTATTGAACACAAAGCAGTGTGAAAACTTTATTGGTTGGAGAGCAGATAATGTTTCCAGTCACTTAGCTGCCACCACCACCTTGTCTTCCACACGGTCAAGTCTCAGTAGCTGTGAGTCTGGACCCCATATTCCTCACCCTGAACCTCCTTCCTCCCACCATACCGAGTGCCCAGAGACAACTGATCCCACACTTGGACACTCTGAAGAGCTGTTCACTTTCCCATTTATAGATTCGGACCTCTCGCCCGGTCCACTTGAAGAGAGGCAAGAGGAGATCCCATGTATCAATGCCCAAATATTTGAACAGCCACGGTCACACGAAGGCGACGGTGGGAAAGTGTCACAAGAGGTGGACGATGATGAGACACAATTTTCAGAAAGTCAGGAGGAGGACCAGGGTGCGGAAGTGGAAGACAAGGTCGTGGATGATATAGTAACTGACCCAACCTGGCAGGAGGACATGCAGAGCGAGGACAGTAGAACACAGGGGGAGGGAGGCAGAGCACCCAAACAGGCAGGAAGAAGCAGTGTGGTGGCCGCAGAAAGAAGGCAGGCAACCGTTCCCCGTAACACCAACACGAAGGAAGTTGCCAGTACAACTGTTAGGTCTTCCCGAGTCTGGTTGTTTTTTAAAGACTCTGCCGATAACCCCAAAAATGGAAAACAAAAACAGTTGAATCGCCAATGGTGAAGAGCCTGAGGTTTGGGGGGGAAGAAGGGGGAGATGTTGTGACCACTCACTTGGTCCTGTTGGGCCAAGGAGCCCCGCACAACAAGGGAAAATGCTTCCAGGTGGGAGTCTGTATGATGACAGCAGCTTAACAGGGACTGCTGTAAGGAGTTTCTTCCTGCTTCAGCATTCACATGACCGGGACCGTGTGACCGAAGTGGGCTTTCCAAAATGACATCACGGCAGGTCCTGTGGTAAACTAGTTGTAAACAGAGCAGCTTCCACCGCTCTCCACAAGGGAGATTGGCAATCAAGAAGGAAAGAATTGTGCGGTGTTAGGGAAGCGCTAGAACAACTAGAAAGGGAATTAAGGTTATAAAACACAAACCTTTTATTGTTTAATACGCAGTGGCGTTAGAGAGCGTATTAAACAATAAAAGGTTTGTGTTTTATAACCTTAATTCCCTGTCTAGTTGTTCTAGCACTTTCCTAACACCGCACAATTCTTTCCTTCTTGATAACCCCAAAAAGGCCATTTGCACCACCTGCCAGGTCAGCATCAGCAGGGTGGCAAAACGACCAGCCTGACCACCACCAGCATGATCAGGCACATGGCAGCAAAGCACCAGACTTTGTGGGCCGAACCCCAGGGTCCAGGAACAGTGTCTGCGGGTGGCACCATTGCTTCTCCCTCTGTTGTGGATGCAAGCCAATCCCCTGTCCATGGTGCACGCGAAGATGCCTTCTGCCCTGCATCTGTCATTGCACACTCTCAAGTAGCAGCATCGGGAAGCAAGTCCACGTCCTTGTCCCAGTGCAGCGTTCAGTTGTCCATATGTGGCGCCCCTGAGGGTTCAGTCACCACAGAGGTACTGCACCTCATCCAGAGGTATGGTGTCTCCTCTCAGGTAAGGAGGGAGTGCTGCCCAGAACCCCAACACCCACAATCAACACTACACTACTACTGGCCGGCTGGAAGGGCAAGATGCACTGTGTCTCCTGCTGAGCCCTGTCCCTGGCTGGAGCGGGGGGAACCAAAGGTAGGGGGAACCAGTAGTGGGTGTGGGTGGAGGATGTAGGGTAGGGGAGCACCATTATAGGAGGTATATACACTGTGTTCCAAATTATTATGCAAATAATATTTTCTCAGATTTTCCCAAATTACCTATATGAATTGCAGTCATTGTAATTTTCCAGTCAAATAACTATTAGAGTACAATTGAAAGTTTTTTTGTACAAACTGCCTATGATAGCAGTATATTTTTAAAAAAAAATAAAAAACTCAAACTGCACTCAAAATGCATGTTCCAAATTATTATGCACAGAAGAGTTTTCAACCTTTTCATTTTAATAAAGAACAAAAAAATGGTCATTTTTGAAATTATAAGCATTAGCAGGTTATTACAAACTGAAATCAAACAGTTTTCAACTCAAAACTTTATTCTAGGTGATGTTACATTTGCACATAGGACCCCTTGTTCGAAAGGAGCTTCTGAACTCTCTCGTCCATTGAATTTGTCAGGTTTTGGATGCTTTCTGCTTTAATTGTTTTGCATGAGGACAGAATACCCTCCCAGAACTGTTGCTTAGATGTGAACTGCCTCCCGCCATCATAGACACTCCTTTTGATGATGCTCCAGAGGTTCTCAATGAGGTTGATGTCAGGGGAGCATGGGTGCCACACCATAAGTTTGTCCCCTTTTATGCCCATAGCAGCCAGAGATGTAGATGTGTTATGTGCAGCATGAGACGGTGCATTATCATGCATGAAATGATCTCGATGGTCCAGATGGATAGAGTGGAGGATGGCTGGTTGATGGACACCCCATGCAAACACGGCTAAGGTGCCAACAAGGAGGAGGTGGAGTAATGTTTTGGGCTGGAATCATGGAGAGAGAGATTGTCGGCCCCTTTAGGATCCCTGAAGGGGTAAAGATGAACTCCATAATGTATGTGGAGTTTCTCAAACAGCACTTCCTGCCATGGTTCAAGAAGAAGAACCGTGTATTCCGCAGCAAGATCATTTTCATGCATGATAATGCACCGTCTCATGCTGCACATAACACATCTGCATCTCTGGCTGCTATGGGCATAAAAGGGGACAAACTTTTGGTGTGGCACCCATGCTCCCCTGACCTCAACCCCATTGAGAACCTCTGGAGCATCATCAAAAGGAGTGTCTATGATGGCGGGAGGCAGTTCACATCAAAGCAACAGCTCTGGGAGGGTATTCTGTCCTCATGCAAAACAATTAAAGCAGAAAGCATCCAAAACCTGACAAATTCAATGGACGAGAGAGTTCAGAAGCTCCTTTCGAACAAGGGGTCCTATGTGCAAATGTAACATCACCTAGAATAAAGTTTTGAGTTGAAAACTGTTTGATTTCAGTTTGTAATAACCTGCTAATGCTTATAATTTCAAAAATGACCATTTTTTTGTTCTTTATTAAAATGAAAAGGTTGAAAACTCTGCTGTGCATAATAATTTGGAACATGCATTTTGAGTGCAGTTTGAGTGTTTTATTTTTTAAAAAATATACTGTTATCATAGGCAGTTTGTACAAAAACCTTTCAATTGTGCTCTAATAGTTATTTGACTGGAAAATTACAATGACTGCAATTCATATAGGTAATTTGGGAAAATCTGAGAAAATATTATTTGCATAATAATTTGGAACACAGTGTAAAGGGAAGCCATTTTAGGGTGACAGTACAGAAGGACAGTGAGTAGTAAGGAAAGGAGGGGAGCAGAGTCTCGTCTGGAGCTCTGCTCCACAAGTGGGGCCTAGTGATAGAGGCCCAGGATGGGAGCAGAGGAGAAAGGCTCCGTTTTACAGAAGGGATCCCAGGGGGTACAGTGAGTGCAGGACGGCACCCGTCCGCCCCGAAACTGCCAGGTGTCAGAGGGATCAGGCCGCAAAAAGGGGACCGGCCCCTGGGCCAGCCGTGTTACTCCAGGTCTCGGCTGGAAAAACCGGAGGCTTCTTCACTTCCATGGTGTAGTCGCCACAGTCTCATCCTAGTCACCATGAGGGTCAAGCAGGTCTGGGAACTCCAGGTTGCCCAGAGGGACTTCAGAGCACCCGAGCGGGACTGAGTGTGGGAAGCGCAGGGCAGGAGGGAGAAGACCCAGCGCGAGAAGTCGGTCTAGTAAGAAACATAAAGAAAGCGGGGTTCCGTCAAGCACTCCTGATATATCTGAGAAAGTGCTGAACCCCTGGTCTGGTAGATGCAGTGCGACGCGGAGGCGGACACCCATACAGTGTACCTGAGAACCTTGAACAAGAACTGTGAGTAAAACTCGGATGACTGCACGCCTCTGCCTCCGTCAGTTATTTCAGCTGCGCCATCCCGACTGCACTACAAGCCCCAGCATTACCACCCACCATCAAACTCTACACTGCCCTGAGGCCCGCTCCACCTGTGGGGAGCTGTTCCATCCTAGCTGCCCTATCAACTGCCTCAGAGGTCTGCAGCAGCGTTGGTACAAATTACCAGAAACCACAGGTGGCGTCACGATCAAACTACAAATCCCATATAAACTATCCCCTTTTTGTTGACCTCCCTGGGCCACGGACCGGGCCAGCCACTGTGACATATTCCCCCCCAGCATCCATAGGCACCGAGAACCCCACTGCCCTGGGGGCGCGTCACATACCCCAGTCCTTGGAACGCAAGTGCAAATACGCAGCCTACACCCCACAGGCCACAGTACTAAATTCCCACATTTCACGACTGCTTGCGCTCGAAATGTTGCCTTTTAGGCTCGTGGAGATGGAAGCACTCCGCAACCTGATGGCGGCGGCCGTCCCTCAGTACTCGGTCCCCAGCCGCCACTATTTCTCCCGGTGTGCCGTCCCCGCATTACACAAGCACGTGTCCCAAAACATTAGCCGTGCCCTCAACAACGCAGTTACCAGAAAAGTCCACCTAACCACGGACACATGGACAAGTGTTTGTGGGCAGGGACGGTACATCTCACTGACGGCACATTGGGTTAACATAGTGGAAGCCGGGACCCAGTCGGACCTTGGGACAGAACACGTCCTCCTGATGCAAAGGATTGTGGGCCCTAGGTCAATCAGGGTTTCCCCCACAGTCTACAGCTCTTGCACCTCATCCTCCTCGGCCACCTCCTCCTCTTCAGCCTCCATCTCCGAAATGACCACATCAGTCACAAACTGAAAGCACTGCAGCACTGCCTCGGCCAAGCGGCAACAGGCTGTGCTGAAGCTAATATGCTTAGGTGACAAACCGCATAATGCTGAAGAGTTGTGGACAACTCTGAAAGAGCAGGCAGATCTGTGGCTCACACCGCTGCACCTACAGCCAGGCATGGTCGTGTGTGACAATGGCCGGAACCTGGTGGGGGCTCTGAGGCAAGGCGAGCTCACACACGTACCATGCCTGGCCCATGTGCTTAACGTCGTGGTTTAGTGGTTTCTCAAATCCTACCCGGAGCTGCTGGATCTGCTTGTTAAAGTACGCTGCCTGTGTGCCCATTTTAGGAAGTCACCTACAGCTTCCGCCGCCCTTACCGTGTTTCAGCAACGTTTGCAGCTTCCGGCTCACAGACTGGTATGTGATGTCCCCACGCGTTGGAACTCTACACTGAAGATGTTGGGAAAGATTTGTGAGCAGAAGAGGGCAGTTGTTGAGTACCAGCATCAACAAGGCCGTCGGTATTCAGTTCAGACTCCACACATAAGACCTCAGGAGTGGACATGAATGCCAGACATATGTACCATCCTCCAAAACTTTGAGGACTCCACCAAGATGGTGAGCAGCGATGATGCCATAATTAGCATCACCACCCCGCTTCTCTGTCTTCTGAAACGCTCTCTGCTCACAATCAAAGAGGATGCATTGCAAGTGGAGCACGATGAGATGGAGCAAGGAATCATGCAGGGTGATTACACACAGCCCAGCCTCATCTCATCCCAACGTGGATTGGGTGACAATGAGGAAGAGGAGGAGGAGGAAGAACAGGAGCTAGTTTCATGCGCTATAGACGGTACTACCTGCACAACTGTCATGCCATCTGTTCAGCGTGGATGGCCAGAGGACAGAGAGGAGGAGGAGGAGAGCATGGTCAGTCATCCTCTTGGTGAGGACACGGAAGTCTTGCCTGTTAGCAGTCTGGCACACATGGCTGAGTTTATGTTACGCTGCCTTTCCCATGACCCTCGCGTTTTGAACTGAAAATGTTGACAGGCCGGTCTCATAAAAATGAACAAGGACTGGATTTGGGCCAGACTTCTCAACACCACCGAATGATAGCAGCGTAACATAAACTCAAATACAGTGTCTTTTTTTGGGACGTGTATTCCCATGCACCTCTTCACACCCACACATGGGTATATGCTTCCTGATTTTGGCTATTTGCTCTTGTCCTCCTCCTTCTCCTCATCCTCATCCTCCACCACCATATCCCAGGGTGACCGTGGTCCGTAATGCAAAACTCACATAATTTTTTTAAAGGGTGTTGATGATGCCCGTATAAAAAAAAATATATACAGTACAGACCAAAAGTTTGGACACACCTTCTCATTTAAAGATTTTTCTGTATTTTCATGACTATGAAAATTGTACATTCACACTGAAGGCATCAAAACTATGAATTAACACGTGGAATTATATACTTGACAAAAAAGTGTGAAACAACTGAAAATATGTCTTATATTCTAGGTTCTTCAAAGTAGCCACCTTTTGCTTTGAAGACTGCTTTGCATACTCTTGATGAGCTTCAAGAGGTAGTCACCGGAAATTGTCTTCCAACAATTTTGGAGGAGTTCCCAAAGATGCTTAGCACTTGTTGGCCCTTTTGCTTTCACTCTACGGTCCAGCTCACCCCAAACCATCTCGATTGGGTTCAGGTCTGGTGACTGTGGAGGCCAGGTCATCTGGCGTAGCACCCCATCACTCTCCTTCTTGGTCAAATAGCCCTTACACAGCCTGGAGGTGTGTTTGGGGTCATTGTCCTGTTGAAAAATAAATGATGTCCAACTAATGTCCAACTAAAATGCAAATAAATAAAATGCAAATAAATGCAAATAAAATAAAAATAAAAATGCAACTAAAATGCAAATAAATGTCCAACTAAATGCAAACCAGATGAAATAGCATGCTGCTGCAAGATGCTGTGGTAGCCATGCTGGTTCAGTATGCCTTCAATTTTGAATAAATCCCCAACAGTGTCACCAAAAAAGCACCCCCACACCATCACACCTCCTCCTCCATGCTTCACGGTGGGAACCAGGCATGTAGAGTCCATCCGTTCACCTTTTCTGCGTTGCACAAAGACACGGTGTTTGGAACCAAAGATCTCAAATTTGGACTCATCAGACCAAAGCACAGATTTCCACCTTTCTAATGTCCATTCCTTGTGTTCTTTAGCCCAAACAAGTCTCCTCTGCTTGTTGCCTGTCCTTAGCAGTGGTTTCCTAGCAGCTACTTTACCATGAAGGCCTGCTGCACAAAGTCTCCTCTTAACAGTTGTTGAAGAGATGTGTCTGCTGCTAGAACTCTGTGTGGCATTGACCTGGTCTCTAATCTGAGCTGCTGTTAACCTGCGATTTCTGAGGCTGGTGACTCGGATAAACTTATCCTCAGAAGCAGAGGTGACTCTTGGTCTTCCTTTCCTGGGGCGGTCCTCATGTGAGCCAGTTTCTTTGTAGCACTTGATGGTTTTTGCAACTGCACTTGGGGACACTTTCAAAGTTTGCCCCATTTTTTGGACTGACTGACCTTCATTTCTTAAAGTAATGATGGCCACTCGTTTTTTCTTTACTTAGAATTTGTATTATGGCAAGAAAAAAGCAGCTAACAGTCTATTCAGTAGGACTATCAGCTGTGTATCCACCATACTTCTGCACAACACAACTGATGGTCCCAACCCCATTTATAAGGCAAGAAATCCCACTTTTTAACCCTGACAAGGGCACACCTGTGAAGTGAAAACCATTTCCGGTGACTACCACTTGAAGCTCATCAAGAGAATGCCAAGAGTGTGCAAAGCAGTCATCAAAGCAAAAGGTGGCTACTTTGAAAAACCTAGAATATAAGACATATTTTCAGTTGCTTCACACTTTTTTGTTAAGTATATAATTCCACATGTGTTAATTCATAGTTTTGATGCCTTCAGGGTGAATGTACAATTTTCATAGTCATGAAAATACAGAAAAATCTTTAAATGAGAAGGTGTGTCCAAACTTTTGGTCTGTACTGTACAGTATGTTCATGTATACCCCCCAGGGGTAAATGTTTGTCACCCCATACACTTAGTGCATGGGCATTACAAGTATACACTCCCTGACAGAAGTTATGTCGCTTATCCATGTTATGTAAATAAAAGCTTATAACCTGACGTTAAATTCATCCATAGGTTTTATAAATTACTCTTTTGAAAGCTGAAACCCTCCCAAATTTGGTTTACGTTAAGAAAATAAATTGGCATCAATGCTGAAATATTGATCATTTAATGAACACAGAATGGTCAGATTTTTGCAAGACAAAAGTTTTGTCGCCCACAGAAAGTAATGTGATATTCAAACAAATAATTATCTTAAAATACAAATATATGTTGCATAACATTGGTGAATGAAGTTGTGGTGCTATTAGAGTCATATTTCATATTTTGTGTGACTTCCATGAGCTTGAAGGACTGCATCCATGCGGTTCAATAATGATTCATACAATTTATTAATGAAGTCATCAGGAATAGCAAAGAATGCAGTCTTACATGCCTCCCAGAGTTCATCTAGATTCTTTGGTTTTGTCTTCCAAGCTTCCTCTTTCATCCTACCCCAAACATGCTGAATGATGTTCATGTCTGGTGACTGGGCTGGCCAGTCCTTGAGCACCTTGATCTTTTTTGTCTGGAGGAACTTTGTTGTAGAGATGGATGTATGAGATGGTGCACCATCCTGATGCAGAATTTGACCCCTTTTATGATTTGGAATGTAAGAGGTAGCTAATACTTCTTGATATTTTAGGCTATTGATATTGCCTTCCACCTTGCAAATGTTTTGCACACCCCCATATTGAATGTAACCCCAGACCATGATCTTTCCACCACCAAATTTAACTGTTTTCTGGGTGTATTTTGGATTCATACGGGCTCCAGTAGGTCTCCTGCAGTATTTGCAGCGGCTGTGGTGTAATTCTACTGAAGATTCATCAGAGAAATGACACTTTTCCAGCATCCATCTGTTTAGTAGGCTGTGGGACTTTGCAAATGCCACACGTTTTTTTATCTGCCTTTTGTTTAGTGCTGGCTTCTGGGCACTGTTTCGACCATGGAGGCCATTTTGAGAAAGAATCCTACAAACTGTTCTAGTTGACAAAGGGACTTGAGGTGACCAGGCCTGTTGGAGCTGTGCTGCAGTGGAAGAGGGGCTTGCTTTGGATTTTCTAACCAACAAACCTGAGCAGTTGTCTTGCGGGGTCTGCCGTACCTCGGCTTGTCAAACACATCTCCAGTCTCTTCAAATCTTTTTTTAATTCTTTGTACTTGACGCTGAGACACATTAAAGGTGCCAGCCACCTCTGCAGTGGATCTGGTCTTCAGCCTCTTGATAATCAAGGCTTTGGTCGCTGGGTGGATTTTTGGCATGTTGTCAGAGCTCAAGTTGCAGTTCAAGTGAAGGTCTGGGGTGCTGGGTTTCTTTTTATACACACCCACTAATTAACCGATCATTTACAGAGCACTGGAGAGGATGTAAACTAGGATTGGGTGCATTATATGACCAGGCGACAAAACTTTTGTCTTGCCAAAATCTGACCATTTTGTGTTCATTAAATGATCAATATTTCAGCATTGATGCCAATTTATTTTCTTAACCTAAACCAAATTTGGGAGGGTTTCAGCTTTCAAAAGAGTAATTTATAAAACCAATGGATGAATTTAACGTCAGGTTATAAGCTTTTATTTACATAACATGGATAAGCGACATAACTTCTGTCAGGGAGTGTAGGAGACCCGTTCCTTTCTAATGGGAACATTTTTTTATAAGGCCCTCTAAGTCTCTTCCAAGGGGCATTGGAGTGCCTCCCAATTTTTGGCAGCCCTTGCATTCACTGCATAGGCCAACACTATGGGAGACCCTCTACTTTCTAATGGGAATTTGTCATTACTGTGGCCCTGCTCTATGTCTCTTTAAATTCTTAGTGGGGTTTTTCCCAAATTTGGTCAGCCGTTGGACTCTCTGCATACCCTATAACTGTATAGCAGACTCTCTCCTTTCTAATGGGAATTTGTCATTACTGTGGCCCTGCTCTATGTGTCTTTAAATTCTTAGTGGGGTTTTTCCTAAATTTGGTCAGCCATTGGACTCACTGCATACCCTATAACTGTATAGCAGACCCTCTCCTTTCTAATGGGAACATGTCGTACCTTGTTACTGTGGCCCTGCTCTATGTGTTTTTAAATTCTTAGTGGGGTTTTTCCTAAAATTTGGTAAGCCGTTGGACTCACTGCATACCCTATAACTGTATAGCAGACCCTCTCCTTTCTAATGGGAATTTGTCGCTACTGGCCCTGCTCTATGTGTCTTTAAATTCTTAGTGGAGTTTTTCCTAAATTTGGTCAGCCGTTGGACTCACTGCATACACTATAACTGTATAGCAGACTCTCTCCTTTCTAATGGGAATTTGTTGTTACTGTGGCCCTGCTCTGTGTGTCTTTAAATTCTTAGTGGGTTTTTCCTAAAATTGGTCAGCCGTTGGACTCACTGCATACCCTATAACTGTGTAGCGGACTCTCCTTTCTAATAGGAATTTGTCTTTACTGTGGCCCTGCTCTATGTGTCTTTAAATTCTTAGTGGGGTTTTTCACAAATTTTGGGAGCCCTTGCAGTCACAACATGGGCATTACCACTATAGGAGACCCACTCCTTTATAATGGAAACATTTTTTTTACTGAGACCCTCCTTTATGTCTCTTCAAAGGGGTATTGGGTTGCGTCCAAATTTTTGGCAGTCACTACTTACGCAATAACAGTAAAGGAGACCCACTTGTTAATAATGAGAACAACAAAGCATAGCCGGCTGATGGCTCTATGTCAATAGCGAGGGCCGACTGCTGTCCTTTTAAGAATAGTAAGGGCCGTCTGATGGCCCTATAAAAATAGGCTTTATGACTTTCAGAGTGTCTCCATCATAAATAAAACAGGATGTGTCTGATGATGTGTCACACACCACATTGCCAGATAAGGTTGTAAAATGTTAAAATGACATTTCCCGTTGAATGCATTTGTCTTAAAAAATAACATAAAAAACCAAAAACATTAGGATCTTTCTTTAGTTTAAAGAACATTGTCACCAATTTAACCTCAATTACCACATCAGTCACAAGTTGACAGCACTGCAGCACTGCCTTGGCCAAGCGGCAACAGGCTGTGCTGAAGATAACATGCTTAATGCTTAGGTGACAAACCGCCCAGTGCTACAGAGTTGTTGAAAGCTGTAACACAGCAGCCTGATCTGTGGCTCTCACCGCTTAACATACAGCCAGGCATGGTCGTGTGTGACAATGGGCAGAACCTGGTGACGGAGAAATGACAGCCGGAGTAGATATGATTTCCCTCTATGCCAGTCCTTTCACCGAGCTAAAGAATATGGCTGTGGTGAAATACAACTCCCACTGAGAAGCTGTTTCAGATTGAAAAACATTGTGCCCACCAGAGGATTTGATTCTAAGGGCTAACCTTTCTCACCTGCTCAAGAGCCCCATAGCAGCTGCAAAGTTAGCGCTATCATTTACTCTCCTGAGGTAGAAGCCAGGGCACACCAGAGAATTTTCTGGTGGGACCGTCCAACCCTGCTGAGAAGCAGTCCTGGCTAAGTAAAGTGTGGGGGAAGGTTCCCGGACACTCTATGGCTGCTTTTTTAATGTGGATCGGACGTGCTTATGCATGTTATTTCTCAAACCGCATTGCAGATCAGGCCATTTCCCAACTCTGTAGTCATGAAATTAAATGCGCAAAGAAAGATGTTTGTGTGTCAAAGCGCCACCGACAAGTGCAAGTTGATGTCGGACGTGCTGCCATTGCTTCTGCAACAAGCTGCATTAGAGGACTTCCTGGGAGAATTGACACCCAGAGTAGATACGGTTTCCCTCTATGCCAGTTCTTTCACCGAGCTAAATACAACTCAGCAAAAAAAGCTGTGGACTGGCTCCATACCGTCCCAGGCCACATTCACCTGTCCACGTGGTTTTGGTTAGGCGGTCCTTCCCAGTAAGTGCACTGGAGAGGGCACGGGTAATGTTGTGGGATCCGTGCTTGTGGAAGGCGAAGACAATACCGGGAGAAATAGTGGCGGCTTGGGATCGAGTATGGACACCGGGCTGCCGCCAGCATGAGGTTATAAAAAGCTTCCACCTCCATGAGCCTAAAAAGCCACATTTCAAGTGAAAGCAGCTTTAGAGGACTTCCTGGGAGAAATGACAGCTGGGTAGATATAGTTTCCCAAGTCCTTTCACCAAGCTAAAGAATATGGCTGTGGTGAAATACAACTCAGCAAAAAAAGCTGTGGACTGGCTCCGTATCGTCCCTGGCCACATTCACCTGTCCACGTGTTTGTGGTTAGGCGGTCCTTCCCAGTAAGTGCACTGGGGAGGGCACGGGTAATGTTGTGGGACTCGTGCTTGTGGAAGGCGGAGACGATGCTGGGAAAAATAGTGGGGGCTGGGGACCGAGTATGGATACCCGGTCGCCGCCGCCATAACATTGTGGACAGCTTCCACCTCCACGAGCCTAAAAAGCCACATTTCAAGTGCAGGCAGCTGTCAAAAATTTGGCAGTATAGTATTGCAGCCAGTGGGAGGATGGGTGGCTGGCTGCATACTTGCGCTTGCATTCCAAGGAATGAGGTAGGGACAACTGAACGCTGCACTGGGACAAGGACGTGGACGGTGATTGTTGCAAATCTGCAATGACAGGTGCATGGAGGGATGCGCCAAGGATCACTTATGATGGGCACACTTTTAGGCAGTGACCTGGGAGTCAGAGATGCTTCCAGGGATCTTCCCCATGCTGTTCCCATGTCTTTTCAGCATTGTATGCATGTGTCTGATGATGTGTCACACACCACATGGCCAGATAAGGTTGTAAAATGTTAAAATGAATTTGTCTTGGTTTAAAGCAATGCAAGAGTGCAAAAACGCATCAAAAATGCGTTTTTGATGTGAACATAGCCAAAGGTGTGGAGGAGTATTTTTGGTTTTGGTCATTAATTTTGCCTTATATACAAGTCATTACCCTGGAAAGGATGTTCCTTAACATATTTCCCAGGAAAATCCATTTTGGTTTTGTTTTTGTACGTTTTTTTGTGAGTCCGTAAAAGTGGCGTAATACTCTGACAACGTTGTTGACAGCAGTGACATGGGAGTCAGAAATGCTTCCAGGGGTCTTCCCCATGCTGTTCCCATATCATTTGAGCACTGTTCCCGTTGGTTTGGGCAATTTTTAGGCCCTCTGCAGACCGCCGGGGGGAGCCGTCTGAAAAATACTCGCGTTTCCCATAGACATTGGGCTCGTTGCTGCGGGCTGATATTAATAGCCAGAGAAGGGGCCATGAATACTAGTCCCCTCTGTGGCTATTACTATCACCCCTCAGCAGTCCCAGAAATGGCGCATACATAAGATGCGCCAAATCTGGCGCTTAGCCTCCGCTCTTCCCACTGCCCTGTAGCGGTAGCGAGTAGGGTAATGGGGTTGGGGTTCACGTCAGCCTTGTATTGGTGGCTGATGTGACGCCCAGGTTGGTAATGGAGGGTGTCTATAAGATGTCCCCATTACTAACTGCGTAGTAAAATGATAGCCGCTTTTTCATTAAATACATGGTCAGAATAAAGTATTGTAATGAAATAAAAAACACGGTTTTTAATTTTTTTTTATCGTACTGGGTCCGCGAAGCCATCAATCTTCTGAAAAAAAGTAAAAAAACTAAGAACCAAATTCCTCACCTGTCCGCCGTCAACGATGCAGTCCACATACAGCCAACGATTGTTCCACGGCGATCCGGGTCACTTCTATAGCAGTGACATCAGCAATCACTGATGTCACTGCTGTAGAAAACAGCACTATATACTGACAGCAGTGTAAAATCACTCCTGTCAGTATACATGCTGCTGCATCCGCAGGTATAAATAGTCAATGGGTGCGAATTCACGACGGAAACTCCCGCCCAATGGTCATGCTGCGGTTTTTACCGCAATTGTAATCCTGAGCGGAAATTTCCGCATCATGTACACAGCACATCAGGATTACCGTTGCAATACCTGGCAGACCTATTAACAAGCATTTTCGCAGCGTTTCCGCAGCGTTTTTTCATCAAAAACGCTTCGTGTGCACATAGCCTTATTTTATTTTTCAAAACACTGGGGATGTGTGTAAGTGGTGCTTTTGTGGGGCTTATGTAAGGAGTACTATTTTTTATAAAAAATAGAGGGAAAAAAGTAGAGAAAGAAAAGTAAAAATTTAGAGGAAACACTTAGAAGAAAAAAATGAAAAGAAAAATAGATGTAAAAAAAAGTTTGTCTAAAAAAAATTACATCCTATTCAGGAGCTTGCAAACATTTTGTAGAGAGACATAAAGGGGAATTAAATAATTTTTCTTTCTATGGGTTAGAAAAAGTGGATATTCCTATTAGAGGAGGGGATTGGAGGAAAAAACTCCTCCTAAGAGAGTTATTTTGGATTATCAAACTGGATACAAAATACCCCAATGGCATGAACTATAGGAATGATACTCTTTATCTATATTAGATCTCAGAGAATTGAATGTCTTTTTTTTTTTTTTTTTTCCTCTCTCTTTTTCTCTGGCTTTCTTGGATTTAGCCTTGTGATTATGCTGATTATTCTCAAGTGTGATTGATTGCTAACATATGTGTTTATTGATCAACGGTTGGTCACTATTTGTTTTTATACCATGTATCATAAGGAATCTGTATCTCAGTGAATAAGGGCTTTTTGCCAGAAACGCGTTGAGATGTATCCCCAACCTGTATGATCTTTTAATTATTTTCTAATAAATTGAGGATTTTAATTATTTTTGGGACTCACCAAATTTATTTTTCTTATGTGAAGCTGTAAGTCACGGCTATTGGTTGGAGACCCACAGCTTTGCAAAACTGACTGAGCTATACTAAGAGGACACGGTGAGGCTGCTTTTTTTGTTTATTTACCTTATGGTTTGACCGATTTTGCCCCGTGTACCTAGCATAGATTATGCAATGGATTGAAGAATTCCGTTTGGATTTATTATATTTCACAAGCAAATCCACTATTTTTCTCATTCTAGTATTCTAAACTGCTGAGAAGGATTATCATCTCCTCCTCTATGGAGTCACGGCAGGATAAACTACAAGAAGTATTTGGTGATTCAGATAGGAACACCGACCCGAGCCTGAAAGAGTTAATGCATAAGCTGTAAAAAATCTCTCAAGAGTTGAGAACATGGTGGGATCGCAATACCTTGAGCACGTATGTGGAGAAATTGATGATACCAAGAGGACTCAGAATCAAAAAGGTACCCACTTATATTTTCTCTGATATGTTTCTTATACAATGGAATGACATTTTATCACAATGCTCAAATGACCTCATGAAGTTGATTATCTCAGAGGAAGAGAAAAAATGACAACAAATTAATTTGGACATTGCACAGAAAATCCTCACTTATGAGTTTTAATAAAACTCAGGAGTATGAATTGTTACATCATAAAATGAAGGAAAATTTGGACAAAATTGAAAATAACATCATGACAAGAAAAAGTTCCAAAGAGACTGTTTGGATTACAAACATGATAAAGTTTATGATTGGAAAAGGAACATAAGGTCTATTTCCCAATATCCAAAAAAACTGAGGGATAAAACTGACTTAAAATCTATCCTGAAGAATAATCCAGATGACAAAACTCCATCCAGAAATGTAACTTTTTCATCTGAGGAAGGTTTTTCAGATGTATATGCAGAGAGCTCAGAAGATGGAACAGGAGGAGACTGTAGTAATCCTGCTTCAAAAAACGACAGGAGAAGCGACCGAGGAGGAGGAGGAAATCCAGATCCCCCAAGTTTCAATAGAAGGGGCAAGAAAAAGTAGACAGCCTATCGTCTAGTGTCATTGTGCTTACCCCTACAATTCTCTCTGAACATGAGATCAGTATCTTAAGTAAACAGACAAATTTGGTTCCGAATCAGGATTTTGATTTATTTCAAACTATTCTAGATATAAATACACTAGCCAGATTATTGACAGTAAAAAAGCATTTTTATAATGATCTCCATGTCCCTGGGGAGTTGTATAAGGAGGAGGATAATTGTGAAACCCTTGCACAATTGACGTTTGATGAACAATGTGCACGGCTTGCTTTGGAGGATTTAAAAGGTGAATCAGGTGATGTTGATCCTAAGGATTTTCGTATTTTGAATCCATCTTTCTATCCAAAAAATTCTAAGGCTGAATGCATTTCAACTTTTCAGTCTTCAATTGAAAGAGATTTGATAGAACTTTCTCAAAAAATTAAACAGTGTATCAAATAAAAAAAATAATTTAACCATAGATGAGAAAAAAGCAATCACCAGCTTATCAAAGCGATGACCTGGTGAATAAAAAATCCGACAAAGCAGGCTGTATTGTTGTTATGGATAAGAAACTCTATGAAAAATGTGTTTATGATATCTTGGATGATAATGAGACGTATAAAAGGATACAATTTAACCCTACAGAATCATGCCGGAAAATCTTGAGTAAATTGGTTGAAGATGGAGATAAAATGGGGGTGTTTACTGAAAAAATGAGTTATAATATAATACCTGATAATCCGATGACACCAATTTTTCATGGGCTCCCTAAAACCCACAAACTAGAATTTCCTACACCTTTACGCCCCATCATATCGAGTATTTCTTCTTTGAATGAAAATTTAAGTAGGTGGGTAGAATTTAATCTACAGCCATTAATTCCCAGAACACCGGGTTATTTAAAATACACGTCATCAGTGATTGATTATATGAAAAATGTAAAATGGTCTGAAAAATCTAAATTTCTGTCTTGTGATGTGGTAAATCTGTTCTCATCTATTCGACATAATCTGGCATTAACTGCTATGTTCCACCATCTACAAAAATATAGCGGCTATACGGATGAAACAAAAGAAATGATTATCCGAAGTATTGAATATCTTCTGGAGCATAATTTTTTTATGTTCAATGAAGAATATTATTTCCAAATCAAAGGTTGCCCAATGGGCTCATGTTTTTCCCCATCCTTAGCCATACTTTTTGTATCATGGTGGGAAGAAAGTACTATTTTTGCAGACCCAAATCCTTTCTAAAATGACATTGAACTATATGTTAGATATTTGGACGATGTTTTGTTAATATGGGTAGAAGTGGAAAAAATTCCATACTTTTTATCTTATATTAATGCTAATGATGTAAATCTAAAATTTACTTATACTGAACCGCAGGATAAAATTAGCTTTTTGGATTTGTATCTCATGATGGATGTAAAACAACAAAGGGTTAAATATCGCAACTATAGAAAACCTGTCAGTGGGAACACTACACTTAGAGCAGACAGCTGCCACCCCGCCCATAATGTGAATTCAATCCCCTATGGTGAATTAAATAGAATTTATAGAAATAACTCTGATATCACACTATTTAATGAACAAGCAAAGGTAGCAACATCTAGATTAATGGAAAGGGGGTATAAGAAAAAACATTGATTCAGCTTTAAAAAAAGTTCTTGCAAGAAACACTCATTTAAATAACAGAGATGATGGTATTAATAAGTCAGAAACCAATAACAAAAAAAACAAACAATATGGACAAAAAAAACCTCTTCAGTACCACATATAGCTGTCAATTTCAGGAAATAAAAAATATTGTGCACAGATATGTCCCTATATTATTTCAGGATCGAGATTTAAACAAAATCCTGGAAAATGGATTAGTATGTGTGCCGAGAAAAGGGAGATCATTAGGTGCTACTCTTTCCCCAAGTCTATACAGGCCACAAAAAAGTGATAAAAAAAATCTGGCTCAGTTGTAAAGGTTTTTTTAAATGTGCCTGTTCCAAATGTACGATGTGCCAGTATACATTGCAAACTCAGAAAATTGATGCAGCCAATGATATAAAAAGATTTATTAATTGCAATACTAACTATGTTGTGTATTGCACATTTTGCAAAGAATGTAAAATTAAATACATTGGCTGCACAATATGCAAATTAAAGAAAAGGATGGCAGAACATGTTACCAACATCAAAAATAAAAACGCATCCTATTCAGGAGCTTGCAAACATTTTGTAGAGAGACATAAAGGGGAATTAAATAATTTTTCTTTCTATGGGTTAGAAAAAGTGGATATTCCTATTAAAGGAGGGGATTGGAGGAAAAAACTCTTCCTAAGAGAATTATTTTGGATTATTAAACTTAATACAAAATACCCCAATGGCATGAACCATAGGAATGATGCTCTTTATCTATATTAGATCTCAGAGAATTTAATGTCGTTTTTTTTTTTTTTTTTCCTCTGGCTTTCTTGGATTTAGCCTTGTGATTATGCTGATTATTCTCAAGTGTGATTGATTGCTAACATATGTGTTTATTGATCAATGGTTGGTCACTATTTGTTTTTATACCATGTATCATAAGGAATCTGTATCTCAGTGAATAAGGGCTTTTTTTTTTTTTTTGCCAGAAACTCGTTGAGATGTATCCCCAACCTGTATGATCTTTTAATTATTTTCTAATAAATTGAGGATTTTAATTATTTTTGGGTCTCCCCAAATTTATTTTTCTTATGTGAAGCCGTAAGTCACGGCTGTTGGTTGGAGACCCACAGCATTGCAAAACGGACTGAGCTATACAAAGAGGACACGGTGAGGCTGCTTTTTTTGTTTATTTACCTTAAAAAAAAATTACAGTGACGTTCACTACACTAATGCCCTACTTATAAATTTTACCTAGCTCTAGCTATTTTTTTTTGCAAAAGAAAAACAGACGTCACCAAAACTTCAACGTACGCTCTCCTAATGAACTCGCTAAAAATGTACTCAACACAAATAATTTTTTTTTTTGCAAAAGAAAGATGCTACCTCCCTACCTATAAAACTACTCTGTACATTTATTTTTTTTTTTCTCTAAAACAAAATCGGACATCACCAAACACTGTGACGTCCGCTACTCTAATGCGCTACCTATAAAACTACATTATACTAACAACTATTATTCTGATTTTTTTTTTTTTTTTTTAGAAAATCAGACGTCACACTGTGACGTCCGCTACACTAACTAACTAAAATAAAGAAAAAGTCCCTTGGCGCAGACTCTGATCAGCAGTGATATTGATAAGAGTGCTGCAGCCACGGGAAGAGCACGGGTGCTCAGCGCAGGATGCCGCACACACAAAAAAATGCGCAAAAAATTAAATTGGGAGTTTGAGGAAGGGAGGGGGGGACTGGAACAGGTATTGGGGAACTACTGCTGCTGCTGTGATCACAAAGGAGTCACACAGCAGCCAGCAGCACAGGAGGCAGATCGCAGCACAAATCTCAGCAGAGACCACAGCACAAAGCAGGAGGCTCCACAGCACAGATCTGGATCGCAGGGGGATCGCACTGGCCACCAATAAATCTTTGTCTCAGGTACACAGGGGGGTCTCACAACCGCTCTGCATGCCAACTCTGAGGTAAAGATGACATGCAGAGCGGTGATCACTATTTTAGAGTAACCCCTTTGGCGCTGATTTACCAGAAACTATTGTTTAGCCAATCCGCACCAAAGGGTTTAATCAGGCAAGGTGACGTCGCGATCACCCCACCCATTGTGATGGCTGTGTCAGACAGCTCCGATCACAGCATGTCACATACACAGTACAGACCAAAAGTTTGGACACACCATCTCATTTAAAGATTTTTCTGTATTTTCATGACTATGAAAATTGTACATTCACACTGAAGGCATCAAAACTATGAATTAACACATGTGGAATTATATACTTAACAAAAAAGTGTGAAACAACTGAAAATATGTCTTATATTCTAGGTTCTTCAAAGTAGCCACCTTTTGCTTTGATGACTGCTTTGCACACTCTTGGCATTCTCTTGATGAGCTTCAAGAGGTAGTCACCGGAAATGGTTTTCACTTCACAGCGATCGCTGACATGGGGAGCGGTACAGACCGCTGGGGCAACGTGCATGGATGGCCTGCTGTCAGAGACAGCAGCCATCTTAACCCGGTCACCGTGCGATGCAGCACGGTGACCAGAAATAGCGGCGCTGTACATATACTGCTCTTTGCAACAATGCAGTTCCAGCAGAGCAGTATATATATACGGCGCATGTCGGGAAGAGGGTAATGGCCTCGGTGGCCTTTCAGAAAAGGTGTGTGTGTGTATATACTGACCATGTGACCCTTAGATTGCACAGGTGATCTTACTTACACTAAGCAAGTGACTTATGAAGGTGGCTTCATAGCAAAAGGGGTGAATAAATATGCACATGCCAATTTTTAGTTATTGTATTCCTTAAATTAAATTTATGCCTTTTATTTTTCTCTCTTCACTTCACCAACTTAGACTATTTAGTGCTGATGGATCACACAAATCAGATTACAAAAATATTTTAAACCCAGGTTGTAATGTAACAAAATAGGTAAAAGCCAAGGGGGTGAATATTTTCGCAAGCCACTGTATATAAAGTTGAAGAGTAATGGAAATCAATAGCTATTCCTAGTGCTTACATAGATGAGAGTATTCTTGAGATATTTATATTAACATTTGCTTTCTTTTCAAAGACATGTTTGAAAGGATGATAGCTTTTCTCTTGTAATCAACCTGGTTGTCAGGCACAATGCAAGCATAATAAATTGCAGTACAGAAGTATTGCAATACACTATAGAAGTGAATAGAGAGATCAGTAGATTGCATGTCAAAGTCCATAATCATACTGGCATATGGAATAAAGTTACCAATTATACCACCAAGCGAATGCTGATAAAAAACAAAGACAAAAAAAAGTATAAATGTTTTCAATATATACCACAAAAAATACCAATAAAAACAAATCTCCTCCTGCAAAAAAATAAGCGTTCACAAAGCTACAGTATAAAGAGAAAAGTATTGGGATACTGATCTTAATCTTTACATTCAGGTCTTTTATCCAGTCCCATTACCACAGATGAATAAAATCCAGCCCCTAGCCATGTATTCTGTCCTACAGACATTTGTGAAAGAATGGGTCATTCTGAAGAGCTCACTGAATTAGAACGTGGTATTGTACTAGGATGCATCCATTGTAACAAGTCAGCTCAAGAAATTCACTCCGCCAGTAGCTTAACTATCGGGGGGGGCAGAGGGGGCGGTGGCCCTGGGCCCTGCGCTCTGGGGAGGCCAATCCAGAGCTATACCAGTGTAACTGTATCGGCGTGCACAGCACGCCGATACAGTTACGCCCTGGGGCAGAGCAGGGACACTCTATGTCCCTGCACTGCCAGGCAGCCGCTATCTGGCCCTTGACCAAGAGGGGGGGGGCCCCCGGTGCCAGCATCAGGACCCCCGCCAGTCACCCTAAGACAGTTCAATGATGAGAGAGGGAGTGCGACGTTCCCTCTCCCATCAGTCCCCTCTGCGCCTGACGTCACTCACTGGGCGCGATGACGTCATCACTTGGCGCCCGTTGTTCTGAAGATGTCCAGGCGCTCGAAGCAGTGGGGGAACGAGGAGGAGAGGTGAGTATTGCATTTATTTATTTATTTTTTTATGGGGGTGCATTACTATATAGACTCCATTATACTACAGACTCTGCCTATAGGGAGTGGATTATACTATTTAGAGGCCTATCGCAGTGCATTATACTATATAGACTCAGCTTATGGTGCTGCATTATACTATATAGACTGCCTATGGGGGTGCATTATACTATATAGACTGCTTATGGGGAGTGAATTATACTATATAGACTGCCCATGGGGGTGCATCATTCTATATAGACTGCCTATGGGGGTGCATTATACTAGATATTCTGCCTATGGGGGTGCATGATACTATATCGAGGCCTATGGGGGTGCATCATACTAGATATTCTGCCTATGGAGGTGCATCATACTAGATATTCTGCCTATGGGGGTGCATTATACTAGATATTCTGCCTATGGGGCTGCAGTATACTCTATAAAGGCCTATGGGGAGTGCATTATACTATATACTCTGCCTATGGGGAGTGCATTATACTATATACTCTGCCTATGGGGAGTGCATTATACTGTATACTCTGCCTATGGGGAGTGCATTATACTATATACTCTACCTATGGGGAGTGCATTATACTATATATACTGCCTATGGGGATGAATTATACTATATACTCTGCCTATGGGGGTGCATTATACTATATATACTGCCTATGGGGGTGCATTATAATATATATACTCTGCCCATGGGGGTGCATTATAATATATACTCTGCCTATGGGGGTGCATTATACTATATACTTTGCCTATGGGGGTGCATTATACTACATACTTTACCTATGGGGGTGCATTATACTATAGACTCTGCCTATGGGGGTGCATTATACTATAGACTCTGCCTATGGGGGTGCATTATACTATAGACTCTGCCTATGGGGGTGCATTATACTATAGACTCTGCCTATTGGGGTGCATTATACTATAGACTCTGCCTATGGGGGTGCATTATACTATAGACTCTGCCTATGGGGGTGCATTATACTATATAGACTCTGCATATGGGGGTGCATTATACTATATAGACTCTGCTTATGGGGGTGCATCATACTATATAGACTGCCTATGGGCAGTGCATTATACTATATCGAGGCCTATGGGGGTGCATTATACTATATACTCTGCCTATGGGGATGCAGAATATTATATAAAGGCCTATGGGGAGTGCATTATACTCTATACTCTACCTATGGGGAGTGCATTATACTATAGACTCTGCCTATGAGGAGTGCATTATACTATATAGACTCTGCCTATGGGGGTGAATTATACTATATACTTTGCCTATGGGGATGCATTATACTATATAGACTGGCTATGGGGGATAATTATGCTTTAGACACTGCCTATGGGGGTGCATTATACTATATACTCTGCCTATGGGGAGTGCATTATATTATATACTCTGCCTATGGAGGTGCATTATATTATATACTCTGCCTATGGGACTGCATTATACTATATCGAGGCCTATGGGAGAGCATCATACTATATATTATGCCTATAGGGGTGAATTATACTATATACTCTGCCTATTGGGGTGCAATATACTATATACTCTGCCTATGGGGCTGCATTATACTATATATACTGCCTATAGGGGTGCATTATACTATATACTCTGCCTATGGGGCTGCATTATACTATATGAAGGTCTATGGGGAGTGCATTATACTATATACTCTGCCTATGGGGAGTGCATTATACTATATACTCTGCCTATGGGGATGCATTATACTATATAGACTCTGCCTATGGGGGTGTATTATACTATATACTTTGCCTATGGGGGTGTATTATACTATATACTTTGCCTATGGGGGTGCATTATACTATATACTTTGCCTATGGGGATGCATTATACTATATAGAGTGCCTATGGGGTGCATTATACTATATACACTGCCTATGGGGGTGCATTATACTATAGACTCTGCCTATGGGGGTGCATTATACTATAGACTCTGCCTATTGGGGTGCATTATACTATAGACTCTGCCTATGGGGGTGCATTATACTATAGACTCTGCCTATGGGGGTGCATTATACTATATACTTTGCTTATGGGGATGCATTATACTATATAGACTGGCTATGGGGGTTAATTATGCTTTAGACACTGCCTATGGGGGTGCATTATACTATATACTCTGCCTATGGGACTGCATTATACTATATCGAGGCCTATGGGAGAGCATCATACTATATATTATGCCTATAGGGGTGAATTATACTATATACTCTGCCTATTGGGGTGCAATATACTATATACTCTGCCTATGGGGCTGCATTATACTATATGAAGGTCTATGGGGAGTGCATTATACTATATACTCTGCCTATGGGGCTGCATTATACTATATGAAGGTCTATGGGGAGTGCATTATACTATATACTCTGCCTATGGGGAGTGCATTATACTATATACTCTGCCTATGGGGATGCATTATACTATATACTTTGCCTATGGGGGTGTATTATACTATATACTTTGCCTATGGGGGTGCATTATACTATATACTTTGCCTATGGGGATGCATTATACTATATAGAGTGCCTATGGGGGTGCATTATACTATATACACTGCCTATGGGGGTGCATTATACTATATACTCTGCCTATGGGACTGCATTATACTACACTGTGTGCAGAATTATTAGGCAAGTTGTATTTTAGAGGATTATTTTTATTATTGATCAACAACTATGTTCTCAATCAACCCTAAAGACACATAAATATCCAAGCTTAATAATTTTGGAAATTGGAGTGGGATTTTTTTAGATTTGGCTATTTTAGGAGGATATCTGTTTGTGCAGGTAACTATTACTGTGCAGAATTATTAGGCAACTTAAAAAAAAAACAAATATAATTCCATCTCACTTGTTTATTTTCACCAGGTAAACCAATAAGAGTGCACAAAATTTAGAAATAAACATTTCTGACATCAAAAACAAAAACCCAAAAAAATTAGTGATCAATATAGCCACCTTTCTTTACGATGACACTCAACAGCCTTCCATCCGTAGATTCTGTCAGTTGCTTGATCTTTTTTAGTTCAACATTGCGTGCAGCTGCCATTACAGCCTCCCAGACACTGTTCCAAGAGGTGTACTGTTTTCCCTCCCTGTAGATCTCACATTTTATGATGGACCACAGGTTCTCTATGGGGTTCAGATCAGGTGATCAAGGGGGCCATGTCATTATTTTTTCTTCTTTTAGACCTTTACTGGCCAGCCACGCTGTGGAGTAGTTGGATGCATGTGATGGAGCATTGTCCTGCATGAAAATCATGTTTTTCTTGAACGATACCGACTTCTTCCTGCACCACTGCTTGAAGAAGTTGTCTTCCAGAATCTGGCAGTAGGTCTGGGAGTTGAGCTTCACTCCATCCTCAACCCGAAAAGGTCCCACAAGCTCATCTTTGATGATACCAGCCCATACCAGTACCCCACCTCCACGTTGCTGGCGTCTGAGTCGGAGTGGAGCTCTCTGCCCTTTATTGATCCAGCCTCTGGCCCATCCATCTGCCCCATCAAGAGTCACTCTCATTTCATCAGTCCATAAAACCTTTGAAAAATCAGTCTTAAGATATTTCTTGGCCCATTCTTGACGTTTTATCTTATGTTTCTTGTTCAAAGGTGGTCGTTTTTCAGCCTTCCTTACCTTGACCATGTCTCTGAGTATCGCACACCTTGTGCTATTTGATACTCCAGTAAAGTTGCAGCTCTGAAATATGGTAAAACTGGTGGCGAATGGCATCTTGGCAGCTTCACGCTTGATTTTCCTCAATTCATGGGCAGTTATTTTGCACCTTTTTTGGCCAACACGCTTCTTGCGACCCTGTTGGCTATTTGCTATGAAACGCTTGATTGTTCGGTGATCAAGCTTCAAAAGTTTGGAAATTTCAAGACTGCTGCATCCCTCTGCAAGACATCTCACAATTTTGTACTTTTCAGAGCCCGTCAAATCTCTCTTCTGACCCATTTTGCCAAAGGAAAGGAAGTTGCCTAATAATTAAGCACACCTTAGATAGGGTGTTGATGTCATTAGTCAACACCCCTCCTCATTACAGAGATGCACATCACCAGATTTACTTAATTGGTAGCTGGCTCTCAAGCCTATGCAGCTTGGAGTAGGACAAGATGTATAAAAAGTATCAAAGTGATCAAAATACGCATTTGCCTAATAATTCTGCACACGGTGTATATCGAGGCCTATGGGAGTGCATCATACTATATATTCTGCCTATATGGGTGCATTATACTATATACTCTGCCTATGGGGTGTGCATTATACTATATACTCTGCCTATGGGGATGCATTATACTATATACTCTGCCTATGGGGGTGCATTATACTATATATATGTAACGGGTCTGGGAGGTGGAACCTCTGAGCAACTATACAAAGGGGCAGTCCTTGTAAGGAAGCGGGTGGCTCCCAGGGAAGGCGGGCAGGTAGTCACGGCAAGTGACAGGGACAGTCTCTTGACAGGCGGATGGTCACGGCAAGTGACAGCAGGGTAAGAGTCTCTAGACGGGCAGGTGGTCACGGCAAGTGACAGCAGGGAAAGAGTCTCTAGATAGGCTAGCAGGCAGGTAGCAGGTGAGCGCTCCCAGGTGAGCGGGCAAGAGTCTCTGGACAGGCAGGTGGTCACGGCAAGTGACGGCTGAGCCTCCAGGTAGGCTAGCAGGCAGGTAGCAGGTGAGCGCTCCCAGGTGAGCGGGCAAGAGTCTCTGGACAGGCAGGCAGGTATCAGGCAGGTACTTCCTGGTCCGCAGGCGGACTGATCCATAGACAGACTGGCAGGTGCTGGTAGGCAGACTGTCGGACCACAGGATAGCAAGCAGGTAAGCAGATATCAGGCAGGTATCAAGCAGGACTCTGGCAGGTGACTGGCAGGTAACTGGTAACGGGACCAGAGGGCTGAAGCAGAGTTGAAAGGCTTTGCAACAACATTGCTTGGGCACCTCCATTTTGGAGGAGGTGCCTTATATATGGTGAGGTCCTCCGGCCATTGGCTGGGGACTCCTTAGGACGGCGCACGCGGTCCCTTTAAGAGAGGGGGAGCGCGCCCTAAGCACAGAGGCCGGGAAGCAGCGCGCGCTGCCAGCAGAGCGGGAGGAAGACGCCTGGCACGGAGAGGTGAGGGGGAACGGCGTCCCTGCCTAGCAGGAGGCAGGGACGCCGATGCTACAGTACCCCCCCCCTTTAGGCCCCCCCTTTTTTAGGCCAGACAGAAATTTATCAAGGATGAGCGGGGCATGGATGTTCTCCCGGGGCTCCCATGTTCTCTCCTCAGGACCAAACCCCTTCCAATCCACTAGAAAAAAGGTTCTTCCTCTTACCCTTTTTGTGGCCAGAATGTTCTCTACCTCAAACTCGTTTTCAGCGGAAACCGGAGCAGGAGGCGTACCTGTAGACTTGGAAAAAGAGTTAAGTATCACGGGTTTGAGTAGAGATACATGGAAGGAGTTAGGAATCCGCAAATTGGCCGGGAGTTTCAATTTATAGGCCACCGGGTTGATTTGTTTGATAACTTCCAGTGGGCCGATGAACCGAGGCCCTAACTTGTAGGAAGGAATCTTGAGCTGGACATATTTGGACGAGAGCCAGACCTTATCTCCAGGACGGAATTGTTGTGGATCCAGACGTCTCTTGTCAGCCTGCTTTTTCATCCGCTCGGATGACTGAAGAAGTGCGGATCTGGTACTTTCCCAAATGGAGGAAAATTCGTTAACGAGAGATTCCGCAGCCGGATTGTCCACCGAGGCAGAGACGGGAAACGGGATCCGAGGATGCTGACCGAAGACCAAAAAAAACGGGGATTTGGAGGAAGATTCGCTCTCGTGATTATTGTAAGAAAATTCGGCCCACGGTAAAAGGTCCACCCAGTCGGAATGGTGAGCATTAACAAAGTGCCAGAGGTAACTGGTTAAAATTTGGTTGATCCGTTCTACTTGGCCATTGGACTATGGGTGATAAGCAGAAGAAAAGTCCAAGGTGACCCCCAGCAGTTTACACATGGCTCGCCAAAACCGAGAGGTGAACTGAACCCCTCGGTCGGATACGATGTGGAGAGGAAGACCATGAAGACGGAAGACATGATGGATAAAGTCTTTAGCTAACTCTGATGCAGACGGGAGACCCGGCAGGGGAATAAAGTGAGCCATTTTGGAAAAGCGGTCAGCGACCACCCATATGACCGTACAACCGGCAGAGACAGAGAGGTCCGTTATAAAGTCCATAGCTATATGCTGCCACGGGGCAGCAGGTACAGGAAGAGGAAGGAGACGGCCGGCTGGCAGATGTCTCGGAACCTTGTTGCGGGCGCAGGACACACAGGCTGAAACAAAGTCTATTACGTCCTTGTGCAGGGTAGGCCACCAGTAATGCCGGGAAATAAGCTGGAGGGTCTTCTTCTGACCAGCGTGGCCAGCTAGCTTGGACGAGTTGTCCCCAGTGTAGAACCTTCTCGCGATCAGGATCAGTTACAAACGTCTTACCGGGTGGAAGACTATTTAGATTCACGGGGGCCACCTGCATTACTTTGGCAGGGTTGATGATGTGTTTAGGCTCCTCCTCAAGATCAGAGACCAAAAAGGATAAGGCATCAGCTTTGATGTTTTTGTCAGCCGGGCGAAAATGAATGAAATTAAAGAGGGCGAAGAACAAGGACCACCGGGCTTGGCGCGGGTTAAGTCTCTGGGCACTCTGGAGGTAAGCCAAGTTCTTGTGGTCCGTGTAAATTATTACCGGGTGAAGAGCCCCCTTGAGCAGGTAACGCCACTCCTCTAGTGCCAGCTTAATGGCCAACAATTCTCTGTCTCCTATAGAATAATTGCGCTCAGAAGAGGAGAAGAATTTGGAGAAGAAGCCGCAAGTTACCATTCTTCCTGAAGACGACTTTTGGGTAAGTACTGCTCCGGCTTCGGAGGAGGAAGCGTCGACTTCTAGAAAGAATTGTTTATTGCCGTCCGGACGATGCAGCACAGAGGCAGAGGAAAAAGCTCATTTTAAGTAAAGGAAGGCCTCCTCTGCTTCGAGCGACCATTCTCTGGGATTAGCACCCTTACGGGTGAGCGCCGAGATAGGGGCAGTCCGGGAAGAGAAGTGCGGAATGAAGAGGCGGTAGTAGTTGGCGAAGCCCAGGAACCGCTGAATAGCCTTCAACCCCTCTGGTCGGGGCCACTTCTCGATGGCAGACAGTTTCTCAGGGTCCATTTGTAGGCCGGTCTGAGAGATTATGTAGCCCAGAAACGGAAGCGAGGTCTGCTCAAAGAGGCACTTCTCATATTTAGCATAGAGGTGGTTCTGCCTGAGCCTGAGCAGGACCTGACGAACGTCCCTCCGGTGAGTGAGAAGATCCGGAGAGAAGACCAAGATGTCGTCCAGGTACACCACCACGCAGGAGTAGAGAAGGTCACGGAAGATGTCATTGACCAACTCTTGAAAGACGGCGGGAGCGTTACCGAGACCGAAGGGCATTACAAGATATTCATAGTGGCCATCCCGGGTGTTGAATGCCGTCTTCCATTCATCCCCCTGACGGATACGGACCAGATTATACACCCCACGGAGGTCCAGCTTGGTGAAGATTCTAGCACCCCTCAGATGGTCAAATAATTCAGGAATGAGCGGAAGAGGGTATTTATTCTTCACTGTGATCAGGTTAAGGCCTCTATAGTCTATACAGGGACGGAGTGAGCCGTCCTTCTTTTTGACGAAGAAGAAGCCTGCTCCCGCCGGGGAGGTAGATTTCCAGATAAATCCCCGGGCCAGATTCTCCTCAATATATTCAGACATGGACCGGGTCTCGGCAGCGGACAAAGGGTAAATACGCCCACGGGGAGGAGTAGCGCCAGGCATCAGGTCAATTGGGCAGTCGTATGGTCTATGAGGGGGTAATGTCTCTGCTTCTCTTTTATTAAAGACGTCCGCAAAAGACCAATAGGGAGCCGGTAGGCCAGGTAGATTGGCTGGGGTAGGAGAAGGATGAACAGGAACTAAACAATTCTTATGGCAGTCCTGTCCCCAGCGAAGAACTTCTCCGGTCTGCCAATCAAGCACGGGTGCGTGTTTCTGGAGCCAAGGTAGGCCTAGCAAGAGGGCGTGAGAGTCCAGGCAGAACATGGAAGCAGATGCTCTCAGAGTGCAGCATTCCCACCTGCAGAGCTATGGATTCGGTGAGGAGTTGGATGGGATGTGGTAAGAGGCCCCCATCCACGGCGGCGACAGATAAGGGTACAGCCAGAGGTTTGGTGGGAATGCGGTATTTCTCTACCAGGGACTGAGAAATGAGATTTCCGGCAGCTCCAGAGTCAAGTTGAGCCAGTTCAAAATAACGGTTCTCCCCGCAGATGATAGAGATGGAGAGGGTTTATTTCTGTCTAGGGTGACCTCTCTGAGCGATCCTAGACACAGGCGTTTCCTGACCTCTCCGGGCAGGAACGGATCCGGTGCTCCTTACTGCCACAGTAGAAGCAGCTCCCCTCGGCACGGCGTAATTCCTGACTGGTCTTGACCATCTTGGTCTGGTCGACCTGCATAGGCTCGGGTGAGTGCGCCGGAGGAGTAATGGAGGAAGTGACGGATCTCTGGAAGGTAGGGGCAAGGCGTGGAAACCTCCTCTCACGGGTGACCTCTTTGGTGCGCTCCTGGAACCGGATGTCAATCCGGGTGGCAAGTGTAATCAAGTCGTTGAGAGTGGTAGGATTGTCCCAACCGGCGAGTTCATCTTTAATACGGCCGGACAGACCCTCCCAGAAGACGGACACCAGGGCGTCGTTATCCCAGGCAAGCTCCGAAGCATGGGAACGGAACCGTATGGCATATTGGCCCACGGTGAGACTTCCTTGGCGGAGGCGTAGCAGAGATGAGGCGGATGAGGTCCTCCGTCCTGGTTCGTCGAAGACCTTCCGGAAAGCCGAGAGAAAGGCTGGCAGATTGGACACCAGGGGGTCTCCTCTCTCCCATAGAGGATTTAGCCAAGCCAGCGCCTCCCCCGTGAGATGGGACATGATGAAGGCTACTTTGGCTCGGTCGGTGGAAAACTGGTGTGCCAACAGTTCGAAGTGCAGAGTGCACAGGTTAATGAAGCCCCGTGCCTGACCGGGATCTCCGCCAAAACGAGGCGGGGCGGTGAGGCGGGGACCGGGAAGAGATGCCATGGAATTGATGGGCAGCGGCGCTGCCGGGGTAGGAGTCGTGCGACTGGATGTCGGTCCCGAAGATGTAGTCAGTGTGTCCAGGCGGGAATTAACACTACGCAGGTGACTCAGGATGGACTCCTGTTGGGACCTCTAACGGGACAGTTCATGGCATAGGTCCGAGAGCGAGGGAGCTTGGGTGCCACCGGGTTCCATGGCCCGAGCAAACTGTAACGGGTCTGGGAGGTGGAACCTCTGAGCAACTATACAAAGGGGCAGTCCTTGTAAGGAAGCGGGTGGCTACCAGGGAAGGCGGGCAAGTAACAGGGACAGTCTCTGTGTAGAAGGGCAGGAAGTCACAGCAAGTGACGGGGACAGTCTCTTGACAGGCGGATGGTCACGGCAAGTGACAGCAGGGTAAGAGTCTCTAGACGGGCAGGTGGTCACGGCAAGTGACAGCAGGGAAAGAGTCTCTAGATAGGCTAGCAGGCAGGTAGCAGGTGAGCGCTCCCAGGTGAGCGGGCAAGAGTCTCTGGACAGGCAGGTGGTCACGGCAAGTGACGGCAGAGCCTCCAGGTAGGCTAGCAGGCAGGTAGCAGGTGAGCGCTCCCAGGTGAGCAGGCAAGAGTCTCTGGACAGGTATCTGGCAGGTACTTCTTGGTCCGCAGGCGGACTGATCCATAGACAGACTGGCAGGTGCTGGTAGGCAGACTGTCGGACCACAGGATAGCAAGCAGGTAAGCAGATATCAGGCAGGTATCAAGCAGGACTCTGGCAGGTGACTGGCAGGTAACTGGTAACGGGACCAGAGGGCTGAAGCAGAGTTGAAAGGCTTTGCAACAACATTGCTCGGGCACCTCCATTTTGGAGGAGGTGCCTTATATATGGTGAGGTCCTCCGGCCATTGGCCGGGGACTCCTTAGGACGGCGCGCGTGGTCCCTTTAAGAGAGGGGGAGCGCGCGCGCCCTAAGAACAGAGGCCGGGAAGCAGCGCGCGCTGCCAGCAGAGCGGGAGGAAGACGCCGGGCACGGAGAGGTGAGGGGAACGGCGTCCCTGCCTAGCAGGAGGCAGGGACGCCGATGTTACAATATACTGCCTATGGGGTGCATTATACTATATAGACTCTGCCTATGGGGGTGTATTATACTATATACTCTGCCTATGGGGGTGCGTTATACTATATACTATGCCTATGGGGAGTGCATTATACTATATATACTGCCTATGGTGGTGCATTATACTATATATACTGCCTATGGGGAGTGCATTATACTATATATACTGCCTATGGGGGTGCATTATACTATATAATCTGCCTATGGGGCTGCATTATACTATATGCTCTGCCTATGGGGAGTGCATTATACTATATACTCTGCCTATAGGGGTGCATTATACTATATACTCAGCCTATAGGGGTGCATTATACTATATACTCTGCCTATGGGGCTGCATTATACTATATAAAGGCATATGGGGAGTGCATTATACTATATACTCTGCCTATTGGGAGTGCATTATACTATATACTCTGCCTATGGGGGTGCATTATACTATATACTTTGCCTATGGGGATGCATTATACTATATACTCTGCCTATGGGGATGCATTATACTGTATACTCTGCCTATGGGGATGCATTATACTATATAGACTGCCTATAGGGCTGCATTATTCTATATAAAGGCCTATGGGTTGAGCATTATACTATATACTCTGCCTATGGGGGTGCATTCTACTATATACTCTGCCTGTGGGGGTGAATCATACTATATACACTGCCTATGGGGGTGCATTATACTATATACTCTGCCTATGGGGCTGCATTATACTATATACTCTGCCTATGGGAGTGCATTATACTATATTCTGTCTATGGGGATGCATTGTACTATATAGACTCTGCATATGGGGGTGCACTATACTATATACTCTGCCTATGGGGGTGCATTATACTATATACTCTGCCTATGGGGAGTGCATTATACTATATTCTGTCTATGGGGATGCATTGTACTATATAGACTCTGCATATGGGGGTGCACTATACTATATACTCTGCCTATGGGGGTTCATTATACTATATACTTTGCCTATGGGGGTGCATTATACTATAAACACTATGGGAGTGCATTGTACTGTATACTCTGCCTATGGCTGTGCATTATACTATATACTCTGCCTGTGGGTATGCATTATAGTATATACACTATGGGGGTGCATTGTAGTATATACACTATGGGGGTGCATTGTACTATATACTCTGCCTATGGGGGTGAATCATACTATATACAATGCCTATGGGGGTGCATTATACTATATACTCTGCCTATGGGGCTGCATTATACTATATAAAGGCCTATGGGGAGTGCATTAAACTATATACTCTGCCTATGGGGAGTGCATTATACTATATAGACTCTGCCTATGGGGGTGCATTATACTATATACTCTGCCTATGGGGGTGCATTATAGTATATACTTTGCCTATGGGGATGCATTATACTATATAGACTGCCTATGGGGTGCATTATAGTATATACTTTGCCTATGGGGGTGCATTATACCATATACTCTGCCTATGGGGGTGCATTATACTATATACTCTGCCTATGGGGGTGCATCATACTATATACACTGCCTATGGGGGTGCATTATGCTATATACTCTGCCTATGGGGATGCATTATACTATATAGACTGCCTATAGGGCTGTATTATCCTATATAAAGGCCTATGGGGAGTGCATTATTCTATATACTCTGCCTATGGGGAGTGCATTATACTATATACTCTGCCTATGGGGGTGCATTATACTATATATACTCTGCCTATGGTGGCGCATTATACTATATACTTTGCCTATGGGGGTTCATTATACTATATACTTTGCCTATGGGGGTTCATTATACTATATACTTTGCCTATGGGGGTTCATTATACTATATACTTTGCCTATGGGGGTTCATTATACTATATACTTTGCCTATGGGGGTTCATTATACTATATACTCTGCCTATGGGGGTGCATTATACTATATATACTCTGCCTATGGTGGCGCATTATTCTATATACTCTGCCTATGGGGAGTGCATTATTCTATATACTCTGCCTATGGGGAGTGCATTATACTATATACTCTGCCTATGGGGGTGCATTATACTATATAGACTCTGCATATGGGGGTGCATTATACTATATACTTTGCCTATGGGGGTGCATTATACTATAAACACTATGGGAGTGCATTGTACTGTATACTCTGCCTATGGCTGTGCATTATACTATATACTCTGCCTGTGGGTATGCATTATACTATATACACTATGGGGGTGCATTGTAGTATATACACTATGGGGGTGCATTGTACTATATACTGTGCCTATGGCAGTGCATTATACTATGTACTCTGCCCATGGGGAGTGCATTATACTATATAGACTCTGCATATGGGGGTGCATTATACTATATACACTGCCTATGGGGGTGAATCATACTATATACACTGCCTATGGGGGTGCATTATACTATATACTCGGCCTATGGAGGTGCATTATACTATATACTCTGCCTATGGGACTGCATTATACTATATACAGGCCTATGGGGGTGCATTATACTATATACTCTGCCTATACTGCTGCATTATACTATATAAAGGCCTATGGGGAGTGCAATATAATATATACTCTGCCTATGGCTGTGCATTATACTATATACTCTGCCTGTGGGTATGCATTATACTATATACTTTGCCTATGGGGGTGCATTGTACTATATACACTATGGGGGTGCATTGTACTATATACACTATGGGGGTGCATTGTACTATATACTGTGCCTATGGCAGTGCATTATGCTATGTACTCTGCCCATGGGGAGTGCATCATACACTATATATACTCTGCTTATGGGGGTGCATCATACTATATGGAGGCCTATTGGGGTGCATTTTACTATATAAAGTTTGCCTATGGGGAGTGCATTATACTATATTGGGGACTAGCTGCTGCATTATACTATATGTAGGCTATTTAGGGGGCCATCATACAGTGTGGGAGATAATGTGAGGTCTTTGTATAGTGTGGGGGCCATTATACAGTGTTGGAGCCATCAGTTTGGAGGCTATTAAGGGGTCAGTATACCGTGTGGGGAGTACTATACCGTGAGGGGGCATTGTGTAGAGGGGAGCTGTACAGGGGGGAACTCGGGACATTATTAAATGTTAAGTGGGCACTTATCGTTATAGGGGAACTCAAGTTATTGTGACTGTCAAAGGGGCAAACATTATTACTTTCTAGGGGGCAAAATGTGGGCTTTGTCTTCTACGGCACTTGCACATGGCATTTCTGTAGTCTAAAGGTTTGTTTTATCATTTAAAGGGCACACCGTACCACACAGCAGGTGCAGTAATAGGGACATGGCGGCAGCAGTTCAGTATAGGATTATCAGCAAGATGAGTAGTTTGTGCAGGTTGGGAATAGATGTGGTCGGTGCCTGAAATGTTAGGAGTCAAATGTGTCTGTGTTGTAATCTCTGTTGTCATGTTGGTCTGGGCCAGATGGAAAATACAGAAAGTGTATGATTTCATCAGAAAGTACGTCACCTGTAAGTTACTATATATACCTGTACTGTAATCTCTTTAGTGTTCTGCAGGACTGGTATCTACCACTATATGGTGACCATATAGCAGTAATATCAGTGTTGGTCTTTGTATAGAGATGTTTTTTTAGTAACAGCCGGTCATCTGCTGAGGTTCTCCTACACCCACTATTAGGGTGTGCCATCATAGTTGTAATCAGGGTTACCTGGTTAGGGGCCCACTCAGAGGTTTGGCCCCCCCCGAACCAAAACCCTAGCTACACTCCGCCTACATATTCCACAATAAACTGTGAGCAGTATTATTGAGAAATGGAAGCATTAAGGAACCACAGCAACTGCGCCATAAAGTGGCAACTATGTAAGTTACAGACCTCGGTCACCAAGTATTGAGGCGTATTGCACATAAAAGTCACCAACGCTTTGAGTCAATAACTGCAGAGCTCCAAATCTCCTCTAGTATTACCATCAGCACAAAAGCTGTGAGGCTGGAGCTTCATGGCATGAGTTTCCATGGCAGAGCAACTGCACGCAAGCCTTACATCACCAAGCACAATGCAAAGTATTGGAAGAAGTTAAGTAATGCAGGACTATGGAACAGTGGTGACCGGCCACACAGAGCCATAAACTCATTCCCATCAAATATCTTTGGGATGAACCTCAAAGGAGATTTCGAGTCAAACCCTCATCTAACATCAGTATCTGACCTGATAAATACTATTCTCAATGAATGGATGAAAATTCGCACACATTCCAAAATCTTGTAGAAACAATGGAAGCAGTTTTAGCTGCAAAGGGGGGACCGACTCCATATTAATGCCTATGGATTTAGAATGGGAAATAAAAACCTCTGGTAGTTGTAATGTGTATGTGTCCTGATACTTTTATCTACAGTATATAGATATACTTTTAACTATATAGAGAAAACTTTTTGACAGTGAGGGTGATCAATGAGTGTAACAGGCTGTCACGAGAGGTGGTGAGCAGTGATGAGTGAATCCATGGACTTTTTAAAAAGTCTGGTTCGGTACCCGAACTTAACCCTGAACACGAACCCCATATAAGTCAATGAGGACCCGAACTTCAGTGCTGTAAAATGGCTGTAAAATGGTCGGAGTAAGGGGTAGGGAGTTGCGAAAGGAAGAAAAATGGGGGTAAGAGCAGGACAATTGCCCTGCAAACAAATGTGGATAGGAAAATTACATAAATTAGTTATTTCACCATAGCAATCATGGTAAAATAGGAAGTAAATGAATAGAAAAAATTTTAACAGTGCCCTCACAGAAAATGAGGATTGGTACTTTCAGTCCAGTTAAAAATTTCACCCATAGAGCATGGGGGAGAGTATATACACAGAAGCAGGTTACCAACTTCACCTCCACACCATGGGGCACAGTACCCCCGCAGAAGCTGATTCAAATTTCACCCACAGAGCATGGGGACAATATCCCCACATAAGATTATTAAAAATTTCAGCCTCAGAGCATGGAGAACAATACTCCACACATAAGATTACACTAAATATCATCCAAAGAGCATGCAGCATGATACCCCAAATGTTCAAAAATGTATGCTACAGTACATCTGAGGAAAACATAGTAGGTCCCGAATCCCGAAGAGTTTACCTTGAAAAAATTACTATTCAAACCAGGCAACCACACCTGAATTAAGGCTTTTAGCACCAGTCTGGATTAGACGATTATGTCAATTTTTTGGGGGGGCCCTGAAAATTTAACCCAGAGTATTGTGCACAATACCGCTACAGAAGAAGTTTAAAAATTTCAGCCTCAGAGTATGGGGAACAATACCCCCACATTAAGATTACACAAAATTTCACCCACAGAGCATGTTATCACATTTTCCTGAGAAAGCTGATTACAAATTTCACACCCCGACAATGGGGCACAGTACCCCCACAGCTCCAAAATGTCTGCTCCAGTAGCATATGTTACAAATGCCGCTGAAGAAAAGCTGGTAGTATGATCTTGGGTCGAGCTGGCGGTCCGCAGCGAGGCTTGCTACCTTCTGTCCAGTTAAAAATTTCACCCACATAGCATAATTATAATTACACATTTCCCACACAGAAGCTGATAATACATTTCACCCACAGAGCATGTTTTCACATTTTCCGGAGAAAGCTGATTAACCCCTTTACGACCTTGGGTCTTTCTGTTTGTGTTTTCATTTTTTGCTCCCCTTCTTCCCAGAGCCAGAACTTTTTAAATTATTGTTCAATATGGCCTTGTGAGGGTTTATTTTTTGCGGGACGAGTTGTACTTTTAAACGCCATCACTGGTTTTACAATATCGTGTACAGGAAAACGGGAAAAAAATACCAAGTGCGGTGAAATTCCACAGTTGTTTTTTGGGTCCTTTTGTTGAGGGAGGGCAGTAATGACCCTTCACGGTTGACCAAGTGAGTGTCAAATTATTTTACAAGGTTGATTGCAATCCAATAGAAAACCAGACGGAGGCAAAGCTCTGTATGGGGGGATTCAAGAGTCTCTCACCCCGTTTATTTCTACTTAGCATTTTATATTGTTTTGAGTTCATTAATGTCCAATCACCTACAGCCATACTACAAGCTTGAACCAATGTTAGTGCAATTAATACGGAAATACACATATGGTCATATTATCGTTAGTTCGGTGCACGGTGGAAAGTTCCAAGGTCGTACATCCCGGCTCAGACTAGCTAGATAACAGGAGCAGGGTGTCTCCTAGAATGTTCCTGAGAGAAAAGGTTAGTGTGGGAAAGTTGCATGTGAATCAAGAGGAAAGAATGTATGTTATGCAAAGAGTATAATAACATGATTTTGAAGCAAGCAGACAAAATGGAGTTGCCAGCCATAGCATGAATATCAATATGTCCTTTACACTTTTTTTTACCTCATTCACTGATTGCTAAAACTGACCTGCCATCATTATTCTCCAGGTCATTACGAGTTCGTAGACACCAAACATGTACAGGTTCTTTTTATTCAAGTGGTGAAAAAAAAAAAACCAAAGTTTGCTAAAAAAAAAAAAAAATGACGCCATTTTCCGAGACCAGTAGCGTCTCCATTTTTTGGGATCTGGGGCCGGGTGAGGGCTTATTTTTTGCGCGCCGGGCTGCTGTTTTTATTGATACCATTTTGGGGTAGATCCGATGTTTTGATCGCCCGTTATTGCATTTTATTGCAATGTTGCAGCGACCAAAAAAACGTAATTCTGGCATTTAGAATTTTTTTCTCGTTACACCGTTTACCGATCGGATTAATTCTTCTTTTATATTGATAGATCGGACAATTCTGAACGCGGCGATACAGAATCGATCAAATTAAACCCTGCCCCACTTTCCAGAAAGGCCGAGACCTCCACCTTAACTCCCCTCAAATGAATTACGGTTGGCAGGAGAAACTGTGTCCTACCTACAGAGGTCATAAGCACACCTGGGTTGCTAACCTACCCACAACCCGGGCCATCTAGTTTTTCGGTGGTTGCTTACTATGAGGACGGGAAGGACACCCAAGAAATGGCCCTTATTTCCACAAAAGAAACACACTCCCCCCCCCCCCCCCCTTACACCGGACTACCGGCAATTTCCCAGAGGAAGATGTTGCACCCACCTGCATGGGTTCCTCAGGTGACTCCACGTTGATCTCCCTGGACCCTGGACCCCCCCACACATGGAGTCTACTCCCTATGTCTCTGGCAAAGACGGCGATCAACTCGAATCGCCAGAGACATGGCGGTCTCAAGGGAGTCGGGAGTCTCATACAGGGCCAAGGCATCCTTCATGCCTAACGTAAGCCCCTCACAGAACAGACTACGTAGTGCGGGGTCATTCCACTTGGTATCCGTGGCCCACCTCTTGAACTCGGAGCAATTTTCCTCCGCCTGCCGGTCTCCCTGCCGAAGTTGGCGCAATATTACCTCGGCTAAGGAGACATGATCGGGGTCATCATATATAAGGCCCAGAGCCCAAAAAAAAGACCTCCACCGTCCGTCTGAAGCGATTGTCAGTCAAACGGAGAGAAAACGCCCATGCTTGGGGATCCCCCTGAAGGAGCGAGATTACTATTCCCACGTGATGCTCATCTGTTCCTGAGGAAACTGGACGTAGCCTGAAGTACAGTTTACAGGTCTCTCTGAAAACCACAAACTTGTCCCGCCCCCCAGAAAATCTGTCAGGCAACGCGACCTTTGGCTCCACTACGGTTTGACTGAGCGACTAAACTCCACAACCGCTGTATTAGGGGACTGCAAAACCACTGTGTGTAAATCCGCCACCTCCAGACTGAGTTGCTGCAATTGCCTTGTCAGAGCAGTAATAGAATCCATCATGAATCAGAAGAAACTGTTGCGGTCAGAGCTAATGTCACAACACAGCTGTCGGGCAGCCAGGGACCAGGGGCTCCTACCCTGTCCCTAACACTAGGGGGCGCCCTAGCTTGCCCTATTCCCCGGGATACCTCTGAAGGTGAGGATGCCGGGGCCTCCACCCTCGCCCTAACTCCTGAATAAGCCCTCCGCTTGTTCACTTCCCCCACCCAGAGAAGGAGGCTCTCCTATGCACCGTAGTACACCAACCCGACAAACAGGGTTACACAGACAGGGGTAAACAGAAAACTCCAGGCACACAAAATATTCACTCACATATAACAGAGGAAAGCACCAGAGTGTGAAGGTAGGGGAATAAACCAAAAATGGAGAAGGAATTACCATGCGTACAAACCAGACTACAGTCACAAATAATTCCTTCAACACTCCTTCTCATACGAACGCCTCTCCCTCTGTTAGTCATGCAGCAAAAATAATTTCTCCATCTCCTCCATGTCGTGACTCCGCGTATATCAGACTGCACTGGGATGACATCTGAGTGCAGTCCAATGTTTCATATGCACCTTCCCATAGACTTGTATAGGTGCGAGTGAATAGAGTCTCGCTGCAAATAGCAGCATGCTGCAACTGTTCTCTCATGCCGAATCGGCATGAGAAAATAATTGCTAATCTGAGCTGCCCCATAGTGCAACACTGGGCCGAGTGCTATGCGATGTTTTATCTCATTGCACTCAGCTGTGTTATATAGTAGTGTGACTCCGGCCTCAGGCCCGGCCACAAAAGGTAGAGTAAAATTATTTTTAGGCAAACCACTCATACAGACATGTATGCAGAGTACACATAGAGTGTTTTTTTTAAAACCGTGCACACCAAAGGGTGGCTAGGGTTTTGGTTCGGGGGGGGGCGAAACTTCTGAGTGGGCCCCTAACCAGGTAATCCTGGTTACAAAAATAGTGGCGCATCTAGATAATGGATGTAGCACTGCTATTACCGCCACATGGTAACATTTTGCTAGATACCAATCCTGCAGAACATATAAGAGATCACTTCACAGTTATATATAGTAACATACAGCTGACGTTTTTTGTGATTAAATTGTTCACTTTTCCCGTCTTTTCCATCTGGCCCAGACCCACACGACGACTTCTCCATCCCGGACTCAGAGTCTCAGGTCTGCAGAGATCACAAGAAAGACACATTTGACTCCTTACATTTCAGGCCCCGTCCCCATCTATCCCCAACCTGCACAAACCCCTCATCCTGCTGATAATCCAATACTGAGCCTCTGTTGCTGTACGTGTCTATATTACTGCACCTTCTGTGTGCTCTCAAGATGGTAAAACAACCCTCTAGAATATAGTAATGCAGTGTGCAAGTGCCCTAGAAAACAGTGACCACATTTTGCCCCCTAGAAAGTAATAATGCCCTCTGTGTGCCCCTCTGACAGTCACAATAACCTGAGTTCCCCTATAGCGATAAATGCCTACTTAACATTTAATAATGTCCTGAGTCTCCCCCATGTACAGCTCCCCTATACACAGTATAATGCCCCCTCACTGTATAGTACCCAACACACAGTATACTGACCCCTTAGTAGCCTCCAAACTGTGCAAGGACCCCACATTATCTCCCACACTGTATGATGGCCCCCACACTATGAAAAAAACCCACATGATCTCCCGCACTGTATGATGGCCCCCACACAGTGCAAAGACCCCACATTATCTCCCGCAGTGTATGATGGCCCCCACACTATGAAAAAAACCCACATGATCTCCCACACTGTATGATGGCCCCCACAGTGCAAAGACCCCACATTATCTCCCACACTGTATGACCCTAACTGTAATCCCCACACTGTATAAATAACCTCCATATAGTATAATGCGCCAGATAGTCCTCAATATAGTATAATGCACTCCTCATAGGCAGAGTTTGTAAGATAAACCCCCCCATAGGCAGTCTGCAGCATAATCCCCCCACCCCCATAGGCAGTCTGTAGCAAAATCCTCCCATCCCCCATAGGCAGTCTGTAGCATAATCCCTCCCCACCCCCATAGGCAACCTGTAGCACCCCCCCCCCCCCCATAATAAAAAATAAATAAATAAGCACAATACTCACCTCTCTCTCTCCTCCTGGTTTCCCCGCTGCTCTGAGCGCCCAGCCCGCACACATCTTCAGCACAGTGGACCGGGCGCCAAGTGATGACATCAGTGGCGCCAAACACAGAGGACGCTATGGGGACTGATGAGCGTCGCTCCCTCTCCCATCACTGAGCTCACACTGCTACAGTTACAATAGTGTAGCTCCGGGTGGGCCCCCTCAGAGCGCGGGGCCTGGGGAGACCGCCCCCTGTGCCCCCCCAGTAGCTACGCTACTGGTGCACATGCAAAACCTAACACTGTCCCTCACTACAGCTGTGTCCTGTCCCTACTCTGAGCAGAGTAGAAATAAAAAAAGAGAATCTTGAACCAGGAGGAACAGGTCCAAGTGGAAGAGGAGGTGGAGGTGGAGGTGGAGGTATCAGTGGAAGAGGCAGGGCAGCAAGATGGCTCAGTGGTTAGCACTGCAGCTTTGCAGTGCTGGGGTCCTGGGTTCAATTCCAACCATGGAAAACATCTGCAAGGAGTTATTAGCTTTTTGCATAGTTTTCCTTTGGGTAATCCGGCTTTCTCACAAACTCCAAAGGCATACTGATAGGGAAATTAGATTGTCAGCCCCAATGGGGACAGTGCTGATAATGTCTGTAAAGCGCTGTGGAGTACAACATTGTTTTTTGTTTTTTTTTTCTTCTTTTTTTCACACTTTTTTCTTTTTGTTATGGAACTAACTTAAAACAACCTACAATCTACAAAACTAAACTAGCTATCTAGACCCACAAGGCGTAGGTCCAAGTGGAGGAAGAGGTGGATGTGTCGGTATGGGTGGAAGAGGCAAGGGAGGAGTATTCCAAAATTATTATTTTTTTATGTAAGTCACTTAAAACAACCTAGAATTTACAAAATTAAAATTAGCTATCTAGAACCACAAGGCGTAGTTCCAAGTGGAGTAAGATGTGGATGTTGAGGTATGGGTGGAAGAGGCAAGGAAGGAGTAACCCAACACTGTTTCTTTTTTTTGTTTTTTTTTAGGGAACTGACTTCAAAGAACATAGAATGAACCCAAAATAAACTAACAAGCTACAAACAGGGGGCAGAAGAGGCCGAGACCAAAGCAGTAGAGGGAGCAGGAGAAGGTGCAGATCTGTCATTCTTTTTAAGGTGTGTACTCCACGCATCTCGTGCTTGGAATTCAGATGCATCGTCATACAGGTGGTGATCAGGTTCAGAACATTTATGCCTCGCTTCAGGGTCTGATGGCACAGAGTGGAAACCACCTGTCACTTGTCGGTAGCACATTCTCTGAAGAAATGAGACACCAGGGAGCTCTTTCGAGCTGTCCTTGGTGTGCTGATTTCAGCAGCGTGGTGGGCAGTAGCAGCCGACGTACTGGCTAGTGGCCGCCCACTGTGCCTTTGCACCCTGCTCGCTCTTTAGCTGTGCTGCTGTGGCAACGTGGCCACCTCCTCTTCCTCTGAACTGTTCACATCACTATGATGGCCTCCACTCCATGTGGGGCCTAGGACCACATCGTCCCCCGTATCATCTTCCACCAGCTTCTCAACCCTGCCATCCTGGTCGGTCTGCACACTGCAAAAAGCAACAGATAGCAACTGAGTTTCATCATCATCATCTGACATGTTCTGCGGTGGTCCACTGACTGTGTGCACTAGCCCTCCCACATACTCATCCTCTAACATAACAACTGTTTGTGTGAGATTTGTGTCAATCCATCCGGGTGATATAGTTGTGTATACCTGTATGCTGCCTAAGTATTGTTGTATTGTTGAAGGACTGTGTAATGCATATAGAAGTGGCAAAGGAGGGGTTACTGTCTGACTCATGAAACACAGGAAAAGGAAGTGTGGCCATCTTGAGCGCAGCATAGAAATGTCCTAAACAGTGAAAGGACCTGCTGGGAAAGGATCCAGCAGCATCTGCATCTGGCAGTATCCCACAGAAAGCAGAGAAGCGGCAGATTGGAGCTGAACCTGCTCATGACCAGAACCTGTCCAGATTTGAGGAGATTTCTGTCACGAATGCTGTTAAAAGACGATAAAGGCCAGGACCCACAGTGAGAGGTGAAGGACGTCGCTGAGGACTCAAGCCACAAGCATCATTGGTACTGCTCACCGGTTGGAGGGGCCCCGCATTGAGTATCTGTACACGCATCACATAACATTTTAGCACCAAAATATCTAAGGCTGAGATATAGCCTGTAGTGAGATAGTTAGGCAAACTGACTGATGTAAAATAGATTTATTGGTATCTTCAGCATTCAGGACCTACAGATCTGTTACCATGTTTTCTGTTTGTTTAATAACTAAAAATCCAAATCCACTCACAGGTGCCGACACGGCACAAAACGGACTCCGGATCAAAACTTGAACTTCATTCTGTTACAGGAGAAAGTTTCTGCGGAGCACTATATTATTGGACTTTTATTTAACTGCAATAGCTAAACAGCCGTCAGTCATTTTAGGGGTAATTTCTATGCAGCTGAGGATGGACTATTCCTCTGAGTTCACTGAAGACATTACGGGAAGGGAGAGGGAGATTTGGTTGGGAAAGTATAGGAAAACATTAAGTTTGTAAACTCCGGTGCTGTACCGCAGGCAACACTCTATGTTGCACTCATACAATTAATCTAATTCCCAGGGTGTAAGCCGATAATAGCGGGTCAGTTTAGACAGGCACGCCAATAGGCAAATTTGTAGAGAAAAGAGTAAATACAGATCTCTTGAGTGCCACGCTGTATACAACCCCTGGCAAAAATTATGTAATCGGAGGATGTTCATCCAGTTGTTTAATGTTGTTGAAAAGAAGCAGATCACAGACATGGCACAAAACTAAAGTCATTTCAAATGGCAACTTTAGGGCTTTAAGAAACACTAAAAGAAATCAAGATAAAAAATGTGGTACTCAGTAAGGGTAATTTTTTTAAGACCAAGCAGAGGGAAAACATTATGGAATCACTCAATTCTGAGGAAAAAATTATGGAATCACCCTGTAAATTTTCATTTCCAAAACTAACACCTGCATCAAATTAGATCTCCTCGCTAGTCTGCATCTAAAAAGGAGTGATCACACCTTGGAGATTTGTTGCACCATGTGGACTGACATGAATCATGGCTCCAACAAGAGAGATGTTAATTGAAACAAAGGAGAGGATTATCAAACTCTTAAAAGAAGGTAAATCATCACGCAATGTTGCAAAAGATGCTGGTTGTTCACAGTCAGCTGTGTCTAAAATCTGGACCAAATACAAACAACATGGGAAGGTTGTTAAAGGCAAACATACTGGTAGACCAAGGAAGACATCAAAGCATCAAGACCAGAAACTTAAAGCAATATGTCTCCAAAACAGGAAATGCGCAACAAAACAAATGAGGAACAAATGGGAGGAAACTGGAGTCAATGTCTTTGACCGAAGTGTAAGAAACCGCCTAAAGGAAATGGGATTTACATACAGAAAAGCTAAACATAAGCCATCATTAACACCTAAACAGAAAAAAAGCAAGGCTACAATGGGCTAAGCAAAAGAATCGTGGACTGTGGATGACTGGATGAAAGTCATATTCAGTGTTGAATCGCGAATCTGCATTTGGCAAGGTGATGATGCTGGAACTTTTGTTTGGTGCCGTTCCAATGAGATTTATAAAGATGACTACATGAAGAGAACATGCAAATTTCCACAGTCATTGATGATATGGGGCTGCATGTCAGGTAAAGGCACTGGGGAGATGCCTGTCATTACATCTTCAATAAATGCCCAAGTTTACATTGATATTTTGGACAGTTTTCTTATCCCATCAATTGAAAGGATGTTTGGGGATGATGACATCATTTTTCAAGATGATAATGCATCCTGCCATAGAGCAAAAACTGTGAAAACATTCCTTGAAATAAGACACATAAGGTCAATGTCATGGCCTGCAAATAGTCCGGATCTCAATCCAATTGAAAATCTTTGGTGGAAGTTGAAGAAAATGGTCCATGACAAGGCTCCAACCTGCAAAGCTGATCTGGCAACAGCAATCAGAGAAAGTTGGAGCCAGATTGATGAAGAGTACTGTTTGTCACTCATTAAGTCAATGCCTCAGAGACTGCAAGCTGTTATTAAAGCCACCTTTTCAACATCTTGTGGCCTCACCATTCGTGCAGTGGTATTCGTGCCTACAAAAGAACGCATAACGTCCTGTCGCCTGCGTACACCAGAGGAAGGTGTTGTATTTGGGCACGTAGCAGGTACAGAATGGCCACATCTTCTCCCTGCATAAGCTACAACAAAACCATCAGCAACTACCAGAACCACCACGGCCACGTCCACATCCCCTATTGGATGCTCTCCTCATTTTTGGAAGTGGTTTTTCTAAACACTACTAGCAAAGAGATGGCGAAAGATTTATTTATTTGAAACAGTAGTAGAAAACACAGCACTCCTGAACAAGAAATTTTTGGGCCTAGAAATAACAAATGATTCTGTTGATGCCAATTATTTATTTCCCAGACTACTAAAAAACACACACTAGTCCAGAAAAAAAATTTTGGGGCATAGAAATGGCAACTAGATGGCTGATGCAATATATTTATTTGCAAAACTGCTAGAAAACAGACAGCGGTCCTGAATAATAATTTCTTTGGCCTAGAAATGGCAACTAGACGGCTATGCCAATTATTTACTGTATTTTTCGAACTATAAGACGCACTTTTTTCCTCCTACCTTGTTGCTGTGGATGGGTGTGGACATGTGGAGCACTGAATATTCATTCTCCTTAATAGCACGCACAGTGTCAGCAGCAGCCGCTGGCTTCCAGCAGGAGCTCGGCGATAACTTGTGCCTGCTACTAGAGAGCATGAATATTCACTACTCTCCACTCTCATGGGGGTGGGGAGTAGTGAATATTCATGCTGTTTAATAGCGGGCACACGTGATCGCCGAGCCGCTGCAGGAGCCACAGCTGCGGCTGACACTGTGCGCGCTATTAAGGAGAATGAATAGTCCCTACTCCCCAGGCCCATAGTCCGGGCGTGGAGAGCATTGACTATTCCGGCAGCTGACCTCTCTGTGTGAGGGTGCATGGCAGTAACGTCGTGCGCTGCTCACACGGTGAGTTCAGTTGACAGCAGAACAGGACGCAGCGCTGGAGAAGAGGGAAAGAAGGTGAGAAGAATCATTTATTTTTTTGTGCACAGTATGATGGGGATGGTTGTGCCATCTATACCAGGAAGGGGGTGCCATGTATACCAGGAAGGGGGTGCCATTGCATACCAGGATGGGGATGAGGGGTGCCATGCATATCAGGATGGGGATGATGGGTGTGCCATGCATACCAGGATGGAGGTGCCATGCATACAAGGATGAGGGTGCCATGCATACCAGGATGGGGATGATGAGTGCCATGCATATGACGCGCCCAGGGGGATATGGGGGAAAGTCAGTACCCGGGCCTTGACCTTCTGTGGGATGTCACGGCAGTTGGCTCCCGGGTCCGTACCCTGGGGTCACTCTTTAAAAGGGGGTTTGTTAACAGTTTTTGTCTCATGATGCCACCTGTGGTTCCCGGTAATGAGTACCGGCGCTGCTGTAGACCTCCGGGGGTGATGGGATGGCAGCTGGGATGTTTCTGCTCCCCACAGGCGGAGCGGGCCCCCGGGGCAGAGTTGATGGAAGGGATGCAGGTGAGAGGTGGCCCGGTCGGGTCTGGGGGAATGACGGACACGCACACAGGGGATTCGCTTCAGTACCTTTACTGGTGTAACGGCAGGTATCGTCCAGGGTACCTATTAGGAGGGTGCACTTCTGGACTCTCCCCAGTGAGTGGGTAGTAGGCCTCCTGATCCGTTTCTTCCTTTCTCTAAAGCTTCTGGCCAGCCTGGAACTAGGCCTAGCTTCTATGCTGTTTCACTCTCTCACCTGTCTGCTTGTAGTAGAACTTTTCTTTGGCAACCACTATCCCTGGACGCTGGGGCCTTCGTGGTTCCTAGTTCTGTAAAATGATGGCAGCTTCAGGTTGACCAGGGATCTGGAATCCTCCTGGTATGCCGGTTGTCACTCTGGGTGTAGAGGACCCTGTAGGCACGGACCCGGTGTCCGGCTTGTGTCCTGGGGTGAACTTTAGATGCTCCTCTGCCCCCTTAACTCCTCTCTCCTCGCCTCGACCACACTCGGGGCCCTCAACACAGCAGCAGACGTGCTGCTTCTTCACTGATCTAAGTGTCAGCACACTTTCTGACTGCTTAACTCCACCCTCCAGTATATATATCCCTAACAGGGCTCCCTCTGGCGGTATGAGGATGGAAGGGTGGAGGTGTCTGTTATGTAATGGGGGCCTCTGGTGGAGAAGTCCGTCCATGCACCCTTTTGGGTTCTGTGGTACCTGTGGTAGCAGGGTGCCACATTCCCCCCTAGTACAATTCAGTACTTCTGGACTGAAGCATTTTAAACAGGTAACAACAACAACAATTATGATAACAATAACACATATAAAATTTTCAAAGTTACAGTGAGTCCCATAACCAGGTGTCCATCTCACTGGTGAAGGTGTAACATAAGCAGCATGAGGGACCCGTCCGAAAACCCTCAATGTAGGCCCTGGGCGTGGCTGCAGGGCTTAGGTGATCCAGGTGTTGGACCACGTCTTCAGTCACGCCAAACGGGTTTTTGTTCTGAGCTCTTTGGTTGCAGATATAAAACCAATTGAGGGCACTTTAATAAGTGCAACTATTTACAACGGACAGTTTTTGGCTGCTCACAGTCCTCAGCCTACAAGTCTTTATACCCTTACGGGTAACTAAATGAACACATTCTATTTTCAGTTTACACAAATAACGTAGGCAATACCCAACTGGGTAACTATTTACACGGTAGGCGTTTTGTATTTATTTCCTATACCTGGCAGGGATTTGGCCTTGTGTGCTGCGTGTGGACCTTCGTAGCACTGGGGTGATACTGGTGTCTGTGCATGCACTCTCTGTTAACCTATCAGATCTACATGCGGGTAGATTATAAAACTGCCTCAATCTCTCTATGGGACTGGCAAGTACACTGTTTACTGAGTACTCTTCCTGTTCCTGAGCAGGTTCTTCTAGGGTGCTCACAGGTTCTTCTTGTGGTGGAGGCTCTTCCGGTGGTTGACAGAAGTGTATCACTGGTATGATAACTGCTCCGTCGAGTTGAGGCCAGTCCGCGGGGAAGTCTCCTAGGACAGTATGAACTACGTCTTCCTTGGGTTTCTCCGGTATTACAAGAGGTGTTTCTTTCTCCTGTGTCTTCAGTAGACCTGGGCACAATTTCAAGTGGTCTCTTGAGACTGTTGCGGTTGTTTTACCTCCATCCTTGCTGATCAGGCAGGTTTTGGTGTTGTCAAATTTAGAATTCAACACTGTGCAGGGCTCTCTTTCCCACTGGTCATCGAGCTTGTGACCTCTTCTTTTCCGCTTTAGCACTATCTCTCCAGGTGCCAAGGGTTCTGTTGGTGCTTTCTTGTTATACTGATCTTCTTGTCTTTCCCTCACCATGTTTAGACTGTCTTCGACACAGGCCTGTACTTTCCTGCTCTTGCCGACTTGTGTCCCAGTCTTCAGTGGACATATCCGCAGCAGGTTCTACCACACCAAGTTCCAGGTCCATGGGCAATTTTCCAGGTCTTGCTCTCATGAGGTACGCTGGGGTACAATTAGTAGAACTCACAGGTATGTGGTTATACAGGTCCACTAGGTCAGGTAGCTTTTCTGGCCACTGGTTCCTCTCCTCCAAAGGTAGGGTTTAACAGGTCAATGATGATGTTATTCATTTTCTCGCACATACCATTGGTTTGAGGATGATACGGTGTAGTCTGGATCTTCTTGCATCCGTACAGGTGACAGAGTTCTTTAAATAGCTCAGAATCAAAGGCAGGGCCTTGATCTGTTAGCACCTTGTCCGGGTATCCATGGGACCTGCATAAGTAGGCTTGGAACATTCTTGCTGCAGTTTCTGCTGTCAGATCCTTGACAGGGGCTACCACCAGGAACCGAGAACAGTGATCCACCATGGTCAGGGCATAGGAGTAGCCTGACCTGCTGGGCGACAGTTTGACGTGATCCAGAGCGACAATCTCCAGAGGTTGGGTTGTTTTGATGGACTGCAAGGGTGCTTTTTGACTCCCGTAGTCTTTCCTTCTGAGGCTACAGGGCCCACAATTCCGGCACCACCTTTCTATGGAACTCCGAATTCCAACCGAATAGAACCGGTCCTTCAGCAGGGTTTCCAGCTTCTTCCAGCCAAAGTGACCTGCTTGGTCATGGTAGGCCTCTAGCACCATCTGGATATCCGTCCTGGTCACTACGATCTGCCACACCATCTCATGGGTTCTAGGGTTGACATACCTCCTGCACAGCTTTTCTCTGTAGATGAACAGCCAGCTTCTCTCATTCCACAGGTGTTTGGCTTGTGGAGGGGCATCCTTCTCCAGGTGAGAACCTTCTTGGGTTATCAGTCCTTTGAGGCTGACAACCGGGTCACTGTCCTGGGTCTCCTTCCAGCTGTGATGAGGTAAAGGGTTTATAGTCTTACCATGACGTCTTCTGGAGGCGTGTTGCTCGTGGACCATTCCATTTCTGTGGAAAGCAGGTAATTAAATTTCTTCTAGGTCATCCATTTCATCCTCGGTGTCCGACTGGTGGGGCATCCTTGACAGGGCATCAGCATTGGTGTTCTTGTGACCTGCCCGGTACTTGATTGTGAACTGGTAATTCGACAATCTGGCCACCCAATGCTGTAACATGGCTCCCAACCTGGCTGTCTCCAGGTGTCTCAAGGGGTTGTCGGTAAAGGCTGTGAATTTAGTTGAGGCTAGGTAATGCTTGAATCTTTCAGCGATAGCCCAGACCAAGGCCAGGAACTCCAGCTTGAAGGAACTGTAATTCTCCGAGTTCCTCTCAGTAGGGCGAAACTTCCTACTGGCATGGGCAATTACCTTTTCTCTGCCGTTTTGCTTCTGGGACAACACAGCTCCCAGTCCCTCGTTGCTGGCATCTGTGTATAACAGGAAAGGTTGGCTGTAGTCAGGGTAAGCCAGGATCTCTTCACCGGTTAGAGCTTCCTTCATTAATGCAAAGGACTCAGTCTGTTCTTTGCCCCACTGGAATGGGGGACTTTTACCTCTTTTGGACTGTCCTACTAGGAGATCTTGTAAAGGTGCTGCCTTTTTGGTGTAGTCCTTAATGAACCTCCTGTAGTACCCGACCAGTCCCAGAAATTGACGTACTTCTTTGACGTTCCTTGGTTCAGGCCACTTCTGGATGGCAGTGACCTTCTCCGGGTCTGGTGCTACCCCCTCTGAGCTGACTACGTGTCCCAGGTACTGAACCTTCCGTTTGAGCAGGTGGCACTTGGAAGGTTTTAGTTTCATCCCATACCGGGACAATGCCTCAAATACCTCCGCCAGGTGCTTTAGATGGTCTTCATACGTCCTCAAGTACACGATAACGTCATCCGGGTATAGTAGGACCGTCTCAAAGTTCCGGTGTCCCAAGCAACACTCCATCAACCTCTGGAACGTTCCGGGTGCGTTGCAGAGTCCAAACGGCATGCTGTTGAATTTGCATAATCCCATCGGGGTGGTGAAGGCTGTCTTCTCCCGGTCTTCCTCAGCAACAGAGACTTGCCAGTAGCCGCTAGTGAGATTCCAATGTAGAGAAATAATTGGCAGGTTTTAGTGCAGCCAGGGATTCCTCTATACGGGGCAAAGGGTATGCATCTTTATGTGTTATTCGATTAATTTGTCTATAATCTACACACATCCTCATGCTACCGTCCTTCTTTCTGACAAGGACCAGGGGAGCTGCCCAGGGGCTACAGCTATCCCTTACTACCCCTGCCTTTTTCATGTCATGCAACATTTCTTTTGCCTTTTGGTAATGTGCTCGTGGTATGGGTCTGTAACGCTCCTTAATGGGTGGATAGTTACCTGTGGGTATGTGGTGTTGTACCCCTTTGACCCTTCCAAAATCAAGTGGGTGTTTACTAAACACCTGTTCATATTCCTGAACCACTCTGTAAACACCTTGTTTTTGATGGACAGTAGTGGCGTCAGTTCCAACATGGAGCTGTTGACACCATTCCTCCAGCTGGGTTTCAGAGTCATTGTCCTCCACCGTATCTGGTGGGGTCAAGGATTCCACGGTGTGTATGGCGTTATTATTCACAGTATACAGTCTGGCAACAGTGGCATATCTTGGCAATTTGACTTCCTCCTCCCCACAATTTAGGAGGCGTACGGGTACCCTCCCATTGCGCACATCAACTACCCCTCTAGCAGTTAGGAGTGTAGGTCTGTGCTCCGAGTTTACAGGCACTACTACCGCCTGGTAGTTCTGTCCCTTGAGACCTATTGCTGTCCTACACCAAATCAGCATTTCACTCATTGGGGGAATCACAATGGGTATCGGGTCTGTCACCCATACATTACCAATTTCACCACCTGTTAGTTTTACCTGTTGCTGGTACAGGAGGGCTCGAATCTCTCTGGAGCACCTTCCTCTGCCCTGGTCTGGCAGTGTCAGCAATCTGTTGGAGCAAAAACAACACTTCTCCCAAACAGTTACCAACAACATTTGTACCAAGCATCATATATGGGTTTGTATCACCAGGGTTAGACTCTATTACAATCAGTCCTTGGTCCTTTAGTTCCACTTTTCCCACCTACACTGTCACGTCCTTGACCCCGACTAGGTTAAGAGGAAGGCCATTGGAGGCATACACAGGGAGGTTTGGGTCCTGCGGGCAGAGTTCATCTATGGACCAGTACCTTTTGTAGAGGACATCAGGTATGATGGTTACCTGTGACCCGGTGTCCAGTAGTGCAGGTGTTGCTATGCCATCCAGCACGATGGACAGGAAATGCTTTCCTCCTACAAGCCGGTCGTACCAGCCTGATGGGCCATGTTGGTCTACTCCTGGGTTTTGGCCCTCGGCCCCAGGGTTTTGCCCGTTTAAAGGACAGGTCCATGTGGTGTGGCCTGCCTTGTGGCAACGGTAACAAATGAGTTCACCTGGAGGGCGAGGTCGGTCGCTGGTCCTCCCACGGGGTGGCGTTGTCCTCCTTCTTCTCCTCATCCAGGGGACATCGTCAGGACTGTCGGCGAGTAGGATCCTTCCATCCGGCTTGGGCTCTGTCTGTAGCTGCAGAGCGCTCAGGACACTTCAGAGCGCAGGCTGTCCAGCTCGCTAGGGGACGCTGTTTGCACTTTTGCCTTAGCCGCTAATGAAGGGGCAGTGAGTGCTGTGGGCATTGGGGTGGCCCCACCCTGGTAACGCTGGATAGCAGTATCTGATGTTTCCAGGGGCTGCAGACCCTTAATAGCCATGTCCTTCAGGGCGTCAAAGGTGGCATTTGGATGATCTAAGGCCCACCACCGTACAGTTCTGCTCTCCTCCTGGGACCTTAACCCCCGGATGAATTGTTCTATCAGCATTTTGTCCTCATCATGTATGCTGGCTGGACTAACCTGTTTCAGGGCCTGCAGGGCCTCTTGTAAACGCTAGGCATAGTCCCAGATACTGTCCTCAGGTTTCTGGGTACAGTGGTAGAACCTCATCCAAAGATCTGTCTCAGTGCGGTTTTCAAAGACAGTTTGCAGTCTCTTAAATATAATAGATACTGATTCCTGGTCTGCGGCTGGCCAGGTTTCAACTTCCCGCTCTGCGGCACCAGCAATTGTCCCAGCACAACAGCAGCTCTCTGTTTACCAGTCATTGAGTACATGTCCAATACACCGCATATTTTCCTTTTGAACCCAGACAGGGTGTCTGGTTTGCCGTCATACTGGGGAAGCCATTTCATTCCGGGGACTTACGGCAGGGCCATGGGTATCACTAGAGTCACGACCCCTGTTGGTGGGGCGGCCGCTCCGGCCTGAGCAGCGCCGGGCGCGAGTTGAGCATCGGGAGCATTAACCGGTGCTCCGGCGTTTTGCTGGTCGTCCGCCATAGTTGCGCCCCCCCCTAGTAAACCGTAGCCTACCTTCTTCGCTTTTATTAGGTAGGCCGCAGCTCCGCAGATCACGGTCTCCTTCCAGGACCTGACGCTTCCTGATGCTGCGTCAGAGCGCGAGGCGGGGCTTGAGCTTTGCGCGCTACCAATGGTCACGCCTCTCTGGTTCCCGCGGTTATGCCCCTCTTCTTCCCGCACGGCGACGCGGTAATGGCGGCGATGTTCACCACAGTACAAACACAGTTCAAATACGGCACATAGTACCCAGTGGCAATGGGCACGTAATCCTGTTCGTGACGCCAGGAAGAGCTGACGCGCCCAGGGGGATATGGGGGACAGTCTGTACCCAGGCCTTGACCTTCTGTGGGATGTCACGGCAGTCGGCTCCCGGGCCCTTACCCTGGGGTCACTCTTTAAGAGGGGGTTTGTTAACAGTTTTTGTCTCGTGACGCCACCTGTGGTTCTCGGTAATGAGTACCGGCGCTGCTGTAGACCTCCGGGGGTGATGGGATGGCAGCTGGGATGTTTCTGCTCCCCACAGGCGGAGCGGGCCCCCGGGGCAGAGTTGATGGAAGGGATGCAGGTGAGAGGTGGCCCGGTCGGGTCTTGGGGAATGACGGACACGCACACAGGGGATTCGCTTCAGTACCTTTACTGGTGTAAAGGCAGGTATGGTCCAGGGTACCTATTAGGAGGGTGCACTTCTGGACTCTCCCCAGTGAGTGGGTAGTAGGCCTCCTGAACCGTTTCTTCCTTTCTCTAAAGCTTCTGGCCAGCCTGGAACTAGGCCTAGCTTCTATGCTGTTTCACTCTCTCACCTGTCTGCTTGTAGTAGAACTTTTCTTTGGCAACCACTATCCCTGGACGCTGGGGCCTTCGTGGTTCCTAGTTCTGTAAAATGATGGCAGCTTCAGGTTGACCAGGGATCTGGAATCCTCCTGATATGCCGGTTGTCCCTACTGGGTGTAGAGGACCCTGTAGGCGCGAACCTGGTGTCTGGCTTGTGTCCTTGGGTGAACTTCAGTTGTTCCTCTGCCCCCTTAACTCCTCTCGCCTCGGCCACACTCGGGGCCCTCAACACAGCAGCAGACGTGCGGCTTCTTCACTGATCTAAGTGTCAGCACACTCTCTGACTGCCTAACTCCACCCTCCAGTATATATATCCCTAACAGGGCTCCCTCTGGTGGTATGAGGTGGATGGGTGGAGGTGTCTGTTATATAATGGGGGCCTCTGATGGAGAAGTCCGTCCATGTACCCTTTTGGGTTCTGTGGTAGCAGGGTGCCATGCATAGCAGGATGGGGATGATGGGTGCCATGCATAGCAGGATGGGGATGATGGGTGCCATGCATAGCAGGATGGGGATGATGGGTGCCATGCATACCAGGATGGGGATGATGGGTGCCATGCATACCAGGATGGGGATGATGGGTGCCATGCATACCAGGATGGGGATGAGGTGTGCCATGCATGAGGATGGGGATGAGGGGTGCTATGCATACCAGGATGGGGATGAGGGGTGCTATGCATACCAGGATGGGGATGAGGGGTGCTATGCATACCAGGATGGGGTGCAATGTGTACCAGGATGGGGATGAGGTGCCATGTATACTAGGATGGCTGACCATGTATACCAGGATAGGAGTGGGGCCACGTATAACAGGACCGGGGACCATACAGAATTGGGCAACATTACCCCTTTAACAGTGTCAGCAGCAGACCCCCTCCCCCATAACAGTGCATCATGACCACATTTTTTGCTTCATTTGTTTTTCTATTTTCCTCCTCTAAAACCCCGGTGCGTTTTATAGTCCTAAAAATACGGTATTTCACAAACAATTAAACACACACTAGTCCAGAAAAGTTATATTTTGGGCCTGGAAATGGCAACGAGACAGCTGATGACAATTATTTATTTCCCAGACTACTAAAAAACATACATGTCAGAAAAATATTAAGAATTTCTCCCTCCCAGACCCCTCTTCTTCTCCCCCCTCCGCTATAGTATTTGTCAACAGAGAAGAGCTGACAATCTACCATCTGTCTGTATGCAAATTAACACACACATGAGAAATGCCTGGTAAGCAAATGCTAGCCCAGAAGATGCTACCAAACCCAAACCCAAACCCAGGCTTGTGATAAATTTACATCTAGCTGAGAAGGTTGTATTCCCAGGATGTCAAAGGGAATTTAACAAAGGTCTGCAGACTAGCCGGAGCTGACATGAAATATGGAATAACTAAAGTTCCATATGTCCGATAATAATGGGGCCCATATTTTGAGTGACAGGGTCAGCTAAGGAACAATATGCTTATATTCCTGTAGCTGTAAGCCCCTTGGGGGGGCCGTGGCACAGCAGTACCAAAATAACAGACCACAACTATGTCGTGTTTGGTCTCTGGAGAAAGACAAAATCATAATAGAAAATATGGTACCACTTTCGGACTTCTGCGACCAACCAGTGATAAGTTATCGCAAAAGCCAGATATTCTAATAAAAATATGAAGGCTAGAGCCCAGCCCACATGATGTCATCCCAGAAGGTTTGTGGGCACGTCTCCCCTTCGACATAAAGGGCGCAGCCTAAGGGGGAGTAGTATTCATTGCCGGGAGTATATATTTATTATAGCAAAGGATCCCGTTCGGTAACGGTCAAATCTGTAGTGCCTCCCCTCCACCTGTATTGTATAGTCTCTGCGATCGTATAGTAAGTTTCTTCTTTAATCCTTATTATTTTGTGTAACAGCATATGCATTGCATTGTCACCATTTGTAAAATCTTGTATATTTTTCCTTAACACTGCCTCCCTTTTGGATTCAATATAACATTTAATAGTCCTGTTTCTTTAGCTCTGTAATCGTTCCCTCCCCCGAAGCCATATGCTCCCAGAAAGCAGGCGTCTGAACAGGCCTGTATTATATTTCAAATCTGGCCGGTGGTGGCAGCGAATAAAAATAATTTGGCTATGGTGAAGCTGGCAGTAACCATAAGGGGGCATATACACCTATTCCATGCATTGGAATCCGGAGGTGTGACGCCATACGCTTTCTGCTCGCTTGCCGATAGCTACGTAGTGAGTAATCGGGATCGATTGCTCGCGAATCCCTGCTCAATACTGTGAATTCTTGACAAAGTGACGGCAGCGGTGGGATATTGTGTGATGTCCCCGGTGTGGTCTCTCTGACGTCCCTGAAAAATTGGTGGCACCAGTCGGATATTGTGTGATCTCCCCGGTGTCGTCCCTGACAATACACTAATCCAGAAAAATTATTTTTGGGGCCTAGAAATGGCAAAAAGACAGTTGATGCCAATTATTTATTTCCAAGACTACTAAAAAACATAAACTAGTCCAGAAAAGTTATTTTTTGGGCCTAGAAATAGCAATTAGATGGCTGTATTTCCCAGACTACTAAAAAACACACAGAAGTCCAGAAAAAATATTTTTGGGCCTAGAAATGGCAACCAGACGGCTGATGCAATATATTTATTTGCAAAACTACTAGAAAACACACAGCGGTCCTAATAAATAATTTTTGGGCCTTGAAATGGCAACTAGATGGCTGATCTCAATTATTTATTCCCCAGACTACTAAAAACATACATTAGTCTTGAAAAATTATTTTTGGGGCCTAGAAATGGCAACTAGTACTACCACAGATATGTGTTAGAACTCTCCTGTTAATTTTTTTCTATTTTGTGGTCACGTGACCTGCTGCCTATTTATTCCAGCTCTGCCCTTCTGGCTTTGCTGGACTTCAGTGTTGTTTGACTCTCTATCTAGCCAGGTGCTTTTGTACCTATCTCTCTAGTTCGTTTGGTCCTTTGGACCTCTAAGTACTTTTTGTCTGTCTTTTTGCTCCGCTACAACATCTGCTAGGAGGTGTCCAATTTTGTCCCAGTCCTTAGTTCTTTTAGGGACCCCTCCCTTTATTCTATAGGTCTGCGTTCAGACTAGCTGAGGACAAAGGCGGGTCTGTTCACAAGGAACAGGTCGCCCGCTGCAACGTAGGGAATCAGCTTAGTCTTATTGTAGGGACAGATTCCCTTTCTTTCCTTAGTTCTTGTAGCAGATCATAACAATATGGGTTGCAGAGTACACACAGCGTTTTTTGCAGAGTGCACAGTCACAATCTCTCCCTCACTCCAGCTGCATCCTCTCCCTACACTAATGAGAGCATAATGGCACTCGTGATCCGGCATCTATACAGGCCAGTTAACGTGCTGCGCCGGCCAATCACAGCCATGCCAATACTTGCCATGGCTATGATGGATACGGAAGTGCCCACAGTCTAAAAGCTTGTTGATTGGCTGCGCTGCAACCTTTCAACAAGCTTTATTAGACTGGCGAACCCGAACAGGAAACCATACAAACAGTAAGAAGTCAATGTTCAGGGTTCGGACCCTGAAGTCATCCCTAGTGGTGAGTTCACCTTCAATGGAAGTCTTCAAACAAAGGCTGGACAGACATCTGACGCGCCCCCTGGGCCATGGGGTACTCGGTGCTGGGCCAGTCGTCGGTAGGGGAGACGTCACAGTGGCGGTGACCCGGTCCGTGACCCAGGGCGGTCATTCAATAGGGGGATTATTTACAGGGGGATTATGTACAATGTTTGTGACGCCACCTGTGGTATGCGGCTAAGGGAGCTGTCGCTGCGGAGCAGGTCCTCTGGAGCTGATGTTACTGCAGCAGGGATGGTGTGGCTCTCCACAGGTAGAGCTTAACTCCAGGGCAGTGTAGATATTATGGGTTGTGCTGGGCGTTGTAGTGCAGGGGTTGATGGCGCAGCAATAATCACAAAGACAAGGAAGTGCAGTCCTCAGGGTCTTTACTCACGGTTGTTGCAGTCCAAGTTACAGGTACCACAGTTACTTCCCTCGTCGTGCTGCGCTTACTCAGGGAGGGGTTCAGTCCACCCTCATATATCTCCGGAGTACTTAGCAGGACCCCCTTCTGTGTCCTTTCTCTGGCCGTCTCCCTGCACCTCATACCAAGTGTCCCAATCCGGTACCTGAGGGCCTTGTCGGGCGACGTCTGTTCCGTACCCTGGGTCCTCTATAGCTACCTTCTTGGTGAGACTGATATGGACTGTTGGCTGCAGGACTTGAAATACTGCAGCCCCCGGTTTCTAGTTGAGTCATAAAGTTCTCTGCTAGTTGAGGGACCAGTCCCCTTTGTGTGGCCTGACCCCTCCACCTCCCGGTAGATTCGGGCGTACGGGTGGCTTCCAGCACTGCCCGTACCCCTGGGGTCCCTTCTTCCGTTCCTGGAGCCCTTCCTGCTCCCTCTCTCCTCTCCTTCAGTCCTGGGCCTCTCCTCAGGCCCTCTGCCTGAGCAGAGCTCCAGCAGAGCCCTGCTTCACTCCTCTCACTGTAGACTCTTCTCTCTCTCTCTGCTCACTGTTCTGATCTCACTAAACAAGATGGCTTCTCTATTTATACCTTCCTCTCATGTGCTCCCCTAAGCTACTTCCTCCACCCACACCCACTACATAGTTCCTGCCCCCCAGCTAGGGACCCGGGACTGTGCTCTCCCTTAGGAGCAATCTCGCCCTACCCCCACTGCGGGTATGTGTTGGATGCAGGTGTTAGGGTCCTGAGCTGTACTCCTTCCTTACCTGAGAGTGAGATACCACACCTCTGGGTGAGATGAAGTACCTCTGTGGCGACTGAACCCTCAGGGGCGCCACACATCTATCTGAGATGGTTTAGTCAATCCTGCACTGAGCAGGGGGTTGAATATGACGACCCTGGAGGTCCCTTCCAACTCTAATATTCTAGAAAAAAGTGTATGCTGACAGTAGAAATAAAAAGTTATAGCTCTCAGAAGGCGATTATTAAAAAAAAAAAAGATTTGAGCTCTCATAAAAAAAACAAAACTGGCTACAGTGGGAAGTTGTCTAGAAGTAAACCTATGACCAACTGCTTTGCTCACACATAATATTTGATTTTTATCCATTGGTTAAATTGACGTTTGAAATATTTGTTTTCTTTATTTCTGCAATAATTAGGTAATTCCTGTGTAACAAGGAGCGTTTATACAGGGCGTCTTGTTTTTCTAACATGTTTTATACCACTGTAGGCTATTCCTGTTTACACACAGAAGTTATCAGCTGTCATCATTTGTTAGAATATGAATGCTGATTGATGTTTTTCAGAATGACAGTAGTGAATGATCCATTTAGTGATGGATGCTGAAAACATTCCCCTCACCTGATTGCATCTAGTGGGGTGTGTACAGCAGCTCCAGATTTCAGAAAAAAAAATATTTTCTGTGGGGCAAGGAATAATTATATTCAATGTAACTAATCCTGACAGAGGAATGTATGACTGCTGGTTTGTGGCAAGAGCCACTAGCAAGGAACTCTTTTATCAGCAGTACCCAATACTGTACATCCCCCGAAAGAGTTTTTGATATGTTATTTCTCCATTGCCAAGAAAAGAACCAGGCATCTCGCCAAGAGAAGAAGCCAGTGGTGAAAGAAACTGAGACATAGTGGATTGAGGGAAAATCTATTCTAGCGATAGGTGGTTAAAGGCAATGTGTCATCAGCAAATGACCTAATATTTATTTTAAACCTATTTTTACATTTTTTTTAAATTTTCCATGTCACTATAAATAGTAAAAAAATAATAAAATCTTGTAGTTTTAACTTGGAACGCTAAGGCTGAGTTCACGCGATGCGTTTTTCATGCGTTTCCGCAGTTGCGGAAACGCATGAAAAACGCATGGTAGAAGGGCAGCAATGTTCCCCAATTGAAATCCGCATGTGCTGTGCCCATGATGCGGATTTTTCCGCAGCGTAAACACTGCGCTCAAAAATCCGCAGCATGTCAATTCATTTTGCGGAAACGCTGCTTTTTTGGCGCCATTAACTTGCATTAGACCGCATGGAATCCGCATCACTGTATATGTTGATGCGCTTTTCATGCGGTCTAATGTGCGGATGGTACCCGGGTTTGGATGAGAGGACTCTCATCCAGACCCAGGTACCATTAAAAAAAAAAGAATAAAATAAAAAATATATATATTCTCACCTTCTGACGGCAGGCGCAGTGCTCCTGCTTGGTTCCCCGCATTTCGCGGTTGAATGAAGAAGGACCTTCGCTGACGTCAGAGTCATGTGACGGGTCACGTGACGCTGACGTCGGCAGGTTCTTCAGTCTTCACTGCCGGTAGCCGGGACCGAGCGAAGCAAGACACCGGGGCCATCAGAGGGTAAAGTATATATTTATTTTTTGACATTCACACACTATATAAATCCATGCCGGTTGCATGGATTTATATAGTGTGAAGTTGACAAGCACTTTCCAAGTGATGCTAAAATCGCTTGGGAAGCGCTTGTCAACCCGCATGCGGAAATGAAAGTGAAGACCGCTTCATTTCCGCATGTCCCTGGCAGGAAACCGCATGTACAATCCGCATGTACAATCCGCATGTACAATCCGCATGCGTTTTTTCCTGCCAGGGAGATGCAGAAATGCTCAGGAAAAAATCCTGAGCATTTCTGCATCGTGTGCACATACCCTAAGACTAATTATACTTCCTGTTCTGTAAAGATCACTTTTGACTTGTAATCTCATTATCATGACAGGCAGAATTACAATGAAACAGATCACAAAGCATGCCCACAACACCGTCCCATAGAAGTCATACTTGTCTATTGTGTCCTATAGTCCATGAGGCTGCTAGAATGCATATCTTTGAATGTCATTACCAGCTCAGGCAAGATATTTAACCCTGCAATAATGTACAGAAAATAGAAAGAATAGTCTACAATGTATATACACTGCTCAAAAAAATAAAGGGAACACTTAAACAACAGAATATAACTCCAAGTAAATCAAACTTCTGTGAAATCAAACTGTCCACTTAGGAAGCAACACTGATTGACAATCAATTTCACATGCTGTTGTGTAAATGGAATAGACAATAGATGGAAATTATTGGCAATTATCAAGACACACTCAATAAAGGAGTGGTTCTGCAGGTGGGGACCACAGACCACATCTCAGCACCAATGCTTTCTGGCTGATGTTTTGGTCACTTTTGAATGTTGGTTGTGCTTTCACACTCGTGGTAGCATGAGACGGACTCTACAACCCACATAAGTTTCTCAGGTAGTGCAGCTCATCCAGGATGGCACATAAATGCGAGCTGTGGCAAGAAGGTGTGTTGTGTCTGTCAGCATAGTGTCCAGAGGCTGGAGGCACTACCAGGAGACAGGCCAGTACACCAGGAGACGTGGGCGGGGCCATAGGAGGGCAACAACCCAGCAGCAGGACCGCTACCTCCACCTTTGTGCAAGGAGGAACAGGAGGAGTACTGCCAGAGCCCTGCAAAATGACCTCCAGCAGACCACAAATGTGCATGTGTCTGCACAAACGGTTAGAAACCAACTCCATGCGGGTGGTATGAGGACCCGACGTCCACAGATGGGGGTTGTGCTCACAGCCCAGCACCGTTCAGGACGATTGGGATTTGCCACAGAACACCAGGATTGGCAAATTCACCCCTGGCACCCTGTGCTCTTCACAGATGAAAGCAGGTTCACACTGAGCACATGTGACAGACGTGACAGAGTCTGGAGACGCTGTGGTGAGCGATCTGCTGCCTGCAACATCCTTCAGCATGACCAGTTTGGCAGTGGGTCAGTAATGGTGTGGGGTGGCATTTCTTTGGAGGGCCGCACAGCCCTCCATGCGCTCGCCAGAGGTAGCCTGACTGCCATTAGGTACCGAGATGAGATCCTCAGACCCCTTGTGAGACCATATGCTGGTGCAGTTGGCTCTGGGTTCCTCCTAATGCAGGACAATGCCAGACCTCATGTGGCTGGAGTGTGTCAGCAGTTCCTGCAAGATGAAGGCATTGAAGCTATGGACTGGCCCTCCCGTTCCCCAGACCGGAATCCGATTGAGCACATCTGGGACATCATGTCTCGCTCCGTGCACCAACGTCACGTTGCACCACAGACTGTCCAGGAGTTGGCGGATGCTTTAGTCCAGGTCTGGGAGGAGATCCCACAGGAGACCATCCGCAACCTCATCAGGAGCATGCCCAGGCATTGTAGGGAGGTCATACAGGCACGTGGAGGCCACACACAATACTGAGCCTCATTTTGACTTATTTTAAGGACATTACATCAAAGTGGGATCAGCCTGTAGTGTGTTTTTCCACTTTTATTTTGGGGGTGACTCCAAATAAAGGCCTCTTTTGGTTAATAAATTTGATTTCCATTGATGATTTTTGTGTGATTTTGTTGTCAGCACATTCAACTTTGTACAGAACAAAGTATTCAATTAGAATATTTCATTCATTCAGATCTAGGATGTGTTATTTGAGTGTTCCCTTTATTTTTTTTGAGCAGTGGTTATTACACATATACAGCGAGTGAAATAACTATTGAACACGTCACCAATTTAAGTAAATATATTTCTAAAGGTGCTATTGACATGAAATTCTCACCATATGTCTATAACAACCCATCCAATCCACATAGGTATAGAAATCTAACCATGGATGTCCATAAATGAAGTTATGTATAATAATGAGAAATGACACAGGGAAAAAGTATTGAACATGCTGACTGAAATTTATTTAATACTTCGTATAAAAGCCTTTGTTGGTCATGGCAGCTTCAAGATGACTCCTATGTAGAAACTAGTCACATGCATTGCTCAGGTGTGATTTTCACCCATTCTTCCACACGAACACTCTTCAAATCCTGAAAGTTCCGTGGGCTCATTCTATGAACTCTGAGCTTTAGTTCCTTCCATAAATTTTCTATTGGATTCAGGTCAGGTGATTGGCTGAGCCATTCTAGCTGCTTTATTTTCTTTCTCTGAAACCAATTGAGAGCCTCCTTGTCTGTGCATTTGGGATCATTGTCTTGTTGAAGTGTCCGCCCCTGTTTCATCTTAATCATCCTCGTAGATGGCAGCAGATTTTTATCAAGAATGTCTGGGTACATTTGTCCATTCATCCTTCTTTCAATTATATGAAGTTTGCCAGTGTCGTATGCTGAAAAACAGCCCCACACCATAATGTTTCCACCTCCCAACTTCACTGTTGGTATGGTGTTTTTGGGGTGATATGCAGTGCATTTTGGCCTCCAAATATGGTGTGTATTATGGCATCTAAAAGAGTTAAATTTTGGTCTCATCTGACCTGACTATATTCTCCCAGTATTTGTCTAAATGTTGATGAGAAAACTTTAAACATGCTTGAACATTTTTTTTTATTCAGCAATGGAGTGACGCGTGGTGAGCCATGGCAGGTTGAGTGCATTATTTATTATTTTCCTTGAAACAATTGTACCTGCTGATTCCAGGCCTTTTTGCAGCTCTCCACAGGTGGTCCTTGACTCTGACAACTGTTCTGATAATTCTTTTTAGTCCTCTGTCTGAAATCTTGCAGGGAGCACCTGGTCGTGGCCAGTCTGTGGTGAAATTATGTTCTTTTCTCTTTCGAATATGTTCATTTGAACCTTCAGTAGTTTAGAAATTCTTCTGAAATCAATGCCAACAGTTTGTTTTGTAACAATAATGTTGCAAAGGTCTTGAGACTGCTCACTAGTTTTACCCATCATGATATGTTTCTTGTGTGGCACCTTGGTAATGAGACACCATTTTATAGGCCATCAGTTGAACCAGCTGATATTATTTTTCCCTTAATAATAAAGACCTTAATTTAAAAACTGCATTTTGTGTTATCTTTGTCTAATATTTAAATTTGTTTTGTGATCTGAAACATTTAAATGTGACAAACCTGCAAAAGAATAAGAAATCAGGAAGGGGCTTACACTTTTTCACACCACTGTACTTTCTCTCTGATGGTTCCTCACCTGGTTTTGGCTTACAAATACTTGTGTAAAATACTGACCAAATACTGATAGTATAACTGTAACTGAAAGTTCTTTCTCCTTCAGTACAATGTCAGGAACGACCCATTTTACTCACTGAGAAAGGGCTAAAACCCTTTGTTAAATAAGGGCCATGATTGACACCTGTTTTTTCAAAGAATGAATGACCTCACTAATTGAACTCAGCACTGCTATTAATTAGAACACCCCCCTTTCTTTAAATGAGTCAATTGCACCCAATTAACAGCGTGCATATCATGACTGTTGATTCTTTTGGTTGCCCATTACTCGCTTACACCTAGTCATTATTTTTTTCCCATGTTGTATGTTCATTTCTGTTAAAAAAACAGTAAACTCATTAGTGATGTTAGGCTGCTATTATTTTGCACATAACTGTACATACATATTGTAGGGATTGTACTCACTCAGGTGCGATGAGAGGCAAACAGGAGGCATGTTCCTTTAAATGTCCAGAACGGTTTATTGGCTTCATAAACCGGTCAAAGTAAAATGCAAACAAAGAAAACAGTCCGTTTAGCAAAGTCTCTGATAAACTGGACCTGTGGTCACACAGGTTAGTACGTCTCCAGCACACAGCTCAGTCTGGAGACTACACACAGGAGGCCTTTTCCCTCCAAACAAAGCCCATGTGTCAAACAGCCTCCATTATATAGGCTGGTAACCACATCCAGAGGTGAGTTATGTGGGTTGCTGGACCCGCCCAACTCTTCACAGCTACCCGTAACCTGGTCCCAGTTGCACCAATTAGTCCTCTTAGTGCATGTACTCAGTGCACTAGGGAAAATACACCGGGTTACAACACAGAGACCAGCCATCTCTGTGATACATACCTCCCATTTATTACGCGACCATTAGCCACCTTACAATATATATCCCTTTAAGGTTTTAAGGTTCACATGTCCCTTGCTATACTGTATAGCACTGGTAGACAATATGTGATTCTACAGTTGGTATGAAACTGCACCTCCCTATATGACAGCTACATAGTGTGATAATTATGAAGGAGCATGATTTGGGATGTGCAACAGTGCTTGACAGTTAAATCTGAGTTGTGGAGCACCATTAATTTTTACTAGGGCTGGATGAAGACCAATTTGTGGTAGATACATTGCACTCACTGTAATCTGTTTGAACATATATTAAATATAGCAGTCATCTTTTATCAACATTGAATGAAATCTTACTAGTAAGCCAAATTGATTGTGAAATCAATCCTGTAGTGACTTCCAAACCTTCCACTTATTCTGTGATGATCACAAAATCATATCCATCCTTAGAGGGAACCTATCACCAGTTGTTTCATGTCTGAACTAAGACTAGCACCTAAATCAGCACCTGTGCAGCATTCCATAAAGGGGTATATAACCCCCTAACGCCTCCGGCGCCATCCACAAATCAGGGCGAAATCTCACGCCTGCACTGAAACATCGCCATCTTGTGGCTGCGTACTTTGCTCTGCCCTACTGCGGGCAGAGCCTAAAACTTGAGAGCGCATGCACTCTTAAGTTTTAGAGTCTGCCCGCAGTAGGGCGCATGTTCACTCATGTTTTAGGTGCTGCCTGCAGTAGGGCAGAGCAAAGTGCGCAGGCGTAAGCCGGCGATGTCTCTGCGTGGGTGGGAGATTCCTCCCGTCTATGTGGATGACGCAGGAAACGTTTGGAGGCTGTCATCAATGCCAAATGGTGTGCAACCAAGTATTAATTATGGGTGCCTTTATTGAGGCACATGCTGTTTATTCTGTTTCTTCTTTGAAATTGCAACAAGGAAGTTGAAAAACAATGTTTTATTGTATTACTTTGGACCACTAATTAAAAAATCCTGAGGATATAACTTTGGTACATTTCCATTTATTTCGGAAGATATTGTACAGTCTATGAAAAAAATGGAGGGGTGCCAATAATGATGAGCAGGATTATACGTTGAGAGTTTGTGACTGTTACCTCTGACTTCCAGCCAGTCAGAAGCTGCGGTCACAAGATGGCAGGACCGGAGCGGTACCGAAAAAAGGTGAAGACGCCGGAGGGTGAGTATAAGAGTAGGGGCAGGGACCTTAGGGCTAAAGTACCACTCCAGTGCTGAAAAAAACATGCTAGAGTGGTGCTTTAACACCTTACTGCCATCTGTTCACTTACAAGAGCTCCATCAGTATCAGATTACAGAAACAGCAGCATTCATTTTGGAAAGTGGCATGACTATTATTTGATGAGACATGTCATTAAAACCACGATGGTGTGAATGCCCAACCAAGAAGAGAGACAAAAGACCTCCCTCTAACACAGCAGGGTTTTTTATGTTTTTTTTTTTTTTTCAGATAATGAAATAAATGTCCACATTTTATTAAAAATATGGCACCACTGCTTTAAAATCTATACTTTCACCAGCCTTCCTGTCATGGCTCACTGCCAGGTAGCGATTACTTTGAGGACCTAGGGATCCAGTTTGGTAAAAGGGTAATGTCATGAAATGGGAAAAAAATCTATAGAGTAATGCATAACATTACTTTAACCATTTAAACATGATATAACTATATAACTCAAGAGATTGCATATGTGTGACTCGCGTGTGTCCTCTGTAAGCCCTTACCCTGAGAGATGGGGGACTCTGGTCGGGTCCTTTGATGTAGAGATGGGGTGCAGCCGTGGCCCGGACCCGACCCATGCCCAGGGTCGTCACACTAAAACAAAAAGAGATGGTACGGGCTTATCCGGGTAGAGTGCTGATCTCGACTACGCCACCTGTGGCACCTGGTGAAGGCCACCAGCACCGCTACAGTCCGCTGAGGCATGGTATTATGGCGGCCGTCGTTGTTACTACTCCCCACAGGCGGAGCAAGGCCTCAGGGCAGAGGGACAGGAAGACGGGGGTAGTAGTCCAGGAGGTCTGGTGCTGCGTAGTGCGGTGTAATGCAGAATAAAGAGTCCGGAGGCCATAGGGGTTAACTTCCAGGGTTTTTACTCACATTGTAGAGTACAGCTGCAAGGCTTCTCCCTGCTCCTCACAGAGTTCTGCGGTCACCAGAGACGAGGGTCTGACAACCTCTGAGTAAGTCCAGCGTTCAATCAGGACCCCGCACCAGAGTGTTCCTAGACTGCAGACCGGGTACTTTCCTGTCTGTGTGTATGTGGATAGGCCGGGTCTCCCTCTGAACTCCTCTCAGAAAAAGGGCACGGGTGGCAGCTCCGCTCCTTCCGATACCCGGTGGGATCCTCTGGGCCTACCGGGCTTTCCCGACCAGGACGTAGAGTAGCCAGGTCGGATGTCGGGGGCCGGTACCCCTCTTGCAGCCGGACTCCCTCTGAGTATACCAGGTGGCGTATACCGCTCCGTCTGCATCCTCCCTGGGATCCATTTGCTGTGGAGCTACACTCTTAAGCTCCGGGCCTTTTTGGTCATGGTCCTTGACCGGGTTGAGACATTCATTATCTGCAACCTGCCCCTCGACCAAAGGCTAAGGTACGAGGGCCGTGTCTCTGTCCTCTGCAGGCCCACACAGGATCCACACTCAGGGAGGGAGATCACAATACAAAGACCGAGAACCAAAATGGCTTTTTTATTAAATATGAAATTTACAGTGTCACTAAAATGTGAGTCCTCCACCCTCACCCACTAAATGGTTCCCCTAGCTCTTGGTTCCCCAGTCTCCCAGTAACCAGGAGGGCAGCACCTAGTGCATTCTAGCCCCCTCTGGTGGGAGAAGTGTGGTGTTGGATGTGAAGGAAGGGTCCTGACCATCGCACTGTTCTTACCTCAGAGGAGGCACACTACACTCCATTAGAGAAGTGCAGCATCCCTGTGGCGTTCAAACCCTTAGGGGCGCCACACATATGGGATGTAAAATTAATGGGGTTTTCCGGGACTAATAGGAAAAAATATATTAGGCTAAGAACTGGCAGGCAGGTAGTTGCTAACTACCTGTCTGTCCTGCTCAACGCCGGCTTAGAGAGGTTACATACCACCAAGCTTTTCCTCTTCAGGGCTGGTCTGTCAACAGGATGGGCAGTTGTGGAGTGGGGAGCTAGCTGTCAATCAGCATGGTATTAGCACTCATGCCCTGTCAACAGAGCAGAGCGTAAGAGAAGCATCTGCTCTGTCTGCGTGATGTCACCAGAAGCAGCAGTATTGCAGGCAGGAGCAGTCCATAACCGCACTGAGCCAGCAGAGATCATCCATTGGTTAGCAATAATTAATAAACTTAACATAACACAAGAACTTTTGGAAGGAAAGAAACAGAAGAGATTAAACTCTCTGGTTTCAGGATAATACAGTATTAAGGAAAGTAGGGCCAAAGCCCATACGCTCCAGGATACATTGTAGGTACAGCCATGAGAATAAATTGAAGGCTTTACGAAGGTCTAGACTTAACATCCGCCTTCTATTGGGGCACCCATCTCATTTAGAGTGCAATAGATAGATTACGTTTAAAATACAACATATATTATCCAAAGCTTGGCTATGAGGGATTAATCACGTTTGGATGATGGACATATTTAGAAATAAAGGAGTTGATACAAGTAGAGACTATTTTAGTGAAACTGCTGATATCATTATTAATTAAATGGGTCTATAATTTTCACAGTCTGAATGGACCTCACTAGATTTGAGAATTAAATTTATATGGGCTAAGTTAGACTAGGGACACAATCTACCATGAGATTTGAGGTGATTTAAAAAGAAGACCATCTTAGGAACTAAAATAATGGCAATTTGTTATAGTATTGATTTGATGAACCTTCAGGAGCTCTCGTAGTTTTGGACAATGTCATGGCTTGGAGAATCTCCTCTAATGAAATCTATTTTTCCATCAAATCATGGGTCAAGAGAGGGAATCATTCAAGGAGAGAGTATTTTATCCGCTAGATATTTATCTAGTAGAGATTTCGGTAATGGATCAGGATGGGCATATAATTGAGAATAAAATTGGAATCATTCCTTTGAAATAAAGTTAGGGTCTTATACTAAAAGCACTTGTGAAGTACAAAGTTTCAGAAGGGCTGGACTGAGACCTTGATTTCAGTTGGCTGTTTGCTACAGTTTCAATAAAATCACTGTTTTATGAGCTGGAGATTATCACGAGAAGACTAATAAACCAGCTGCATTGTAGTCCTCCATATTAATGAGCTTTATATAACCCCACCCCAAACAATAATTGGCAGCTTTCTGCCTATGCGCAATGTACACAGAAAGCTGTCAATCAGGGGGCGGTGGTTCTACCGAGCTCAGAAATCAGAGACCTGCTAGATCTGTAGCTGATAAAACAGTGATTTTTATCAAAACTGCAGCAAGAAGCCCAGTAAGTGATAAATTGCTGGAACCAGGGTCTCTGCTGCTACATCATGCTGCTCTCAGATGGGGTAGCAAAAACCTGGTGACAGATTCCCTTTAACATATATGGCAAACAGACTTCTTTTCACACAGTCTTTTGAGTTTTGACCAATACTTTTTGTGAGAACCCCATTAAGTCTAAATTTCTTTGTATGGGTCTCTAAAGAGGAACCTGAAAAATTACTTAGATTCCGCACCTCACAGACTGATTACTCTGCCAAGGTCCCACTTTTTATATAACACCTATCTAACATACTGCAGGGAGGAAAGGAGAAGAGGCTGTGCACAGAAGAGTAGACTAGGGGAGCCAAAATCAACAGGATAGGACAGAATTTAAAAATGTAAACAATGTACCATCAATGGTGTAATTGAAGATAAGCACACAGCGAAAAGGTATCCAATAGATGTTAAAGAGGTTGTCCACTACTATTTACAATGACCCCATCGATTTAAATTGTGTAAAATAATTTTTTTGTAAATACCTTGCTTGTTCTTTACAGCGCTATAACTGGCTGCTCACAGGCATCACGTGTCTCCGGCTGCAGTCGGGCGTGACCCAGTGATGTGACCCCCCGCTAATGAATGACTATCCCTTTAATCCCAATAGTCATACCACACAAAAACATTAATAAATAACATTTCCCTCATGTCTGCTTTACATCAGCACCATTTGTAAAGTGTTGTTTTTTTTTGTTAGCATTTTAGAAGGTTTAAAAATGTAGCAGTAATTTTTCATTTTTTCAAGGAAATTTACAAAACTTATTTTTATAGGGACATGTTCAGTTTTGAAGTGAATTTGGGGGTCCAATATGTTGGAAACCACCCAAAAGTGATACCATTTTAAAAACTGAACCCCTCAACGTTTTAAAATTGCTTTCAGGTAGTTCATTAACCCTTCTGGTTCTTTTCAGGAAGTAATGGAAAGTGGCATGACAAGAATGAAAAAGTTTATTTTTCCCACCTAAATTTTGATAACTTCTGAACAGGCCGCTATAGCCGGAAGACTCTAAGGCCGTTATTTGGGCGTTACCTGCCATGGCAAACATCAGGACCACACGATCAAGATCTCAGTGTGCCAATGAGGTTAAAGAGGAAGCCCCACCACACTCTGTTAACTATTTAGATTCCGTAGTCACTATTGACAGCTGAATCGAAGGCGTTAAACCTCCATGGTCGGTGCCAACATTGATCGTGGCTGATGCAGCAAGTTGTCAGCTATAATGTACAGCTGACAGCTGCCGGATTGTCACCTGTCGGGGAACGCTAGTCTCTTAGATCGCAGGTCAGTAAAAAGATGTCTATTGCTCACTAAGGAGTTAACAAACAGACAATCATTGCATGTGCTGCAGCTGTCGAGCACGACGAAGATACTCGGTTAGCACCCGAGCGTGCTCGGATAACCTCTTATCGGAGCATGTTCGCACATCACTAGTAGGCATCCTTTCCATGTGAAAAAACAGTCATCTGAACAGCCCTATTGAATAACATTGGTCCAAGAGCTCTCATTTTTTTCACAGAGAGACCGAGAATACGGTTGTGTGAACATAAAGGCCACAGCCCCACTGTCAGTGTTTGGTCAGTATTCGGTCAGTATTTTTTCTCAGGAGTGGGAGCCAAAACCAGGAGTGGGTGATAAATGCAGAATTGGTGACTTGTTTCTAATATACCTTTTCTCTGATTGTTCCTCACCTTGTTTTGGCTCCCACTCCTGAGAAAAAATACTGACCAAATACTGATAGTGGGCCAAACAGAAAGGATCCAGTAGGCAAAAATGTACAAAAACTGGATTATTGAGTAGTGGAAAAATTTTGCCAGGTCAGATGACAAACACCCAAGACAAACATTTTTGGAACGAGAGATCACTAAGCACAGCAAATGTAGGGCTCTTGGCAAGTATGATATACAGTGGGAAAAAAAGTATTTGGTCAATTACACAAGTTCATCTCAATACTTTGTTATATATCCTTTGTTGGCAATGACAGAGGTCAAACGTTTTCTGTAAGTCTTCACAGATTCATTCTGATGCAATTCTACATTCCAGAATAAATGTCAATAATATGCTATAGCCACATATGAAAAATAGATTTTTGAAAATTTCTCACCATTTTTAGAATTTATTTTTGTTTCTTTTTTTATCAACAGTAATAGTACAAGTAGTTTTAGTAACAATGATCATTGTTACTGAAAATAATGTTTAATTAATAAAAAAAAAAGCCATACCTTAAAGAGTTAATGCTATTTCTTATGCACTATTTTTGTTTTTTTTTGCTGGCTATTTGTCTAGTTTATTTTAGCAAAATGTGCCTTTTTCCACTCAGTGAACATCTGGAAAAAGAGCTCAGTTTGCAGATTAAAAACCATCTTGTGACCAGATTTTCTCTTATGTTTTCCTCAGCTCACGTGCCTTTTATCAAGAATACTGCTGCCTACTCGGTACTAAGAATCCTACATAACTTGACCCTGACACTCTTTAGAGGATACAAATACATTTATTCCCCCCTGGGATGGCTTCTCTGCATTGTAAAGCTTTTGTGACACACAAAACACTCCTTACAGAGTGGGAGATTGAAGGATTCAGACAAATTCATATGGAAACCATTTCTATTGAACATTGTGCCCTGCTTTTCTGACACACCAAAGCATTTTTTCATTAGTAAGAAGAACCACTTGAGAATTAAATATCTATTATTAGCAAATATCATTATCCATTTTAATTAGTCTTAAGGAACAGAGATAACTGATATAACTTTGCCATTAAAGGGGTTATATGGGACTATTTTTTTCTTTTGGGCCCCACAATCTTTGCTTGCTAAGAGTGGTCATGGACTTCTCATGCCTGCAATTCTGTGGCTTCCGGTGACGTCACCTCGACAGAGCAGCCGCTTCTCTTCCACTCTGCTCTGTTGACAAGGCGTGACAATCGATATCATGCTGATTTACAGCCTGATCCCCGTTGTCTAACTGTAGGTAGCAGGTTATCACCAGCATACATAATGTCGGCAGTCATGCAACATCGGCAGAGCAGCGCAAAGAGGAAGAGCTGTTGACATGAAGCAGCAGAATCGCTGGCAGGGCAGGAGCAATCTGTGATCGCTGTGAGCCTGCGCTGCGCAGAACAGGCAAGTCGTAAGCAACGAAAATAGTCACAGAGAACCCCTTTAATATATACTGTAGTAATAATGCTCCTACTTTATTTCTAAAGTCCGAATAATCTAATTCTGACCTGTAGATAATCATTGGCATGCCAAAGAGGATGATCTTATATCTGATCAATGTCTAGTTTAAAATCTAGTTGCCCCTTATATGCCCCCAGATTGTTTTCATCATAACTCTTCTATGATATGTGAGTTAGAGCAGAGGTTTTATCGGTTCCGCTTGGAAACATTCATGAGTCATCCTGTTTTATAAGCTCTGCTGTCACAACATGTTAATGCACATTTTCAATATATTCAACAGGACCACAAACGCATAAAAAAAATCAAAAGCCTCTTTAGGAACATCTACTTTATCATACATAGTAGCTGTTGTATATAGAGTAATGCTATCAGTGATTAATTACAGTTTCAATGTCCACAGCAGAGTATGATCCAATGAGGATGACTCATTTTGGTACACTACTAATTTCAATACAAATGTGTTATTTTCAGTAACTTATCAAACATCATTGCAGTAAACACTACATATTTCTTACGCAATGGTCTTTGTTCACTCAACAGCATCCTTTATACAGTGTCTCACAAAAGTGAGTACACCCCTCACATTTTTGTAAATATTTTATTGTATCTTTTTATGGGACAACGCTGAAGATAGGACACTTTGATACAATGTAAAGTAGTCAGTCTACAACTTGTATAACAGTGTAAATTTGGTGTGCCCTCTAAATAACTCACACACAGTCATTAATGTTTAAACTGCTGGCAAGAAAAGTGAGTACACCCCTAAGTGTAAATGGCCAAAGTGTGCCCAAAGTGTGAATATTTTGTGTGGCCACCATTATTTTCAAGCACCGCCTTCTTGGAGTTCACGAGAGCATCACAGGTTGCCACTGGAATCCTCTTCCACTCCTCCATGACAACATCACAACATTACAGAGCTGGTGGATGTTAGAGACCTTGCACTCCTCCACCTACCGATTGAGGATGCCCCACAGATGCTCAATAGGGTTTAGGTCTGGAGACTTGCTTGGCCAGTCCAGTACCTTTACCCTCAGTCCTTTAGCAAAGCAGTGGCCGTCTTAGAGGTGTGTTTGGGGACATAATTTTGGAATCATGCCCTTGGCACAGTTTCTGAAGGGAGAGAATCATACTCTGCTTCAGTATGTTGCAGGACATGTTGGCATTCATGGTTCCCTCAATTACCTGTAGCTCCCCGCAGCTGGCAGCACTCATAGAGCCCCAAACCATGACACTTTCACCATCATGCTTGACTGTAGGCAAGATACACTTGTCTTTGTACTCCTTACCTGGTTGCCGCCACACACACTTGACACCATCTGAACCTGTCACGGGTGTGTCAGGTGTGACAGATAGTTGTTCTGTATCCAGCTGCAGAAGGTCATTGCGCTTGGCTCTGCCGGCACCTTCTTGATCTTTTCATCTCTGTAGTGTAGTGATATCCTTCTCCTTCTAGGACCTAGCAGTGACCTCCACCTTCTGCTGCTAATTGACACACCCTTGCTGGATGTTTAAATACCTTCAGTCTCTCCAGAGAGTCGCCGGTGATAGCTCTATTTTCCTAAGTCCAAGCCTGAAGTACTAGTAGTCGGCTAGTGTCTTCTTGGAGTTCCCTTGGAGGATAGTTAGCGTGATCTCTCCTGTGTCTTCTCAAGCTATGTGTATTCCCTTGTCTGTTTACCTGTTTGTCTTTAGTTGCAGTGGGGACTGACTAGTGCTCACCCTGTCCCCTCCCTATCTAGGGCCTATCGCTAGGGGCAGTCATGGATCAGGTTTCCTGCTCGGAAAAAGCTATTTAGGGATGCTAGAGGAGTCAGGGTGTTGTCAGATCTACCTAGGGGTCTCCACTCCCCCTTTCCCTAGTGTTTGGGTTTCCTCCTCCTCTTCCTGACATTGTGCAATTAGTCTTTCTCTCACTTTGCATGACATTATCACTGCTGTACACATATATACACTACCATTCAAAAGTTTGGGGTCACCCAGACAATTTTGTATTTTCCAGGAAAACTCGTACTTTTATTTATCAAATGAGTTGCAAACTGAATAGAAAATATAGTCCCGACATTGACAAGGTTAGAAATAATGATTTTTATTTGAAAGAATTAATTTTCTCCTTCAAACTTTGCTTTAGCAAAAGAATGCTCCCTTTGCAGCAATTACAGCATTGCAGACCTTTGGCATTCTAGCTGTTAATTTGCTGAGGTAATCTTGAGAAATTTCCCCCCATGCTTCCTGAAGCCCCTCGCACAAGTTGGATTGGCTTGATGGGCACTTTTGCGTACCACACTGTCAAGTTGCTCCCACAACAGCTCAATGGGGTTGAGATCTGGTGACTGCGCTGGCCACTCCATTACAGATAGAATGCCAGCTGCCTGCTTCTTCCCTAAATAGTTCATGCATAATTTGGAGGTGTGCTTTGGGTCATTGTTCTGTTGTAGGATGAAATTGGCTCCAATCAAGCGCTATCCACAGGGTATGGCATGGCGATGCAAAATGGAGTGATAGCCTTCCTTATTCAAAATCCCATTTACCTTGTACATATCTCCCATTTTACCAGCACCAAAGCAACCCCAGACCATCACATTACCTCCACCATGCTTGACAGATGGCGTCAGGCACTCTTCCAGCATCTTTTCAGTTGTTCTGCATCTCACAAATGTTCTTCTGTGTAATCCAAACACCTCAAACTTTGATTCGTCTGTCCATAAAACTTTTTTTCCAATCTTCCTCTGTCCAATGTGTGTGTTTTTTTGCCCATATTAATATTTTCCTTTTATTAGCCAGTCTCAGATATGGCTTTTTCTTTGCCACTTTCCCTGAAGGCCAGCATCCCGGAGTCGCCTCTTCACTGTAGACGTTGACACTGGCGTTTTGCGTGTACTATTTAATGAAGCTGGTAGTTGAGGAGCTGTGAGGCATCGATTTCTCAAACTAGAGACTCTAATGTACTTGTCTTGTTGCTCAGTTGTGCAGCGGGGCCTTCCACTTCTCTTTATACTCTGGTTAGAGCCTGTTTGTGCCTCCTCTGAAGGGAGTAGTACACACCGTTGTAGGAAATCTTAAGTTTCTTGGCAATTTCTCTCATGGAATAGCCTTCATTTCTAAGAACAAGAATAGACTGTCGAGTTTCACATGAAAGTTCTCTTTTTCTGGCCATTTTAAGAGTTTAATAGAACAAACAAATGTAATGCTCCAGATTCTCAACTAGCTCAAAGGAAGGTCAATTTTATAGCTTCTCAAATCAGCCAAACCGTTTTCAGCTGGGCTAACATACTTGTGCAAGGGTTTTCTAAACATCCATTAGCCTTCTTACACAGTTAGCAAACACAATGTACCATTAAAACACTAGAGTGGTGATTGTTGGAAATGGGCCTCTATACACGTATGCAATAAAAACAAGACGTTTTCAGCTAGAATAGTCATTTACCACATTAACAATGTATAGAGTATATTTCTGATTCATTTAATGTTAGCTTCATTGAAAAAAAATGGGATTTCTTTCAAAAATAATGACATTTCCAAATGACCCCAAACTTTTGAACAGTAGTGTATATAAAAAAAACTGACACTTTTTGTGTGTGTGTTTTTTTATTTTTTTGGTGTGCTTTTGCTTTTTTTTTCTTTCTCTCCCCTGGTTCATGGATTCTGTTTCTGTGCTGGCAGAGCAGCTGCGGAGGTTGTCACTAGAGGTGACTGACCTTCGATCTGAGGTTCAGCAGCAACGGCAATGGCTGCAGATTCCTATTGTTGGGGACTCTGCGGGTAGGCCGGTCCAGCTTGAACCCAAAATTGCCCTCCCGGACAGGTTTTCAGGAGGTAGGGACAAGTTTTTTGTATTCAAAGAAGCTTGTAAATTGTATTTCAAACGTAGACCTTACGCCTCTGGAGATGAGGAGCAGCGAGTGGGGATTGTGAATTCACTGTTGCAAGGAGATCCTCAAACTTGGGCTTTTTCTTTGCCACAGGGTTCTATTTGTCTCCAGTCAGTAGAGGTTTTTTCTTTCGGGGCTTTAGCCTTCATCTATGATGATCCTGACTGAATTTCCTTGGCTGAATCCAGGCTGCGTCGCCTTCAGCAGGGAAATCGGTCAGTGGAGACTTATAGCTCTGAATTCCGATACCAAATGAAATGAAACCCCGGAGTCCTTGGAGACTGCCACGTCATTGGCTATACATGTGGATAGACGCCTGCGGGATAGGTGGTTAAGACCACCTTCTCCTGAACCCTCTTCCGGGGCAATGCCCTTTTGCCGGGGAGGCGGTCTGGGGGTAAACCAGTACTTGTGGAGTTTGAGGAAACCATGCAGTTAGTTGGTGCCTCTGCGTCGTATGTTTCCCCTGAGATCCGCAAGAGAAGAGTGTGTTTTTTTGGGGGGAAGAAGGGACATTTTATTGGGGCCTCCTAAGAAAAAAGAGTCTCGATATTGGGAGTCTGGAGTTGGATAATCAAGGGGTATGTTTGTCTTCTACCTGCAGTTCTCGGTTTGCCCTGACGGCAGAGGTGATGCTAGAGAGCAGAACTGAAAAAATTTCTGTGTTTGTAGACAGTGGAGCTGGAGTCAGCATGGTTGATGCTGAGTTTGCGAGAATTCATGGGCTTGTTTGCTGTACTTTAGCTAAGCCCATTCCTATTTATGCCATCCACTCAGCATCACTTGCACAGAAAGCTTTGACTCAGATTGTACATAATATAAGACTGAGGGTGGGGTCTTTTCATTATGAGGTAATTCCTTTTATGTGGACTGGCAATCCAGAGAGATTGTTGAATGGGGAGATTACTGCCATGAGAACTGCTTAAACATTCCCCTTTCTGCAGTCTCTACGGAGACCTTACGTGCGTTTTTGTCTGGTTTTGAGGACGTATTTTCTGAGAAGGGGTGTCAGGATTTGCTTCCTTATCATGCATATGACTGTCCTATTAGCCTGACCCCTGAAGCTAAACTACCAAAGTCCAGACTGTACAATCTTTCTGGCCCTGAGAAACAAGCCATGAAGGATTTTATTGCGGAAAGTCTGGAGAAGGGATATGTCAGACTCTCATCTTCGCCCATGGCGGCAGGGTTCTTATTTGGGAAGAGATCCATAACCTCTTCCTCTTATTCCAGATTTATTCAACCAGGTTGTGGGAGCTAAGGTGTTCTCCAAGTTGGATTTAAGAGGGGCCTACAACCTGGTTAGAATCAGAGAAGGGGATGAATGGATTTCATAGATGATATTTTTCATCATTTGGTGGGCAGGTTTGTGGTGGTCTATCTGGATGATATTTTGGTTTACTCACCTGATTTTGAGACACATCGGGGGCATGTTAAACAGGTGCTTCAGATATTAAAGGAATAACAAACTATATGCCAAACTAGAGAAAAGTGTTTCGCCGTCCAGGAGGTGCAGTTTTTGGGGTACCTGTTGTCATCTTCGGGTTTTCGGATTGATCCGGAGAAATTCTGTGCTGTACTTGATTGGGACCGTCCCGAGAACCTGAAGGCATTACAGCGTTTTCTGGGTTTTACTAATTTTTACCGGAAATGTATACTGACAATTCAAGAAAGTGGTCTGATTTTTCTAAATGGTCGAATGCCGTCCAGCGGGCTTTTTCCTCCCTAAAGAGTTTTTTTGCCACAGCACCTATACTCAGTCAACCTGATTTTTCTCAATATTTTGTCGTAGAAGTTGATGCGTCAGAGGTGGGGGTTGGGGCTGTGTTGTCTCAGGGTCCATCCCCTGGTAAATGGTGTCCATGCGCTTTCTTTTCCAAAAAATTATTTTCGACTGAGAGAAATTATGACGTGGGTAATAGGGAGCTTTTGGCGATTAAATTGACGTTCCAAGAATCGTGACATTGGTTGGAGGGGGCAGTCCATCCTATTATTGTTATCATGGACCATAAGAACCTGTCATATCTTCAGTCTGCGAAACTTCTCAACCCTAAGCAAGCTAGGAGGTCCCTGTTTATTACTTGGTTCAGTTTTGTTGTCACTTTACATCCAGGGGTTAAAAACATCAAGGCTGACTGATGCTTTGTCCCTGAGCTTCCCTGGTGGTTGTGACCATGAGAACCCTGCCCCAATTTTGCAGAAGGGGGTTGTCATTTCGGCATTGTACCCGGACCTGGGTCAGGTGTTGGAGGCTCAGGGGGAGGCCCTTGCCTCCTACACTTCAGGGAGGTTATTTGTACCATCTAATTTGCGCCGTAAATAAATTAGGGAACATTATAAATCGGTGCTTGCTGATCATCCAGGCGGTAAGGCAACCGCGGACCTCCTTTCTCGTCGTTTTTGGTGGTCGGGGTTGCATCGGGATGTGGTTGAACAGGTGTCTGCTTGCAGTATTTGCACGTTCTAAAATATTGAATACCAGTTCGTCTGGTCCTCTTTTTCCACTGCCTATTCCTAGCAGACCATGGATACACTTGTCCATGGATTTTATTACTAACCTACCGGTATCTGCAGGCAAGACTGTGGTTCTGGTGGTTGTAGATAGGTTCAGTAAAATGGTTCATTTCTTCGCACTTCCGAATGCCAAGACTCTTGCTCAGGTTTTTATTAATGAGCTTCACGAGTTTCCCTCCGATATGGTGTCAGATCGGGGGGCCCAGTTTGTTTCTCAGTTCTGAAAAGCTTTCTGTACTCAACTTGGTGGTGTAGATGTCATTTTCCTCAGCCTTTCATGCTCAGTCGAATGGACAGACCTAGTGCATTAATGAGAATTTAGAGATTTACCTCAGGTGTTTTGTCTCCGAAAACCAGGAGTATTGGGCATCTTACTTACCACTGGCCGAGTTTGCTATTAATAATCATCGCCAAGAATCTACCGGCAGGTCACCATTCTTTGCAGCATACGGTTTCCATCCACAGTTTGGTACTTTTAGTGGGGGAGGGGCTTCGGGAGTTCCTGAGGAGGAACGTTTTGCTTTGTCGCTCTCTTCTGTATGGTGGGGGGTTCAGAGTAATTTGAAGATCATAGGAGACAGGTCCGGACCTGGAGAGCATGTCCTGACAGCCATACGTTTGTACCTAAGTGTGAATGACTTTGTGTGGTTGTTTACCAGGAATTTCAAGTTGAAGATTCCTTCCTGGAAGCTGGGACCTAGGTTTATTGGCGCCTATAAAATAACCGTCGTCATTAACCCTGCAGCGTTTCGTCTTAAGTTACCTCAGGCTCTTAAAATCCACAATGTGTTCCACAGTTCTCTGCTCAAGAAACATGTAGAACCTCTTGAGTTCTCGTCCCTGCCACCGCCTCCAAACATGGTTGATGGAAATTTGGAGTTTCATTTCGAGGATTGTGGATTCCCGTCTCCAGCGTTGTTCCCTACAGTACTTGGTGCACTGGAAAGATTATGGTCCAGAGGAAAGAATGTGGGTTTCAGCATTGGAGGTGAATGCCCCTAGGCTGGTTCTTTCGCTCCATGCGTCTCATCCTGAGAATCCTGGTCCTGAGTGTCCGGAGGCCACTCATAGAAGGAGGGTACTGTCACTGGTGTGTCAGGTGTGACAGACAGTTGTTCTGAATCCATCTGTAGAAGGTCATTGCACTTGGCTCTGCAGGCACCTTCTTGATCTTTTCATCTCTGTAGTGTAGTGATATCCTTTCTCCTTCTAAGACCTAGCAGTGACCTCAACCTTCTACTGCTAATTGACACATTGCTGGATGTTTAAATACGTTCAGTCTCTCAAGAGAGTCGCCGGTGATGGCTCTATTCTCCTCTGTCCAAGCCTGAAGTACTAATGGTCGGCTAGTGTCTTCTTGGAGTTCCCTTGTATGATAGTTTGCGTGATCTCTCCAGTGTCTTCTTAAGCTAAGTGTATTCCCTTGTTTGTTTACCTGTTTGTCCTTAGTTGCAGTGGGGGCTGACTAGTGCTCACCCCGTCCCCTCCCTATCTAGGGCCTATCACTAGGGGCAGTCAGGGATTAGGTTTCCTGCTTGGCGATATGTGCAGAACCTATTTAGAGACGTTAAGGGAGACAGGGTGTTGTCAGATCTGCCTAGAGGTCTCCATTCCCCCTTTCCCTAGTTTTTGGGTTTCCTTCTCCTCTTCTCGTCGTAGTGCACTTAGTCTTTCCCTCACCTTGCGTGACTGAATCAAATAAGTTTATCTTGCTCTCATCAGACCACAGGACGTGGTTCCAGTATCCATGTCCTTAGTCTGCTTGTCTTCAAACTGTTTGTGGGCTTTCTTGTGCACCATTTTTAGAAGAGGCTTCCTTCTGGGACGACCGCTATGCAGACCAATTTGATGCAGTATGTGGCGTATGATCAGAGTACTAACAGGCTGACCCCATACCCTTTAACTTCTGCAGCAATGCTGGCAGCACTCATACGTGTATTTTGAAAAGACAACCTCTGGATATGACGCTGAGCACATGCATTCAACTTCTTTGGTCGATCATGATGAGGCCAGTTTAGAGTGGAACCTGTCTTGTTAAACTGCTGTATTGTCTTGCCCACCGTGCTGCAGCTCAGTTTCAGGGTGTTGGCAATCTTCTTATACTTAGCCTAGGCCATCTTTATGTAGAGCAGCAATTCTTTTTTCAGATCCTCAGAGTTCATTGCCATGAGGCGCCATGTCAAACTTCCAGTGAGCAGTGTGAGAGCGATGACACCAAATTTAACACACCTGCTCCCAATTTACACCTGAGACCTTGTAACACTAATGAGTCACATGAAACTGGGGAGGGAAAATGGCTTATTGGGCACAATTTGGCCATTTTCACTTAGGGGTGTACTCACTTTTTTAGACATTAATGGCTGTGTGTGGAGTTATTTAGAGGGTACACCAAATTTACACTGTTATACATGCTGTACACTGACTACTTTACATTGTATCAAAGTGTCTTATCTTCAGTGTTGTCCCATGAAAATATATAATAAAATATTTACAAAACTGTGAGGGGTGTACTCACTTTTGTGAGATACTATATATTGTGGTCTGCAGTTGTGGTGATGGGGGAAAAATGGCATGGCATAGAGAAAACACTGGTAAAAATGTACTTTACATTTTTAAAATTAAAGATAATTTAGTCTTCTACTGTGTGAAAAATCATGCAAAAGGGGTTTCAATTTCAAAGTTTTTTATCCTACCGGCTTGCTGGAGGAAAAAATAATGGCTGCTTTGGGTCTTTTATTGACAGACCACTGGGCATGTGATCAATGCAGCCAATCACTGGGTTTAGTGGTGATGCCGATGTAGTTGACATTATACTAAAGAGCACAGTGATTGGCTGCAGCGGTCAAGTGTGCTATAGTCGTGACATCACTGTCATGTCAACAAAGAACAGGAGTAGCAGCAGAGAAGCGTCTCTTGAGCAAAGGAGAGTGAATAATTCTGATTGTATCATTTCTACCTAGGACAAGCTGGTGAGGATAAAGCAACCCTTATTAGAGGAAAACCCCTTTAAATGACTGTTTATACAGGAGAAGACTAACAAAGCTAACTTTGATTTTAAAAATTCAAAACATTCTTATTTATGGAAAACCTCCCTAAGGCTATTGGCACTCTGGATGCTTACTCAATTGTTGCACAAAGGGGCAGTGAAAAATAGTTTATTTTTAAATATATTTGGTTTTAATGTCCTTCAAACAAGCTTTATTTTATAAATTTGTCATAGATCATTTGCATTTGTTATATTTTTCTTCCTTATCTGCAGGCAGCATGTTATAGGTCAGGAGAAGCTAATCAAATTGAAACATAGTTTTGTTGGGTAAAGGATCTTTAAATACCTTGTATTAGTTTCAAACACTGGGATATGCACCAATTCTGACAAAGGTGCTCTGAAATACCCCATTAGTTTGGAGCGGTGGACTTGTGTGTTTACTAATGCTTGACTGCAGTTAGTTCGGTTATTTCCATCAGTCCCATAGACAATAAAAAGAACAGTGGCATTTCAAAGTCGCATTCTCAGGATCAATCGGTTCCCAATTTTCGATCTTTCTACGGATAGGTAATACCTTCTGAAGATGCACAACCCCTTCAAGTAAATTAAATCACTATTCGACTTGGTGTTTAAATGGAATCTGTCACCTTGGAAAATACTATTTAACTGCAGATCTAGGATTAATCTGCAGGTAAATAGCATTAACTAAATACCCTTTATTATTTATCATTATTTTTATGCACTTGCGATTTATCCATTTACTTCCAGTTATTTGGGTATTTTGCTTGTCTTTGGTTTTTCTCTGTCTAGTGGCCTTATGTGAACATGCATTTACATTTTGCATGCACATCAATTTACGTTTCAGTTCAGACTCCCAGGTTTTTTCTTTGTAGCTTAGTGTGCTTCAGTGCATATAAGGGTGTGGCCGCCCTTTGTCTGAGCTGAAAGGTTCATTCTGCCTCTAAGGTCCATGCTTCTACTAGGGGTCCAGTCTCTCTGCCCTTATCCATATGTATGTCACTTGACAAATGGTAAGGTTTTAATATTAGTTAGGACTGTCCCATAAGGGTTACCGTGACGTGGTGGGATGGCTTTTACATTATTTTGATCAAAATTATGTTAACTAAATACCCTTTATTATTTATCATTATTTTTATGCACTGTGCAATTTATCTATTTACTTCCAGTTATTTGGGTATTTTGCTTGTCTTAGGTTTTTCTCTGTCATGTGGCCTTATGTGATCATGCATTTACATTTTGCATGCACATCAATTTACGTTTCAGTTCAGACTCCCAGGTTTTTTCTAAATAGAATTACAATGCAGCCTTGCTGAAAGTGCTTCTGACGGGAGAAAATTAACTTATTTCCTCATGTGAGCTGCCGGCTTTCAGTGCAGCCCATCTATGCAGAAGCAATGGTTAAACTGCCAGGGTGTGCTTACTGCTGTATCTCACAGTGCTGTGACTGGTGATTGTAGCCACTCTGTGCATTCCCCCATGACTGAAAGCCGTAGCTGTACTTTCAGTAAAGTGGCAGTATTGGAATTCTGTTTATATGCAGGCTAACCCTATATCTGCAGGTAAATAGTGTTTATCAAGGTTACAGGTTCCCTATAGTTTAACCTTTCAAGTGGTGAATCAAGCTGCAGTAGTGTTCCATTTATGTCCATTTTTACTTTCCTTGTGGCCTTTAGTTTTCAAATTTGCAAAAAAAACATTTACAAGCTTCTTGTATACATTAGAATGTAAAAAAACAGCAGTTTGATGACACATTTGTTAAGCGAGGTGTCTAAATGAAGCAGCAGCTGAGGGTGCACACAGGGACCCAGGTTGTTGGCTCGGCAGACTGTGAGGCGTATGGCACAGCAAGTACTTAAACACACCAGGAGCCACAAAACCAGTGGAGCAGATGAAGAGGAAAATGGCAGATCTGAAGCAGCACACAGATGTAAGTAGAGGAAATGGAATCACAACAGGTTGCAAAGTAATGTGAACAGACTAATAACAGTTTGTTATGCTTAATGCAAATTATGGGTTAACTAGCAGGTAGGAAGTAGGATTAACAAGCAGGTCTGAGGGCTTGTAGTGATCACAGGAGTTTGCAAAGATGGATACAGCATAGTATGAATAATCTCTAAATATCAGTTCGTATTTCTTAGGCCTCTGTCACATGTCCTGGTGATTCCAGTACAGAAAAAAAGCAGTACTGGTGAGATCCGTGGTCTGTGTGCCATCCATATGTACGTATGTGACATCCGTGTGGTATACGTGTGACATCCGTGTGTCCACGTGACACATCAGTGTGTCGTCCATGTGGCATGTACCGGCTCCTGGGAAAAGCAGTACAGTTTGCGCGGATCCCAGGCGCAGGCTGCTGAAGGCAGCTCTGATCATTGTCCCCTGCTCGCGCTGAGGTCAGCGCGAGCAGGAAACAATAATGGGAGTTGAATTCAGCACCCGCTGTGTTCATTCTGTGTAAAATAAAGAATTTAATAAAATAAATGGTGTGGACTCCTGACCGATTATTTATAACCAGCAGAGGGAAAGCCACCAGCAGTTATACACACCATAATCCATTGAAGCCAATGTCCCTTGTAAAAAAACAAAAAAAAGAGGAAATTTATACTCACCTTAACGCTTAGTCTAATGAAGCCATTGTCCTCTGTAAAAAAACTAAAATAAAAAATATATATCCCTCTCATGGTGAACTGTGGTGAACTCAGTGAGCTCAGCGCAGCACCGTGAGAATTTTTCTCTCTGTGCTAGCAGCAATCTCGCTGAGGTCACCACAGTTCAAGAGCCCGTTCGCTGCAGCTCATTCTACTTTGCTTTTCAGCATAGACGGTTGCATCATTCCACCGTTCATGCTGAACAGCACGTGTTGAACAGAAGGATTACGACGTGTGAAGGGGGCATTACTGCAAATGATGGGCTAACCAGTAGGTACCAAGTGGAGGTTTAGCTAGCAAGTCTGAACGATTGTAGAAATAACAGGAGTTTACAAAGATGAATGCAACAGACAACACTTTGCAGTGTTATACTCTAAACAGCAACTGAACACATTACTGAGCCAATTCTAAGGCACAGGGGTGTGTCCAAGTGGACCTTAAAAGGCCTTGGGAGATGATGTCAACAGGAACTTCTAAGACCTAAAAGGAAGCACAGCAAAGGGCGGCAGCTTTAGGGAAAGGGCGTGGAGCAGGGATGTCAAACTCAGATACAGCGAGGGCCAAAATTAAAAACTTGGACAAAGTTGAGGGCCAACATTGTTATTTATTAAAAAAATGTCTACAATTGAGGAAGTTTTTGTTTCTCATTCTTTACAGAATAATGGGCCCCACATAGTCCTTCATACAGAATAATAGACCCCGCATAGTCCTAAATGCAGTATAATGGACCCCACATTAAAAATAGAAAACCTCTACCCCAGTCCCCCACTGCACTGGTCTCTGCAGCGTGTCTTCTGCAGCTCTTCACTGCTCGACACAGTGGGAGCGATATCCAGGATGCTGATACAGTGGAAAGTGCAATGTCGGGGGGAGGGGAAGTGCCAGTGTGGGTAACTAAGGGGGCCATGATACAGTGTGTGGGCCACTAAGGGGGCCATCATATAGCATGGGGGCTACTAAAGGGGCCCTCACACATAGTGGGGGCTACTAAACGGGCCCACATACATAGTGTGGGTTACTAAGGGTGCCATAATATAGTATGTGGGCTACTAAGGGGGCCACCATACAACATGGCAGTTACTAAGGGGCCATCATACAGAGTGGGGGCTACTAAGTAGGCCATAATAGAGCATGGAAGCTACTAAGGAGGCCTTCATACATAGTGGGGGCTACAAAGATGGGCCTCACACATAGTGGGAGCTACTAAGTGGGTCCACATACATACTGTGGGTTACTAAGGGTGACCATCATACCGCATGAAGGCTACTAAAGGGGCCATGATACAATGTATGGGCTACTACGTGGGCACTTACAGGTACATCTTACAAAATTAGAATATCATCAAAAAGTTATTTTTTTCAGTTCTTCAATATAAAAAGTGAAACTCATATATTATATAGAGTCATAACAAACAGCGTCATCCATTTCAAGTATTTATTTCTGTTAATGTTGATGATTATGCTTTACAGCCAATGAAAACACAAAAGTCATTATCTCAGTAAATTAAAATAATTAACAAAACACCTGCAAAGGCTTCCTAAGCATTTAAAAAGGTCCCTTAGTCTGTTTCAGTAGGATCCACAATCATGGGGAAGACTGCTGACTTGACAGATGTCCTGAAGGCAGTCATTGACACACTCCATGTGGTCCCAGAGTTCCAATTTTCATTCGGAAATCAAGGTCCCAGAGTCTGGAGGAAGAGTGGAGAGGCACACAATCCAAGCTGCTTGAGGTCTAGTGTGAAGTTTCCACAATCAGTGATGGTTTTGGGAGCCATGCCGTCTGCTGGTGTAGGTCCACTGTGTTTTATCAAGACCAAAGTCAGCACAGCACTTCATGCTTCCCTCTGCCGACAAGCTTTTTGGAGATGGAGATGTCATTCTCCAGCAGGACCTTGCACCTGTCCACACTGCCAAAAGTACCAATACCTGGTTTAAAAACAACAGTATCACTGTGCTTGATTGGCCAGCAAACTCGTCTGACCTTAACCCGATAGAGAATCTATGGGGTATTGTCAAGAGGAAGATGAGAGACACCAGACCCAACAATGCAGACAAGCTGAAGGCTGCTATCAAAGCAACCTAGGCTTCCATAACACCTCAGCAGTGCCACAGACTGATCGCCTCCATGCTACGGCACATTGATGCAGTAATTGATGCAAAAGGAGCCCCGACCAAGTATTGAGTGTATTTACTGAACATACAGTGGTGGCCAAAAGTATTGGCACCCCAGCAATTCTGTCAGATAATACTCAGTTTCTTCCTGAAAATGATTGCAATCACAAATTCTTTGGTATTATTATCTTCATTTAATTTGCTTGCAAGGAAAAAACACAAAAAGAATTGTCCTAAAGCCAAATTGGATATAATTCCACACCAAACCTCAAAAAGGGGGTGGACAAAAGTATTGGCACTGTTTGAAAAATCATGTGATGCTTCTCTAATTCTGTACATTTCAGTAGGCCTACATTTCAGATTTTAAAAACATATTTCAAGCTGTTGTTATAAAGTATTCTAATTTACTGAGATACTGACTTTTGTGTTTTCATTGGCTGTAAGCCATAATCATCAACATTAACCGAAATAAACACTTGAAATAGATCACTCTGTTTGTAATGACTCTATATAATATATGAGTTTAAATTTTTGTATTGAAGAACTGAAATAAATTAGCTTTTTGATGATATTCTAATTTTGTGAGATGCACCTGTATACAGAGTGGAGCCTACTAAGGGGGTCTCCTGCAGAGTGGTGGTTAAAGAGAGGGCCAGGCCATGATACAGTATGGAGGTTACTAAGGGGGATAATCATACAGCTTGGAGGTTACTAAAGGGGCCAAGATACAGTGTTGGGGCTACTAAGGGGGCTGTCCTACAGAGTGAGGGCTACTGAGGGGGCCCTCCTACAGAGTTGTGGCTTTCAGAGGGGCCATCTGAGTGAGGGCTATTAAGAGGGCCATCTTACAGAGTGGTGGCTACTAAAGGGGGCAATATATTGGGTGGACTACTGGGGACGCCATCATACAGTTTAGGGACTACTGTGGGGGCCATCATAGAGTGATAGGGCCGTCATAAAGTGTGGGGGCTAGTCGGGATATTGCACAGTGTGGGAGTCATCAAACAGTGTGTGGGCTACTAAGCGGCCATTATACAGTGTGGAGGCTACTGTGGAGCTATCATACAGTGTGGGGACTACTGTGGAGGCATCATATAGTTTTTGGGGCATTATACTGCCTATAGTGGAGGAGCTGTAGGGATATCATACTACATAGACTGGAGTTGTGGGGGCATCATACTGTGTAAGGGAGTCTTCGTGACATATTGTGTAGAGGAGAGCTGTACAGGGGAAGTCTCAGGGAACACTATTAATGTTAAGTGGACATTTATTGTTATATGGGCACTTAGGGTATTGTGATGGTCAAAGTGGCGCATTATGGTGACATTATTACTTTGTAGGAGCAAAATGTGGGCACTGTTTTCTAGGGCACTTGCACAGGGCAGTGCCCCAAGCAAGTCCAACATAAACAGCTTTTATTCAGCAACTTATGGGTAAACAGAAAGTCCTCTGGTTCGCAGCCGGGTTAACATCAGTCCATGACAACGGTTGCCGTGGGCAACGGCAGCGCCGGGCCGCTCAGAGCCTGACGGGTACAGAGCCTTCCCAGGCGTGGGTTCAGCATTACACAGTCCTGCTGAGCTTTCCTGCTGTGCTCCTAGCAGGTTCCAACATAGAACAACACTAATCCTTAATGCAGGGTTTTTAAAGGACCTGTGGCAAGAGCCACTGGAAAACCCCAGTTGGAGGGAGGAGGCCGCCCCACTACCTTCCTGTAGCCTCCCCCAAGAAATGAAGGCCCTGCCGGGTTTTACTAATCTACCTTAGCCAGATAGCCTGATCAGGTCAATGCTCACCTTCATTCCTGCATTGCAGCTGCAGCTGTGTCTGTGACTGCAATGAACTCCAATGGGTTTAATAGGTGTCTGTACACATTCTGGGGGATATATAGCGTCCCTCGTATACGATCCCCGCCACTGCCTCACAATGTTCTAGTGGTCTGTTTTACCATCTAGAGAGCACAAAGAATGTGTTTTTCTTTGTAAGCTGTACAGTTGTGGCATTACTACGTGAGGCACCAAGAGGAGCATTATTTTTGTACCACACAGCAGGTGCAGTAATAGGGACACATACATCAGCAGAGGGTCAGTATTGGGGTATCAGCAGGATGAAGAGTTTGAGCAGGCTGGGAATAGATGGAGATGGTTATTACGGGCTGGAGTTACCAAAAGTAGTGCCCTGCTGTGATGTTGCCACCACCTTCCTCACTTTCCATCCAATCTATTCAGCAGCACCTCCAGATAGTGGAAGAATTACGTGCAGGAAGGGGGACAGGTAAGTTCATTACGATTCCTGTAATTAGGAGTATATTCAGTGCTATTTCTTGGCAGGGAATGCCCTCTGTGTTCTTTGGAGGTTCATGTGTACATGATTCTTCCCTTCAATTCCTGCCTGCAACTTAGCGTATTTTTCGGATTATAAGACGCACTTTTTTCCCTCAAATTTGGGAGGAAAATGGGGATGCGTCTTATAATCTGAAGGTAGCTTACTGGGGGGGTCACAGGAGGCAGGGTCGCTGCTTCAGGAGGTTGGAGGCGGCTGCAGGAGCGGGGCAATGCTGCGGTGCCTCGGCTCTCATAAGATGTCGGAGCCGGTGAGCAGAGTTCCCTTTCCCATTGATTTCCCCGAGATCTCAATCTGCGCATGCGCCACCTCTGGTGGCCATTTTCTCAAAGCCCACCCCAGAGAAATCAATGGAAAAGGGGACTCCGCTCACCGGCGCCGAGATCTTACGAGAGCCGAGGCACCGCAGCATTGCCCCACTTCTGCTAGCAGCAGCCTCCTGTGACCCCACTCCACCGCTGCCGCCTCCCTGGTAAGCTACCGTTAAAACGAACTATAAGATACACCACAATTATATTTAAAAAAAAATGTTTTCCAATTTTCCACCCCAAAATTTGGGGTCCGCCTTATGGTCCAATGTGTCTTATAGTCCGCAAAATATGGTACTTGAATATTACAGGATTTTTCACAGAAAAAAGGAAGATGAAAAGCAAATAACACGAGCTGCCTTTATCTAAGATGAAACCACCAAGCTTCCCTATGTTTGCACAAGTCTACATGCAACAGGTTACAGATGAACAACTACTATGCACATTATGCTATAGCTATAGAAAAAAGAGACAAAAAACGCACACTTAAATATTATATATTGATGTACTGTGGCTAACCAATTTTCAAAACTGAACACAAGGTTCTTAGTTAACATTTTGATCAGAATGTATAAGCCCACTGGCACAACATGGCAAACCTCTCAGTGGGTTATTAACCTGTTAGGCTTAGGGCTATGCTGAGAGCACACCTGCCATGCCACCTCGTTAGCAGGGTGAGCAACCAGTGTGCTCCACAGCACTCATGCTGCCAAGAAACGCACCCTCTAGTCCACATTATCCCACAGATACAGCAACAGTGGCCACCACTCAGCACCAACACTAACTGAACTGATCCGTTGCTTTACTCAGCAGCTATTAATCGTCTACAGGACCATTTACGGTTTCCTACGATACAGAATTGCAATGTATCCGTAAAAATGGGATGTTATACTGTGGCTCTGTATGGCATCTGATTTTTTACGCACTCATAGACTTAGATGGGTGGGTGTCATCCCCTTTACGGAGGAAACTAGCGTATGCTGTGATTTTTTACGCACTCATAGACTTAGATGGGTGGGTGTCATCCCCTTTACGGAGGAAACTAGCGCATGCTGTGATTTTTTACGCACTCATAGACTTAGATGGGTGAGTGTCATCCCCTTTACGGAGGAAACTAGCGCATGCTGTGATTTTTTACGCACTCATAGACTTAGATGGGTGGGTGTCATCCCCTTTACGAAGGAAACTAGCGCATGCTGTGATTTTTTACGCACTCATAGACTTAGATGGGTGGGTTTCATCCCCTTTACGGAGGAAACTAGCGCATGCTGTGATTTTTTTCACAAGCCGATTCGTTCAGTGAAAAAAAAAAACGCTCATCTGCACTGCCCCATTGAATAACATTGGTCCGAATGCTGTCCGTTTTTTCTGTAACAGCAGACATTTCGGTCTGAAAATACAGTTGTGTGCACGAGCCCTGACAATGATAAAACTTGAATCCAAAACACTGATGAGACGGGTTATGTTCAGACATCAGTTTTTCCCATACGGTGCGTGTTCTATTTGAGCTTTTCATGGACAGAAATCATACCTATGATAGTCTACGAAGTTGTTCACATATCTGTGTATTTTTGTGGAACTGGTGGTACGCAGAAAATCGCTAAAGGAAGTATATGGGTCCATATCACTCAAATGCCCCCCGGGTGCTGTCCTTTTTTTCACAGACTATTTGACAGAAGCTTGAGAAACCTGAATCAGGATTTTTTTTTCAAACAAGAAAAACTGTGTAAGGCCTCCTTCACATGTCAATGTCTCCAGTACATGTGGTGCCAGTTTTCACACGTACTGGAGACACTTACACACATAGATCCATTCAAATGAAAGGGTCTGTGCACATGTCAGTGTGTTTCCACGGACCGTGTGTCCGTGTGCAAAACACGCTGACGTGTCAGTTTTTTAACAGCAGGACAGGCCACAGAACGTCCCACACACGTGCACAATGATGACATACAGATCACATCCATGTGTTATCAGAGTGACACGTACCGGCGCCTGGGAAAAGCAGTACAGTTAGCGCTGTTCCCAAGTGCCAGGTGCTGAAGCCAGCTCTCATCATTGTTCCCTGGTCTCCCTGTGATCAGCGCGAGCAGGCGACGCTGATGGGAGTTGGAGTCAGCACCTGCTGTGTGTTTATCATGTATTAAATGCATAAATAAAAAATGGCATGGGGTCCCCGTTTATTTTCCTAACCAGCTGAGGGAAAGCCAACAGCTGGGGGCTGATGTTAATATTCTGGGAAGGGCCAATAGCCGTAAAAGTTCCCAGGCTATTAATAACAGCTCACAGCTGTTTGCTTAGCCTTTACTGGTTAGTAAAAGGGGTAACCAAAAAAAAAAATGATGTGGGGTTACATGGACGTAAAATATTTACACACGGATGTCACACGGATGTAAAATACTGACATACTAGTGTCACACAGACGTACAATATGGGCATACAGATGTCACATGAGCATAAATTATGGACATACTAGTGTCACACAGACGTACAATGTGGACATACTAGGGTTACACGGACGTACAATACGGACATACTAGTGTCACACGGACGTACAATATGGACACATTGATGTCACATGGACGTACAATACGGACACACTGATGTCACACAGACGTACAATATGGACACACTAATGTCACACGGACGAACAATATGGACATACAGTGGTGGCCAAAAGTATTGGCACCCCTGCAATTCTGTCTGATAATACTCAGTTTCTTCCTGAAAATGATTGCAATCACAAATTCTTTGGTATTATTATTTTCATTTAATTTGCTTGCAAGGAAAAAACACAAAAGAGAATGAAGCAAAAATCAAATCATTGATCATTTCACACACAACTCCAAAAATGGGCCAGACAAAAGTTTTGGCACCCTCAGCCTAATACTTGGTTGCACAACCTTTAGCCAAAATAACTGTGAACAACCGCTTCCGGTAACCATCAATGAGTTTCTTACAATGCGCTGCTGGAATTGTAGACCATTCTTCTTTGGCAAACTGCTCCAGGTCCGATATTTGAAGGTTCCTTCTCCAAACTGCCATTTTGAGATCTCTCCACAGGTGTTCTATGGGATTCAGGTCTGGACTCATTGCTGGCCACCTTAGAAGTCTCCAGTGCTTTCTCTCAAACCATTTTATAGTGCTTTTGGAAGCGTGTTTTGGGTCATTGTCCTGCTGGAAGACCCATGACCTCTGAGGGAGACCCAGCTTTCTCACACTGGGCCCTACATTATGCTGCAAAATTTGTTGGTAGTCTTCAGACTTCATAATGCCATGCACACGGTCAAGCAGTCCAATGCCAGAGGCAGCAAAGCAACCCCAAAACATCAGGGAACCTCCGCCATGTTTGACTGTAGGGACCGTGTTCTTTTCTTTGAATGCCTCTTTTTTTTTTTCCTGTACACTCTATGTTGATGCTTTTTGCCAAAAAGCTCTACTATTGTCTCATCAGACCAGAGAACATTCTTCCAAAACGTTTTAGGCTTTCTCAGGTAAGTTTTGGCAAACTCCAGCCTGGCTTTTTTATGTCTCGGGGTAAGAAGTGGGGTCTTCCTGGGTATCCTACCATACAGTCCCTTTTCATTCAGACGCCGACGGATAGTACGGGTTGACACTGTTGTACCCTCGGACTGCAGGGCAGCTTGAACTTGTTTGGATGTTAGTCGAGGTTCTTTATCCACCATCCGCACAATCTTGCGATGAAATCTCTCGTCAATCTTTCTTTTCCGTCCACATCTAGGGAGGTTAGCCACAGTGCCATGGGCTTTAAACTTCTTAATGACACTGCGCACGGAAGACACAGGAACATTCTGGTCTTTGGAGATGAACTTGTAGCCTTGAGATTGCTCATGCTTCCTCACAATTTGGTTTCTCAAGTCCTCAGACAGTTCTTTGGTCTTCTTTCTTTTCTCCATGCTCAATGTGGTACACACAAGGACACAGGACAGAGGTTGAGTCAACTTTAATCCATGTTAACTGGCTGCAAGTGTGATTTAGTTATTGCCAACACCAGTCAGGTGCCACAGGTAAGTTACAGGTGCTGTTAATTACACAAATTAGAGAAGCATCACATGATTTTTCAAAGGGTGCCAATACTTTTGTCCACCCCCTTTTTGAGGTTTGGTGTGGAATTGTATCCAATTTGGCTTTAGGACAATTCTTTTTGTGTTTTTTCATTGAAGACAAATTAAATGAAGATGATAATACCAAAGAATTTGTGATTGCAATCATTTTCAGGAAGAAACTGAGTATTATCTGACAGAATTGCAGGGGTGCCAATACTTTTGACCACCACTGTATTAGTGTCACACGGACGTACAATACGGATGTATTAGTGTCATACGGATCGCATATGGATCAATGACAGAATGGATGAAGATGGTCCTAGTTTCCTGGATGAAACTCGGACAATCTTTCATACAATCGGACAATCTTTCATACAATCGGACAATCTTTCATACAATCGGACAATCTTTCATACAATCGCCTGACCTGCAGACATGTTCCCCTTTCCTCTGATCTACTGTTCAGAAAATCGTAAAAGCCGCCATTAGAGCGAGCAGCAGAGGGCGACATCGAGGCAGCAAAGTGCCTGGAAATAAAGTGAGGAGCGGAGGACAGGAGCCCGGGCTATAGGATGGGGCAGCTGGACGAGGAAGGCAGGACAGAGGCACCCGGGCATCACTAGAGGGATCTGGGCACTGCCCGCCACCCCGCGTGTTGAGCAGCCTCCACTACGCTACACATCACTAGTGACCACCCTGCCACTCGGGACATTTCACAAGCACCTCGTGATTTCGCTCGTTTTTAGTCATTGTCCCGCGTCCACGGATGTGACAGGAAAGTTCTGGTGCCACAGGAGGAGGCAGAGAAGGTGGCAGTGTCCCCGGCAGCAGCTGTCTGCTCCGTCCTGCTCGCTCAGCCCTTTGTGTCTGGAAAGAGAAAGGACAGGAGGGGGGGCTAGAAAGGAGCTAACGGGTCTGGGAAGTGGGACATTGACAGGAAATTTGGAGAGCATCCGGCACCACAGAGAGAGGGAAGAAGTGACTGCACAGACATGAGACAGACGGACATGGACAAGGAGTGCGCGTAAGTGACTGCATGTATGTGCGGGCACAGGGTGTGCATGGCTGGCAGGACGCGGGCACAGGGTGTGCGGCCATACCGTGGAGGGGATGGGACCTCCCTGCTAGTGTCACCTAAGGCTTCTGTAACAGCCACCCAGTGCTTCCTATACAGCCGTAATAGTGACCGTGGAGTCTATCTATCTATCTATCGATCTATCTATCTATCTATCTATTTATCTATCCCATATCTATCTATCTATCTATCTATCTATCTATCTATCTATCTACAGTATCTATCTATCTACCTCATATCTATCTATCTATTATCTATCTATCTATATATCTATCCCATATCTATCTATCTATCTATCTATCTCATATCTATCTATCTATTATCTATCTATCTATATATCTATCCCATATCTATCTATCTATCTATCTATCTATATATCTAGCCCATATCTATGTATCTATCTATCTATCTATCTATCTATCTATCTATATATCTAGCCCATATCTATCTATCTGCCCCATATCTATCTATCTATCTATCATCTATCTATCTATCTATCTATCCCATATCTATCTATCTATCTATCTATCTATCTATCTATCTATATATCTAGCCCATATCTATATCTATCCCATTTCTATATCTATCCCATATCTATGTATCTATCTATCTATCTATCTATCTATCCCATATCTATATCTATCCCATATCTATATCTATCCCATATCTATGTATCTATCTATCTATCTATCTATCTATCTATCTATCTATCTATCTATCTAGCCCATATCTATCTATCTGCCCCATATCTATCTATCTATCTATCTATCTATCTATCATCTATCTATCTATCCCATATCTATCTATCTATCTATCTATCTATCTATCCCATATCTATCTATCTATCTATCTATCTATCCCATATCTATCTATCTATCTATCTATCCCATATCTATCTATCTATCTATCTATCTACAGTATCTATCTATCTACCTCATATCTATCTATCTATTATCTATCTATCTATATATCTATCCCATATCTATATATCTATCTATCTATCTATCTATCTATATATCTAGCCCATATCTATGTATCTATCTATCTATCTATCTATCTATCTATATATCTAGCCCATATCTATCTATCTGCCCCATATCTATCTATCTATCTATCTATCTATCATCTATCTATCTATCTATCCCATATCTATCTATCTATCTATCTATCTATCTATCTATCTATCTATCTAGCCCATATCTATATCTATCCCATTTCTATATCTATCCCATATCTATGTATCTATCTATCTATCTATCTATCTATCCCATATCTATATCTATCCCATATCTATATCTATCCCATATCTATGTATCTATCTATCTATCTATCTATCTATCTATCTATCTATATATCTAGCCCATATCTATCTATCTGCCCCATATCTATCTATCTATCTATCTATCATCTATCTATCTATCCCATATCTATCTATCTATCTATCTATCTATCTATCCCATATCTATCTATCTATCTATCTATCCCATATCTATCTATCTGTTATCTATCTATCTATCTATCTATCTATCTATCTATCCCATATCTATCTATCTATCTATCCCATATCTATCTATCTGTTATCTATCTATCTATCCCATATCTATCTATCTATCCCATATCTATCTATCTATCTATCTATCTATCTATCTATCCCATATCTATATCTATCCCATATCTATGTATCTATCTATCTATATATCTAGCCCATATCTATCTATCTGCCCCATATCTATCTATCTATCTATCTATCTATCTATCTATCTATCTATCTATCCCATATCTATCTATCTGTTATCTATCTATCTATCCCATATCTATCTATCTATCTATCTATCTATCTATCTATCTATCTGCCCCATATCTATCTATCTGTTATCTATCTATCTATCTATCTATCCCATATCTATCTATCTATCCCATATCTATCTATCTATCTATCCCATATCTATCTATCTGCCCCATATCTATCTATCTATCTATCCCATATCTATCTATCTATCTACAGTATCTATCTATCTATCATCTATCTATCTATCTATCCCATATCTATCTATATATCTGTTATCTATCTATCTATCTATCCATTTCATATCTATCCCATCTATCTGTCCTTCTATATATCTATTTATCTATCTATCTGTTATCTATCTATCTATCTATCTATCCCATATCTATCTATCTGCCCCATATCTATCTATCTATCATCTATCTATCTATCTATCTATCTATCCCATATCTATATATCTGTTATCTATCTATCTATCTATCTATCTATCTATCTATCTATCTATCTATCCATTTCATATCTATCCCATCTATCTGTCCTTCTATATATCTATCTATCTATCTATCTGTTATCTATCTATCTATTTATCTAGCTATCTGTCCTTCTATATATCTATTATCTATCTATCTATCTATCCCATATCTATCTGTCTATCTATCTATCTATCTATCTGTCCTTCTATATATCTATTATCTATCCATATATCTATCTATCCCATATCTATCTATCCATCCCATGGAGCTGCAGGCTACACACCTTATACATCAGGGGTCGACAAAGTTGTTCAGAATCTAGGAGCCAGCCAAAAAATTTAGGAGCCAGAATTTTTTTATAGTATATAGATATAGCGACTGGGGTATATACATATATACACAGGTGTATATACATATATACAATGATGTATATACATAGAGACACTGCTGTATATACAGCACGATATACATATATACTGGTGGATATACATATGTACACCAATGTACATACATATATACTGCAGTATATACAGTGCTGTATATACACCAGTATATACTGCAGCTGATGATTGCAAGTAAAATGAAGACCTTTTAATAACACACACATTGGAGGGGGTTGCTGGGTAACGTATGTAGTGTGTGGCCATGTGATTTTGGGGACACTGCAGCATTACACACCGGGCAGTGCTTCAGCGGCCACAGAGGAGGGGTCAGCGGCGGGCGATCACCATGGACAGAGGCTGATGTTTGTCTTGCTGCCCCTCGCACTGCTTTGTGCGCAGCACTCGGCGGAGCGCCACCTGGCGGCCGCAGGCGGTTGTGCAGCCGTGCAGCGCTACCCCCTCCCGGCCATCAGGTTCCAATCGTCGCACTCACAGCAGACGAGAATTTCCTCACACAATACCACGGGCAGCGAATGTGCAGCGCGGTGGCTGCACGACTGCGGCCTCATTGTACGCGGCCGGGGAGGGGGGATGGTGGGGCACACACTGTATGTACATATAGACCCCCTCACACACGGCGTCTCCCCGGGGAGCACGGCCTTTGTATGTACTTACACAGGTAGCGGGAGATGAGAACGGGCCCCCGGCCACAGCGATCCTTCCCCCGTAACCCAACTCTCCCTGTCCAGTCCCGGAGCATAAGGGGGGCGGAGCAAAGTGGAGAAGGCGGCCTGAGCGATACTGTCCCTGCTTCCTCCGATTGGATGACTCCGTGCAGGAGGTGGGATTGGATTGAGAGTAATTTTTTTTTTTTCTTCTCAACTCCTCAAGCACCAGGCAACATTTTCTAGGCGCCACTGGCGACCAGGTGCCTGGGTTTGTCGAGCCCTGTTATACATCATATACTGCCAGCTGTACATACACTGGGCATGTAATACCCATTTACCAAACACCCATTCCTTGTAATGTGTCTGCTATCTGAGGTGTTGATATCAGCCATTGTATCACTGCTTAGAACTTAGTTTTGGGGTCCATACTTTAGTATGCAGGGTCATCATGGATGTTGGAGGTCACTGAGGTCTCCTTTACCTGGTTGGCCGATTGCATAGAAAGAAAAGTCCTATTTTAACTTGCCATGACTTATCCATTTACATGTGGGCACCTACATCATGTTCTAATAAATGGGACCTACGTATCCATTAGCCAGAACACCCCTCTCTCTCTACAGTTGACACTGGAAAGCCTAAATTTAGCACATATTATGTACAGGTTGCCCAGTCACAAGTGGCAAGAGGTCTCATCTGGGACAAGTCATGCCATAGTTGAGGGGTATTAGTGAAAGACCCCCCAAATCATGTGCTGTTTTTTTAATGCCAAAACAGGATGACCACTCAACTTTGAATGGTGGACATGAGAGTAATCTATACTTATAATGGGAGAAGAGACTTGCTAAATATAGAAAAATAAATAGTGAAATTGCAAACATTTCCTGATCTGCTACTATTCAGAAGGTAGGATATGTCTGCAATATAGTATTGTAACCAGTGCACATGGCCATAAGTGCGAGCATCTATGGTGAGCCGCACACAGGTGACAAAGCCTCATGTGGCTCCAGAGCCGCGGGGACCACTGCCTTCATGATGGGGTCTAGTGATGAACGCTGTATTATGTCTGTACTTTTCAAAAAGATATATGGTGGGGTACGTGTCAAGTCTGGCTGATCTTTTGCATCATGTGCTGAATTGGATGAAAGTCTGCGTGGTGGTCTATCAACGTCTATGTGCAGTATGATGGTGTTGTAGAAGTAAAAAAAATCTGAATATTCAATCAATGACAAGAAAGTATTAAACTAGTTTGTACGCCTTGGATAATAATCCTGTAAAGAATAGACCTATAGCGCAACAACAGGATCACATTATTGCATTACATCACATATTATGATTGTCATTGGGGTCGCATTGTGACCTGCAACGTGCCACAACTGCAACACAACCACAGTTGTATCTTTGGTATAAAGCTGCAGATGACTTTGCGCCTGTACAGTTCAATCGAAGTCAAGTTGCTACTTGTCTGTGATTTTTTTTTAGGTAGTCAAATGGCAGCTCTATAATAATAAATTAACAGCAAGCCACAGAATAGTCACACTAGTGTTTTTGGTATTGTCACTCGTCTGAGACATGCTGTTTCATGACCAGAATCACCATGTAGCTGTAGCTTAATGATGGCGTGTGCTTTATCCAATCCCTTCCTGTGTGCCATCTGGGAACTCATTCACACACCAGTTTTTTTGTCAGTACTTTTATCAGTATTTGTAAGCCAAAACAGCAATAGACAGAAATTGAGAGATTTGTCTTACAAGTACTGATGCACAATGCTGCTCTGTGAATTAGGTTTCAGAATTTAGTGCCAATAGAAGACTGTTCAGAGGAGTGGCTGCTGAAACCCTTGTATGAGCGCCACCCACAGATATACTCACACTTACACGCCTTGGCTGATATCAATGAGGTTACAAATGATTGTCTGAGGAATGTTCTGCCACACTAAATGCACTTGAGTACATAAATCATCAAGATATGCTGCTGGCAGCTCTCTTTACAATTGCCGACTAATGACATCACACATGTGCTCTATGGGAGACAAGTCAATAGACGCTTCAAGCCATGGTAGCACATTTAGACCACACAAGCTGCTTACAGCAACATGAGGCATGGCGTTGTGTTGAAAAATGGCTCCTGGACCACTTTGGAAAAAATACCAAATCAAAGTCCTGAGCTATTAGTGTACCTGGGGGGGTATGGCTACCGTAGATTATGTCACCCAATTTTATAATCCAGGACTGGCATGATGATCCTTCATAAGACCTCTTCATGGCATTACCCACATAGTCTCCAGATCAATCTCTGGCTACCATTGATTCCAAAAGTAATCGTAACTCATCGCTGAAGAAGATAAACCTTTAGGCCACAGCCCCACTATCAGTATTTGGTCAGTATTTTTTCTCAGGAGTGGGAGCCAAAACCAGGAGTGGGTGATAAATGCAGAATTGGTGACTTGTTTCTATTATACCTTTTCTCTGATTGTTCCTCACCTGGTTTTGGCTCCCACTCCTGAGAAAAAATACTGACCGAATACTGAGAGTGGGGCTGTGGTCTTATGCCGGACTCCATTGCTGTCTTGCACTGCACCATGATAACTTTTGAGAGCAGTGGTAGGAGGTCAATGGAACACCTGTAGCTGGACGTCTGGCCCGTAGCCCAATATCGTGGAAACGCCTTCTGATGGTTTGTGTAGACACTATTTGATGCCTTAGGCTTGAAATGTGATGTCTAATTTCGCTTATAGTACAGAATGGATCAATCGTTGAACCAATGGTACATCTATTCCTCTAAAGTGTCCCAGGTGCTGTTTTTAAACACGATAACACCAGGTCACTTGTTCATGCTACTGTGAGCAGCCTGCATGGCCTAAACGAGCTATCATGGCCTCCAGCATCTCCAGATTTGTCTCCCATTGAGCACATCTGGGACATCATTGGTCTGCATCTGCAAAGGGATCTGCCAGCAGCAGATCTTGATGACTTACGTGCCCAAATGCATTTAGCGTGGAAGAACAATCCTCAGACAGCCGTAACATTAATAGCATGTCAAGGTGTGTATTGTGGGGGTATTTTTACGTGTAGTGATCATACTTAATACTAAGTAAAAATTTTGTTTGCGTTTCTTCATTATTTGGATATAATTAACATCTCTATACATCCTGTGATTTTTATGTTTCCACAAATGTTCCTTCTTGTTGTTGCAATTTTAATGTTGAGATGTATATATACTGTATATGTATATACCCACATGGTGCGTATCATATATTTGCTCGTGTTACTGCACTTCGATGTAGTATGTTTATAGACTTTCTATTTGATTTCCTTTGTCCAGGTGATCAGTGATACTGATTATGTTATTTTTTATATTGTGTACATAGCATCTGGTCAGTGTGTGAATAGGTATATCTACTTCGAATCGTTTTTTTAAAGCCAAGTGCTTCTGTCCTTTCTGTACAAGAAGCCGCCATGCAGTTCTGTACGTCATGTAATCTTAAATGCCACAAGACGTCTTTCTTTTTGGTGTATAATTTATGTTCCGGCAGTTTACAGAACATATAATTTGTAGCACAGGGTTCTTTCTCATCAACATGGCTGTTTGTTGTATTTCATTTTTTTTTCCAGTCTTTATAATGTTCCTTTTGTGACATTTAGATAAAACCCTTGTGTAGATGCAATATAAAAGAATGTAGGTTCAGAAAAATTATAATGGTTCTTTAAAACTGTCACCATGCTTTTAGGTATGAAATAAACAGTGGTTTGTGCAAGTTCTCTAAACTTGTACAATGTTAGGGTATGCTCACACATTCAGGAATTGGCTACGCCAAATTCATTATGTATTTACAGGATAATCTGCAGTAAAAATCCAAGGCCGACACAGATTTCTTCTGCGGATGTGCTTGTGGATCCGGATAATAATTAGTCCCATTGTCATTGCCTGCTAGAAGAATGGACATGATCATTCAGCAAAACTGAATTTTTCTAGCACATACGAATAGGGTATAGTACTGTATTTAATTACATTGGATAAATTAATTCAGGCACAGAATCTGATCCAATTCTGAACATGTGAACATGTCCTTAAAAGCTACATCTGTAAGGGTACATTCACATGAATATATTTTCTAATAAATTGTGGCCTATGTGCAGTTCCACTTGGAAAAAATTGTGGCATGCCCTAGTGTGGTCCGTAATGTACATGTAAAGAGTAAGCAGCTCCTGCGCGGCACCTGTCCGCTACACAGAACTCGCTACATGTCCGCATTTACAGATGTGACTGGTCTTCAAAGTTCAGCACTTGTCTGAACTTAACCTAAAGATGATTTTAAGGGGTTATCCATATGCTTTTTATTCTACCAATGGCACAAGTATGCTCTAAAAATAATAAAAAGCACATTTACCACATCTTATTCCTCCGTATCGCTACCTGGGTACCCCATTGGTTTTCCTCTTAAGACTTTGTTGGCTGAGTTTTCCACGTATGAGAAAGACATATCAGTTATTCTGATCAAACTTTGATCAGAGTTTAATGAGAGTGTGGTCCGATTTCCGCGTATGTGGAGAAATTTAAAAAAAACTCTCTCCACCTTCTCCATTCTGACAGTCATCCGAGTGATGTCCAATTTTTTCATGGACTCATTAACTTGCATTGCCATTTTTGATCTAACCCTTGGATCAAAATCAGACATGGCCCCGAGATTTTCCGCGAACCGAGAGGAAACAAGGACATGTGAATGGCCATATAGACTACCACAGGTACCAGTGCTATCCGTGAAAAACACGGATAGAATTCGTACGTGAAAATTGGATGTCTGAATGAGCTCTTAAAGTGAATCTTTTATTGCTTTGAAATAAATATAGCGGAGAGGACAGGTATTGGATACACTTGGGGCTGTGTTTGTTTGGGTTTCCTCCGGGTTCTCCGGTTTCCTCCCACACTCCAAAGACTGATAGGGAATTTGGATTATGAGCCCCAATGGGGACAGTGATGATGATGTCTGTAAAGCGCTGTGGAATTAATGGTGCTGTATAAATGAGTAAATTAAAAAAGTGCCTGAGTGTGCTGTAAAGATAATAAAAAGCACATATTCTCCTAGAAATCTACTGCTGCTCCTCTGTATCACTGCCTAGATCAGTCTTTCTCAACTCCAGTCCTTAGGACCCCCCATCAGATCAGGTTTTCAGGATCTCCTTAGTATTGAACAGGTGAGAGAATCTGTCGTATTTTTTGATGTCTTGATAATAATTCCATCACCTGAGCAATACTAAGGAGATCCTAAAAATCTGATCTGTTGGGGGGTCCTGAGGACTGGAGTTGAGAAACACTGGCCTAGATGATACCCTCTGGTCACCTCTCTATTCCAGAGTAGTCAGCATGTGACTGCAGCCAATCAGTAGCCAAAGCGGTATTGCGTTGGTCACTGCTGTGGTCACTGATTGGCTGCAGGGGGCCCACAAAGCAGAAGAAGGCTATAAGAAGTTAGCAAAGTGTTTTCAAGTTGCCCCTTCCTCAGTTCGAAATGTAATTAAGAAATGGCAGTAAACAGGAACAGTTGAGGTCAAGATAAGGTCTGCACTTTTTGTTTAATTTCTCCACATCAGAATAATTGGTACGTCTTTCTGATACGTGGAAAAATCGGACGTGTTCTATTTTCTTTTCTGGCATCAGAAAGGTGTCACCATGTGGCATTCTGGATATTAAGGATTATGCATCGGAATCTGAGATTTTTTCCTTGTACAATATCATTGCTTTCAGCATGTCTTTTATAACCACTTGCCAATTCTGTGAGAGGAGAAACACCATAATGATGCAACATGTGCACTGGCATATCAGCTAACTTTACATAGTGTGGGTGCTTATCCTATGGGTAGGACTTCTGTAGTGTTGGAACGAAAGATCAGAGCACTAATAATGTTTATTAGAACAGATAATTACAATATAAATGCATGTGCATATAGTTAATTTATAAAGGGAGAAAGTCTTTGAGGATTCAAAGGAAAATTGTAAATTTTATTAAGATTAGGTGTCTTGTCAGGGTATTTGAAAGATGATGTATTTGTGATATTTCGTAATTATCTTTTTAGGTTTGTCTTTCCTCTCTACATTGTATGAAAATGCTGCCCCCTGTGAGCCATTGTTGAGCACTTTAGATGTTGTCAACATGTCCTGTAATTTGTGTGTGCACCTTTATTTTTTTAGAAGTGTGCATTGTTTCATTATATACTGTGTGTGGGTCGGATTTTTTTACTTGTCCCTAAAACTCTTAGTCCCCACACACATTAGATTGCTTGTTTGGCCAACAGCTATTTCCCCCAACTTTCCCATATACAGGAACGCTTGTCCAAGCTCTTATTTGTTCTTGGAAAGAGAGCCACTGCCAGAGTCTGGCAGTGTCTTTTTCCCAGGGAGAACAAAAGGATCAGCTGTGAAATCCTAATCTCTTTCCAACATCATGGGTTAGAAAAGAGTCGCAAGGCTCCCTTATACATTAGGCTATCAGCCAATCTTGCCGTTATAGTAGGGTTGGTCGACTTAAGTCTAATGTGTACAGAGGCTTTTACAACTCATCTGAACTCTGGTTGATAAAAGATGTGAGGGGGAGTTGGCGTGTTAATGAGTTAATCAGATTGACAGCTCATTGAAGATGCCATATATTATACCACTGTGATGTTAAAGTGGTTTTCCAGTACTTTTATATTGATGGCCTGTCTTTAGGATAAGTCATTAATATCAGATCAGTGGGGGTGCTACACTTGGCACCCCCCCCCCCCTGCCAATTAGATGTTTCTGAACAAATAGGGGTGGATCTGCAGTACCCTTATGTGACCTCTATACAGTTGATGGAGCTGTGCTGTTCTATTCTGCAACTGAGCATCTGATCACATCCAGCCGGCACCGGGAACAGATGATAGGCGGGGGTGCCGGGTGTTGCACCCCTACTGATGTGGTATTGATGACCGATCCTAAGGATAGGCCATCAATTCAAAAGTTATGGTCAGCCACTTTAAAGGGAATGTTGTACATGCAGTCTGATCTGTGGACAGCATGGTATAGAGGAGAAGCTGAGCAGAAAGAAATATAGTTTTCATGGAAAAGATTCAGTAATACTTGTATATTATTCATTGAAATCCCTGGTGTTTGTATGTATGATTCCAGTGGGCGATCCTACTAGTGATTGCCAGCTTTGTCTACATGTGCAGTCATACAGGGGGACCATGTCCATCACTGAATAGGCCCGCCAACTGCACTAATAATAATGCATACAAACAACAGGGATTTCAATGAATAAAACACAATGTTTACTGCAACTTTTCCCCCAAAAATGTCTATCAATCTGATCAGCTCCTATAACATCCTGCCTGCAGATCAGATACCGTTTTAAGCATGATAGGTTCCTTATAAAGTACATAATTCCTATTTACTACTAATGCACACAGTGGAAAACCCATTGAAAAGTATGGAAAACGCCAAAATGTGAAAAAGTCTTTCCGACACCTTAAAACTAATTTCAAATGGAGTAAAATTTTAAGATACTTACCTTTTGAACGATAAGAGCTGGGCATCTGGACGTCTCACCACTTCTGGGAGTTATTGTGAAGAGACAACATGCCGTGGTGATGTCGCGATGAACAGTATGCCACCATAGTGGCAAGTAGTTGGAGGCCATGGTGTGGTTAGGGAGTGTTTGAGGACCATGGCGATTGGAGGTTTGGGAATATACTATTTTATGCAGTTTGAAAGCAATTTTGAATGGTTTAGCCCTTACAATTGCTTACTATATGTCCAGCATTGTTGTGTTATAGAGGTTGTATCATCTTGTTAGCTTAGTACTGTAATGCACACGCCCAGGCTGAGCGGCGTGTGCGTGTGATTGTAGTGATTCCACTGTACCGTACCGGAGAGTGCCTGGAGGGGCGTAACTAAGTGTCTGCCCGATCCGACCAAGATCGCACGACGGCATACGACGCCAGTGCACCAGGGAGGAACCGAGCAGAGGTAACAGGGTCTACTCCAGGTCAGACTCCGGACACGGCTGTTGGCCCACACCGGGGAATACAGGAACTGGAAGGTTTAGGCTGGCACACTGGTATGCAGACGGGGAGGTACTGGCAGGTACAACAGGTTGGAGCACAGAGAGGATAGAACCCAGTACAGACTGGGACTACTGGAACAGAACCGCAGAAGCGGTATACAAACACAGCAGGTTGAGAGCAAGACGAGGCCGCCAGGAGCGGAGCAAAGAGTCAGAGCAGAGCGAGGCTGCCGGAGCAGCGAGCAAAGGGTCTGAGCAGAGCGAGACTGCCGGAGCAGCGAGCAAAGGGTAAGAGCAAGGTAGGACTGCCGGAGCAGTGAGCAAGAGGAAACAGAGCGAGACTGCCGGAGCAGCGGGCAAAGGGTCAGAGCAAACTACCGGAGCAGCAATCTAGAGGGAGCAGGGCGAGGCTGCCGGAGCAGCGAGCAAAGGGTCAGAGCAGAGTAGGACTGCCGGAGCAGCGAGCAAAGGGTCAGAGCAGAGCGAGACTGCCGGAGCAGCGAGCAAAGGGTCAGAGCAGAGCGAGACTGCCGGAGCAGCGAGCAAAGGGTCAGAGCAGAGCGAGACTGCCGGAGCAGCGAGCAAAGGGTCAGAGCAGACTGCCGGAGCAGCGAGCAAGAGGGAGCAGAGCGAGACTGCCAGGGCAGCGAGAAAGAAGGAGAGAGCAGAACGAGACTGCCGGAGCAGTGAGAAAGAGGGAGCTGAGCGAGACTGCCGGAGCAGTGAGGTAAAGGGAGAGAGCAGAACGAGACTGCCGGAGCAGTGAGAAAGAGCAGAGCAGGACGAGACCGCCTGGAGCGGTGAGCAAGAGCAGAGCAGGACGAGACCGCCTGGAGCGGTGAGCAAGAGCAGAGCAGGACAAGACCGCCTGGAGCGGTGAGCAAGACCAGAGCAGGACGAGACCGCCTGGAGCGGTGAGCAAGAGCAGAGCAGGACGAGACCGCCTGGAGCGGTGAGCAAGAGCAGAGCAGGACGAGACCGCCTGGAGCGGTGAGCAAGAGCAGAGCAGGACGAGACCGCCTGGAGCGGTGAGCAAGAGCAGAGCAGGACGAGACCGCCTGGAGCGGTGAGCAAGAGCAGAGCAGGACGAGACCGCCTGGAGCGGTGAGCAAGAGCAGAGCAGGACGAGGCCGCCTGGAGCGGAGAGCAAGGCAGAGCAGGGGGGACAGGGCTCTGTTCACACGGAACAGACAGGAAGGGAAAGGCAGAGCCAGATACCCACAGGGTACTTGCAGAGAAGTAGCGAGTGGACCACAAACTCACAAACGGGAGTACAGAGACAACAAGCAGGAGTTAGGTACGAGTTCAGACTCTGCAGAAAAAGGAAAGGAACGGACATAGAGAAAAAACAGGTAAAAGATAGGAGAGAGTTCAGACTGGAACTGAGTGTACGGAGGAGACCAACACTGCAGCGGAATACAGGAGCGGGTCTGGGAATACGGCCCCCAGAGAGGCGGGACGAACAGGCAAGGAGCGTGTTCAAACAGGACAGACAAGATACAGGAGCAGGTCTAGGTAATCGGCCCCTAGAAGGCGGGAGGAACAGGCTAGGAGCGTGTTCAGACAGGCCTGGAAATACAGCCTCCAGGATAGGCAGACAAGAGGCAAGGAACGTGTACAGACTGCAGGTTAGGGTACACAGATAGGACACAGTACAGACATGGGAACAGATACTGCAAGACAGGTAACATAGACAGGACCTGGCATGTCAGAGACAAAAGCCAACTGACAGGGCAAGATGCTCAGGCAGGGATTGATTGGAGCAGCTGGGTTAAATACCAGGTGACAGACAGCAATAGGCTGAGGACGCACAAGGGGTGTGACCCACAGCAGGTACAAAAAGCAGGAAGTGATCGGGCGCCGCCCTTAAGCAGCAGAAACAGACACAAACAGACAGCATGGAGGGAAGCCAGAGAGACATTCTCAAGTGCGCGCTCTTGCACAGTGGGAGATGGACCACTATGCAAAGACGCCGCCAGGTATGTTACAAGTACTAAGGTATACAACCAATGTCTACTTGATGGAGGTCTAACAGATATTATCCCTGGCATTGTGACACTAAAATCAGTGACCTTTCATTAATTGCTGTGTATGCAACCACTCCAAAAAAGCCAAGCATAGCTGACAGGAGATGGCGTGGTACCGTACTTTCCTAGTGGCCTATTTGCAAGGGTTACGTTTGTTGAACCCTGTTGATCAGACATTGCCACCAATGTGTGTGACGAAGCAACATTCTTTTACTATCCCAAAGCATACCTTCAGGCAATAAAATGAACATTCACAAGGATGCACTAATTCCTGGGGTATTTCGAGCAGAAACATTTTTGTCATTTCCAGAGGATATTCCATAAATGATTGATAAGCATAGACCCGCATGGAGGTAGCAACCCAAGCTAGTCCAACCTTAATCAGCAACAAGGTAATGGGACTTCTGTTCTCTCAATGGGTAAGGGCCCCAGTGATCCCCTGCATCCACAAAGTATTTACGGCATATACTATGTTTATAGTGGGAGTACACCTTATAGCCAGTTTTAGATGAGTGTATTAAAGGCAATGCTCATATTATGGACATTAGTTACAGCTGAATGTGGGGTAATGACCTAAACTTACAGTTTTATGGCCATGGTTTTTGTTTACCACATCTCCCAAATTAAGAAATACTCTAATATAATACTTCCGTTGCAAAGAAATGCTTCTTTGCCACATTTTTGGGCCACTATTCATGTGAAACAGATGGTATTACTTCAGTGCCAGAATGAAAAGCACCACAATGTAATGTTTCTACAATGGATATTTTCAGCACCAATGGCCGGATGTGCTAAACCTATATTATGCATCTATGGTAAATCCACCTATTCTACTAAATAAACAGCCAGTGAGTGATATGGAGACAGTTTTATTATCTGTATTTACTTTGTGTGTTGAGGCATAGGTAGTTTATGCCAGCATGTATTTTGTTCTCACTCGGCCTGTGACTTTAGGGACTGCCTTTCTATCATGTAATTCTGATAGTATCTGCGAATTCCTAGTAATGTCACTCCTCTAAATAAAGCAGTTTCAAACCATAACTTCCCTTTAAACATCAGATCTATAAAAGCTCAGAATTGGATTTAATAGTGTCTGTCATGTGGAACAAAACCCATGGGACTGTTGTAAAACTTGTGCTGGATTTAAGAGACCTTACATCAGGGAAGTGGTATTCTTTCATCACGTGCAAAGAATGCTCAGAAAGAAATATCTGTTGGCGAAACAAGTCCAATAATATGTAACAAGCTTAGACCTTGTGACATGGCTATTTTTCCTGAATTTGCAGCAATCAGATACACTTTTTCCTTATTCACCAGCTACAATGTGGCTTGGATTATGTGAAAACAATGAGCAGATTTAATGAACGTTCCTGCCGTTGGATGTAATAAATCTGAAGACCAAAGCAGATTTTCTTGTGTGCAGTAATAGGTCTTACAATCTGCATGACATTACATAGTCTCCTCATTTAAAGGGGCCGTAAACAGAAATCTACATCATCTGTAACCCTTGTGCAGCCGAATAGATCCCATTGTTAGCCATGTCATATTGGGGGAGGCAATAGGAATATCAGGAAGTCCATAGAAAACCCTGATGATATCTCCAGTTCTGAGAAACTAAAAAAACATTTTAATTCAGAAACATGCATGATTATAGCCACACATTTATAGTCAATGTTACATTTCCAATGACCTTTTATTAGATTTAGTTTTACAGGGATGTTATCCAGAGGGTGGTTGGCTCTTTAGACTGGCCAGCATGTCATGTGCAAAGATTCATATATGTATTTATAGGTGGTCTCGTGTGACCTCATGTCACTTACTTCTACATTCTTATGGTATCAAAATACCCCTGCCTGGCACTTGTAAAACGCTGCTGTCAATATCCATGGCAAAATGACAGCTTAAGACTTTACACAGGACGACAACTCAGATTAATAGCCGTGGTAAAGTCACTTGCTCTCTAAATGCAATGCTTTACAGAGAGATTACAGATCGCTTGATTGCAGCGGGGTATGGTTTTAGTAGAGTAAAGCTTTACATGTATGTATTACTGTGGTTAATCACACGCTGGTATTTTTTGTCTGCTGAAAAATCACATTGTTGTTTCCCTTCATATCTAGAATTCAGTTTGTGGGTTTTCCTCCTTCTCACATTGAACAGATTTGGCATTGAGAAAAAAACAACCAGAAAGTCTAGAATTGAAGTATAAGATTATTATTTTTTTATTTTGTTAAGGATCAGGAAGATAACAAACTTACAACAAGACAAAATATCAATTTGTTAAAAGTATATAAAATAAGGATCAAATAGAGAAAAATCTAATGGATGCAAATTTTTATATATGCTGCATGAAAACATTTGTAGCTGTTATTATTATACATTGCCTTGTGCAGGCAGAAGAATATACAGCAAACGTACTCAGTAGGGTAAGATTATAGCATCATATGTAGCTATATTGCATTCCTCAATTAAATTCAGAGAGTAAAATAGAATAGTGGTAAGATGAGTACTTACTGGTAGAAAAACCCTGAGCAGCATGGCGCCCACCCCGACGTGCGTTTTGACATTGGTCTTCCTTTCAAAGGCCGACGCTGAAATGCGCGTCGGGTGGGTGCTGCACTGCTCAGGGTCTATCTGCCAGTAAGTACTCACCTTACCACTGTTCTATTTTCCTCTCTGGATTTAGTTGAGGCTTTCAATAGAGTTACATATGGTGCTGTAATCTTACCCCACTGAGTACATGATGTTTGCTGCTTATTCTTCTGACTTCACAATGCAATGTATAATGATAACAACTACAAATGTTTTTATGCAGCAGATATAAATTTGCAGCCATGAGATTTTTCTCTATGGGATACTTATTTTACATATTTTTAACAAATTGGTACTTTGTGATACCCTTTAGCACGTGCGCCCCTGCCTTGTAAGTTTGCTATCGTCCTGATCCTTAATAAGATGAAAAATTTAATCTTATACTTTGATTCTAGACTTTCTGGTCATTTTTTTCTCATGTTAGTTATTTTTTGCCGACTGTCTAGGTTGCCACCACTATCCCACATTGCTGATTGTATGACATTTCACATTGTAGTGACATAAGTGTGTTATATTCATTACAAAAATTTTCTATATAGTCATACTTTTATTTGTTCCCTTTGTCTGCATTTAGGATTTGGCATTGGCAAAGCCTGTATGCAGTGAACTGATTTAATAGATGATCCAAGAATACACCAGTGGCATATATTCGAGGCATTATACATTACTCATGGGATGAATGTGTTTGCTTACATGCTGATGACCTATGCTCACATATGTTGACCCCCTTACAATCCTTTATAAGCCCTTTATATACTAATCAGATCAAACATCTTTCCTCTTTCTGTTGGGAAGATACACTGCTCAAAAAAATAAAGGGAACACTCAAATAACACATCCTACATCTGAATGAATGAAATATTCTCATTGAATACTTTGTTCTGTACAAAGTTGAATGGAAATCAAATTTATTAACCAATGGAGGCCTGGATTTGGAGTCACCCCCAAATTTAAAGTGGAAAAACACACTACAGACTGATCTAACTTTGATGTAATGTCCTTAAAACAAGTCAAAATGAGGCTCAGTATTGTGTGTGGCCTCCACGTGCCTGTATGACCTCCCTACAATGCCTGGGCATGCTCCTGATGAGGTTGCGGATGGTCTCCTGTGGGATCTCCTCCCAGACCTGGACTAAAGCATCTGCCAACTCCTGGACAGTCTGTGGTGCAACGTGACATTGGTGGATGGAGCGAGACATGATGTCCCAGATGTGCTCAATTGGATTCAGGTCTAGGGAATGGGAGTGCCAGTCCATAGCTTCAATGCCTTCATCTTGCAGGAACTGCTGACGCACTCCAGCCACATGAGGTCTGGCATTGTCCTCCATTAGGAGGAACCCAGGGCCAACCGCACCAGCATATGGTCTCACAAGGGGTCTGAGGATCTCATCTCGGTACCTAATGGCAGTCAGGCTACCTCTGGTGAGCACATGGAGGGCTGTGCGGCCCTCCAAAGAAATGCCACCCCACACCATTACTGACCCACTGCCAAACCGATCATGCTGAAGGATGTTGCAGGCAGCAGATCGCTCTCCACGGTGTCTCCAGACTCTGTCACGTCTGTCACATGTGCTCAGTGTGAACCTGCTTTCAACTGTGAAGAGCACAGGGCTCCAGTGGCGACTTTGCCAATCCTGGTATTCTGTGGAAAATGCCAAGCGTCCTGCATGGTGTTGGGCTGTGAGCACAACCCCAATCTGTGGACGTCGGGCCCTCATACCACCCTCATGAAGTTGGTTTCTAACCGTTTGTGCAGACACATGCACATTTGTGGCCTGCTGGAGGTCATTTTGCAGGGCTCTGGCAGTGCTCCTCCTGTTCCTCCTTGCACAAAGGCGGAGGTAGTGGTCCTGCTGCTGGGTTGTTGCCCTCTTACACCCACCTCCACGACTCCTGGTGTACTGGCCTGTCTCCTGGTAGCGCCTCCAGCCTCTGGACACTACGCTGACAGACACAACAAACCTTCTTGCCACAGCTCGCATTGATGTGCCATCCTGGATGAGCTGCACTACCTGAGCAACTTCTGTGGGTTGTAGAGTCCATCTCATGCTACCATGAGTGTGACAGCACAACCACCATTCAAAAGTGACCAAAACATCAGCCAGAAAGCATTGGTACTGAGATGTGGTCTGTGGTCCCCATTTGCAGAACCACTCCTTTATTGAGTGTGTCTTGATAATTCCCAATAATTTCCATCTATTGTCTATTCCATTAGCACAACAGCATGTGAAATTGATTGTCAATCAGTGTTGCTTCCTAAGTAGACCGTTTGATTTCACAGAAGTTTGATTTACTTGGAGTTATATTCTGTTGTTTAAGTGTTCCCTTTATTTTTTTGAGCAGTGTATATTAAGATCTCTACATCCACAGCCATTCCAAAAGTTAGAGTTTAGAGTAAAATGTATTCAGATATACCCTGCATTGCAGCCATCCCCTATACTTTAAGAGGTGTCTGAGTTTTGGATTTGATTTTCGATTGCAATTGATGTGTAGTCTCCTATCTCAATTTAAAAAATACAGGAAGATCAATCTCATAATATGAAATTTCTTTTAACCTTGCCTATTGAATCCAGGTTGAAACAGTACCAAGCCTCATGCCAGTTCAGGAAAGGTGGAAGTGATAAAGAGTAGCTTCTGACAAGTGGTCACAAATTCCTATTATTCATCAATTCTATCTTTCTCCATTTTAGACTTTTTATATCTGGTAAAATACTATATACTGAATTTCCTTTTTTTTCCATGAGTTGTCTTTTTGGCTCAGAAGTGTGTAGCTGTACATTAAAGGGGTTGTCCACTACTAGGAGAACCCTTTCTTGAACTAAATGTTCGGCCCTAATAAAATAAAAAAATCTATGCACACCTCCAGTCCGGCGCCGTTCCAGCGGTGTCAGCACTCGCGTTCCCGGGGCTGTGATGGGGTGGAATGACACGTGATGCCCAGCGGCCAATCAGCGCTGGTGTCACTGTCCCCGCGTCCTGTCGAATTAAACATGAACAGGAAGTCCGAGATCAGCTGCAGCCTGGACTTCCTCTTCATGTTCCATTTGTCTGAAGGTGAAGGCAGTGACACCGGCACTGTTTGGGTGCCGGCCGCTATGTGTCATTCCACCCCATCACAGCCCTGGGACCGCGAGTGCTGACACCGCTGGAACGACACCAGCATCGGAGGTTAGTATAGGTTTTTTTATTTTATTGGGACCAAACATTTAGTTCAAGAAAGGGTTGTCCAAGTAGTGGACAACCCCTTTAAGTGGTTGTTTAAACCAATTAAAACCTAATGATTGGATAGTTATTGTTTTTTTTAAATATAAGTACCGTACATTTTAAAATTACATACAACTTGGGGGAAAATGGCATAATTCAATACTAACCTTATGGTCCTTATAGTTCCTGCTGAGTTCAGTATAATTATACTTACATAGTTAACTATGTAACTATAATTATTACAGTTGAAAAACATCTAATTTCCATCAAGTTTTATCAAGGGATGAGAAAGGACAAAGCGAAAGGGCACAGGCACAACCACAATGCATGTTTCAGTTCGCCCCAAAAGACTGTTCCTTTATAAAAGGCAGTGCTAATAAATAACTATTCTCACATTTATCCAATTCCCTGACGTCTTACTTCCACCTTTTGATATGATCTGTTAGGAATGTATGCTTTCATGTGTAATTGTATTTTACTCTGAGCTGGTTCCATTAGTGTCCTCTACACTACCACTTTATGTGTGATTTTTCAGCAATGTAGAATACTTTTTAGTAACTGTACATTGTCATAGTTCCAGTATCCTTATTACTATTGTTATTATGCAATAAACCAAATAATAAAAAATGACTTGTATTTCATTGTTGGCCCCTGGTGTGACTGGACAGACTCTCAAGCACCTTTACTGCTGTATCAAATCTTTAACAACTCTTTTTTTTCTTAGTGCAGCATATGAAGGATTAAATTGTGTTAAGAAGAGGTTTCTGTGATCTTGGCCATTAGTGCATGGCTGTGGATTCTCAGCAGCACGGCTACTGCTTGCAGCTCATTATAGCATGTTTGTCACACACCAGTCAGCCATAACCTTAAAACCACCTGCCTGATATTGTGAATGACCACATGCCACTAAAAAACTTCAGATCCATTGAAGTACGAAGGTGTCCTGAGGCATCTGCACAAAGAGGTTCACAAACGACCTCCATGGATTGTTGCATCCCACAGATGCTTTATCTGATTGAGTTCTGGAAAATTCAGAGGCCAAGCACAGGAAAAATATATCTTTGTACCATGTTAGCCAGTAGATAGAGAAATATTACAATATGAGAGTCCTCAGTGGTTGATACCTTTTAATGGTTAACTGAAAAGATGGTAACAAATAGCAAGCTTTCGACATTACACTGGTCTAAAAAGCTCAAGGTGTCTACGTAGCCTCTTTATTCAACATTCCTGAATAATTTTTGCAGTGTGGCAAGGCACATTATCCACATGAAAAATTTCACTGCAATTAGGGAATACCATTGCTGTAAATAGTTATATCTGTCTGCAACAATGTTTAGGTAGGCAACATGGTGAGGGGTGAGCATACTGGAAACACTCCACAAGACCTGCTGTTTTGGAGATGTTATGACCTCATCATCTAGCAGTCACAATTTATTTTACTCACTGGTATAGCACCATTAATTCCACAGTGCTTTACAGACATTATCAGCACAGCCCTAATAGGGAATCTAGATTGTGAGCCCCTATCAGTATGTCTTTGGAGTGTGGAAGGAAACCAGAGAACCTGGAGGAAACCCACACAAACATGGGGAGAACATACAAACTCCTTGCAGATGTTGTCCTTGATGGGATTTGAACCCAGGACCGCCGCGCTGCAAGGCTGCAGTGCTTACCACTGAGCCACCGTGCTGCCCTTGACTGTGTCTCTCAGATCCTCTCTTCTAACACATCAAGAACAAGAACTGATCCTTCTTTTGCTTCTTAAAATATCCAACTCCCATCACAAAATAAATGACGTATTCACTTCACCTGACAGTGGTTTTAGACGAGTTTTCCGGGCCAGCCATGCAGCAATTTCCAAAGTGATTGTATAATGCCAAATCTTAAGTATGTGTAATGTACACATCGGATGAGTTTTCATGTGGCGACTGCTGAGAACCAAGAAGCAGAGGGGAATCTTGACTCTGTGTTTGTTACACGCTGTTAGCATTTGGAATGATACAGTCAATGCCTGGCCCGATCAGTGTTCTTTAAGATTAACTTCTTTCCACCTCATAATATTTATCCCCTTCTTGCTACAAACTATTTTTTCTTTTGCACTTTAGATTTTTCTCCCCTTTTTTTAAGAGCCTTAACTTTTTTATTTTTTTAGGAAACATACTCATAAGAGGGCTTTTTTTGTGGGAAAATTTGTCGTTTTTGTAATGTTACTATACATTTCACCACAGAATATACTGAAATATGGGAATAAAATTCTGAGTGAGCTGAGAAAACTCAATTCTGACATTTTTTTAGGGGCTTTTGTTTTTACGGCATTAATTGTGTGGTAAAAATGACCTGGTTTTATGATTCTTTAGTTCAGCATGATTACAACGGCCATACCAAACTTATATAGGTTTTATTATATTTTAGGGGTTAGAAACTTCTGAAATTTGTAAATGATGGTTTGTATCGCCACAAGTGACAGGTAACTTTTTCTATTTTTTATTTGCTGGAGCTGTGTGAGGGCTTGTTTTTTGCATGGTGAGCTGACATTTTTATTGATCCGATTTTGGAATACATACTACATTGTAGTGTTTAGACAGCATGATTATCGTGAGACGACCATTCCTAGGATTAATCATGCAGGGTAAATGGACCTTTAATCAGAGACAGGGTTACGTAAGAGCATTAAAATGGCAGCCATAGGGTCCTCAGTAGGCCCCCCAGCTACCATTGCAATCTATCATCACCCGTGTGCCATTTAAAAGCCAAAACAGTGATTGACATTGACAGATGTTATCCAGCATCTGCAATGTGTGGAGAAAGCTCACTTCCCACAGCCATACATGGTGGATGTTGCAAAGGAGTTAAACAAAGTTATCACTTTGTTGGTCATTTTTGAATTGTAAATAATTAGCTATTTGTAAATGGGTTTTAGTGGAAAGGTCCTACTGAGAGGTGTCCACAAACCATGACCACATGGGGGGTAAAGGTGGGCAGGGGTTTGCGTTCATACTGAGTATTACTTGTGTACCCAGTTGCCCCTGATTGTGGGTATGGTCCTTGGCCATATGAAGCAGTCACACCATGGGGCCCTTTCTTATTTCTGTAGTCAGTCACTATAAAAAGAGACTTTATAAACTGCAATATTAAGTCAGCTCAAAAGTCTTGTGCTTCATTTCAGGAAGCATTACACCTTCCTCTCACACTGCTTACATTTAAATATTTCACTCTTAACAGCCCAATTTTTAACAAGGCTTCTAGAAGAAGTGGGAAAGTTATGCCAAAAGCAAGGAAAGGCTAAGTCTCATTGCTAAAAGTACATACATGCAAATAATTTACATTAATTGCCTTATTCTATTAAATGTCTAATCATTGTGTCACATGAGTGCTTAAAATATTTTTCCTGCCCATACACCATTTTACTGTCTGCTCCAATGATGCACGGAAGTGAAAAAAAAAGTAAACTCTTTCCTAAAATTAAAAGAAAATATGCCCAAAATAGCGCTAGTGTGAGCAATATGAAAACCAGATAGCACTGATATTGAACACACTCCCAGAGTACATTTACACATGCAGGTTTTGTGCATTTTCGTTTTGTAATTATTATGGTATTGGTATAGTCCTACTGGTAAAATGTCATAGTGCATCATTTCCTTATTTTACCTTTTTACAAAGTTGTCAGGCAATTTAACATATAAATGAGAAGCGTGCCCACGATCCATAATAGCAGCGTTTTAGATGCAGCTCACTTGCGCTGCGTCCAAAACGCTGCATTCCACATTAGAAGCACAATGGATGGATTTATAAAAACCCATGCCCTCTGGGCTTCTAATTGATGCTACGTAAACTCACCCGCGGTGCGGCTTTACGAGCCAGAGCATGTGAATTTCTGTTGCGGAGATGCTAGTCCTTGCAACAGAAATTTCCCAAATAAAATGTATTGGGTGCGGTAACTCCACATTTTTCAATGAATACATGCGGATTTACCTGTGAGAACGGACGCAGCAAAAATACACTGCTTCCAAAGCGCTGCTATAGCCTGATCGTGGGCACATAGCCTAAAGAAAATCTGTCACCAAGTTTATGTTTCCCATCATGAAATGCAGCGATATGTCACTTACTGGTCTCCTTGCTGTAATTTTGATAAAATTAGTTTCATCTGCTGCAGCTTTGCTCTCAATGATCAGTTCTGTATAACCCTACCTACACCATTGATGGACAGCTTTTTGCTTACACTATGCAGAGAGCTGCCTATCAGTGGTGGGGTAGTGATAGCTAAAGCCCATGAATATCAAAAACTACAAATCAGGAGCTTATCATTGAGAGGACTAGCAGAGATGCACTGATAAAACTGTGTTTTACCCAGAACTACAGCAAGAAGCCCAGTAAGTGGCATATCACTGGAATCTGTGTCTTTGTGCCTACTATATGCTGTTCTCAAATGATGCCAGTGATGGCAAGGTGAAAAGATTTCATTCCCTCCATAACTGGAGGACTGGCACGATGTGATGTGTGCATATCTTACTGTCTCATCGGCCATTAATAGTAAGCTAACTCAGTTTTATATTATATATCAAACCTACCTTACCCCTGTTCGCTTACATAATATGGGCAGGACCCTCTCTGCAGAGCGCCATCGTTGTCACTCTCTTGAATGCTGACTTCTGGCTTTTGATATGGAGTTGCCCCTCTGTATCCTCCTTTGGCTTAAGGGTTTTGGGTTACTGTCCTCCCTAGGCTGTGTGAACCTAAACTAGCTTTGTTTGGGTTGATAGACAAAGAACAATGGCAGCATCGTACCCAAATTTTAGCCAGGAAGACCCTTTAATGGATGGCTGACAAACCCCCTACAATTAATAGATGGGAAATGTTGGTTATTACCTCTGTATTATATGAGAAAGTCATATTTCATATTAGAGGATGCCCAGCTAACTTTCACAAGGTCTATGGTCATTGTATTGATGCCCTGTACCTCTTGAGCCTGAAGTACCACAGTAGTTTATTTGGTTGTTATTATGTTCTTGTGTGTGTTTTTTCTCTCTTTCTATATATTAGGTCTGTTCTCTTTATTTTGAGGGTCTTAAGTTTTACAATCTTCTGCCAGCGGAGTGGTATGAAGGCTTATTTTTGCGGGACAAACTGTAGTTTTCATTAGTACCATTTTGTGGTACATGCAACTTTTTGATCACTTTAGATTAGTCTTTGGAAGGCAATTTATTTTATTCTTTTTTTATCATTAAATACCATTCACTGTGAGGTATAATTGACATCATCTGTATTCTGCGTGCTGATATATATATTTTTTATGTTGCTACCTGTAAAAGAAAATCTCTCTTTTTTTGATCACCATATTCCTATAGCTATAAGATTTTTATTTTTCTGTATTCAAAATTGTGTGAGGGCAGTAGTTTTCACTTGTACCATTTTGGGTAGTGACTTTTTGATCAACCTGAAATTGTTTTTTAGTTGTATTTTTTATGGAGTTTATTAAGCAGTATAATTGACCTTTATTCTGTGTGTGATAACGGTGATACCAAATGATTTATATATATGGTATATTTTTACTACTTTTGTATTGTTTTAATTTTTCTTTGTACAGATGTACAGTATATATATATATATATATATATATATATATATGTGTACAGACCAAAAGTTTGGACACACCTTCTCATTTAAAGATTTTTCTGTATTTTCATGACTATGAAAATTGTACATTCACACTGAAGGCATCAAAACTATGAATTAACACATGTGGAATTATATACTTAACAAAAAAGTGTGAAACAACTGAAAATATGTCTTATATTCTAGGTTCTTCAAAGTAGCCACCTTTTGCTTTGATGACTGCTTTGCACACTCTTGGCATTCTCTTGATGAGCTTCAAGAGGTAGTCACCGGAAATAGTCTTCCAACAATCTTGAAGGAGTTCCCAGAGATGCTTAGCACTTGTTGGCCCTTTTGCCTTCACTCTGCGGTCCAGCTCACCCCAAACCATCTCGATTGGGTTCAGGTCTAGTGACTGTGGAGGCCAGGTCATCTGGCGTAGCACCCCATCACTCTCCTTCTTGGTCAAATAGCCCTTACACAGCCTGGAGGTGTGTTTGGGGTCATTGTCCTGTTGAAAAATAAATGATGGTCCAACTAAACGCAAACCGGATGGAATAGCATGCTGCTGCAAGATGCTGTGGTAGCCATGCTGGTTCAGTATACCTTCAATTTTGAATAAATCCCCAACAGTGTCACCAGCAAAGCACCCCCACACCATCACACCTCCTCCTCCATGCTTCACGGTGGGAACCAGGAATGTAGAGTCCATCCGTTCACCTTTTCTGCGTCGCACAAAGACACGGTGGTTGGAACCAAAGATCTCAAATTTGGACTCATCAGACCAAAACACAGATTTCCACTGGTCTAATGTCCATTGCTTGTGTTCTTTAGCCCAAACAAGTCTCATCTGCTTGTTGCCTGTCCTTAGCAGTGGTTTCCTAGCAGCTATTTTACCATGAAGGCCTGCTGCACAAAGTCTCCTCTTAACAGTTGTTGAAGAGATGTTTCTGCTGCTAGAACTCTGTGTGGCATTGACCTGGTCTCTAATCTGAGCTGCTGTTAACCTGCGATTTCTGAGGCTGGTGACTCGGATAAACTTATCCTCAGAAGCAGAGGTGACTCTTGGTCTTTCTTTCCTGGGGCGGTCCTCATATGAGCTAGTTTCTTTGTAGTGCTTGATGGTTTTTGCAACTGCACTTGGGGACACTTTCAAAGTTTGCCCAATTTTTCAGACTGACTGACCTTCATTTCTTAAAGTAATGATGGCCACTCGTTTTTCTTTACTTAGCTGCTTTTTTCTTGCTATAATACAAATTCTAACAGTCTGTTCAGTATGACTATCAGCTGTGTATCCACCAGACTTCTGCACAACACAACTGATGGTTCCCAACCCCATTTATAAGGCAAGAAATCCCACTTATTAAACCTGACAGGGCACACCTGTGATGTGAAAACCATTTCCAGTGACTACCTCTTGAAGCTCATCAAGAGAATGCCAAGAGTGTGCAAAGCAGTTATCAAAGCAAAAGGTGGCTACTTTGAACAACCTAGAATATAAGACATATTTTCAGTTGTTTCACACTTTTTTGTTAAGTATATAATTCCACATGTGTTAATTCATAGTTATGATGCCTTCAGTGTGAATGTACAATTTTCATAGTCATGAAAATACAGAAAAATCTTTCAATGAGAAGGTGTGTCCAAACTTTTGGTCTGTACTGTATATACAGTGCATTTTGAAAGTATTTGGCCCCCTTGAACTTTTCTACCTTTTGCCACATTTCTGGCTTCAAACATAAGGATATAAAATTCAAATTTTTTGGGAAGAATCAACAACAAGTGGGACACAATCGTAAAGTGGAACGAAATGTATTGGATATTTTAAACTTTTTTAACAAATTCAAAACTGAAAAGTGGGACGTGCAATATTATTCGGCCCCTTTACTTTCGGTGCAGCAAACTCACTCCAGAAGTTCAGTGAGGATCTCTGAATGATCCAATGTTGTCCTAAATGACTGGTAATGATAAATAGAATCCACCTGTGTGTAATCAAGTCTCGTATAAATGCACCTGCTCTGTGATAGTCTCAGGGTTCTGGTTCAAGTGCAGAGAGCATCATGAAGACCAAGGAACACACCAGGCAGGTCCGAGATACTGTTGTGGTGAAGTTTAAAACTGGATTTGGATACAAAAAGATTTCCCAAGTTTCAAACATCTCAAGCAAGAGATCATATTGAAATGGAAGGAGTATCAGGCCACTGCAAATCTACCAAGACCCGGCCGTCCCTCTAAACTTTCATCTCGAACAAGGAGAAGACTGATCAGAGATGCAGCCAAAAGGCCCATGATCACTCTGGATGAACTGCAGAGATCTACAGCTGAGGGAGAGTCTGTCCATAGGACAACAATCAGTCATACACTGCACAAATCTGGCCTTTATGGAAGAGTGGCAAGAAGAAAGCCATTTCTAAAGATATCCATAAAAAGTCTTGTTTGAAGTTTGCCACAAGCCACCTGGGAGACACGTCAAACATGGTTTGGTCAGATGAAACCAAAATCGAACTTTTTGGCCACAATGCAAAACGATATGTTTGGCGTAAAAGCAACACAGCTCATCACCCTCAAAACACCATCCCCACTGTCAAACATGGTGGTGGCAGCATCATGGTTTGGGCCTGCTTTTCTTCAGCAGGGACAGGGAAGATGGTTAAAATTGATGGGAAGATGGACGGAGCCAAATACAAGACCATTCTGGAAGAAAACCTGTTGGAGTCTGCAAAAGACCTGAGACTGGGAAGGAGATTTATCTTCCAACAAGACAATGATCCCAAACATAAAGCAAAATCTACAATGGAATGGTTAAAAAATAGACGTATCCAGGTGTTAGAATGGCCAAGTCAAAGTCCAGACCTGAATCCAATCGAAAATCTGTGGAAAGAGCTGAAAACTGCTGTTCACAAACGCTCTCCATTCAACCTCAATGAGCTCGAGCTGTTTTGCAAGGAAGAATGGACAAGAATTTCAGCCTCTCGATGTGCAAAACTGATAGAGACTTACCACAAGCGACTTGCAGCTGTAAACGCAGCAAAAGGTGGCGCTACAAAGTATTAACTCAAGGGGGCCGAATAATATTGCACGCCCCACTTTTCAGTTTTTAATTTGTTAAAAAAGTTTAAAATATTCAATAAATTTCGTTCCACTTCACAATTGTGTCCCACTTGTTGTTGATTCTTCCCAAAACAATTCGAATTTTATATCTTTATGTTTGAAGCCAGAAATTTGGCAAAAGGTAGAAAAGTTCAAGGGGGCCAAATACTTTCACAATGCACTGTGTGTGTGTATATATAATATATATATATATATACTGTATATGATTTTTTTTACTTTTGATTTATTTTTTTTGTAAAGCACGATGAACAGAAACAGCATTTCTGACTTAGTTTTGTACATGTTAATTTTACGACTTGCACTGTGAGGGATAAATGATAATATGATTTTATTGTACGTGTCATTGCAAACTTGACAATACCAAATATGTGTTGTTTTTGCAGAGGTTTTTTTTCCACGATTAAACAATTTTTTTAAATTATTTAGATTGGGATTTTTAGATATAGTTATATAATTTTTTACTCTTAAATTTTAATTTTTTTTTAAATTTTTTATAATACTTAGTCCCACAAAGGGACTTGAACATGTGATCCTTTCATCGCATTGATAATACATTGTACAACTTATGTAGTACAGTGTGTTATCTAACCTCTAAGACCTTGCTCCCAGCTGGATTTGACAGACTGAGGCTTATAGCACACATGAAGGCAATTGTTAGACCTCCTCATTGTGAGTGTAATGTGGGGATGCCAATGGGCTGACAGAGTGAGCGAACTTCCTCTGTAAAGCCCCTTACTTACCGCTGACAGTGGGATCTGATGAGGTTAAAGTGCTGCGGTCAAAGCTAGCTTGGGTCCCAGTATACACAGCCAACTCCTGCTACAGATGGTGTAGACATCACTCCCGAGCCCAGGCCATCCCTGTGACATAATGTCGGATTGTGGGAAAGCACTCTCAATCTGGAAATACATTTTATGGAAAAGGCTTAAATTCAACCTGCTCGACCCTTATCTGCCTCAACAGATGATGTTGGGAAGCTCTATGCACATAAGATTGTCAGCCTTTCAATACAATATCAGCGGGCTTGGATGACTGCTCTAAAATGTAAGAGGGCAAGACTACATTTTCATACTAGTTGATATACATCAGGATGTCTAAAAGGGGTCATTTAATGGGCTTAAATGAAGAGACATCAACACCAAGTAAAGAGAATGAGCATGTGTCTAAATGGTTAGATAATGGATAGGAAAATGTCCATCCCATGGAAGAACAGGACTCGTAGCAAAAAGAGACTTTTTCCAGTCATACCAGGAAACATCTATGTACTACAAGTCATAACAACAATAATAAGGATACTAGAACTATGCTGAGTTACTATAGTAATTCTGCATTCCTCAAATGCACATAAAGCGATGCTGTAGATCAGGGATGTCTAACTCAGATACACAAAGGGACAAAATTATAAGCTTGGACAAGGTCGCTGGCCAGCCTTGATATTTATTAAAAAAAAATGTCTACAATTGAGGAAGTTTTTCCTCATCATGACATATAATGCTAAAACTTTTCATATGGAAACAAACTTAAAGGGGTTGTCACAAAGTACATTTTAATTAATAGATCTTAGAATAAAATTAGCACATAATCACAAATGGGGCATACTGGAATAATATAATATGTTATGTAAGAGCCGTAAAAAGCTTCTGGCCCAATGGCCTAATTTAAATATGTAATAACACAGGATAAAAAAACCTTGAATTGATAAATAATACAGATAATAAAGTAAGATGCCAACAAAACTGCCCACAAACACAGTATGGTACCCCCACAGTGAACTCCTCCACAGTACCCTCCACATGCACGGTATGATGACCCTACTGTACCCCCAACAGCAAAGTCTGGTGACCCCAACACATTATGATGCCCCAACTGTGATCCCCACACAGACCTTGATACAATATAATGGTCCCCACATAGTCCTTCATACAGTATAATGGGCCCCACATAGTCCTCCATACAGAATAATGGGCCCCACATAGTCCACCATACAGTATAATGGCCCCATATAGTCCTCCATACAGAATAATGGGCCCCACATAGTCCTCCATACAGAAGAATACTGAGCCCCGCATAGTCCTCTATACAGAATAATGGGCCCCGCATAGTCTTCCATACAGAATAATGGGCCCCACATAGCCCTCCATACAGAAGAATACTGGGCCCCGCATAGTCCTCCATACAGAATAATGGGCCCCCGCATTGTCCTCTATACAGTATAATGGGCCCCACATAGTCTTCCATACAGAATAATGGGCCCCGCATAGTCCTCCATACAGTATAATGGGCCCTGCATAGTCCTCTCTCTATACAGAATTATGGCCCCACATAGTCCTCCATACAGTATAATGGCCCCACACAGTCCTCCATACAGAATAATGGCCCCACATAGTCCTCCATACAGTATAATGGCCCCACATAGTGCTCCATAAAGTATAATGGCCCCACATAGTCCTCCATACAGAATAATGGACCCCACATAGTGCTCCATATAGTATAATGGCCCCACATAGTCCTCCATACAGAATAATTGATCTCACTCAACTGTTCTCTGTTCTTGCTTAAACACGGTTTTCCTGAGCAAGAGACATTGTGACGTCAATGTAAATAATTGTAAAATGAGCCACTATTTTGTCAGAAGCAACATCAGTAACACATTAAAGAGGTGGTCCGAAACTAATATTGTTTTTGATCCTAAATGGCTATTTATTGTAATAAACAAATCGTTTTTCTAATACACTTTAATTAAAAAATCCCTACCATTCCCTGTGTAATCTATCTGCTTTATTTTTTACCTACTTCCGTTCTGATGACATATCGCTTGAGAATCCCTCAATGCATTCTGGGATACTCAAACGGGACGTCATCAGGGGGCTGAGGCTACAGTCACTGTGGGATCACTGTGCTCTACTGGGCATTCGTAAGTTGTCAATTCCGACGTATGCTTAGTAGGATCTTGTCAGTGTGCTACATTCTTTTTAATGCGCAGTAACAGTGCGCCCCCTCACCGACTGATGAAAAGTGATGAGCATGAGAGCGCACTGTCAGTGCACATTCTTTGGAGTTAATCCGGCTAACAGGAAAAGTAGAGACCAGCCCGACCCCCCGAAAGTGAAGTCACTTGCTGTGGCTGGGCTGCGTTTTCTCATTACAGTGCGCACTGACAGTGTCACTTTTCATCAGAGGGAGCACACTCACTGTGCATTCAGAAGAATGTAGCACAGGGACAAGATCCTACTGAGCATACATCGGAATTGAGAACCGTCCTATGCGCAATCCGTGGAGTAGGGACCAGCCCAGCCTGTGAAAACAGATGTCACTGATGATGCTTCCTTTCAGGGTGGCAATGACCACAGCCTCTGCCCCCTGAAGATGACCATTTGAGTATCCTAGCATGCACTGGGAATTTTCAAATGATAGGTCATCAGAACGGTAGTAGGTAAAAAAAAATAAACCAGTTTAGAGAGGGAACGGTAGGAATTTTTTAATTAAAGTATATTAGAGAAACAAATACTTTATGACAATAACTAGATAGCCACTTTGGATTAAAAACAATATTAGTTTCGGACCACTCCTTTAAGAAATAGATTATTATTGTCTTCACTTTTCTGTGTATCATGACCTTCCCGGACAGTGGAGGATCTGGGAGTAAGTTGGGTCTAGAATCAGAACTTCAGACTGTACTTAAAATAAAAGTAGACATTAATTTTAATTTTCTCAACACCTGAACAACTTTATGTCCCTCTGGATACCCACTTTCCTGCTAGGTTCCCTATAGATTACTGCTATTTGCTGGGATTCTAACTACAGGTATAGTGACACTTTATTTGCTAATTCTCAATGGACCCTCTAAAAAAGTAGGGATAGCGATGAACCTGTTTAAGGTCCTATTTAGATATATGGCAAAATTTCTGTAGCAGATTCTGCTAAATATTTTGTTGCCATCCTGCAACTTGGCTGGTGGACCAGGACACTGCGAACCTCCTCTTACCGGTGGCATCCCCGGCAGCTCTTCTGATTAGTAGGCCCCCTACATGACGCACACATAAGTATTGAGGATCCCTACTTTTTTTAGAGGGTCCATTGAGAATTAGCAAATAAAGTCTTGGGGATGTAATAATCAGGATAGAGGCGTCAGGGATACTGGCAGGTAGGAGAAGGCTCGGAGTGCTCTGGTTCGGCAGCCACGAACATCCGACGTGGCCAGTGAACCAGGGTCCAGTGAATATTTTTACTCAACTCTACTAAATATAGATGAAAGATTGTGTGCAGTTATAAGCTTTCAACTCCTGTCAGCAGAGGTTATACTTGGTAGGGAATGTCTGCCTTAGTAGAAAGTTATAGCAGGTATGTGTAATGTTCTTATTAGGGTATGTTCCCACAATCCGGAGCCGCTGCGGGTTTGACGCTGGTGTTATGTAGCGTCAAACCCGCAGCGGTCAGCTGTTACAGCATAGTGGATGGGATTTCTAGAAATCCCATGTCCACTATGCGTCTCTGTACACCTGCGGATCACCCGCGGAAACTGACATGCGGCGCGTCTTTCCAGACCGCAGCATGACAATTTCTCTTGTGGGTCCGCATGTGGACTTTCCCCATAGACTAACTTCTGTAAAGGAAAGTCTGCAGGTGAAAAAAAAATGTCGCCGGCGGCTATTCGGCTGTGTCGGGGCCACAGGCGGCTCCGGACAGTGTGCACATACCCTTACAGTTGCCTATTATTGTGGCGATTCTGGACTAATGTTGGCTTTTACGCTCTACATGACATTTTAGGAACTAAATAACTGTCTTTATCACATTTATCATACTAATTATAGTCCCGGTTGAATTATGAGACAGAGGATAATTTTAACACATTGTTTAATCGGCATAAAACGTGTTCAGTCAGATCTGTAGACCACAGAACTCAAATGTTGTGCTTCTCAACTAATAGTGAGTGGTTTGTAATGACACTGGGCAAGCGGCAGGCATCCAGGCAGCAGAATTTCAGCAGTGTTATGCAATCCTCTGGAGACAATCTTGAGGATAGTTATGGTTTATGGATAAATTGAACACTTTCTCCATGAACTTTACAGCTGGACAGGGCTTCATGCAAATTTCACTTAAAGGGAACTTGTCAGGTCGGATAGCGCTATTAAGTGTTTTTTCCCTTTTTGGACATTTTTACCTGGGTTTCTCCCCAGCTACGAGGTAGCATCAGGTGGAATTTTACAATAGGGGCACCATACCATCCCCTAGGTGAGCAATACCATTTTTTTTTTCCTCCTTAAACAGGATTACCCTACTGTGTGCGCTTTCCCCACAGCTCGTACTACATGTTAACCCCTTCACGACATCTGCCATACATGTACAGCGCAAATTGAAAGCGGGAGTATGGAGCATCAGGTAATGGCTTTGTGTTGTAGCCAGGACCTGCCTCTAACAATCTGGCCAATTGTTAACTTGTTAAATGCTGCTGTCAAACTCTGACACCCGCCGGCACATGGCGCGTCCTTTTATGCGCAGTGATGTGATTGCGGGTCGTCGATGGGTTACTATGACAACCGGGGGGCTGTTGAAGACCCCCGTGCTTGTCATTACAGAGCTCCTTTGAAAGCAAGCCTGTGGCCGGGCTTCTAAGGAGACTGTGATTTTTACAACTGCAGCGATGCTGTGGCGTTGCTCTATATAGGGATCAGATGATTGCTTCAAGTCACCTAATGCTACTAATAAGAACAGTGAAAACTAAAAAAAAACAACTTTTAAAAAAATATGAAAAAAAAATTAAAAAACATAAGTTCAAATCACCCCCTTTTTTCCTCATTAAAAATAAAGATGCTAAAAAAATGTAAAAAATACACATATGTGGTATCGCCACATTCAGAAAAGTCCAATCTATCAAAATCTAAAAATAATTAACCCCATCGGTAAGCACCGTAAATGAAAAAAATTTAAGAACACCAAAATTAAGTTTTTTTGGTCGCTGCAATGCCACAAAAAATGCTGTAACAAGCGACCAAAGCATCACATCTATCCCAAAATGGTATCACTAAAACATAATCTCGCCCTGCAAAAAATAAGCCATAACAAAGTTCCATCGACCAAAAAATGAAACAGATCTCAGAAAATGGTGATACAACCCAGAAATATGTTTTTCTTTTTCAAACTTCTGATTTTTTTTTTCACCTCTAAAATAATAAAGTGGACATGTTTGGTATCGTCGTAATCGTACTAAAGAGCAGAATCATATTGCGAGGTCATTTTTACCACAAAATGTACGCTGTAAAAACAATTCCCAAAAAACAACGTCAGAATTGTGTTTTTTTTTTCCACAATTTCTCTCCACTTGGATGTTTTTCCTGTTTTACAGTACACTATGTGATAAAATGAATGATGTCATTCAAAGGTGCAGCTAATCCTTCAAAAAAACAAGCCCTCATATGTCTATGTGAACAGAACAATAAAAATGATTTGGCTCTGGGTGAGGAAAAAACGACCTGCAGATATGGCACTAATAGCATTAGAAAGGTGCCCGGCTTCTGTTCTGAAATTACGGCACTCTGGAGAAAATGAACTTCTTCTTGAGAGCCGTCAGCTTTCAGTCATGCAGTCGGCTGCAGAGCCAGCTGTCAGTGAAAGTGCTGTGATACACATATCTGTAGGTTAATACCGTTATCAAGACCTGACCGTTTCCCTTTAAATCTTAAATGTGATAAACCTAATGTAAACATAGGTTTAGGATAGACACTTAGTAGCCAGTTTATATAAACATTTACATGCTAGTATATATTGTAAGCATGAGTTTTTATATGGTAGCAATGTGTGTGCTGTTATATTTTAGAGATCTTATTAAGTTTAACATTAAACTTTGAGACCCTACATTGACCCTAATGCTTGCAGGAGTTGTAGGGAAATAATATCTTCATCTATATAATGTCAGCATATTTGCAGCATGTAGTGTAGCATTTTACACTGCGGAGAGTATGTGTACTAAGTGTAAGTCAGACGTAACAGAATGTCAAGAGCTCACCTGGTGATATGGATTCTCTAAGCCTGTTATGGTGATCAGTATGGACATAGCATTGCTGGATGGTATTTGGATGAGTGATGTCCCATACAGCAGGATATGTAGGATGGAAAATGTGCAAATGGTCCTGGAAGCTCTGAGCCAGATGTGCAGCTAGTACAGGAACAGTAGAGCTGTGTAGGCAAATGGGTATCTTCCTGCGGGAGTGTGGAAATGCACAGGAATAGCAGAGATGTATAGGCAAACTAGTATCTTGCTAGCAGAAATGCTATTTGACACAGTGATAACAAAGTTGTAACTGTGGCATAGCACCAGGATAGCAGAAACAAATTAATTGTTAGTTACCTTGATAGCAGAGATGAGTTTAACTATGTAATTTAATGCAGCAGATCTGTAACTTGACACAGCAGAACTGAGAGTGCAATGGAGCTAGAAGTAGCTGGACTGAGCTTGATAATAATAGCTAGTTGATGGATTGCAGTCAGGAGCAGTTGAAAAGAGTTGATAATCTGGTGCCTTCACAACTGAGATGAGTTTTTTTAACATGTTTCTTTACACAGCAGAGCTCAGAGAGCAGTAGCATTAAGATTAACTGGACTGAGTTTGGAAGTAGTAGCTGGTAACAGGATTGCAGTCAGGAGTAGCCGGAAAGATAATTAGATACCTAGCTGGAACAGAGTCAAGCAGAAGATGAGGCGAACTCCTGGAAAAGCATGTGGTAGCAGGGTGCTTTACTTCCTGATTAGAAGAGAAAAAAGGGTGGAAAAAGCCTCACCGTGTGATAAATAATATGGTGGCTCCTTAATTAATTAGAATTTTTAAAGAAACTCACCCTACATGGATCCTTTTGTTTCTCTCTACTTCCTGATTGCTCTAGCCTCGCATAGTTGCCTGAGCCAGCCTTCAAAGGTCTTGAGTGATGACATCAGAGGTGCTTTTCTGGTTTCCCTTGTAAGCTGGTGCAGACTAACACAGCATGAGCTAGCCATGGGAAAGGAAGCAAAGTCCAGCGTTGGAGTGACATTTGAGTAGCACAGATTAACAAGCCATTCACCAATTCCCCTCCACCCTCCCTTATCCTCCCATCGTTTGAAGTGCATTCTGTCCATATCTACTCTCCCTCCAACCTCCAAGTAGCTGTCATATACTGACCCCCAGGCCCGGCCACTACCTTTATTTACCAATTCTCCTCCTGGTTCCTACACTTTCTCTCTGCTGACATTCCCACCATCATCTTTGGAGACTTCAACATCCCCACTGACACCCACCAGTCGGCAGCCTCTAAACTCCTGTCACTTGCTTCATCCTTTGGCTTCACTCAGTGGTCCTCTACAGCCACCCACACAGACGGACATACATTAGACCTTATCTTCACTAAAAAGCTTCGACGAGCGTCCGGGGCTGCAGAGTGGTGCTGGAGGAAAACACATTCACAGGAAGACTTCACCACATTCAAACCAACAACTTTCACATTCAAGTCGGCCCTCACCTCTGCTAAACAGGCCTACATCACAACCCTTGTATCCTCTTTATCCCACAACCTCAAACAGCTATTCAGCACTTTTAACTCCCTCCTCCACCCACCACTGCCCCCTCCAACCTACCTCATCTGCACCAGAGACTTTGCCATACACTTCAACAACAAGATCAACCAAATCAGGCAAGTGTTTACTGCTCAACCACCACAACCCCTATGTATACCAGACCACTGCCCCCCCACTAACCTTCCTCCCCACCATCACTGAAGGAGAGCTTACTCATCTCTCCAAATCACACCTTACCACCTGTGCACTTGACCCAATTCCACCTCCTCCCCAACCTCACCACCATGCTTATCCCAGCCCTAACCCATCTCTTCAACTTATCATTAACTTCTGGTATCTTCCCTTCTGCTTTCAAACATGCCACAATTACACCTATCCCGAAGAAGCCATCCCTCGACCCTACCTCTGCATCCAGCTATCGACCCATATCACTGCTTCCGTTCGCCTCTGAACTCCTCGAAAAGCACGTCCACACTGTACGTTCCTCCCACCTCTCATCTAACCTACTCTTTGACAATCTTCTGTCCTCACCATTCCACCAAAACTGCCCTAACCAAAATTACCAACGACTTACTGCCAAAGCTAACAGACATTTATCTATATGCTATACTCGTCCTTTTAGATCTGTCCTCTGCCTTCGACACAGTCGACCACTCCCTCCTAGTACAGATCCTCTCTTCCCTCGGTATCACAGACCTTACCCTCTCCTGAATATCCTCATACCTGTCACGGATGTGTCAGATGTGATAGACAGTTGCTATCCATGTAGCTGCAGAAGGTCACTGCGTTTGGCATTGCAGACGTCTTCTTAAATCCTTCTCACTTTTGGACCCAGCGGCAACCTCCCTTCTGCTCTGACTGACACACCCTGGTCTGGGTGTTTATAAACTCTCAGTCTGCTGCAGGGAGTTGCCGGTGATATTCATATTTTCCCTTGTGAAGGCTTGAAGCTATAGCAGTCAGCTTGCTTCCTCTCTGGTGCCCTTGGAGGATGTTTGGTGTTATCTCTGTGGTGTCTGCTCAAGCAGAGTTTTCCCCCTTTGTTTGTCTCCCTTGTTGTCTTTAGTTTAGTGGGGACTGACCAGTGCTCACCCACCCTCCCTATCAAGGGCCTAGCTCTAGGGATATACGGGGCTTAGGTTTCCTGCTCGCCGATTGGTGTGGAACTAATATACGGATGGTAGGGTAGGCAGGGTGTTATTAGATCAGACTAGAGGTCACCACTCCCCCTTTCGCTAGTGTCTGGGTTTCCTTCCCCTCATCCCTTCATGTTGCACTTAGTCTTTCCCACACTGTGGATGACAATACCTCTCTGCACATTTAGCGTCTCCCACACTGACTCTGCATCCAATGCTCTCTATGTCAAGGCTCTGTGTTCTCCATCTACACCTTTGAGCTGGAACAACTCATAAAGTCCTATCGCTTCCATTACCATCTATACACTGATCACACTCAGATCTACTTCTCTAATACAGACGTCACCTCTCTCTCTCTGATGTCCAGAATCCCGGAGTGTCTATCAGCCATATCCTCCTCCTCTCGCTTCCTAAAGCTCAACGTAAACAAAACTGAATTCATCATCTTTCCTCCATCTAACCTATCTTCTCTACCTCATCTATCACAATAAATGACACCACGCTTTCCCCTGTACCTGAAGTGTGCTGCCTTGGAGTAACCCTCGACTCTGTCTTGTCCTTCAAACCACACATACAAGCCCTCACCACCTCCTGCCGCCTCCAACTCAAAAATATTTCCAAAATCTGTCCTTTCCTAAACCCTCAATCTATTAAAATACTAGTGTATCCCCTCATTGTCTCCCGCCTCGACTACTGCAATATCTTCCTCTTTGGCCTTCCTGCTAACAATCTTGCACCTCTCCAATCTGTCCTTAACTCTGCGGCCTGATTAATCCACCTCTCTTCTTTCTACTCCTCCGCTTCACCCCTCTACAAATCACTTCATTGGCTTCCAATTTCCCAACATATCCACTTCAGGCTACTAACATTGACCTACAAAGCTGTCCATAATCTGTCTTCCCCATACATCTCTGAACTGATCTCCCTATTTCTCCCACCACGTAATCTCCGACCCTCCCAAGACCTCCTTCTCACTTCCACACTCGTACGATCCTCACCCAATGGCCTGCAAGACTTCTCCCAAGTATCACTCATCATCTGGAATTCTGTGCCCCAACATGTCCGATTATCCCCTACAATCGGAACTTTCAAGCGGAACTTAAAATCTCATCTCTTCAGAACAGCTTACATCCTGCAATGACCCTACTGCCACCTCACCACTACAACAGCTGCCGCATCACCAATACCGGAGCTGCTGCAACCCCCAAACCTACTGTCCCCATTATCCTTTAGAATGTAAGGCCACAAAGGTAGGGTCCTCTCCCCTATGTACCTTTCTGTCACTATTAGTTTGTGCATTGTAATTTCTGTTTGTGTTTTGTATGTAAACCCTACTCATGTACAGCACCATGGAATCAATGGTGCTCTAAAAAGAAATAATAATAATTCAAGCACTAGGAGTGAGGGCCTTGCTTGCAAGAACTTACAATTATGGGGAAATAGGGTTAACACAAGAGGTAAAGGTTATTGTTTTGTACGATGGCATGGTTATTATTATGCAAAGTAATGAGCCAGTCACCAACTAGTATCTATGTATGCACAGATATGAAGTTCATTAGTGTGCAAAGAGAGTGGGAGATATTGATGAGTATCGCTGGGTATCCAGAGAACGGTACTCTGGAACCCAAGAACTAGGCTCTGCAGAGCATCATCTTGAATGGAATGGAGGTGCTCATGCTCAAGCTTAACTCAATTCATTGTCCAGGGGACGGCTGTAGAAACACTTAGCTCTCAGTACTCAGCCACTTTACAAAGACTCATAAACAAATAATGCAGTGGAGTTCGGGTATGCATCCCTTCTAGGTAGTGCATTCCTGAGAATTAGTAATGGACGTTCAATTAATGGAGGTTGTTTGTCTTATTTAATTGTGTGAGGACCTGAGATTGTGGGTTGTAAATAATCACCTAGGCAGGTTAACGATGCAACAATATTATATTCCTCACATCCATGGTAATACAGCAATTCCAGGTAAATGGCCAAAATGCAATTGTCTCAGTCCACAAGATCCCCTTCCCGGAACGGTAGTTCCACTGCCTTTGTGCCAGTATAGTCTGTAGTCACAGTCCCCAATCTTCCAGACGACAGAAAGAATGATGGAAGCACAGGTATCCAGTAGCAACAATCCTTTAAGAAAGTTTAAATCCAAACGACAGATCCCACAACTGTAGCATGTTTATCCAGTCCAGTCGGTAACTGATCTCCAACACTCCATATGCCATGCATTCATCTATCCTTCCAGGTCCTTAATCTCGATCCTATTCTTTCTATGTAATTCCACCAACTCTCCACTAAACATGTGGCTTCTTTTCTCCTTCACTGGGATCAACCCCCTGAATGGGTAGACCTGCTCTCACCCTCCCCCCAAAGCTAAGTGTGTATTAGTGGAGGTATTTTTCTCATGTGGAAGCCATCACCTGGCTGCATGTGAGAGACTCCCTGTGGTGACTGCTCCTCCGGATGTACATTCAACACTCACACAATGTGAGTTTTAATCTCTAATAAAACACACTAATAATATTGACGGAAACGTAGCTCCGTGATGGAAAAGTCTTTAGTAAGTGGGCAGCTCCTCACAAACTGGAAAAGTTTAGTGCATGGACAGGGTTGTAAACAGATGTGAAAGGAGAAATATAGGGAGGTGCATAGGTTTGCGAGTGAAATTAAGGGTGAATTGTTTTCTAAAGGCAATCAGTGCAATGACTGGCACACGTTCAATGTATTGGTATAGCAGCTGAATAGATAGATTTGCCGGGTAGCTGCATTCAAGTTAGAAAGGAGAGAGGAAGACCATTTAGTAATGAGTTGCAATAATGAAGATGAGAATAAATCAGGAATGTAATTACAGCTCTGGCTGTTGCCACAGTGAAAGAAAGGCAGGTTACGGAAAAAAAATTTGATGTGCAGGTGATAAAAGCAAGAGACTGAATATATAGAGTAAAGGACAAAACTGAGCAGAACAGAATGCAAGGACAGTGATGCTGCCTAGGCATACAACACACTGAAATAAACATCTCTGTAATAGGTAGGTTAAATATTGGTGGAAAAACAAACTAGTATTTAAAAGATTAAGAGCACTAGCTATTTGTAGTAGTGATCTCATGGGAAGTGGTATATATTTGAGTATTATCAGTGTAGAAATGGTACCGAAATATGAATATTGTGACGGTTTCATATCTGATTGTGGCCTAGGGAGGCTGTGAGTGACAGCTCAGCCGCCCTATGGGATCTGTGATGTGCTGGACTGTCGGTTTTGTGAGTGACAGCCCAGTCATTCAATCTGATCCTGGGGCGTGCTGCGCTGTCAGTGTTTTGATTGACAGCCCTGCTGTTCAATCTGGTTTAGCCTGCAGGCGTTTCCTCAGGTGCCTCCGTCCTCAAATGATTTGCAGGGTATTTAACTGGCTTGCTGTGAGCAGCAGATTGTCAGTTGTAGATTTGCTATAGTTAAAGGTGTTTTTCCACGAACAAAAGTTCATTTTAAAAATTAGCTGTGTCTGACCGTGTACAGAACATGGTCTGATCATACCACAGCTCCTGGACAGGGGAGGAAGCAAAAGATTATACTGACATTACAGCACGGGATCAGAGTGGATTCATTTTGTGAGGTAAAATATTAGTTTAAAAACAGGCAGTGAAATGTTTTACCTCACAAAATGAATCCTCTGTGATCCCCTGCTGTAATATCTGTATTGTCTTTTGCTTCCTCCCCTTCCCAGGAGATGTGGTATGTTCCGTACATAGTCAGACACAGACAATTTTTTAAATGAACTTTTGTTCGTGGGAAAACGCCTTTAAGTGTGCATGTTTGCTCTGTGTCTGACTTCTGATCTTGTTGATGACCCTGGATTTGTTTGTGACTACTCTTATGGATTATCACTTCTGTTTTTGCTGCAATCTGATTTCAGGTATCTGACTCTGGATTTGGCCTCTTACTAACTGCTTGTTGTTTTCCCTGGTTTTGAAGTACCCTCCTGGCATTTGACCCCTGACTGTTACCTGACCACGCCTTTGTCTCACCTCTTTGTACTACGAGCCCTTCTGGTATCTGACCTTGGACCTCCTGACTACCCTTTCTTATGGCTTGCTCATGAGTTGTGACTTAGCATCACATTGATTGCACTGAGTTTGTCTAGTAGAGATTGTAAACAGGAGAGGACCTTTTAACTGAAAATCCTGCTGAAAAATCTGCAGACAAAAAGCTTTTGCCGGCTTTTTCCTGCTTTTCTTGCTGCGTTTTTCAGGATACCAAAGTTCAACTTTACTTCCACCATGCAAGCTTGAACAATACAAGGTGTTAGGCCACCAATGTAAGACATATGTGAAACCATAAAGCATTTTTGGAAAAAAGGGCAATTTGATCAAATTATTTAGTGGAAAAAGTCTTTTTATGTCTGAAAAAATAGTGACTATTCTGAACAAAAAAGTTCATATGAGTTCATGAAAAGCCGGGCGGTTTGAATTGGTCAGGCATAGTTTACCTAAGACATTGGCAGTGCTTTGAGTTGGTAGACATTGTTTATTTTTTACACATTGGTCAGGCCATTAAGATGGTCAGGTATTGTTCAATTTCACACATTGGTCGGGCATTGTCTACTGTCACACATTGGTCTGGCATTTAAATGGTCGGGCAATGTTTACTTTCACACATATCACTAATTTAATTAAATTGTACTAATCCTAACTGCCATGCTCAGATAAGGACACCAAGACATTTTGGTTAAAAAATCACAAAAATAAATGGGTTTCACATCATGCTGTCCATGCTTTTTTTCACTAAAAACGCTGCAATAACTGATGGCAATGTTTTTTTGTTTTTACTGCTTTTTTTAACGTACTCATTGCTTTCTATAGGTGAAAGAATGCTGCAAAAACGCTGAAAGAATTGACATACTGCAGTTTTCAAAAAAAGCAGTTTTCCAATTCAGTCAGGAAGAAAAAAAACAAGCGTATGCATGAGATTTTTTTGAAATCTCATAGCTTTTGCTCGTACTGTAAGGCTATGTTTTTCAGGATCCCAAAGTTTAGCTTTGCTTCCACCATACAGGCATGAACAATGCAAGGTGTTAGGGCACCAATGCAAGACATATGTGACACCATAGAACGTTTTTGGGAAAAAAAAAGGGCAAATTGATCAAATTATTTAGTGTAAAAAAAAATTTTTATGTCTGAAAAAATAGTGACTATTCTGAACAAAAAAGTTCACGAGTTCATGAAAAAATACATAATTACAAATGTAACAACAGCGGGGGGAGTTAAATTGGTCTGGAAGAGTTTACCTAAGACATTGGCAGTGCATTTTGTAGGGCGGACACTGTTTCATTTTACACATTGGTCAGGGCCTTTGAGTTGGTCAGGCATTGTTCAATTTTACACATTGGTCATCCATTGAATTGCTCAGGCAATTGTTTACTTTAACACATCACTAATTTAATGAAACTGGCAGCATGGTGGCTCAGTGGTTAGCATTGCAGCACTGTGGTCCTGGGTTCAAATCCCACCAAGGACATCATCTGCAAGGAGTTTGTATGTTCTCCCCGTGTTTGTGTGGGTTTCCTCTGGGTTCTCCGGTTTCCTCCCACACTCCAAAGACATACTGATAGGGAATGTAGATTGTGAGCCCCAATGGGGACAGTGATTATAATGTCTGTAAAGCGCTGTGGAATTAATGGCGCTATATAAGTGAATAAAATAAATAAATAAACTGTTATAACACATACATAACAGTGTATGCGCTGTAAGACTGCCGACTTACCGTTTTGGAGCGGACAAACCCTTTAAAGAGAGAAGTTAAATATTTTAGTTACAAATTTAGCAAGTATTGTACTCCAGTACATTCTTAAATCTATCTGATTATTACCTGAAAAGGTAGATATTTTTTTTGTTAACGCCTTGTTCCAATATTATGGAGCAAATACTTTTAGTTTACCTTCTCCCTACATGATCTGTTTCCTTGTATTTAACAATCTAAGAAGTGGCTCTGGACAGATGTAAAGCTACAAAATCCCATGTTTGTGGAGTGAAGAAGCATCGTTGGATGTGTTTATTGGTGAAATGTAAAACACATTTTAAAACTTGGGTTTATTGCTTGGTATTATATGTTTACATGAATGCTAGGCTGCATAACCCAAAAATTCTGTTGACTTCTCAGAAAACGAGTTGATTGCTCCCCAAAGTATTTTGTACTCGCAATCAAGAGTTATCTCGAAAGTTCTTAGCGATATTACAGAGCAGTGTCTATTATCACTTCCATCACATTGAATAAAGGTATAATAAGTAATGTATACGGACGTCATTCACATTCTCAAAGATGTTAGATATCTGTATTCGAAGGTGGTCTTTCTCAGCATTGTGCCATTAGTCCAGATCAACTTCTCTAATATGTACAAGCAGTAAACAGCTAGACATAGTCGGATCATACTGCTTGCCTGGTAAATGGGTCTTTACTTGTATGTAGCAGAGATATGCATTAATCATCTTGACATACTGAACCTTTGTGTTACATATAGTCATTTTTTTTATTTACATACAGTATTTTATTTTCCCTCAGGACATGACCTAAAACGTAGTTCCTATAGATTGTATTTTTTCTTTGTCCATTTCTCCTATTGCCGTGACATGTATTTTTTTTTACTTTGAATGCATGTTGCATAATCATCAGGCGCTTTATTTTAATTAGGGCAAGGCAAACTTCACACATCCGTGTTTCTAATGGATAGCATGTGGATATAACACAAATAGTATCCATGTGCTCTTTGTTCATAACATGCATTTTATCTTTTGAATTGGAACTTTTGGTCTGCAAGTCATAAAGTAAAACCTAATTTCCGTAACAATTATCAACAATAAAAGGAAATTGGATCAAAAGCATTCTACTCCTATAATCCAAAAGTAATCCACCATAAATGCAAATAATTAAACTGTAGATACATTATTTATTTCATATCTATATGTAGATACCAGAATTAAATTACAGAGCAAAAATTGCAAAGATGTGAAAAAGTTGTGAAAAAATGTGATTACAAGTACTAATTATATGCATTAACATAAATGAGTATTGCTCTGCATGGAACATCCAAGACTTACTGCAGCCATTACTACCACAGCAAGTTGATAATTATTATTATTGTTATTATTATTTAAATATAATAATTATATGAAATATAATACCAAAATAATAATAATAAATGTAATAAAAATGTAATAATAATTGTCATTACTATCCAAAATTTACTTCAATACAAAAACTAAAGTGCAAGTGCAAATAGTCAATTCATTTTGTCAAATACCCAAACAGAAAGCCTTTACCCATGTTTGGAAATAAAGGTTGAGTTTACAATTTCAGGTTTTCAGAAGCAGTTTTAGATGTGAAATTCAAAAACAGAAGTGTATGGAGCCGATTTATTAAAGGTTTTACGCCAGGCCAAGTGCTTGTGTTCTCTATTAGAAAGTCACTGATTTATACGTCATCCATCAGCTTATCTCAGTGAGAACACTGCGATCGGCAGTCTGAAATCAGACATCTCTCCTGACCATAAGTCGGCCAGCGTCCACATGCACATTAGACCATTGGCCGAACTTTTTGATATTGGTTCAGTTGACATTTGTCTGATGTGAATGGGGGCCTTTACTGTTGCACGGATTCATTCTTATCTTTACTACTGCAACTCATTATCAATCAGTCTTCCTCTCACTAAATTGGAATATACAACCCCAGATAACCAAGATAATTTGCTGTGTCCACAGTCTTTGGTTCGCCCTAAAAACAAATCTTTTTAGGGAGTAATATCACATCACCTCACTCATCTAACTTTTCTCAGTTCTTCCATCCCATATTTTTCCTTAGAATCTGGTACTTTCCATCTTGTGTCCCCACGCCCTCCATGCATTCAGTAACACTTTGTATCTAGACATATGCTGGCTGGTAACCGTCTCATGCAGCTTTACATAAATACCCTTATTTAGTATAATGATGGCTGGACCATACATGACAAGTACGCTTTACCTTTTGTGTCCCCCATATTTCCTCATAGATATAAGCTTGTGATCAGACCCCTCACAACTCGTCTAATTGTTAAATTATGTGCTATAATTATTTATGTAATGTCTGATATAGTTTGTACAAGTACCCTGTGGCTTGTAAAGTGCTGAGGACTATGTTGGTGCTATAGAAATACACTTCTTATTATTATATTCCTTAAAGGCCTTATTCTTAGAGCAGTATTTTGGACAGTATTTAGCATTAGTATTTGTAAGCCAAAACCAGAGTCGGATGTAAACTTAGGCTCAATAGCAGATTCTGCTATTTTTACCAAAACAAATTGCTTCCCAGTATTCGTGGTTTTTACATGCATTTTGAAAAGTGTGAAAAATAACATTGTCTGAAAGATGATTGATTGAGTTTTATACAAAAAAAAATCTTAAATTGGTTGTCTTATCATAGACAGTCCATTCAACGAGAGCTGGCTCATGGCACAGCCGGTTGCTAGCTTGTCGTACAGTAAGCACAATGGGAAATTTATTACATGCATCTGTTACAATTAATGGTCATCCGTGTACTGCATGAATAGCCTGAGTCGAGAGCTGCTTCTCGTTAGTGGCTTTCTGCTCAGACTGACAGTGTAGGGTCCTCTTTCTGTGCTGCAATAGGCAATATGGTATAGGGTTCTCTGAATTAAAAGATAACTCACTCACTTCAAGATCTCAAATATAAAATCAAAAAGAAAAGAAGCACTGGAAAATATAAAGCATTTAATGGTGCAGGCTGCAACAGTAAATTCGGAAAACGGATAATGCACTTTAAATGCGAGTTCACCTATTTTTGAAAGTAGGATTTTCAAGAACTCTGTTGTCAGTGAATGGGAACATTTTGTTTACATCCAGTTAAATAATACTTCTCAAAGCTGAGGATTTGATACAATGTTAGCAAACCCCCAGCTGTGAGAAATGTTCAATTTCAGGTTTTAGAAGTCTACAAATTAGGTATTTTGCAGAACAAAAGAAACCATCTAACATGTGTCAAGAAGGAGAAATATCTACTCTATAAGTCAATGTCTGACCCTTTAGCAAGTCTTGCAAAATGACCAGGTATCAATGCAGCCAGGGTGTTTGTTCCTCATAACTTTTCTCCCATTGAAGCGTTGACTGTAAGGCTGTGTGCCCACGATGCATTTTTTAAGCGTTTCCGCAGCGGCAAAAACGCTGCAGAAACGCTTAAAAACCGCATGGTAGAAGGTCTGCCATGTTCCCCAATGATAATCCGCATGTGCTGTGCACATGCTGTGGAAATTTCCGCTGCGGATTATCATTGCAGAAAAAAACGCAGCACTACCAATTACTTTGCGGAAGCGCTGCGTTTTCGCCGCCATTGACTTGCATTGGAACGCATGTCATCCCCATCACTGGATCTGCAGATGCGGATTCCATGCGTTTCAATGTGCAGATGGTAGCCGGGTTTGGAGAAGAGGAGACTCTCCTCTGGACCCGGGTACCATAGTACCTGTAAAAAAAAAGAATAAAAATAAAAAATATACATTATACTCACCTTCTGATGGCCCCCGGTTTCCGTGTCTGGGCTTGCCGGCAGCTCGCGGTAGTCTAAAGGACCTGCAGTGACGTCATTTAGTCATGTGACGGGTCACGCGACGCTGACGTCGGCAGGTCCTTTAATCTACCGCGAGCTGCCGGCAAGCAGATACAAGAACTCCGGGGGCCATCAGAAGGTAAGTATATATTTATTTTTTATTTTTTACCATTCTTTTACGGTCACACTATATAAATCCATGCTGTTTGCATGGATTTATATAGTGTGACCAAGTTGACAAGCACTTTCCAAGTGATGCTAAAATCGCTTGGAAAGCGCTTGATAACCCGCATGCGGAAATGCATGTGAAGAACGCTTCACATCTGCTTGTCCCTGGCAGGAAAACGCATGTACAATCCGCATGTACAATCCCCATGTACAATCCGCATGTACAATCTGCAAGCGTTTTTTCTGCCAGAGAGATGCAGAAACGCTCAGGAAAAATCTGGAGCATTTCTGCATTGTGAGCATATAGCCAAAGACTCTGTACTCAGTTGGTCTCTTGAACCCCTTAAATACCGGGGACGTATTAGTACGCATATTTGCGTACTGCCCGTTCAGTGAGGGCTGCTGCGCTGAACCCTCACTGAACGGAGCACATGTCAGCTGATTCTTACTGCTGACATGTGCCCGCAACAGCCGCGGGTGGAATCGCGATCCACTCGCGGCTGTTAACATGTTAAATGCCGCTGTCAATCCCTGACAGCAGCATTTAACGCGCGCTTCCGGGTAGCGCGTCATAAGCCCCCCCCACCGGCAACCCCGTCACGTGATCGCGGGTCGCCGATGGGTGGGCATGACAACCCAGGGTCTGCAGCAGACGCCTGTGATTGTCATGATCTTGTCGCTATGAGCGCCACCTAGTGGTCGGCGCTCATAGCACAGGACCATTTCTGCTGCATGCAGGGGACCTGCTCGTCCCCTGTATGTAGCAGAGGCGATCGGATAGTTGCTGCTTCTAGTCTCCTATGGAGACTATTGAAGCATGCAAAAAGTAAAAAAAAAAAGTTTTTAAAAATATAAAAAAAAATAAAAAAATATAAAAGTTTAAATCACCCCCCTTTTGCCCCATTCAAAATAAAATAATAAAAAATAAACCCCACATACACATATTTGGTATCGCCGCGTTCAGAATCGCCCGATCAATATAAAAAAATAATTAATCCGATCGGTAAACGGCGTAACGAGAAAAAAATCCTAAACGCCAGAATTACGTTTTTTGGTCGCCGCAAAATTGCAATAAAATGCAATAACGGGCGATCAAAACATCGGATCTACCCCAAATGTTATCAATAAAAATTTCAGCCCGGTGCGCAAAAAATAAGCCATCAACCAGCCCCAGATCACGAAAAATGGAGACGCTACGGGTCTTAGAAAATGGCGCTATTTTTTTATTTTTTTTTTTTACCAAATTTTGTAATTTTTTTTCACCACTTAAATATAAAAGAACCTATACATGTTTGGTATCTATGAACTCGTAATGACCTGTAGAATAAGAAGGGCAGGTCAGTTTTAGCATTCAGTAAACGTGGTAAAAAAAATAAATAAAAAACAACTGTGGTATTGCACTTTTTTTGCAATTTTACCGCACTTGGAATTTTTTTCCCGTTTTCCCGTACAGGATATGGTAAAACTAGTAATGGCGTTGAAAAGTACAACTCGTCCCGCAAAAAATAAGCCCTCACATGGCCATATTGACCAAAAAATAAAAACGCTATGGCTCTGGGAACAAGAGGAGCAAAAACGGAAAATGCTCCGGGGCTTAAGGGGTTAAGAAGAATCAGTACTGCCCCATGTTGCCTCAAGAGCACTGCACTAAGCCAGCCAGACTCTACTCTACACTGAGGAAGCGCAAACACCTAGAATCAGACTGTCTGTAAATTAGTTTTTAGTGTTGCAAGTATCCCTGGTCAAGGGCAGCACGGTGGCTCAGTGGTTAGCACTGCAGCCTTGCAGCGTTGGGGTCCTGGGTTCAAATCCTACCAAGGACAACATCTGCAAGGAGTTTGTATGTTCTCCCCGTGTTTGTGTGAGTTTCCTCTGGGTATGTTGGTTCCTACCACATTCCATACTGATAGAGAAAATAGATTGTGAGCCCCAATGGGGACAGTGATTATAATGTCTGTAAAGTGCTGTGGAATTAATGGCACTATATAAGTAAAGCACAATAAATAATGTGCAAGGCCTGTTAAAGGGTCGGGCAGTGACTTATAGGGTTAGCCACTCTCCATACTCAGCTGGTCATTTTAAGGAGAACTAGAACTTTCCCCAGATTTTAGAATTAAACATCAATCACTGAAAGTGAGATCAATTCACACAGGACAACCATTTGTTATACTGTGTGCTGCAAATACTGAGTTATATCCAAGGTCTCCAGTTACAATTGCAGGATTGCTGATCTTACGCTGCCTGCATGGGATACTGCCACAGCAATGGGACAAAAGGCTTTTTTCAGCCAATGATACCATAAGAGCAGGGATACAGTTTCCCATCAGATTACTGCCATATTGCTTCATACCTGTTTACTGGCAGATGATGTGATTTGCTTTGTTATGACAGAATGTAGAGAATGAGACATCTCATGACATGTTGCCATCTAGATCCATTATTACACAGTGCTTCAGAGAAAAATGAAAGGAGTTATCTCACTAAATACATTTATCATATAGCCACAGGAGAGTTGATAAATGTCTGATCGCAGGGACCCTGATAATACAGGAGTGGAGTAGTGGTGCGCATTCAGTACAGACCAAAAGTTTGGACACACCTTCTCATTTAAAGAGTTTTATGTATTTTCATTACTATGAAAATTGTACATTCACATTAAAGGCATCAAAACTATGAATTCCAAACATGTGGAATTATATACTTAACAAAAAGTGTGAAACAACTGAAAATATGTCTTATATTCTAGGTTCTTCAGAGTAGCCACCTTTTGCTTTGATGACTGCTTTGCACACTCTTGGCATTCTCTTGATGAGCTTCAAGAGGTAGTCACCGGAAATGGTTTTCACTTCACAGGTGTGCCCTGTCAGGTTTAATAAGTGGGATTTCTTGCCTTATTAATGGGGTTGGGACCATCAGTTGTGTTGTGCAGAAGTCAGGTGGATACACAGCTGATAGTCCTACTGAATAGACTGTTAGCTGCTTTTTTCTTGCCATAATATAAATTCTAAGTAAAGAAAAACGAGTGGCCATCATTACTTTAAGAAATGAAGGTCAGTCAGTGTGAAAAATTGGTAAAACTTTGAAAGTGTCCCCAAGTGCAGTTGGAAAAACCATCAAGCGCTACAAAGTAACTGGCTCACATGAGGACCGCCCCAGGAAAGGAAGACCAAGAGTCACCTCTGCTTCTGAGGATAAGTTTATCCGAGTCACCATCCTCAGAAATCGCAGGTTAACAGCAGCTCAAATTAGAGACCAGGTCAATGCCACACAGAGTTCTAGCAGCAGACACATCTCTTCATCAACTGTTAAGAGGAGACTTTGTGCAGCAGGCCTTCATGGTAAAATAGCTGCTAGGAAACCACTGCTAAGGACAGGCAACAAGCAGAAGAGACTTGTTTGGGCTAAAGAACACAAGGAATGGACATTAGACCAGTGGAAATCTGTGCTTTGATCTGATAAGTGCAAATTTGAGATCTTTGGTTCCAACCACCGTGTCTTTGTGCGACGCAGAAAAGGTGAACGAATGGACTCTACATGCCTGGTTCCTACCGTGAAGCATGGAGGAGGAGGTGTGATGGTGTGGGGGTGCTTTGCTGGTGACACTGTTGGGGATTTATTCAAAATTGAAGGCATACTGAACCAGCATGGCTACCACAGCATCTTGCAGTAGCATGCTATTCCATCCGGTTTGCGTTTAGTTGGACCATCATTTATTTTTCAACAGGACAATGACCCCAAACACACCTCCAGGCTGTGTAAGGGCTATTTGACCAAGGAGAGTGATGGGGTACTACGCCAGATGACCTGGCCTCCACAGTCACCAGACCTGAACCCAATCGAGATGGTTTGGGGTAAGCTGGACCGCAGAGTGAAGGCAAAAGGGCCAACAAGTGCTAAGCATCTCTGGGAACTCCTTCAAGATTGTTGGAAGACCATTTCCGTACCTCTTGAAGCTCATCAAGAGAATGCCAAGAGTGTGCAAAGCAGTCATCAAAGCAAAAGGTGGCTACTTTGAAGAACCTAGAATATAAGACATATTTTCAGTTGTTTCACACTTTTTTGTTAAGTATATAATTCCACATGTGTTAATTCATAGTTTTGATGCCTTCAGTGTGAATGTACAATTTTCATAGTCATGAAAATACAGAAAAATCTTTAAATGAGAAGGTGTGTCCAAACTTTTGGTCTGTACTGTATATGACCACTGCTTGTCTCTCTGACAAAAGACATTTATTATCTATTTTGTGAATAAATAAAAAATCTATTAGTGGGTAAAACCCAATAAAGGAGTTGTTAAGTTGCATGTATATTATGATCAATTTAGCTGAGCAGTAAATGTGTTCTATATTTCTTATAGACATGATATTATTTCAGTCCCAAATTATACAGTATGAGAATGTGACCATTGGATTGTGCTCCCCTGCTAAACAGTCTGACAATATGCCACATGCAGAAATTGATTGACAGGTTTTGATTTGTAGAAGAAGATATGCCAGATGGGGAGCTCTTTGCCTAAAAACAATTACATTTTTATAAAAGTACATTTAAAGCTTTTAAGGTCATTTTTTTAATGAAAACACAGATTTTGAATTGAGTAATATATACTGTAGGTTTTGAAAATTAGATATTCCTCAAATCATTATATCATATTCAGTAAGAAACTGCATAGTATATCAGCTGATCAGCTGCAGTGCTCATATGACGCTGCCACCGGAATGTTGAAGACTGGCGGAGGAGTGCCACCAGTCTAGGAGGTGACAAACATTTTTTTCACCTCACTGGACCCATTAACAAGGAGTCATCTAGTAGCGAACAACCACTTTAATGAACACAATGTGGTTCAGAAAACGTAGCAGCTAGTATGCTAAAGAAAATCATCTAGACGTAATTAAGTTCAAAGGAATCTGTCACCTGTTTTTTCCTATCCTATCTGTGAGAAACATGATGTAGGGGCAAAAACTCTGATTCCAGCCATGTAGCATGCACTTTGCTGCAGTTTTGATTAAAAACTATTTTATTTGCCGCAGATCTACCATTTCTCTGAATGCTGAACTCTGTATATCCCCACGCACACCACTGATTGGTAGCTCTCTGTATTCACTGAGCATAGGCAGAAAGCTGCCAATCAGTGGTAGGGGCAGAGTTATAGTGAGCTCATGAATATGGAAGACTACTTGACAGCAATCCAACTACTCTAATAATAATCTTCTACTGATAAAACAGTGATTTTATCAAAACTACACGCAGCCTAGTATGGGACACATCGCTGGAATCAGGATTTCTGTTTCTATATCAGGGGTGTCCGACATGTGGCTCAGGAGCTACATGTGGCTCGCGGGCCCATGATGTTGGCATCGTGGCTGCCTGCCAGCTTGGTACATTAGCACCAGGTCTAGCACTCTATGAAGAGCGGGTCTCCAGAAGGTGAATTTTGTGAGTAGCCCTGTACAAAAGAGCAGATCTGAATGTGCATATTCTGGCCTTGGGGGTTTGGATATAATTTAAGTATGGTACGCTGGAGACCAGATGATGTTAACTGGCAGAGGAGGTGCTTGAAGCTGGATGCAACAGTGTGGTGGGAGTGATTGATGCGACAATACTGAATGCGGGTATTGTGGGGACCTCTGGATCTTGGTATGCTGCATCGGTGTGATTTCTGTGGAAAAGCTTTGGCTGTCATCATACCAGTAATGGGGGCTCTGTGTGTCGCTATTGTGAGGGGGGCGGGAGCTGGATGTGGCTCTCTCTCAGACCTAAATGTGGCTCGCAACCCTATCTCAAAGCTGAATGTGGCTTTCAAGATCAGAAAGGTTGAGGACCACTGCTATACATTATTCTGCTCTCAGATTAGGTAGCAAAAGCCTGCTTTCTGATTTCCTTTTATAGGGTACACGTTTATAATGTGTTAGTACAGAGTGCTATACAGTACTTTTCTATCCGGATATTTAGTGTCTCCCACTCCCATACTACCTCCTCATCCCACCCTCTCTCTGTTGGTGTCCCTCAAGGTTCTGTCTTGGGACCCCTATTCTTCTCCACCTATACATTTGGCCTGGGACAACTCAAAGTCCCATGGCTTCCAGTACCACCTATTCGCCTATTCGGTGATGATACTCAGGTCTACCTCTCTGGCCCAGATGTCACCCCTCTGTTGTCCAGAATCCCAGATTGTCTAACAGTCATATCCTCCTAAAGCTCAGTGTGGACAAAACTGAGCTCATTATCTTTTCTCCATCTCACCTAACTCCCATACCCGATCTATCTATCACAATTAATGACATCACGCTTTCCCCTGTACCAGAAGTCCGCTGTCTCGGAGTAACTTTCAACTCTGCCCTGTCCTTCAAACCGCACATCCAAGCTCTTACCTCCTCCTGCCGCCTCCAACTCAAAAATCTTTCCAGGATTCGTCCTTTCCTCAAATCTGAATCTACTAAAATGTGAGTTCATGCCCTCATCATCTCCCGCCTTGACTACTGCAATATCCTTTTCTGTGGCCTCCTTGCTAACACTTTCGCACCTCTCCAGTCAGTCCTTAAAGGGGGTTGTCCACTACTAGGACAACCCTTTCTTGATCAAAATGTTTGGCCGCCAAAAAATAACAAAACCCTATAGTTACCTCCCGTGCTGGCACCGTTCCCACAGTGTCGGCACTTTCGGTCTCAGGGCTGCCGTGCTGTTGTGACATGTGACGCTGGCGCCCAATCAGCGCCGGTGTCACTGTCTCCGCCTTCGTACGATATGAGCTGAACCTGAAGAGGAAGTCCGGGCTGCAGCTGATCTTGGACTTCCTCTTCATGCTCAATTCGACAGGAGGCGGGTACAGTGACGCCAGCACTGATTGGGCGCCGACGTCACGTGTCACAACAACAGCATGGCAGCCCCGAACCGCGGGTGTCGACACCCCGCGAACGGTGCCAGCACAGGAGTTGAGTATGGTCTTTATTATTTTATGGGGGCCAAGTGAGGTGCATGAACAGGTGTCCAAGTAGTGGACAACTTATTTAACTCTGCTGCCCGACTAATCCACCTCTCTCCTTGCTACTCTTCCACGTCACCCATCTGCAAATCCCTTCATTTGCTCCCAATTCCCAAACATATCCAGTTCAAACTACTAACATTGACCTACAAAGCCGTCCATAATCTGTCTCCTCCATATATCTCTAATAACTTATCTCCCAATATCTTCCAACCATTATCTCTGGTCCTCCAAGACCTCCTGCTCCACACTAATACGTTCCTCACCCAATCACCTCCAAAACATCTCTCGAGTATCCCCAATCCTCTGGAATTCTGTGCTCCAACATGTCCGATTATCCACCACACTCGGAACTTTCAGAAAGAACTTGAAAACTCATCTCTTCCAGAAAGTTTACAGCCTGCAATGGCCCACCTCCCCACCACCAGACCTGCTGCATCCCCCAACCTACTGTCTCCTTGCCCATTACCCTGTAGAATATAAGCCCGCAAGGGCAGGGTCCTCTTTCCCCTCTGTACAAGACTGTCATTGTAAGTTTATTAACTGTAATTTATATTTGAATACATTTACAATGACTCACTTGTACAGAGGAGACAGAGGGCCCTGCCCTTGCCTGCTTTCATTCTACTTGGTAATTGGGAAGGATACAGTAGGTTGGGGATTGCTGCAGCTTTGGTGGTGGGAATTTATATCTGTATTTTGTATGTAACACTTTTCAGATGTTCAGCACCATAGAATCAATGATGCTCTAAAAATGAATAATAATAATCTTTTACATGCAGGCAAGTATGTTGAAGATAGATCAACCAAGCCTAAGCACAATGTAATATGGCACTCAGACTATTGGAGTCCATACTGTACCTATGTGTGCCACTATTTTCATGTACAGGCATACAGACTCCTTTTTTCTAATGAACTCATATGAAATTTATAAGAAAAAAATGTGTCACGTTCCATTGTCTGCTTTGTTACACAGCTAGCTTGGCTTAGGTACAAGGAAGCATACATTCACAACATAGTAGCTACAATTATAGATGGAGTAAGAATAGACACTTATCCACTAAGCCACCGTCTCCCGACATATGTTTTACATGTGATTCTGCCTTGGAGGATATTTATGATGAATTGATTTATAAAATAAGATACTCTGGCCTATTTGATTTTATAGTACAGGAAGTAATGGCATCAGAATGATAATGTCTGTATTTTCTTTGACATTTACAAGAAAAAATATCTAAAGAGATTGTTTCTAAATTCTTTGGAGAAGTCACACGGAATGTTAATGGCTGAAGACAGTAGTCATCCCTGCATACATTGTAGCAGTATATATGAGCTATGAGCTGTTTAGTCACAGCGACTAACACAATACTAGTGCTGGAATCACACGGACTGTGATTCTGCACATCAAGGCAGACAGTGAGCGAGGAGCGCTTCTAATCTGCTGTCAGTTTTCTATGTTCTCTTTCCTCATTGAAGTGTTTACTATCTAATGGCTACCGCGTCTCCAAGGGAAATTCCTGCTATGTTACTAATGAATGTTTCATTACAAGAGGGGTCAACAGCGGCTTTTTTTTCCAGCTAAGAATCTATATGTCTCTTAGCTTTGCTTATTATTTTTTGTATGTTGAGATCTTTTTCAAATGAAATTGTACACATAAGATATTTTCTTACACGTGTGAAATAATGGATCTTGTATGGATTTTCTCCAGGTACTCGGGTTTATTGGTTTATTTGCTTCCTTTGAAATTGGCCAAATATGTGCGCCTTCCTGACCTAGACAAATTAGATTCTAAGGCCCACTGCGGACTGCAAAGTCAGTGAATACATTTTGTGCGCAAACGGCCAGAGATAATGGTGCTATCTCACATGTACTCATAATAAATTCAGTTAGTAAAGGTTCCTTGGTGCACTCCCTTTATTGTTTGTATCAACACTGTGCACATGATGAAGCCTATAGTATATAAGCATTACATAAAATGCAGGCATTTGCTAAGCACACATTAGCATAATGTCCTAGGATTACAGTATGACTAGGATCTGCATAAATCTGAAAATCCCTGGCATATTTTCATTTTCTGAATTGCTCCTGTTACAAGTAGGCTCTGGTTCAATATCCAGTAATGTGGAAAACATATTCTCCGCAGTTGCCTTTGGATCTTATTAACTGAATCGCCTGCAAACTGCAGAGTACAGACTGTCTCAAAAAATTACATGTATACTTAGTGTAATATTTTAGCTTTTGCACCTCTAAGCTGTAGCTATACTATAAGAAAGGATAAATTATCTGTTATCCAAGAAGTCAGAGCAATAGTAAAATTTGAGAGTCCTCAGTGGTTGATACCTTTTAATGGCTAACTGAAAAGATGGTAAATAGCAAGCTTTCGCGACTACTCTGGTTCTTCATCAGGCTAGTATAACACAAAATCTGAAGAGTCAGGTATAGTACGTCATGAACAGGTGTCAATTCCCGCATCATGATATGCTATACCCATCATATATTTAAGCTGTCACTGTGTGAAAACACACAGTGACAGCTCCCTGTCAACAGCGGTCAATGACAGCTGACCGGCACGGCCAGAGATGTGGGGACCCATTTCAATGGTCCTCGCTCTCTGATTGTTGCAATCGGTCAGTCAATCTGACTGACCGATCACAGCATGTGATCGCCGGGAAGTGCTCGAAATATTGACACTTCCCTGCACGATCACCACTGGGAGCTCAGCTCAGCTGACAGCCGAGCTCCTGCGGTAACAGCCCCCTGACTGATTAACCCTCTAGATGCCACGATCGATAGCGGTCCCAGCATTTGGAAGGTTGTGAGAGGGAGCTCCCTCTCTCACCCCCATCAGCACTCCTGCAACGAAATCACGGGGAGCCGATGGTTGTCATGGCACCCAGAGGTCAAACAATGACCTCCTGGTGAGCCAGGTATGGTGGCCTGTTAGACCCAGCGATAGGCAATGTGTAACAGGCGATCTGCCTGTGTAATATCACAGATCTCATGTACTGCAGTGCTGGTGCATTGCAATATATGAAACAGTGATCAGACTGATAAAAGTTAATTTCCCATAGAGGGACTAAGTAAAAAAATAAAAAAAGTTAAGAAGAAGATTGAAAAAATTATTTAAAAAAAAATTCAAAATAAAGAACAAAAATATTGCACCAATAATACACATATTTATGTGAAAACAAAAATATACCAAAAAAAAGTACACATATTTGGTATTGCCGCATCCAGAATGATGCGATCTATAAAACTGTCACACTAGTTAACCCCTACAGTGGATGCCATAAAAAAATTAAAAAATGTTGCAAAAAACTATGGTTTTTCATCACCACTGGAAAATAAGTGAAATAAAACACGATAAAAAAGATGAATATAAATAAAAATGGTATTGCCGAAAACATCATCTTTTCCTACAAAAAAAAACAAGCTGACATACAGCTCAATCAGTGGAAAAATAAAAAAGTTATAGCTCTCAGAATATAGTGTTGCAAAAAACAATATTTTTTTCTAGAAAATTGTTTTTACTGTGTAGAAGCAACAAAACATAAAAAAATATATATAAATGTGGTATCGCTGTAATCGTACTGAACCGAAGAATAAAGCTGCCTTATCACTTTTACCACACGGTGAAAATAAAAAGTTTGGGACTAAAACAAAATTTCTGGAGAAAAAAACGTAATTTTTCATTTTCACAGTCCAGTGTTTTAAAATTCTGTGAAGCACCTGTGGGTTAAAGATGCTCACTACACCTCTAGATAAATTCCTTGAGGGGTGTAGTTTCCTAAATGGGGTCACTTGTGGGGGGTTTCTGTGACACCCCAGGGGTCTGGTTGTCACAGTGATAGAGATATTACGTCTGAGAGCAGGTGGGAGGTCCTTTGGTCAGGGATCCTGTGCATGCCACACCTCCTGCCCAGCCTTGGGAGGGGAAGAACTTCCCCTGTATAAACCCGGGGCTGAGGCAGGGTTAGTGAGTCCAGGAAGAGTAGAGACAAGAGCAGCATAGGAAGCAGCAGAGTCACAAGGAGTCAGGGGCTGGCAGCTAAAGAGCTCGCCCTGACTAAGAAGATTCTTTACCGGACCCGGAGTCCGAGGCTGTGGGGACTAACTTCTACCCAGCAGCAGAATCCGTCAGGCAGGGGATTTCAGGTCCCCTGGCCCAGAAGCCCGAAGGCCCGGTCACACGCGTGGGACCAGCACCGCCATCGTGGAGCGGAAGCCATTAGAAGGCCCCGAGTCACCGGCCATACGGGTGAGCACCACACGGTACACTCAGGGACGTGGGCTACTTACATCAGCTTCTAGCAAGGTAGCCAGAAGAGTACAGTCAGCTTGGGAGGCCTACAACTACGCCTGGCCAGGGGAGATCCCATCTGCTCAAGGACTGACCAGGCCCCGTTCGCTAGCAAGTACTCCGGGAGGGTCTATCGTTGTTACCAGTAAAGACCCTGAACGCTACCATACCGTCTCTGAGTGGTTCCTGCTACCCCCATCATCCACGTCGGCTGCCCTGAGGCCATACCCCTCCCGTTGGGGGTTATACTATCACGCTGCACCATCCTTCCACCGGCCTCAGCGGTCTGCCCTGCAGCAGCAGCCCCCTGGCTGCATTCAACGGGTGGCGTAGTCATCAACCATTTTCTACCGCTAACAGACTGCCGTCCAGTTTGACTCCCTGGGCACGGACCGGGTCACCGCCACGAGACTACAACCCTAAACAGATCCGGCTCCGGGTAAGCTCCCGCGTGCGCAACGCAGCGCGACACAGGCCCAGGGGCGCGTCAACTTTGGCGTAGTCGGCAGGATCACGTGCCCGCAACCACCGGGTACTGCGTGCCTGAAAAGCAAAGACTGTTCAAACTTACCAGTGGTGAAGATTCCCGCCATCGGTGAAGATTCCCGCCATCCGGCGCCATCTTCAGCCTTCTTCCCGCCATCGGTGAAGTTTCCCGCCATCCGGCGCCATCTTCAGCCTTCTTCCCGCCATCCGTGGAGTTTTCCCGCCATTGGACGCCATCTTGAGGACGCCGCGCGGGAAGAAGAGGGGCGTGGACTCCGAAAGCGCGCGAGAACTGAAGCCCCGCCTCACGTCCGGACGTTGCGTAAGGTCCTGGAAGGAGCCCAGCAGACGCCGACGTCACAGGAGCGCGACGGAAGGTCCTCAACCCTGACGATCCACTGCGGAGCCGCGGCCTACGGAACAGGATCATCGCAAGGTAGGCCACGGTCCACTAGGGGGGAGGAAGATGTCGGATACGGAGGAGAGCTCCACTGCCTCAACCCCCGCCAGCGCTACCGCTGTTGCAGTTATGCCCTTCACCATGCCCTATATCCCGGGAGCAGCTTGGCTACCCCAGTACTCAGGGGAGTCACATACCCTGCATGACTTTAGAGAAAAGCTGGATAGCCTCTTCCAGGTGTACCCCCTCACAGAAGAGCAAAAAGTGAGCATCCTGGTGGCCCAACTAACTGGGGCAGCCAAAAGGGAAGTAAAATCCTGGCCACCTGGGAGGAAGACTGTCGCAGGGATACTAACCCGGCTGATGGACACCTTTGATACCCGCACCTCAGCCGAGATTAAACTTAGATTCTACGGGTGCAAGCAGCGAGCGCATGAGAGTATAAGGGACTATGCACTCAACCTACAAGAGGCCCTGAGGGCCATTAAGCAGACCGACCCTAATGGAGTGGGAAACGAGGACAGGCTGTTGACCGAACAATTTATAGAGGGTTTATATTGCAATGCCCACCGCACCCAGTTGCGGGCAATGGCCTTACAGGACCCTCATCTAGAATTTGCACAGTTCAAGGACAGAGCCATCCGGGTGCTCCGAGAACCGGCACCAGGTGGCGTTGTGACCCACAGACGCCCCACTACCACTTACTACCAGGAGGCGGCGCCCTTGTCAGCAGGGCCTGTGGGAGCTGATGCGCAGGCTTTGGACAATGACCCGGCTCCAGACCTACACCATCAGGTCCAAGAGCTAGCTAAAAGCGTTGCTGCGCTAACCCGAACTGTGCAGTCTTTACAGGTTTCCACTCCAGGGAAGATCCAGCTGGCATCCGGACCGGAGGACATCCCGTGGCGTCGACCAAGGAGGACCCCACCGGCCAGAGGAAGACCCAGTGACCGATACAGCGAGGACGGACGACCCATCTGCCGCCGCTGCAATCAACCCGGACATATGGAAAGGTACTGTTCTTTAAACGGGCACAACCTGGGGTAGAGGGCCAACCCCCAGGAAAAAGATCACCAGGCCCATCGAACTGGCGCGACAGATATGTGGGAGGACGTCCAGTCTTGCCTGTGGTACTGGATGGCATTCCCATGAGTGCCCTACTGGACACCGGGTCACAGGTCACCACCATCCCGTACGTGCTCTTCAAGCAGTACTGGAATGACTCGGATATTACCCGCTACCCTGACGACGACTTGAGTATCATCGCCAGCAATGGTCAGCCCGTGCCACAGATCGGATTTAAAGAGGTGACCATCAAAATTGGTAGAGTCGAACTGGCCGCACAGGGACTGATCATTGTAGATATTGACAAACATGAGAGTCACCCAAAAATAACTCTAGGAACTAATGTAATTGAAAATTGTCTTGCAGAGGTGATTTTCCTTTTACAGCAGGTTGCCAAGAATGCCAGCTCCGGCGAGCAGCGGGTGCTCCAGAAAGAGATCCGGGCACTGATGCAACGGCAACAAGTGGAACTCTCCGGCGGTGAGATTGGTAGCGTAAGAATGTGTGACCCTTTTCCTATTGCCATGCCCCCAAAAAGTGAAATGATGATTTGGTGCCGGGCAGCTATTGGTCTGAGAGGTAGAGATTACCAGGCAATGGTAGAACCAGTTTACTCAGACAGTAGGCCCACCATTTTGACAGCACGGGGGGTGGTCAATGTACGCCATGGGAGGGTGCCCGTTCGCATAATAAATATCGGGGAGAGGGAAGTGTACCTGCCCCGGTATGCCACGCTAGCCAAATTATATACCACTAATCAAAATTCTATACAATCTGTGGAACCCTTGCCTCCATCTCACCCGGAGGAAGGTAACGGCTCTAAGAAAGACATGGAGGACTGGTGTCAGCAACTACATCTGGGTACTGACTCCACTCCCTCACACCAGAAACAAGGAGTCTATCGGGTGGTTCAAGAGTATGAGAGAGTGTTTAGTAAACACCCGTTAGACTTCGGGCGAGTCAAGGGGGTAGAACACCGCATCCCCACGGGAGATCATCCTCCCATAAAAGAGAGGTATCGACCCGTACCCCCTGCACATTACCAACACGCCAAGGGGATGCTTAGAGACATGAAGGAGGCTGGGGTAATCCGGGATAGCTGTAGCCCCTGGGCAGCCCCACTAGTTTTAGTCAAAAAGAAAGACAACACCATGAGGATGTGTGTAGATTACCGGAAAATCAACCGTATCACACACAAGGATGCGTACCCCTTACCAAGGATAGAGGAGTCATTGGCTGCTTTAAGATCTGCTAACTTCTTCTCTACCTTGGATCTCACTAGCGGGTACTGGCAGGTTCCTGTAGCAGAGGCGGACCGGGAGAAGACCGCATTCACCACCCCGATGGGACTTAGCGAGTTCACCTGCATGCCGTTCGGACTCTGCAACGCCCCAGGAACCTTCCAACGATTAATGGAGTGCTGTCTGGGCCACAGAAACTTCGAGACGGTCCTGTTGTACCTGGACGATGTCATCGTATACTCCAAAACTTATGAGGACCACCTGAAACACCTGGCGGAGGTGTTCGAAGCTCTGGCGAGTTACGGCCTAAAGGTGAAACCCTCCAAGTGTCACCTCCTGAAACCAAAGGTGCAATACCTGGGACACGTGGTGAGCGCTGACGGAGTGGCTCCCGACCCCGATAAGATCACCGCAATTAAGGGATGGCCAAGCCCCTCCAGCGTAAAAGAAGTGCGGCAGTTCCTAGGGTTGGTAGGCTACTACCGAAGGTTTATTCCCGGTTTCACCAAAAAGGCAGCACCTATGCAGGACCTCCTGATAGGCCAGTCCCGGAAGGCCAAGAACCAGAAGCCGCCCTTCAAATGGGAAAAGCTAGAAGAAGAGTCCTTCCGCCAGCTGAAGATGGCCCTCACGGGGGATGAAATCTTGGCGTACCCGGACTATAGCCAGCCCTTCATCCTCTACACCGACGCCAGTAACATCGGGCTAGGAGCCGTACTGTCCCAGATTCAGCAGGGGAGAGAACGAGTAATCTCCTATGCCAGCCGAAAACTGCGACCCACCGAAAGGAACCCCGAAAATTACAGCTCATTTAAGCTAGAGTTCCTGGCCGTGGTATGGGCAGTCACCGAGCGCTTTAGGCATTACCTCGCTTCTTCCCGGTTCACCGTATACACGGATAACAACCCGCTGACACACCTGGACACGGCAAGACTCGGTGCCCTGGAGCAGAGGTGGATGGCCCGTCTGTCCAACTACGAGTTCACAATTAAATACCGGGCAGGGCGCTCCAATACCAACGCGGACGCCCTGTCCAGGATGCCCAACCTGCCGGACGGAGGAGAAGATCCGGAGGGACTGGAAGAAGTTGAACTCCCTGCGTTCCACCGTCATGGGACTATCCAGTATTCCCACCGGGTAAGGAGTAAGCAGGCTGCTACGTTGAACCCCTTACCTCACTACAACTGGGCGGAAACGCAAGACAGCGACCCTGCCGTCCGACTGGTGAAGGAGATGCTGACTCGCCCGGAGGCTAGCCTGGAATCAGACGCTCCAGAGGAAGCCAAACAACTATGGGCAGAGAAGAGTCGACTGTTCCTTTACAAGGGGAAGTTGTGCCGCAGAATGGTTAACTCCAGGACGCATGAACTACTCTGGCAAGTAGTGGTGCCACGAAGAGACGCAGCCATGGTGATGGAGGCATACCACGACGGAGCTGGACACTTCGGGTGGAAAAAGCTGGAGTTCCTGCTGCGCGAGCGGTTCCACTGGGTAGGCATGAGGGGAACCATCGAGAAGTGGTGCAGAGACTGTGGCCCGTGCAATCTGAGAAGGAAGGACCGGGCCAGCCAGAAGACTCCCCTGCAGTCCATCGTCACCCGGCAACCGTTGGAACTGGTAGCCTTGGATCATGTAAAACTGACCCCCAGCAGAAGTGGCTACGTCTACGCGTTAACCATCGTGGATCATTACTCCCGGTTTCTGGTTGTCGTCCCCGTCAAGGACTTAACGGCTCGAACAGCAGCTAGAGCCTTCCAGCAGCACTTTTGCCGTCCACACGGGTACCCGGACCAAGTGCTGACGGACCAGGGACCTGCCTTTGAAGCGGAGGTCTTCCAGGAATTCTGCAATCTGTATGGCTGCCGGAAGATAAGGACGACACCCTACCATCCGCAAACTAATGGACTTTGTGAGAAAATGAACCAGGTGGTAATGGATCTTCTAAAAACGTTGCCCCTGGAAGAACGCAGTCTGTGGCCTGAGAAGTTGCCCGATCTGGTGGACCTATACAACCACATCCCGGTAGGTTCCACCAACTGTACCCCGGCTTACCTAATGAGGGCAAGACCTGGTAAGTTACCTGTTGACCTGGAAATGGGAGTCCTGACGCCCGAGGACACTTCACCAGAAACGGACTGGGACACAGAGAGGCAGCAGCAGTACCGGAAAGTACAGGAGAGCGTGGAGCGAAGTCTCTGTCAGGCTAGGGAAAGACAAGAGAAGACTTACAACCAGTATGCTCCCGCTGTTCCCCTGGTACCCGGAGAGCAGGTCTTGAAGAGGAAGAGACGGCTCCACAAGTTGGACGACCAGTGGGAGAAGGACCCGTACACCGTACTGCCCTCAAGCCACGAGAACCCGAAGGTCTGTACCATCAGTAAAGACGGAGGGGAAACCACAGCCATTGTATCCCGGGACCACCTGAAGAAGTGCCCCGAACAACTGAGGAACCCTGAGGAGGAACAGGAAGACCATCGACCCGTGGAAGAAAGGGAAGATATGGTTAGTACCGTGCTCGGGGACTTCCCTCGGTCTTGGACTCAAGTCAATGGTGCAGTTGTGGTACCCGTACTCACCTTCCTCCAACCATCATCCCAAGAACCTACGGAGCAACGGGTAGAGCTGGAAGAGCAGCCGGTCCAGGAGGCAGAAGACTCCACCCAAGCGGAACAGGAGAATCCACCCTCTGCTTATAGTGAGCCTGCCGTACCCCTAGTGAGACAAAGAGCCGGTAGACAGCTGCCCAGTTTACCCTTGACAGCTCCTACACCCTGTAGTTCAGGGCCAGCCAGTCAGCTCCGTAGGTCCACTAGGGCCACTAGAGGCCAGTTACCCGCACGTTGGAGGATCTAAATGTTTAAGTTGTTTTACAATGTTTACCTGTTTATTGTTGCTTGTGTGTAATTTTGTGTTTCTAGTTGTTTTTAGGAGTCTTCGGTGGATTTACCGGGAATCCTTTGTATATAGTTGGAGCGTAACCCAGGATGGACTAGAGACTGTTAAGGACTCGGGGTAGGACAGACCCCTACCTGGTTACGTCTCCCTGTGTTGGTGAAATGGACACCTTTGCTTTTCTTCAAAGACTGCACCCGGTTGCGGACATCCGTGACCATCTTATTGTGTTTCCTTATTGTATTTTATTGTTCTTTGATATACCTTGTTATATTTTTCTAAAAAGTGTTTAGTCCCGGAGTACTAAATTTCACTAGGGGGGAGTGTGACACCCCAGGGGTCTGGTTGTCACAGTGATAGAGATATTACGTCTGAGAGCAGGTGGGAGGTCCTTTGGTCAGGGATCCTGTGCATGCCACACCTCCTGCCCAGCCTTGGGAGGGGAAGAACTTCCCCTGTATAAACCCGGGGCTGAGGCAGGGTTAGTGAGTCCAGGAAGAGTAGAGACAAGAGCAGCATAGGAAGCAGCAGAGTCACAAGGAGTCAGGGGCTGGCAGCTAAAGAGCTCGCCCTGACTAAGAAGATTCTTTACCGGACCCGGAGTCCGAGGCTGTGGGGACTAACTTCTACCCAGCAGCAGAATCCGTCAGGCAGGGGATTTCAGGTCCCCTGGCCCAGAAGCCCGAAGGCCCGGTCACACGCGTGGGACCAGCACCGCCATCGTGGAGCGGAAGCCATTAGAAGGCCCCGAGTCACCGGCCATACGGGTGAGCACCACACGGTACACTCAGGGACGTGGGCTACTTACATCAGCTTCTAGCAAGGTAGCCAGAAGAGTACAGTCAGCTTGGGAGGCCTACAACTACGCCTGGCCAGGGGAGATCCCATCTGCTCAAGGACTGACCAGGCCCCGTTCGCTAGCAAGTACTCCGGGAGGGTCTATCGTTGTTACCAGTAAAGACCCTGAACGCTACCATACCGTCTCTGAGTGGTTCCTGCTACCCCCATCATCCACGTCGGCTGCCCTGAGGCCATACCCCTCCCGTTGGGGGTTATACTATCACGCTGCACCATCCTTCCACCGGCCTCAGCGGTCTGCCCTGCAGCAGCAGCCCCCTGGCTGCATTCAACGGGTGGCGTAGTCATCAACCATTTTCTACCGCTAACAGACTGCCGTCCAGTTTGACTCCCTGGGCACGGACCGGGTCACCGCCACGAGACTACAACCCTAAACAGATCCGGCTCCGGGTAAGCTCCCGCGTGCGCAACGCAGCGCGACACAGGCCCAGGGGCGCGTCATTTCCACTGTTTAGGCATATCAGGGACTCTCCAAACGCGACATGGCTACTGCTGTCTTTTCCAGTCAATTTGCACTCCAAGAGTCAAATGGTGCTCCTTCCCTTTCGAGCCCCACCATGCACCCAAACAATTGTTTTCCACCATATATGGGGTATGGGTGTGCTCAGGAGAAATTGGACAACAAATTGTATTTTTCATTTTCTCCTGTTACCCTTGAGAAAATAAAAAATTCGGGGCTAAAGCAATATTTTTGTGGGAAAAATAAAATTTCCAGTTTTTCCTTCCAAATTGTTTTAATTCCTGTGATACACCTAAAGGATTATATATACTTCTTGAATGTAGTGGTTTTGAGCACCTTGAGGGGTGCAGTTTTTAAAATGGTGTCATTTTTGGGTACTTTCTGTCACATAGGTGCCTCAAAGTCACTTCAAATGTGCTGTGATCTCTAAAAAATAGGTTTTGTAAATTTTGATGAAAAAATATAAAATTGCTATACTTTTAACCCTTCTAACTTCCTAACAAAAAAAAGTTATGTTTGAAAAATTATGCTAATGTAAAGTAGACATATGGGAAATTTTATCTATTTAACTATTTTGTGTGATATAACTATCTGATTTAAGGGCATAAAAATTAAAAGTTTGAAAATTGCAAAATTTTCTAATTTTTTGTCAAATTTTCAATATTTTCAAAAATAAGCGCAAATCATGTTGACCAAAATTTACCACTAACAGGGAGTACAACATGATATGAAAAAACATCTCAGAATCAGTGGTATACATTGAAGCGCTCCAGAGTTGTTGCCTCATAAAGTGGCGCATGTCAGATTTTAAAATTGAGGCTCGGTCATTAACGTACAAAGTGGCTCAGTCCTTAAGGCATACATGTCAAACTATGGCCCGTGGGCCAAATCTGGCCTGAACAACCAGAACAACCACCCCTATGTGGGGCCATTATTCTGCATGGAGGACTATGTGGGGCCCATTATTCTGTATGGAGGACTATGTGGTGCTCATAATATTGTAAGGAGGACTATGTGGTGCTCATAATATTGTAAGGAGGACTATGTGGGGTTCATTATACTGTATGGAGGACTTTGTGGGGCCCATTATTCTGCATAGAGGACTTGGTGGGGCCCATTATACTGTATACTGGTTGGCTGGCAACTTTGTCCAAGTGTTTCATTTTGGCCCTCTGTGTGTTTGAGTTTGACATCCCTTCCCGAAGGGGTTAAAGAACCACTCCAGAGGTATTTTTTATTGCAGCGCTGGAGTGATGCCATTAATCTAAGTTCTCTGCACCTAGTCTTACACTTACCAGCCATTGTCTTCATCTTTTATCAGCGCTGCTCTGGTCAGTTTCCAGAAGTTTGTGATTCCAGATCTCTCCAGTGTTTGCTAGAAGTCACAACTCACTGTAAGTCTATGAGAACCAGAACGAGGCTCTCATAAACTTATAATAAGAGCTTATTACCATGACCTTCTGGTCAGTCAGAAGTTGCGGTCAAAGATGGCAGCATGGGACCAGAGAAGCGCTGGGAAGAGCTAAAGACGACGGCTGGTAAGTATAACACTAGATTTGGGGAACTTAGATTAGTAGCACCACTCCAGTTGTGAAATAAGAAAAAAACAAAAAACGCTGGAGTGGTACTTTATGCAATAGACCAAGGACAACCATCTCTTGCTACATTTATAAAAATCTGCATGACTAAGATCTGGATGCACATATACTAGTCCTGGGGGTGGCTAGACAAACTACCCACGATAGTTGGAGATAGGATAATACAGCCAGAGGGGTGGTTGAAGCTGGATGCGATGGTATGGTGCGAGCGCTTGATGCAAGAATATCAAATGGGGGTATCGAAGGAGTAACTGTTAGATGAGTGTGGGTCCCACCAGGTGAGAGACCCTGTAGTACTTTTTTTAATTTGGGAGGCTGGCCACTCTTCTATGTTTGAGTAATAAGAAGGAGTGGGCAATGTGAGCTTGTTTGTATTCCCACATTTTGTCAAGTGCTAGAATAAGTCAATATGTGAAAGAATTTATTGGGAACCTGGATAGGAAAAACTGCATAATATACAAAAGATGGGGAGAGTATTTTTTTTAAATGGCACAATAACCAAATACCTAGACTTCTATGTATTTCAGAGTTTTTGGAGCCCAACAAAATTTAAAGGAATGGTATATTTTTGGAAATGTAAACTTTAAAATATCTGGAATTCCAAAAGCAAATTCGGGAATGACGTTTGTTGAGTACCATTGAAAAGGAGGTCATCAGCTTAAGCTATGATTTCTACACCTGAAAGCCCCACTCAGAGGCTTTTGGTGTTTGTTTTTTGTGGATGGTACAGGCGAATCCAATCGAAAGTTAAGCAAAGGTCAGTGGAGAAAGAGGTCAACCCTGTTGAATGCCATCATGTACATGAAAAAGTAGAGAGAGGATGCCTTTGACCTATGTAATCACAGTGGAAACTCTGTAAAGGGATGAATTACAGGACGCATTCTAGGGACCAAGCTAATGTGTTGTAAAATTGAAAAGAAGAGGCACAGTCAACTTTATCCTAAATAAGGTTCAACCTTTTGAATTAATTTTTTAGCACCACAGTTGTTTTCATTCTCAGTGGGATGAAATTAGGCATGTGAAGCACAATTGTTTCTAGGGATACGCAAACTCAACGGTTTATGCAGTACCGATCCAACATCAGAGTTCATATCATAATGAATTCATGCTGCATCTCATATTTCTAGTTTTGTTTTTCATGGAGTCTTCAAGAAAATTAATCACATTTTGCTACATTGCATGCTGTCTCACTGACCATACTTGGGAAAATATCAAGGTCCTAGGAGGCACCATAGCAGAGTTACATGGACCTCATTGCAGTTTCATATTCAAATGATATTCTCAGACAATATGTCCCTAACTTTCCTTGTCAAATTGCTCTTTTTTTCCAACCTCAGGGATAAATTGGATCTGAACTAAAGACATATGAAACTAGGGAATACTCAAATTATATTGTCTTCAATTCATGCAACCAGGCTAGTCACATTTTTCATGCAAATGAGTATTATTATAAATTGTGTCTTGAACGACTAACATGTGAATATCCGCAACAGTGATTGTCGGTGCACACCTCAATGTAACACAGAAAACTTCTTCACCCAGAATCATCTGGTGATGCCTATTACTTCTTCAAGAAACACACATTCAAGATATCAGTACTTATTTATAATTACAAAAGAAAAAGACGAGTGGGAATTACTTATAACACCCAGACATGTCATTGTTCTCATTCTCTAACTGGTATTAAAAGAATGGTTCTAAAATGACAGGTGGAACTTTGTTGGCCACTAGGAGAAACGTAATCAGCTTTTATTTTGATCTCCGAATCAGAGATAAATCTGGTGCTCTGAATGGTCCCTTCATATGTTAGGAATCACTTCTTTTTGTACTGTCAGCTCTAGAACACTTTGTACAGTCACGTGCAGATATTTCTTGATACAGCGATTCTCGCAAAATGATTGCCTGTTTTCACAAACACACTGGAGTATACTTGGATGAAATGACACTAACAGATTGGTAGGTATTCAGTGCAGCTTGGCTTGTGCATTGTGACAGAGGGCATGTCATATGTTCTCTTGTTTGGCTAGCAACATCACAAGTTTTGTATTGTAGGAAGAAACTTTGTGTCAAAGCAAATATATTTTTCACTTTATATTTTGAGGCAAGACATTCTTCTAAAGTATTAAGTGTTTGATCAATGAAAGAGTAGAAATGTTATGTCTACAAGTTTAATGACACAAAAGTAGTCATTCGACCAATAAGCATCAGCAGCCGCATTGTCTACAAATGACCATTTTGATACAGGGAAAATATTTTAGTCTCGAAAGCTTGCAATTTGTTACCATCTTTCCAGTTAGCCATTAAAAGGTATCAACCACTGAGGACTCTCAGATCTAAATATTTTTTATGTCTATTTTGACTTTTTCTAAATAGCACAGAATTTGAAGGGAACCTGTTAGGTCCCCTAATTTCCTCATCCTCTATAGCAGTATTCATCATCACTCCTCTATTCTGAAATGATATTTCATGTGCAATGTTAACTCTACTGGTTTTTTTCTTTTCTTACTTTTATTTCACTTCCCACTAGTCCGGCAGAGGACGTCTCTTCCCCCAGAGAGTCCTGCTATAATATTTAGGGCTCATTCAGACGTCAGTATTTTGTACATATGAGAAAAACAGATCAATTATTCTGATTACACTATGACAAGAGTGTGGTCCGACTGTTCGTTTTTTTTATTTGTGGAGAAAAAATTTCTTCACCTTCTCCTCTGACATTCCGTAAAAATCAGACCGCACTTGGATGGCCTGATTTTGGTTCGCCAAGAAAGTACAGATTACAAGATTTGAGACTAAGGTAAGAGATGCCCCACTTGACTATTTCTGCCTCTTGAGCAAATAATGAGCAGCAGAATTTTTAAAAAGCAGCAAAATTACTATTTTACATAGACTATCAAAAGCTTGAAAAAGACTTATGCGTCGAAACATTACTGTTTTTAAATCGATCGAATAAGAGAGGACTTTTCCTACATTTATATCCACCAGAGTGCTTTGGTTTCCTTTTCATTTGATATCTATCTCTGCGGTGTGAGGTCGGAGCCTATCACAAAATGCACTTAATGTGGAGTATTGACTACCTGACTACTAGCTTTGGGAATGAATTTGTGGTGCTGCTCATGACTGTTTGATTGAACATAAAATACCATTTTAGATTAAAGTAATGATGATGCATTTCTCTATAGTAGCGATTTTGGACAGTCAAGGAATGTGGCAGGTTCCCTTTAAAATGAATAACAGCGGCTAGCTACCACTAAATTTTGACACATAGCTTTGAGGGCTTGTTGTCTTTTAAGAGTTTTTTAAATCAAAATGGCATTACTGAGAACAGCCTCTTATATTGAGAAACAAGGCCTGGGCAACAGCGATCAGGGGACCTTAAAAAGCAGCAAAAGGTGTAAGACATGATTGCTAAGGATATAAGACAACAATTTAGGAAATAGTTTCCAAATCTTTTAAAGTTTAAAGGGAAAACAAACTGTGAATGACATTTTCTAGATAACGGTAAAGTGGAAGTTGGTTGTCTCTTGGTAAGGAGCTTCTGACATTAAGATGCTTGTATTTCACACCGAATTTGAAGAGTCTTTAAAACAAATGTTTAAAAGATATTGATATGAAAAGTATGTCATAGATTTCCAGGGACAAATTAGCAAAATAAAATTGGTCCATTATTGTTATAATAACTATTGGTGATTTATCTGAACTGTTCAATAGGATCATATTTGACTGTTTCCTGCAGTTGCCTGAAATGTGCATCATATATACTGTAGATAAGAATTTCAGATGTAATAGAAATTACTGACACATGGGGGTAACCTCCATATTGCTTTCTGCTTCAGATTAAAATATTTATCTAGGCACCTTTGACTTCTAAACTGAAAAATTTAGGAGCCAAATGTGTTTTGTCCCCAAGTTTGGATATATACACTTATGTGCAAAACTTTTAGGCTGCTGCAAAGTAAAAATGCTTTCAAAAATAGATGTGTTAATAGTTTACATTTTATTAATTGATAAACATAAAGTAAATGAACAAAGGGGAAATCTAAATCAAATCAACATTTAGTGTAACCACCCTTTGAAATAACATCAATACTACTAGATACACTTGTACTCAGTTTTTGAATTAACTCAGTGGGAAAGTTGTTCTAAACATGTTGGAGAACTAACTGCAAATCTTCTGTGTATGTAGACTTGAGCAAATCCTTCTGACTCTTCGTGTAGTCCAAGACAAACTTGATGATGTTAAGATCAGGGCTCTGTGCTGGCTATATACTTCCAGGAATCCTTGTTCTTCTTTATGCTGAAGATACTTTTTAAGGACATTGGCTGTATTTTTTGTGTTGTCCTGCTGCAGAATAAATTTGGAGTCAAACAGATGCCTTTCCTGTGTTTTTGCACATACTTGAGTCCTTTGGCCTTGTTTCCATGTTGAATGTTTGGCTTTTTGGCTGCAATTCTTCTATGAAGACCACTTCTGGTCAGAGTTATCCAAACAGTAATTTCGAAGGGAAGCATAATGTGTCTTTTATCTGCTGCACTATGTTTCCTTGACTGACCAATGTGTCTACTGTCCTCAACGTTGCCCATTTCTTTGTGTTTTTTTAAAAGTGCTTGAACAGAATATCTTGAAACCCCAGTGTGCTTTTACATTTCTAATAAAACAAAAAAAGAAAGACTCAATTGCTGTTTATATCAATGAAAAATATATCTTTATTGAAAAATAAATAATACATAAATTACAAAAGCCATAGCAGCATGAAAAGGTAGCATTATTATTTGTAGAAACAATAGACCCAACAATACAGAAAAAATAGTTTAGGTGGCTTAGACGAGACCTCCACAAAAGAACATGTGCAGTCAAGTTTAAAACATGCGGCATTGGACACACATCCGACTGAAATGTACTGGAGAGCAGAGAGCCACCGGCTTCCTGCATTGCAATATCTATACCAGCCACTGGCCTATCAGAGGAGAGCAACTGACGTCGGTGTGTCTGTCGTGGACAGCTCATGATATCACTGCCATGTGCTGCCTTCTTGTACTGGCTGTGTAGGAGAAAGAGGATGATGTTTGTCTTGGGAGCGGGTCAGGTAAGAAGAATCATTTGTTTGTTATATTTTTAATATGTATGTGAAGAACGTCAGGATGGGAGACTTTACCACAAAATGGGAGCCAGTAAGTGGGACATTTTAACAAGAAGGAGGCCATTATTACAGGAAGGGTGACAATGATACAGGAAGGAGTCCATTATTACTGAAAGCAGTCAATTAATACAGGAAAGGAGACGTTATTACAAGATGGGGTACATTAATACAGGAAAGTGGACATTATTACAGGATGGAGACATTATTACAGGAAGGGTGAAAATGATACAGGAAGGAGTCCGTTATTACTGAAAGCAGTCAATTATTACAGGAAAGGAGACGTTAGTTATTACAAGATGGGGTACATTAATACAGGAAAGTGGACATTATTACAGGATGGAGACATTATTACAGGAAGGGTGAAAATGATACAGGAAGGAGTCCATTATTAATGAAAGCAGTCTATTATTACAGGAAAGGAGACGTTATTACAAGATGGGGTACATTAATACAGGAAAGTGGACATTATTACAGGATGGAGACATTATTACAGGAAGGGTGACAATGATACAGGAAGGAGTCCATTATTACTGAAAGCAGTCTATTATTACAGGAAAGGAGACGTTATTACAAGATGGGGTACATTAATACAGGAAAGTGGACATTATTACAGGATGGAGACATTATTACTGGAAGGGTGACAATGATACATGAAGGAGTCCATTATTACTGAAAGCAGTCAATTATTACAAGAAAGGAGACGTTATTACAAGATGGGGTATATTAATGCAGGAAAGTGGACATTATTACAGGATGGAGACATTATTACAGGAAGGGGGGCATTACGACAGGATGGGGGCCAGGATTAGAAACATTATTACAGGATGGGGGGGGCAAAATTATTATATGGGGTCATTTGTAAGACAATATTACTGTATGGGGCCAATTGGGTACAAAAAATAAAAGGAAAACAAGTGTAAAACTTTAAAAAAAATTCAAAATAAAATATTTAAATATAGTGGTAAAATATTTTGCCACTAAAAGTGCTGTTTTATGTGAAAGCTAAAGTAAACAAAAAGTGTAAATTTTTGGTATTCACATTGTAGCAAAGTCAGGTACAACTGGGTTAAATCCTAGCACTGCAGGTCTTAAGCCCCCGTCTCACATAGCGAGATCGCTAGCGAGATCGCTGCTGTGTCACGGTTTTGGTGATGCAACAGCGACCTCACCAGCGATGTCGCTATGTGTGACACTTTGCAGTGATCAGGCCCCTGCTGTGAGGTCGCTGATCGCTGCAGAATGTCCTGGACCTTTTTTTGGTTGTTGCCCTCCCGCTGGTCAGCACACATCGCTGTGTGTGACCAGCGATCAGGCTGGTAACCATGATAAACAGCGGGTTACTAGTGGCGCACGCGCACTTAGTAACCCGCTGTTTATCATGGTTACCAGCCTGCTAAAGTGAGCGGTAACCTCCCGCTCACCGTAGCAGAGTGGTAACCATGATAAACAGAGGGTTACCAGGTGCGCGTGTGCCCCTAGTAACCCAATGTTTATCATGGTTACCAGCCTGCTCCTGCTTCAGCAGGCTCGTAACCAGGAGCAGGACATCGTGGAAAGATTTTTTCCACGATGTCGCTGCTCCCCTGATCGTTGGTGAGCCTGCCTGTTTGACAGCTCACCAGCGACCACATAGCGACTCAGCAACGATCCCTGACAGGTGGTATCGTTGTCGGGATCGCTGCAGCGTCGCTAAGTGTGACGGGGCCTTTAATTAGATGCACATGGCTAGCTTTGACTAAGAACCAAGAAATGGGTTTACCATGTGTCAGCCTATTGAGCACAGTGCAGTGTGTTTAAAGCTGCTGAGTGACCAGCCAAAAATGTGAGCTGTAGCTGGGAGAGAGACAAGCCAGAGTCTCTCTCTGAATGGAGACTGCACAGGTCAGCTAGGAAAGCTGAGCAGAGAAACGTGTGGGAGCTGCAGCCTGTTCAGCGTGAACTGTGCATGGAGTTGAACACTTCTGTTTGATGCTGAAAGCTGCTGGAGGTCAGGCTGAAGGTGATGCGAAGACTAGTAGGACCATACCTCTTCTGTGTATAAAGTTTGCTCTAGGAGAAAGGACTGTAATCTGTTCAGGTGAGCCCGTACTGACTTATGTGCCTGCTAAATGAGCTGTTTAGTTGCTATTACACCTTTGTGTTGTGCTCAGAGAGGCTGTTTTTAGTTTCGAATCCCTTGACGTTTTATGAAAGCAATAAAACTGCTTGTTTGGACCAAACCTCATTGCTTGTGTGAACGCTACCTAATGCCTACTTGAGAGCGTCAATCCTACAACATCTAGAACATACAACCAAACTCTGGCCCGTGGACCAAATTTGGCCCTCAGGTTGATTTTATTTGACCCGCGACACCAGAACCACCACCCCTATGTGGGGCCCAGTATTCTGTATGGAGGACTATGTGGGGCCCGTTATTCTGTATACCGGTTAGCCCACGACTTTGTCCAAGTTTTCAGTTTTGGCCCTCTGTGTGTTTGAGTTTGACATCCCTGATCTAGAACGACCCAAGCTACAAAACTGTATCATAACCCTTATAATGAACACCATTAAAAAGAAAAAAAGAAAATACACAGAAAAAATATTTTTTTAATTATACTGACACACTGACAAAAATGGAAAAAGACTGGCCAAAAGAAAAAAAAAACACTTTATCACTGAAAACGTAATTTCGTCCTACAAATAATGTGGTCCATCATATTCAAATTTTTGCTTTGGGCAGCCCATTTACCCTGCTGAGTTGGAGACCCCTGATATAGACAGCGACAATACGAAAAATTATCTAGGATGTAAGGAGTAAATAATTAAATGACAACCAGAATATATTTGTTATGCACACGCCCGGGCTAAGCGGCGTGTGCGTGTGATTGGTAGTGATTCCACTGGACCGTGCCGGAGAGTGAATGCCTGGAGGGGCGTGACTAGGTATTCACCCGATCCGACCAGGGTCGCACGACAGCATACGACGCCAGTGCACCAAGGAGGAACCGAGCAGAGGGACCAGGTGCTACTCCAGGACAGACCCCGGACACGGCTGTTGACCCACACAGGGGAATACAGGAACAGGCTGGTAGGCTGGCACACAGACTGGTGGGTATAGGCAGGCACGACTGGTATGCAGGCAGGCGGGTATGCAGGCAGGGGGGTAAAGGCAAGCACAGCTAGAGTGCAGACAGGGAGGCACTAGCAGGTAGGAACACAGGCGGGATAGGACCCAGTACACACCGGGACTAAGGAACAATACAGGCAGAGGGTTACAGGCAAGCACAGCTAGAGTGCAGACAAGGCTGAGCAGGGAGGACAGGGCTCTGTTCACACGGAACAGACAGGAAGGGAAAGACAGAGCCAGATACTCACACAGTACTTGCAGAGAAAACAAGCAGGAGTTAGGTACGAGTTCATACTCTGCAGAAAAAGGAAGGGAACGGACATAGAGGCAAAACAGGTAAAGGACAGGAGAGTGTTCAGACTGGAACTGAGTGTACGGAGGAGACCGACACTGCAGCGGGATACAGGAGCGGGTCTGGGAATACGGCCCCCAGAGAGGCGGAACGAACAGGCAAGGAGCGTGTTCAGACAGGACAGACCAGAAACAGGAGCGGGTCTAGGAAATCGGCCACTAGAAGGCGGAACGAACAGGCAAGGAGCGTGTTCAGACAGGACAGACAAGAGAACACAGAAAGGACTCAGTTCAGACACGGGAACTAATACCGCAAAGCAGGAGACATACAGGACTAGTTCAGACACGGGAACTAATACCGCAAAGCAGGAGACATACAGGACACAGTTCAGACACGGGAGCTGATACCGCAAAGCAGGAGACATACAGGACTCAGTTCAGACACGGGAACTGATACAAAAAGCAGGAGACATACAGGACTCAGTTCAGACACGGGAACTGATACAAAAAGCAGGAGACATACAGGACTTAGTTCAGACACGGGAACTAATACCGCAAAGCAGGAGAAATACAGGACTAAGTTCAGACAGGCCTGGAAATACAGCCTCCAGGAAAGGCAGACAAGGAAACAAAGACGGGACCTGGCACCTTCAGAGTGCAAGCACACACTGAAGGAAAACACTATGCTCAGGCAGGGATAGAAGGGAGCTGCTGAGCTATATACCAAGTGACAGACAGCAATAGGCTGAGGACGCACAAGGGGTGTGACCCACAGCAGGTACAAAAGGCAGGAAGTGATCGGGCGCCGCCCTTAAGCAGCAGAAACAGACACAAACAGACAGCATGGAGGGAAGCCAGAGAGACATTCTGGACAGGAGATCAAGTGCGCGCTCCTGCACAGTGGGAAATGGACCACTATGCAAGGACGCCGCCAGGTATGTTACAGTACCTCCCCCCTTACGCCCCCTCTTCTTCAGACCTGCCAGAATCTTCCGCAGGGAATTCGAGGACCAGTCGTTCACTGGGTTGGAGGGGGACAGAGACTTGAGGGTAATCTCTGCTTCGAGGTACATCTTGTCAAGCTCACAGGAAAAAATAGACGGGTTATCAGGTACATAATGAGGAAAAGTCACTGTCTCTTTGTTATCTGGTGGTACCCCGGAGGATTCAGGAAACAACTGGAGGTCCTCCGCCGGGTCAGAAGAGTGCAGAGGCTCAGAGAAAACAACTGCTTCAGAGTACACTAGGTCGGACTCACTGGAGGAAGCAGGCGAGGTATCGGGTACCGAGTATAGGAAAGTCTCTGTCCATTCACCACCAGGTGGCACCCCGAAGGGTTCTGAACACAACTGGAGGTCCTCCGCCTGGTCGGAGGGGTGTAGAGACTCGGGAGTAACTTCTGCTTCGGAGTACACTAGGTTGGACTCACTGGACGAAGCGAGCGAGGTATCAGGTACAGAGTATAGGAGAGTCTCTGTCCTTTCGTTACCAGGTAGCACCCCGAAGGGTTCAGGAGACAACTGGAGATCCTCCGCCTGGTCGGAGGGGTGTAGAGACTCGGAGGTAACTACCACTTTGGGGTACCCATTGTCAGGCTCACAGGACGAAGCGGACAAAGTATTGAGTACCGGGTGTAGAGAAGTCTCTCTCCATTTGTCATCGAGTGGTATCCCGGAGGATTCAGGAGGCAACAGGGGATCCTCCGCCAGGTAGTAGAGGTGCACAGACTCAGAGGTAACCACAGCTTTGGAGCATCCTTGGACATGCACACCGGTTAAAGAGAGAGAAGCATCTGATGCCGGGTGCAGGAAGTTCTCCTGTGTGGAGTCTGGATGGGCAGAAGTCTCTTCGGGCAGGAGAACTGGTGCACTACCCACGCACATTACCCATTGGGGTTTCTCCGGGATACAGGGAGATGAAGCTTCAGTAGGGACTTCAAGGTTGGGGTCAGGAGGTCTCAGGGAGGACAGACCCTGGCGTGACGGCTTGCCTCTACGTCTAGCACGTCTGGACTGCCTCTTGAGGTTGAGAGAAGTATTCCGGAAAGCGTAGTCACCCTGTGAGGATTCTGGGTGGGCAGTAGTCTCATTGGGCTGGAGGACTATTGCGCTACCCACACACATTACCCATCGGGGCTGCTCCGGGATATTGGGAGGTGAAGCTTCAGCAGGAGCCTCCGGGTTAGGATCATCGAAGACCATTAGAAAGGCCACCAGGAAGGCCATTAGGTCCCGGAGGATCGGATCCTGTGTTTCATATAGGGGGTTGATCCATTCCAAGGCATCACCCGCCAGGTAAGACATCATAAAGGCCACTTTAGCCCAATCGGAAGGAAAGTAGAGAGGGTAGGCCTTAAAGTGTAGCATGCATTGCTCCACAAATGCACGACACTGTCTTGGATCCCCATAGTAACGTGGCGGATCCGCAGGAACGAGAGCTGATAGATCCATCTGGACGGTGCGTAATTTCGCCTGGAACTCAGCTAAGAGAAAAAAAATTTATTTATTTATTTTAATGCATATATTCGCTGGAAAACTTCTCAGAGGGCGAAGGCCGTGGGGCTCAACGGGAACCATGGCCTGAGCATGCTGTTTGCTGTTATGCACACGCCCGGGCTAAGCGGCGTGTGCGTGTGATTGGTAGTGATTCCACTGGACCGTGCCGGAGAGTGAATGCCTGGAGGGGCGTGACTAGGTATTCACCCGATCCGACCAGGGTCGCACGACGGCATACGACGCCAGTGCACCAAGGAGGAACCGAGCAGAGGGACCAGGTGCTACTCCAGGACAGACCCCGGACACGGCTGTTGACCCACACAGGGGAATACAGGAACAGGCTGGTAGGCTGGCACACAGACTGGTGGGTATAGGCAGGCACGACTGGTATGCAGGCAGGCGGGTATGCAGGCAGGGGGGTAAAGGCAAGCACAGCTAGAGTGCAGACAGGGAGGCACTAGCAGGTAGGAACACAGGCGGGATAGGACCCAGTACACACCGGGACTAAGGAACAATACAGGCAGAGGGTTACAGGCAAGCACAGCTAGAGTGCAGACAAGGCTGAGCAGGGAGGACAGGGCTCTGTTCACACGGAACAGACAGGAAGGGAAAGACAGAGCCAGATACTCACACAGTACTTGCAGAGAAAACAAGCAGGAGTTAGGTACGAGTTCAGACTCTGCAGAAAAAGGAAGGGAACGGACATAGAGGCAAAACAGGTAAAGGACAGGAGAGTGTTCAGACTGGAACTGAGTGTACGGAGGAGACCGACACTGCAGCGGGATACAGGAGCGGGTCTGGGAATACGGCCCCCAGAGAGGCGGAACGAACAGGCAAGGAGCGTGTTCAGACAGGACAGACCAGAAACAGGAGCGGGTCTAGGAAATCGGCCACTAGAAGGCGGAACGAACAGGCAAGGAGCGTGTTCAGACAGGACAGACAAGAGAACACAGAAAGGACTCAGTTCAGACACGGGAACTAATACCGCAAAGCAGGAGACATACAGGACTAGTTCAGACACGGGAACTAATACCGCAAAGCAGGAGACATACAGGACACAGTTCAGACACGGGAGCTGATACCGCAAAGCAGGAGACATACAGGACTCAGTTCAGACACGGGAACTGATACAAAAAGCAGGAGACATACAGGACTCAGTTCAGACACGGGAACTGATACAAAAAGCAGGAGACATACAGGACTTAGTTCAGACACGGGAACTAATACCGCAAAGCAGGAGAAATACAGGACTAAGTTCAGACAGGCCTGGAAATACAGCCTCCAGGAAAGGCAGACAAGGAAACAAAGACGGGACCTGGCACCTTCAGAGTGCAAGCACACACTGAAGGAAAACACTATGCTCAGGCAGGGATAGAAGGGAGCTGCTGAGCTATATACCAAGTGACAGACAGCAATAGGCTGAGGACGCACAAGGGGTGTGACCCACAGCAGGTACAAAAGGCAGGAAGTGATCGGGCGCCGCCCTTAAGCAGCAGAAACAGACACAAACAGACAGCATGGAGGGAAGCCAGAGAGACATTCTGGACAGGAGATCAAGTGCGCGCTCCTGCACAGTGGGAAATGGACCACTATGCAAGGACGCCGCCAGGTATGTTACAATATTTAGGTGTTAGCTAAATGAAATTGGAGTACACATGGTGTAAGATCTTATTTATATGCTTTGATATCTTTGCCTGGGAAAGACCTTGTTGATGCAGTATAACTACCTTGTGTCTTATTGCTGTGCTCAGTCTTTTCGTGATGTACTTGACCTGTGTAATTAAACTGCCTTTGACACCCTCACCTTTGTTGCAGAGTTTGGCTGTTCTGCATCCAGTTTTACACCTCCTAGTTTTACACAACTATTTCTGTTTGGGTTCGCTCACACGAGTGTATAAATCGGACGAGTGCAATCCGATAAAAAAGGGATCGCACTCGGTCCAATGTTATTCAGTGAGTCAGTGCAGATCTGCATTTTTTTTTCTCAGCTGTATTCTGCATGAGTAAAACATTGCAGCATGTTGCAATTTCTCTACGAAATCGAATGGATGCGAGAAAAAAATCGGAAGCCATACGGACCATCAGAGTAGCATCTGATTTTTACTGTTACAATTCTGTAGCATAAAAAACTCTAAATGGTTCTAAGTGATTAATAACTGCTGACTTAAAAAACAGATTGGTCACTGACAGCACACGGATGAGAAAAAATCGTCACACTTTTCTGGTTGAAAATCGGACCGATTTTTTTATACACTAGTGTAACCCCAGACTTTCAGTTACTAACCATGTTACAACCTACATATGAAAATACTGATCATTATAGCCTGTTTGGTATAATTGGTTACACTTACTCCTGGCAATAATCCTAAAAACATCCTGACTTTGTGCAAGTGTACCTAGTAGGATTGATGCTGTTTCTAAGGCAAAGGGCAATCACACCAAATATTGATTTGATTTTTTGTTTGTTCATTCATTTTGCATTTTGTTGACAAAATAAACTTTTAACACTTTTTGAAAGCATACTTATTTTTCATCATTTATTCAGCACTAGCATAAAACGTGTGTGTGTGTGTGCCACATAGAATAGCCTAAAATGTAATTTAAAATGTATATCCTGGAACAATACAGATAATGTAAATATTGTCTTAGTCTTGCATAAGAATCAATGAGAATTAACTTAAAAAAAATGAGATAGATTGTGGACATTTGCTAGATGACGACGTTCCTTCAGCTTAGAGCCCTCCTTTATCACTGGTCCCTCTGTGCCGCCTTTTATGTAAAGATTTATAAAGGTTTTTTTTTTTCGTCTTTTTACATTAACAGTGAGAAGCATCCTGATAAAAATAAAGTTAAACCATACTTACCAATGTAAACCACCCTATCCATCTCCGCCCAGCTATAGCATTGCACCTACCATATTCTCCACTGGATCGGGAAGCGATGATGTCCTGACCACCATTTATATGACCCTGCAGATTCCCTCAGCTCTCACATCACTTGAGCTCGTGATGTCATCACTTCCTGTCCAGTGGAGACCGTCAGAGTGGCTGCTCATATTCACAACATTGAAATGTTTTGCTTTTTTTTAAGATACTTTTATTCCTAATTTTTAGATCTTTATTCATATCTATAGTCATTTCAAAGTGATGCCCTTGGAAATATATTGGAATGGATCTACATTTCACAGTCAGACAAGTGACCTAACTGCTGACCTCTCTGTGTAACTATACCCTGCTCATTGTGAACTCATTCTGAATTTAGCATTGGTTGATAAGAGATCGTAAAACAACCAAAATCAATACAAAATAATAAGGGATTATTTCGATAAGTTGTTCATTCTAGTACATTTATACTACATTTGACATGTCCTGAAATGTTGTTTCAGAGGCATACTTTTTTATTTTTTCATTTGAAATATGTTTGATTTACTATTTGCAGCTTTCCTCCTATCCATGTCGTAATGTGAGGTGATGTTTAATAGCATTTTAATATCCTCTCTGCAGTTGTATTCCTCTAAATCATTTAAAATAAATGAAGAGGCTTTGTAAACTCTATTGAGCCAAAAAAATCCCACCTTTTTTTTTTGTATACAGCTGACATGTAGAACTACAGTGGCATGTAAAAGTTTGGGCACCCCTGGTCAAAATTACTGTTATTGTGACAAAATAAACTTTTAACACTTTTTGAAAGCATACTTATTTTTCATCATTTATTCAGCACTAGCATAAAACGTGTTGAAGATGAAATGATCTCTAAAAGGCCTTAAGTTAAAGATGACACATTTCCTTTGTATTTTACACAAAAAATATATATACTGTATCTTCTATATTTTTTCATTTTAAAAATTACAAAAAGGAAAATGGGCCAATGCAAAAGTTTGGGTACTCTTGGAGATTTGTGTGCTCAGATAACTTTGACCAAGGTTTCAGACCTTAATTAGCCTGTTGGCCAGGTGATGCAAATTTCCCAGCTTTATAAAAACCCAGCCTCCTCTAACCTTGTGCCAAAAAACAGCAGCCATGGGTTCTTCTAAGCAGCTACACAGCACTCTGAAAATGAAAATGGTGGAGGTCCACAAAGTAGGAGAATGCTATAAGAAGATAGCAAAGCGTTTTCAAGTTGCCCTTTCCTCATTTTGAAATGTAATTAAGAAATGGAAGTTAACAGGAACAGTGGAGGTCAAGCTAAGGTCTGGAAGGCCAAGCAAAATTTCAGTAAGAGCCGCTGATAGAATTGCTAGAGAGGCAAATCAGAACCCCCACTTGACTGCAAAAGACCTTCAGAAAGATTTAGCATACTGTGGAGTTGTGGTACATTGTTCTACTGTTCAGAGACATGTGCACAAATAAAGCCTTCATGGGAAAGTCATCAGAAGAAAACCTCTCCCGCATCCTCACCCTAAAATTCAGCTTCAGAAGTATGCAAAGGAACATCTAAACAAACCTGATGCATTTTGGAAACAAGTCCTGTGGACCAATGAGGTTAAAATAAAAGTCTTTGGCCACAATGATCAAAGGTATGCATGGAGAAAAAAGCCCCACAGAATTTTAGGAAAAGAACATCTCGCCAACCATTAAGCATGGGGGTGGATCAATAATTCTTTGGCGTTTTGTTGCAGCCAAAGGCACAGGGAACATTTCACGGGTAGAGGGAAGAATGGATTCAATTAAATTTCAACATATTCTTGACGCAAACATTCTGCCTCCCAAAAATAAGAATAGAAAGCGATCAAAAGATGTCATGTGCCCAAAAATGCTACCAATAAAAACATCAAGTCATCCCGCAAAAAACAAGCCCTCAGGTGACTCTGTCGGACAAAATATGGAAAAATTATAGCTCTCAAAATATGGCGATTCAAAAACTAGTTTTTGCAATAAAAACGTCTTTTAGTGTGTGACAGCAGTCAAACATAAAAACCTGATATAAATCTGGTATCGCTGTAATTGCACCAACCCGAAGAATAGAGTCGTCTAATCACTTATACCGCTCAAGGAACGGCGTAAAAAATAAATAAAACCAATCCTTCACCTGCTGTTGATTTGTTCATTCTGCCGCTCAAAGATCGCAGTAAGGCTCGGCTCACATTTATTCTGCGCTCTGCTCTTCCATCAGGGCTTTCGTGTAAATCTCTGAAATACGTGATGCAGACAGAACCCCCAGCGGAAGATTCCCTATAATGAGGCAGATGGGGGCACTGTGGACACAGTCTGGCCTATTATCCGGCGGTGTCCATCTTTTTATTAGGTGTGTATAAAAATGCCGTCGCCCACAGTTTTGTGCACTTCTGAAAAGGACAACACTGAACAGAGGCCAGACGGAGTTCAGAGTAACTCTGCTGCCTCATTATAGTGAATGGATCCCTTGGGGGTTATTATTATTATTATTTATTATTATAGCGCCATTTATTCCATGGCACTTTACATGTGATAGGGATATACATAACAAAAGCATTTACATAATCTTAACAAAACGAGTCAGCGACTGGTACATGAGGAGCGAGGACCCTGCCCGCGAGGGCTCACATTCTAGAAGGGATGGGTGAGGATACATTAGGTGAGGGTAGAGCTGGTCATACAGCGGTGGTTACTGCAGGTTGTAGGCTTGTCGGAAGAGGTGGGTCTTCAGGTTTCTTTTGAAGGTTTCCACGGTCAGCGAGAGTCTGATGTGTTGGGGTAGAGAGTTCCAGAGTAGGGGGGATGCACGGGAGAAGTCTTGTATACTATTGTGGGAGGAGGAGATAAGAGGGGAGTAGAGAAGGAGATCTTGTGAAGATCGGAGGTTGCGTGCAGGTAGGTAACGGGAGACTAGGTCACAGATGTATGGGGGAGACAGGTTGTGGATGGCTTTGTATGCCATGGTTAGAGTTTTGAACTGAATTCTCTGGGCAATGGGGAGCCAGTGAAAAGATTGACAGAGAGGAGAGGCCGGGGAATAGCGGGGGGACAGGTGGATTAGTCGAGCAGCAGAGTTTAGGATAGATTGGAGGGGTGCAAGAGTGTTGGAAGGGAGGCCACGGAGCAGGAGGTTGCAGTAGTCGAGGCGGGATATGATGAGGGCATGCACTAGTGTTTTTGCATTGTCTTTGCTGAGGAATGCACGGATCCGGGAGATATTTTTGAGCTGGAGTCGGCAGGAAGTGGAAAGGGCATGGATATGTGGCTTGAAGGAGAGATCAGAGTCCAGGGTTACTCCAAGGCAGCGAGCTTGTGGGACTGGGGAGAGTGAGCAGCCATTGACGTTGATGGCTAGGTCAGATGGGGGATGTGAATGAGAGGGTGGAAAGATGATGAACTCTGTTTTATCCATGTTGAGTTTTAGAAATTTGTCAGAGAAGAAGGATGAGATGGCGGACAGACATTGTGGGATTTTGGTTAGTAGGGAGGAGATATTGGGTCCAGAGAGGTAGATCTGTGTGTCGTCAGCATAGAGGTGATACTGAAAACCGTGAGACTCTATGAGCTGTCCCAGGCCAAAGGTGTAGATGGAGAAGAGCAGAGATCCTATTCCTGATCTAAGGGTCTAGACCTTTAGCGGAGATGAATCTGTGCTACAGTAAATTTATCACTTACACATGAGCCATGTATGAGGGAGTCGGAGTCGTGGAATCGGAGTTGGAGTCGGTGTCATGGAAATTGAGGAGTCGGAGGTTTGGTTTACCGACTCCACAGCCCTGTGTTAAAGCGTTCCAGAGTTATTACCTCATAAAGTTACACCTGTCAGAATTGTAAAAATTGGCCTGGTCATTAATATGCAAACAGCCTTCAGGGGTTAAAGGGGTTATCCGAGAAATGTAATAAATAATACACATTAAAATATTAAACATTTTTCTAAATACCTTTTATTTTTTCAAAATGGTATGCTTTATCTAGTGCACGCTGTCAGGATTTTAAAGAAGTTGTCTAGTACTTTTTTCAATTGCCCGAATGTATTTAGCATGTGCCCATAAGTGTTTTTGTAAATACCTTTATTGTATGTATTGCCTGTGAGTGGCGCTATAGCTGGCTGCTCACAGGAATCATGTGAGCTCCGGCGTCAGCTGGCTTTTTCTTCCGCTGATGTCTTGTCAAGTGAGGCGTGACATCAGTATGACGCGCAAGGTAACCCCGCCCACAGCCAATCACTCACCGGGGAACGCAGCACTGGGCCACGCTCAGCTGCAGCCAGAACTTGAAGTGACATCAGTGGATGTCAGAGCTGGCTACAGCTGGAGACATGTGATGCCTGTGAGCGGCCAGTTATTGCGCCGCTCACAGGCAATACATACAACTAAAGGTACTAATTACAAAAACACTTATGGGCACATGCTATTGGGGCAATTGAAAAAAGTACTAGACAACTACTTTAAAGATGACTAGGGCTCAGGAAGTTAGGAGAAGGCAGTATTTGTATATTTCCTGCAGGGCCGGCGTCAGCACCCGGGCAAATGCCGGGGCCCTGAGCAGGCAGAGGGGCCCACTGGCGGTCGCGCTCCCCGCTGGGCTATGGGCGGAGGAGAGTGGTGTCAGTGCCCGCCCTTCTCCGCCACTTGCTCAGGGCCCTGGCAGCTGGATACTTACCTCTCTCCGTGCCTCCGCAGATCAGCTGTCTTCCTGCTCTGCGCTCCCTGTGACGTCTCAGGTCAGAGGGCGCGGTGACATCTTTACACCGCGCCCTCCCCTGAGCCGTCACAGGGAGCGCTGAGCGGGAAGACGCCGACAACGCTGGAGTTCAGACCCGAGCAGCGGGCAGCGGGCAGCAGGTAGCAGGTGAGGAGAAGGGAGGTGAGTATTTGATTTTTTTTTAATGTATGGAGGCATGGGGCAGTATAAAGAGAAGGGGGGGTGGCATCCTCCATGGAGCATTATAAAGAGAGGGGGGGGGCATCCTGCATGGGGCATTATAAAGAGAGGGGGGGCATCCTGCATGGGGCATTATAAAGAGGGGGGTGACATCCTGCATGGGGCATTATAAGGTGGGGAACAGCCTGCATGGGGCATTATAAAGGGGGGGGGCAGCCTGCATAGTGCATTATGTGGGGGGGAACAGCCTGCATGGAGCATTATAAGGGGGGGGCAGCCTGTATGGGGCATTATGTGGGGGGTAACAGCCTGCATGGAGCATTAAAGGGGGGGGCCTGTATGGGGCATTATGTGGGGGGTAACAGCCTGCATGGAGCATTATAAGGGGGGGACAGCCTGTATGGGGCATTATGTGGGGGGTAACAGCCTGCATGCAGCATTATATGGGGGCCAGTATCCTGTATGGAGCGTTATAAGGGGACCGGTATCCTGTATGGAGCGTTATAAGGGGACCGGTATCCTGTATGGAGCGTTATATGGGGACCAGTATCTTGTATGGAGTTTTATAAGGGGACCAGTATCCTGTATGGAGCGTTATATGGGGGCCAGTATCCTGTATGGAGCTTTATAAGGGGACCAGTATCCTGTATGGAGCGTTATATGGGGGCCAGTATTCTGTATGGAGCCTTATATGGGGGCCAGTATTCCGTATGGAGCCTTATATGGAGGTCAGGATTCCGTATGGGGCCTTATATGGGGGCCAGTATTCCGTATGGGGCCTTATATGGGGGCCAGTATTCCGTATGGAGCCTTATATGGGGGCCAGTATTCCATATGGAGCCTTATATGGGGGCCAGTATTCCGTATGGAGCCTTATATGGGGGCCAGTATTCCTTATGGAGCCTTATATGGGGGACAGTATTCCGTATGGAGCCTTATATGGGGGCCAGTATTCCGTATGGAGCCTTATATGGGGGACAGTATTCCGTATGGGGCCTTATATGGGGGCCAGTATTCCGTATGGGGCCTTATATGGGGGCCAGTATTCCGTATGGGGCCTTATATGGGGGCCAGTATTCAGTATGGAGCCTTATATGGGGGCCAGTATTCTGTATGGAGCCTTATATGGGGGCCAGTATTCCGCATGGAGCCTTATATGGGGGTCAGTATTCCGCATGGAGCCTTATATGGGGGGCCAGTATTCCGCATGGAGCCTTATATGGGGGTCAGTATTCCGCATGGAGCCTTATATGGGGGTCAGTATTCCGTATGGGGCCTTATATGGGGGCCAGTATTCCGTATGGGGCCTTATATGTGTTATGTTCTGCTACCAAAGCTAAGGAAAGAGAGGAGATCTGTCCCTACTATAGGACTCAGCTGAATCCCTACGATGTAACAGGGAACCTGATCCTGCGATCAGACCTGCTAAAGTCCTAATCTAGTCTGTACGGAGACCTATAGATTTGGGGAGGGAATCCCTACAAGTACTAAGGACTGGGAGGAATATGGGACACCTCCTAACAGAAATAGTAGCAGACAGACGAACAAACAAAATAGATAGAACCTAGAGGTCCGTAGACCAAGCAAACTAACAGAGTTAGATACAGAGCACAGGCTAGCTAGAAAGTAGATATACAATGAAGTCCAGCAAAGCCAGAAGGGCGGAGCAGGATTAAATAGGCCAACAAGGTCATGTGACCAGCAAAGGAAAAAAAACCTAACAGCAAGGTTCTAACAGTACCCCCCCTTCTAAGAGGATCCTCCGGATCCCCTAGGACCAGGCTTATCAGGAAATCTCCTGTGAAACGCTCTGATAAGTCTGGACGCAGAAACATCATCTGACCTCACCCAAGAGTTATCCTCGGGTCCGAAACCTTTCCAGGCCACAAGATACTGCAAACTACCTCTATACCGTCTAGAGTCAAGGATGCGAGAAATTTCATATTCCCCGTCCTCCACCACCGGAGGAACAGAGGCAGAGGCGTCACCATCCGACACAACAGCTTTTTTTAACAGAGAGACATGAAAGACCGGATTAATTCTCCAGGAGGTAGGAACCTCCAACCTAACAGCAGATTGGTTGACAACCTGAAGCACCTTAAAGGGCCCTACAAACTTGGGACCCAATTTCTTAGAAGGAATCCTCAACCGCAGATTCCTAGAGGACAACCAAACCATTTCACCAACAGCGAACAAAACCTCCTGTCGTTTCCTATCAAAGTAGTCTTTAGATTTTCTGTTGGCCTCCTGAAGATTACCACGCACATCCGTCCAAACTCTTTCCAAATCACCGGAAAAATTCTCCTCCTCAGGCACGGCAGATCCCAACTTGGAGAACGACCCAAACGACGGATGTCTCCCAGAACAACAAAAAAAAGGCGAACAACCAGCAGAAGAAGATGTATGATTGTTCAGAGCAAATTCGGCAAGTGGCAGAAACTCAGACCACCCCTCTTGATTGTCTGCCACAAAACAACGCAAGAACTGCTCAACATCCTGGTTTTTCCTTTCTGTCTGGCCATTAGATTCAGGATGATATCCGGACGAAAACGACAAATGAATTCCCAACCTGTCACAAAAGGCACGCCAAAAACGAGCCACGAACTGAGGACCCCTATCAGAAACAATGTCAGTAGGAACGCCATGAAGTCTGACAATTTCCTTGACAAAGGCCTTAGCGAGAGTTTTAGCGCAGGGCAGTTTGACGAAGGGAACCAAGTGACACATCTTGCTAAAACGGTCCACGACCACCCAGATGACAGTAAAACCCTCAGAGGGGGGAAGGTCAGTTATAAAGTCCATAGCCAAATGTGTCCAAGGAGCACTGGGGACCTCCAAAGGACAAAGCAACCCCGCAGCAGGAGTATGTGAGGACTTAGATCTAGCACATATAGTACATTGGCGCACCCACTTAATGACTTCCTTCTGCCATCCAGGCCACCAAAAACTGCGACCCACCAGTCTCTTGGTCTCAGAGATTCCGGGATGACCTGCCAACCGAGATTCGTGACACTCAACAAACAAATCTCTCCTAAAGGTCCCAGGCACAAACAACCTCCCATGAGGAGTGTTAGATGGGGCATTCTCCTGAGCTTTAAGAATCTCATCTTCCAAAACGGAGTCTAAAGCAGCTATCACAACACCTTCTTGTAAAATGTTTTCCTCTTTCTCAGCACCGACTATGGGAGAAAAACTGCGAGACAAGGCATCCGCCTTAACATTCTTAGTACCAGGGATGTAAGTAACGGAGAAATTAAACCGCGAGAAAAACAGTGCCCACCTAGCCTGACGGGCATTCAGGCGCTTGGCAGCGTCAAGATATATCAGATTTTTATGATCCGTAAGAACCTGAACGGGAAATTCCGCACCTTCCAAGAAGTGGCGCCAGTGTTCAAATGCGAGTTTAATAGCCAATAATTCCCGATTACCAATATCGTAATTCAATTCAGTCTCCGAAAAATTTTTTGAAAAAAATGCACAGGGATGTAATCCATCCCCGTTATCCTGAGACAATACTGCGCCAACCCCCACAGAGGAAGCATCAACCTCAACCAAAAACGGCCTAGTAACATCAGGCTGCATAAGTATGGGAGCAGAGGTGAACCTCTCCTTGAGATACACAAAAGCTTCAATGGCCTCAGAAGACCACTGAACCGCATCAGCACCTTTCCTGGTGAGATCAGTCAAAGGTTTGACAATACTAGAAAATTTTTTTATGAATTTTCTATAGTAATTGGCGAAACCCAAAAACCTCTGTATTGATTTCAAACCAATAGGCCTAGGCCATTCCTGCACAGCCTGAACCTTAACCGGATCCATCTCAAAACCTTTGCTGGAGATAATGTAGCCCAAAAAACTAATTCTCTGTACAGCGAACTCACATTTCTCCAGCTTAGCAAAAAGCGAATTGTCCATTAATAACTGTAATACCTCACGCACGCTCCGCCAATGAGACTCCAGATCTGGCGAATAAATCAAAATGTCATCCAAATACACAACCACATTTTTACCGATCAAAGGTCTAAGGATGTCATTAATCAGATTCTGAAAAAATGCAGGAGCATTAGTAAGACCAAAAGGCATAACCAGATTCTCAAAATGACCCACAGGAGTGTTAAAAGCAGTCTTCCATTCATCACCCTCCTTCATGCGCAACAGATTGTATGCCCCCTTAAGGTCAATTTTAGAGAACCACTTGGCCCCCAATAACTGGTTAAACAGATCAGGAATCAATGGCAGTGGGTAAGGATTGCGTACCGTAATTTTGTTAATCTCACGAAAATCCAGACAAGGACGTAAACCGCCGTCCTTTTTTTTTACAAAAAAAAATCCAACCGCCACAGGAGACTTAGAGGGCCTAATGTGACCGGCGGCCAAACTTGTCTGTATGTATTCCTCCAAAGCCTTCCTCTCAGGAATAGTAAGGTTAAATAAACGACTTTTAGGAAGAGTCGCTCCAGGGACAAATTCAATAGAACAATCATAGTCTCTATGGGGAGGCAAAACCTGCGATTCTTTCTCAGAAAAAACTCTCCAAAAATCCTGAATAGGAACAGGCAATTCTCCCCTATCCAAAGCTGCAATACGCCCGTTACAACACTTGTCATAACATTTATGGCTCCAGGATTTAATTTCACTGGTAGACCAATCCAGTACAGGATTGTGAAATTTTAACCAGGGCAAACCCAATATTACTGGAGAAGGCAAGTTATTCAACACTACCAAATCCAATTTCTCATGGTGAACACCATTAATAGTGAGAGGAAATTCACTGACCTTGAGAGTAATATTCTTCAAAGGGGAGCCATCCACAGAAACCACAGCAATGGGGGATGATAAAGGTTCAGGTTTTAAATTGAGTTTTTCCACGAATCCCCCATCAATAACATTCAGTGTAGACCCGCAATCAACAAACACCCGAAATTCCATTAATTTTTCCTGAGCAATCGTGGAAGCAGCTAAAAATATACCCTTGGAATTTAAACAGGCAATACGGGCGTGACTGACCTTTTTTTTTTCTTTCTTCATACGAAGCTCACAGCCTTTAATCAAATGACCAGATTTCCCGCAATAGAAACACAAGCCTTCTGAAAAACGACGGTGTTTTTCTTGAGAGCGAGGTGCCACCGATCCAATCTCCATCGGTTCACCACTGTTAGTACACACATTATCATAACCAGAAACTGACATAGCAGAGGATTTGCTCTCATTAACCCTAGCACGCAGTCTTCTGTCCACCCGTATAGCTAATTGCATAGCCTGTTGCAAATCCTCAGGTGTAGGATAAGCAATTAGCAGGTCTTTAACCTTTTCACTGAGCCCAGCAAGAAATAGACTTTTCAGAGCAGAATCGTTCCACCCTGTTTGAGTGGACCAACGACGAAAATGTGTACAATATTTTTCCATATTACCTGATCCTTGTTTTAAACGTCTCAACTCAGTCTCAGCTGATGCCACACGGTCAGGATCATCATATAATAGTCCTAAAGCAGAAAAAAAACTATCCACTGATCTGAAGCATGTATCACTAGGTTGCAAAGAAAAGGCCCACTCCTGAGGCTCTTTGCGCAAAAGTGACATTATGAACCCTACGCGCTGGGATTCATCCCCAGAGGACTTGGGTCTCAAACGAAAATACAATAAGCAAGCATTTTTAAATGAAAAAAATTCTCGATGTTCACCAAAAAATAAATCCGGCAAACATACCTTAGGCTCCAAGAAATATGCTCCAGGACAGTTACTCACGTGCTGACGGAGCTCGGCCACTTCCAGAGAGAGTCCCTGCAGGTGTTTAGCCAAATCCTGAACCGACACCATGATGGAACAAAAAAAAATCTTTCCTTAGAGAATTTACAGGCTGGACTTACTGTTATGTTCTGCTACCAAAGCTAAGGAAAGAGAGGAGATCTGTCCCTACTATAGGACTCAGCTGAATCCCTACGATGTAACAGGGAACCTGATCCTGCGATCAGACCTGCTAAAGTCCTAATCTAGTCTGTACGGAGACCTATAGATTTGGGGAGGGAATCCCTACAAGTACTAAGGACTGGGAGGAATATGGGACACCTCCTAACAGAAATAGTAGCAGACAGACGAACAAACAAAATAGATAGAACCTAGAGGTCCGTAGACCAAGCAAACTAACAGAGTTAGATACAGAGCACAGGCTAGCTAGAAAGTAGATATACAATGAAGTCCAGCAAAGCCAGAAGGGCGGAGCAGGATTAAATAGGCCAACAAGGTCATGTGACCAGCAAAGGAAAAAAAACCTAACAGCAAGGTTCTAACAATATGGGGGCCAGTATTCCGTATGAAGCGTTATATGGGGGCCAGTATTCCGTATGGAGCCTTATATGGGGGCCAGTATTCTGTGTGGAGCGATTCACCGGTTTCTGAGCTATTGTGGAATTTACAATAGATATCACTCATGTAATGTAAGAAGTGAAATCTTTGCATTGTACTATATATATATATATATATATATATATATATATATATATATATATATATATATATATATATTTCTCCGCCGTATCTCTGCATCATGAATCGTGGTATGTGTTAAAGGGGCCCACTGAGACTCTTTCGCCCGGGGCCCAGAAAAACCTGGAGCCGGCCCTGATTTCCTGCATACAGGAACATTTTTATATTCGCTCCCAAAGCTATTCTTGATGCAGGGGATTGACTGATGAAATTAACTATTGGTTTTGTATTTGAGGATCACTTCTTTTTTCAGCTTAAGGCCACGTGCACACGTTCAATATCTGGTCAGTATTTTAAATCTGTATTTGTAAATCTAAACCAGGAGTGGGTGATAAATACAGAAGTGGTGAGGTGCAGGGCCGGCTCCAGGTTTTTCTGGGCCCCGGGCGAAAGAGTCTCAGTGGGCCCCTTTAACACATACCACGATTCATGATGCACAGATACCGCAGAGAATTATATATATATATATATATATATGTATATATATATATATATATATATATATATATATATATATATATATATATATATATATATATATATATAATACAATGCAAAGACTTCTTACATTACATGAGTGATATCTATTGTAAATTCCACAATAGCTCAGAAACCGGTGAATCGCTCCACACAGAATACTGGCCCCCATATAAGGCTCCATACGGAATACTGGCCCCCATATAAGGCCCCATATGGAATACTGGCCCCCATATAAGGCCCCATACGGAATACTGGCCCCCATATAAGGCTCCATGCGGAATACTGGCCCCCATATAAGGCTCCATGCGGAATACTGGCCCCCATATAAGGCTCCATACGGAATACTGGCCCCCATATACGGCTCCATACGGAATACTGGCCCCCATATAATGCTCCATACGGAATACTGGCCCCCATATAAGGCTCGATACAGAATACTGGCCCCCATATAACGCTCCATACAGGATACTGGACCAGGTTACTGGCCCCCATATAACGCTCCATACAGGATACTGGTCCCCTTATAAAACTCCATACAGGATACTGGCCCCCATATAACGCTCCATACAGGATACCGGTCCCCTTATAACGCTCCATACAGGATACTGGCCCCCATATAATGCTGCATGCAGGCTGTTACCCCCCACATAATGCCCCATACAGGCTGTCCCCCCCTTATAATGCTCCATGCAGGCTGTTACCCCCACATAATGCCCCATACAGCCCCCCCCTTATAATGCTCCATGCATGCTGTTACCCCCCACATAATGCCCCATACAGGCTGCCCCCCCCTTATAATGCTCCATGCAGGCTGTTCCCCCCACATAATGCACTATGCAGGCTGCCCCCCCCTTTATAATGCCCCATGCAGGCTGTTCCCCACCTTATAATGCCCCATGCAGGATGTCACCCCCCTCTTTATAATGCCCCATGCAGGATGCCCCCCCCCTCTTTATAATGCTCCATGGAGGATGCCACCCCCCCTCCCTTCTCTTTATACTGCCCCATGCCTCCATACATTAAAAAAAAAAATCAAATACTCACCTCCCTTCTCCTCACCTGCTGCCAGCTGCTCGGGTCCGAACTCCAGCGTCACCGACGTCTTCACGCTCTGCGCTGCCTGTGACGGCTCAGGGGAGGGCGCGGTGTAAAGACGTCACCGTGCCCTCAGACCTGAGACGTCACAGGGAGCGCAGAGCAGGAAGACAGCTGATCTGCGGAGGCACGGGGAGAGGTAAGTATCCAGCTGCCGGGGCCCTGAGCAAGCGGCGGAGAAGGGCGGGCGCTGACACCGCTCTCCTCCACCCATAGCCCGGCGGGGTGCGCGACCGCTAGTGGGCCCCTCTGCCTGCTCAGGGCTCCGGCATTTGCCCGGGTGCGCCGGGTGCTGACGCCGGCCCTGGTGAGGTGTTTCTATTATACTTTTCCTCTGATTGCTCCACACCTGATTTTGGCTTACAAATACCAATGAAAAATATTGACCAAATACTGAACTTGGGAACGTGGCCTAATAATGAGAAATTGATTACGTTATTTCCGTTTGCATCAAACTTTACTGGTTGTTAAAGGGATAGAGGCAGAGCAAGCTAAATGGGAAATCACAGTTTCCTGGATGATTGCTTTTCCACCAGCATTAGTAGTAAAAGGACTTCAGAATAACATGCTTGGATGCTCCTTAATCAAAGACAGCACTTCTGATATTATTTTCTATTTTTAATTCAGGAAGAAAAAAAATCAAGTTTCAGTATTAAAGCAACCAGAACATTTATCTGCTTATCAGTCCAATTATAAATAGATTGCTGTTACGTACCGGCCTCAACCCGAGGGCCAGATTCTGCTCCCTTCCCTTCTAGGCTCTGCCGTTTGATGTGCTCCACATTGGGTTTCACAAGTTACCCAGTGTACCTCTCTGACATCATCACCTAACGTCGTTTAAGGCCAACTTATAAAACACATGTGTATCTGTGTATTCAGAAGTGATGTGTTCATTTACCGTGTCTTTTGGAGATTGCTATCATTCAATGTAGAGGGAGATCTACAGGCCAAGATGACAAGATGCTTACGAAGTTTTGAAAATCTCTGAGTTTTCAAGTTTTCAATGCACTAATAGGGTTTCTAGTCCCACTAGATAATTAAATGCAACTAAACATGTTTTCTAGGATAGACTATTGTGACGATACAGCCTATAATCTTAATAAGCCAGATGTTTAGATTTGTTAATCCAAGAGAAATACACTATTATATTTGTGTATTTATGTGCCTGGTCAATAAGAACAGACCAGTATTTGTATAACCCTGATTGTTGTCTCCTCTTTGATTCTGAAACAATGATGTTGATTTAAAGAGCCCCTGCTATACCAGCTATGTAAATTGATTAGCTCAACCAATGAGACCTGAGTGAGCCCTGCACCTTTACCTCTAACCCCGACCTGTGACTGATGACCTTTATATGTAAATAGAAAAAGGGTTTATCTATCCTGCTGAAAAGAGACTTGAGACAGAGATTGGAAAGAGACTCTGACACACCATCAGCTTGGAAGTATGACTTTAACCAAAGAGACACAGATTTGGATTCTACATGATTCTAGTCTAAGGGTATATAGCCCTGACTGGAAAGATACGGATCTGCTCCATTGACTATCAAGAACTCATCAATACGTTTGGGGAGACCAGGTTGGGAATATGAAGTCACCTGGCCCCATGGATATATTGTTGGCAGGAGGGACCGTCCAGTCGCCTGGAACCCATGGAGACATTCGGAGAAGCCAGATTTGGACCAGCCGGTCATCTGGCCCCATGGAAACTGTCGGAGAGGCCAGAGTGGGACCCTCGGGTCTCCTAGCCTTGTACCTCGATGGATTGTTAACTTCCTAAGCTTGCCGCTACCTGCTCTCTGTGGGAGCCTGCCAGAAGCGGGGACCACTGGTTGAGGTAGTTGACCCTGAAAGTCCCAAAGTCGCAGCTGTTCTATCCCAGGCGGGCGTAGCGGAAGGGTGAGACTGTGTAATGTTGTACCATCTTGGGTATTTGCTGAGACTGTTCTATGTGTTTATTGTTCGTTTTGTGGTTCAATAAAGTATTGCCACGCTGTTTAACCCTCACACTGTGTTGTCTGAGTGGTATTACGCCCATGGAAGACCCCGGGTCTTCACAACTATTAATTCCCTATCCTTCAAAAAGATCATTTACTCTGAGATGCCTAACAGACTTACAGTATTTGCCCCTATACTGCTGCTTTAGTAAAGGGCTAGAGCGCTCAAGGAGGTGTTTTGCATGCGCAACCAGTGCTTTGACTAAACAGGGGGACATGGGTATGAGGTATAAAGGTCAGAGGACTTTCTATAATAAATTTTTGCTTTTTACTTATTTATTGTGCTTTTAAAGACATGCCAGTGGGGAAAACTTCTCAAGCTTTAGTACATGCAGCCCATTCATGTATGGTCGGTTATTTTGTAAAATAAAGATAAAATTGTAAAGTGCTGCAGAATATGTTGGCGCTATAAAAATAAAAATTAATATTATTATTTGAGTGAATGCCATGTAATTCTACATTTTTTTTCCAGCAGCAACCACTTAAGAGGAAATGTCTAGCTAGTTTATTTTTCTGCCACCAAGAACAGCGTATTGCCTATCAGGTTTTTTTTTACTATACATTTACAATAAAACAATTGTCTAAAAAATTAGGGTTTTGAATTGAAATTAGAGGTTTAGGCCAGGTTCACATCATGTTTTGGCCACACTTTCATGACCGCATCAGGGGTTAAATCTTTTAAAGTAGACTACACTGGTCCAGAAAATGATTCAGTCCATGTGGAAAATCACCCCTGTGCACTAGCACATTAGATAAAATTAGTACATGTTCTGTCCATGTGTGGTCCATGACGCATGCAGACCGTACAATGATCAAAAATGTTCTCGTCTCAATGAGCCCTCAGTGTTCTTCCAGGAAGAATACACGACTTTACAAGAAATGTATTGGAATATTTTGACTGACAGTTTGCTCAAATTTTTGCACATGCCTACTTGTTTGTTGAATTTGGACTTAAAATAGTGATGGAGTCCAGTTGAGAAGTTTAACTGATGAGGAACATTTATCCTTTTCCACCCCTGTGTTCTGCCAGTGTGCCCTTTAGTCTGTGCACGTACCAGACGGGTTGGGTTAAACATCTATCATACTTCCACTATGTGACCTAAACAGCCATGTCATGCCCCTCAGTAAACCTCAGGATGGTCATATTCATTATGGCTGAAAACAAAGTCATTTTATATAGTGTGCTAAACACCAATGCTCTTTGGTTCATAGCGGGTTAAATACTGAATGGGGTCATAACTGGATTTACTCAGTAGTCAGAAAAGGAAGGGTTACTGCACATCAGAGAATCATAGCACAGAAGAGCAACCATGCGAGTGAGAAAGACGGGGGCCATCGAGAGGAGGGGTGAACATCCAATTTGAAAATCCTGATTTAACCTTTCCTTCGCTATATATATTAAGAATATGTTGCAAGCCCCTCTGGCAAATCTTAGCTTTGAAGATGTCTATAGAGACACAGCTTGTGTGTTCACTGAACAGCCTATATAATATATACTGTTCAGTGAGTGGAGAAAACAATCTTCTGTAGAAATGAGAATATGGGAGTATATTCTCTCAGCACTACTAGTACAATACACAGTTCAGAAATGTATCTGTGTCTCTCCGATCAGCGGCAGTGCAGATAGAAAGAGCACAGAGTTAGCAGCCAGAGTGGGAATCCCGCAGCATTAATAATGGATAGGGAGATGTTTGGATAAATTCATGCTGGGCTACAATTACAGCTTGCTGTTCCTTAACTGAGCGCTCATATCCATGTCCAAAAAAAATGTGTTCTCTGTATGCTGCTCGTTGGGATGAGTTTCTGTTGGTTCAGAGTTTTTTGTCCTTGAAATGACAACCATTACTGTGTTGATATATTTACAAGCCTTTGGAAAGAGTGGATGGTCCATTCAGTTCAGTCCACATTTATGTGCACATATTTTTTCAATCTTGGTGGATCCGAGATGCTACAAATACACTTGCTCATGTTATACCACCCCCTTTTTCTTTAGATTTTAAGGTTCTGTTTCACATGCATAAAGCAACCACTAATTGGTAAAGGTTCACGATTAGTGGTCGATAATAGACTGTTTACACATGCAGACCAAAGTAAACTATGCACTGTTTACAGAGGCAGACCAAAGTAAACTATGCACATTGAGCAATCTTCAATACATAGAGTATTTCGCCCAATGAATAAGTGATTGTTCTGCTCAGCAGCCTGGTTACACTGCAAGATTATCAATAAAGAAGCACTCCTCCCACCCAAGTTTTTACCTTCTTAATATATTGCAGTCACCATCATATTATATAGCACTGTGTACTTATAATTGCTAATTTCGCCTTTCTACCCAACAAATTCTTCTGTTCTCCATTAGGTCTATAATATCATCTGATTTATAAAATGACTAGCTGAATCCTTCTAAGCTCTATGTAGAAACAGGAGGTCAATTTTCCCTGTATGAGTCATAAGTCACTGCAAAAGTCTCTGGCAAGGGGGAGGAGGAAGCAGCTGGGTCAGGAGTTGAAAAGGGGAATGATTAGTGTGGGGAAAAGAGACTTCCTGTTTCTACATAGAGCAGAGAAAAGAGAAGAATTAGCTGGGTAGAAAGGCAAAATGAGCAATAGTAAATACACACTGCTATAGAATGATGACTGCAATATATAAAGAGGATAAAAACTTTGATGGGAGGGCTTCTTTAAACTGCGTATTTTTAAATTGTAACAATATGCTAATTACCCCTAGTTATCTGGGTGGGTAGTTCCTTTGAATAGTCATGGTGTCTGGGCTGTAATCACAGGCATTGTGACGTATCTGACATGACTACACCTTCACTGGAAGACGTGTAATGATTACTGTAACAAAGGTCTCTCATCACATGCGCAATGCGCAGATGAAGTCATTGCAAGTACACCCTACACTATACAGGTAATAAGTTAAGTTTTTATGTAAAAGAATGTCTGTAATATGGTAAAAGCGAGGAGTAAATTTGGTGATGGCAGTTTAGTGTGGCAAATCCATGTGACACGTTCACTGAAAAAAAAAGTTACACCCATACTAAAAGAGGACCTGTCTCCGGGTCAAAATGGGCCGTTTTTGCTTTTATTTTATTCCTGCTGCTCCCCTGAGTATTCTGGGGACTTTTTTGTATGTCCACCATACAGTTCCAGAGATATGGGCTTTTTTATTTACTGCCAATTGTTATCATATTTACAGTACCAAATGACAGGGATCATAAGGTGATTGAGAACCCTAAAGGCACGACCCAGAGATTCCTGTGTGCCACGTCCCTTGGAAGAGACCATATCAATTAGTACTAAATACAAAGGCCCATATCTCTGGAATCGTGTGGTGTATTATAATTATTATTATTAAAAAAAAATGGAATACTCAGGAGAATCGAGAATAAAATGAGTGCAAAAACCTGGTCACTTTTGACCTGAGACAGGTCCTATTTAAAGCTGTTATTGGATGGTCACCTATACTGCTGCTCGCGGTACCCTCAACTCCCACTCCTTAAATCCTTTGCTCCCATCACATTATTAGGCCAAATTATATTTCACATGCTTCATTAAAAAAAAATCTTTAATATGTAATTTATTGTGGATGAAGTGTATCTAAATTGTATGTATTTTTTATGAAATTTTTATCTACAATATAAAGAATTTTTGAACTCTTTACCGGTTGATGGGCACTGGAAAATGGCATCAAATTCCTTTCTCATGTAATTAAAAATGATTGTTCAGTTTACCAAGTAATTCAGCGTAGTAATAATAATCATAATAATAATTCACCAAATAAATTACTTTCTTATTCAGAATTTTGATTTACAAAAGTGATACAAAGTGGGCTTTACAGTACTGGACAGTAGAGTGGTGGGTGATTTTTACAGTAAAATGAGAAGGGAGTAAATAAAGTGCTGGACAGCTGGCCGGGCTTTCACACATGGAACTGACAGTCATCCCTGCAGTAACTAAATACTTGATGACTAGGCTGGTGTGATGACCTTTGCTCTAACACGGCTTCCTTTAGGGTCCTCTAAATGATCCTTGCAAATGGTTTAGAAGATGTGTTATTTATAATAATCTATAAATAAAAAGATTATTATTATTACAGAAAACATTGAAATAGGCACAAGTTCAATCAAACCAACATGCCGTTTTCGAGTCACAAAATATACAAACTACTGCCTCTGTTAAGATGAAATTACTAAGTAACCAAATACTCATTTAATTCCTTTACGACGGCCCTATTTTGGGCCTTTCGAATGAAGCATTTCATTTTTTTTTACATTGTTTTATTCCTAGAGTCATACCTTTTTAATTCGAACAAGGCATATGAGGGCTTGTAATTGTCAGTGGCACTAACACATATATATATATATAGATATATATAGATATATATATATATATGTGAAACTTTGTCACCCCTGGTCAAAATTGCTGTTATTGTGAACTAAAAGGCCTAAAGTTAAAGATGACACATTTCCTTTGTATTTTAGGAGGGAAAAAAATAATATCTATTTTCATGTTTTAGATTTTAAAAATTACAAAAAGGAAAATGGGCCAATACAAAAGTTTGGGCATCCTGCATGGTTAGTACCTAGTAGCACCCCCTTTTGAAAGTATCACAGCTTGTAAATGATTTTTGTAGCCAGACAAGAGTGTTTCAGTTCTTATTTGAGGGATTTTCATTCATTCTTCCTTGGGAAATTCTTCCAGTTCTGTGAGATTCCTAGGCCGTCTTGCATGCACTGCTATTTTTGAGGTCTAGCCACAGATTTTCAATGATGTTTAGATCAGGGGACTGTGAGGGCCATTGTAAAACTTTCAGCGTGTGTCTTTTGAGGTAGTCTGTTGTGTATTTTGACATGTGTTTAAGATCATTATCCATGTGTAGAAACCATCCTCCTTTCAACTTCAGTTTTTTTACTGATGGCATTATGTTTACATCAATAATTTGTTGAAATTTCATTGCATCCATTCTTCCCTCTAACTATGAAATGTTCCCCATGCCATTGGCTGCAACACAACCTCAAAGCATGATTGAACCACCCCCATGCGTAATGGTTGGCGACATGTTCTTTTCCTGAAATTCTGTGCCTTTTTTCTCCACATATACCTTTGATCATTGTGGCCAAAGAGTTCTATTTTAACCTCATCAGTCCACAGGACTTGTTTCCAAAATGCATCAGGCTAGATTAGATGTTCTTTTGCATACTACTGATGCTGAATTTTATGGTGAAGACGCAGGAGAGGTTTTCTTCTGCTGACTCTTCCATGAAGGCCATATTTGTGCAGGTGAAATGTGGATGAGGGACGGCCACAGGACAAGGGGTACAGCACCAATCAGCAGGCACGCACAAATATTAAATAATATATTAGAAATATTTACTCAATGGTATATAAAAAAAACAAACAAAGAAATGGATGGTAGGTAAACAGTGAATAAATAAATACGATGACAGCAATTCCTCTCAATAGCACCAAATAAGAGTATACACAGGTACAATTAAAAGGTTAAAAGTGATATGTCAGCAAAAATACATTCGATTAACCCTTTCTATGCATAAAGCCATAAACCGACAGTGTTGTGCCAGTACTTTAGTAATCGCATACTCGGAGCAATTTTTGAAGTGTCTCTTACAGAAGAAGCCGTTTCTCCTAACTAACTAGACCTCCATAAGGTTTTTTATATATGCGCATATATATTCAGTTGAAGTGTACTTGCTGGGCTGAGTCCTGAATAATCAGAAACGCTGACTGGAATATCTCAGAGAATGCTGATCTCTCTAACGCAGAGCTTCTGTAAGTCGTTAGAAATAAGGCCTTACATGGCCTAGCCCAAGATGCTGTGCCCTTGGTTGTCCTCACCGAGTCGGCTCATGTCAAGCTGAACAGCGCATCCCAGAGTCACCACAAACAGATCCAGAGTCGCACCGCTCTATCCAGACCTTTTTCCAGCAATGCTTCACTTTCCTTGAACTCCCCTAGCAACAGTCACCAACTGCCAAACCCCTGTGCTGCAACTTTGGCCTCTCCTCTGCCTTCTACTGGCCAGATCTATATTATATCACAAATCTCCAACAATACAGTAAGTTGTGATTATGCCTTACACAGGTGTCTCTGAACAGTAGAACAATGTACCACAACTCCACAGTATGCTAAATCTTTCTGAAGGTCTTTTGCAGTCAAGTGGGGGTTCTGATTTTCCTCTCTAGCAATCTTACAAGCAGCTCTCACTGTCATTTTGCTTGGTCTCCCAGACCTTATCTTGACCTCCACTGTTCCTGTTTACTGACATTTCCTAATTACATTTCGAACTGAGGAAAGGGCAACTTGAAAACGCTTTGCTATCTTCCTATAGCCTTCTCCTACTTTGTGGACCTCCACCATTTTCATTTTCAGAGTGCTAGGCAGCTGCTTAGAAGAACCTATGGCTGCTGTTTTTTGGCACAAGGTTAGAGGAGGCTGGGTTTTTATGAAGCTGGGAAATTTGCATCACCTGGCCTTTCCTAGAGATGATAGTGAACAAGCCATAAGCCATTTTATTATTATTATTATTATTATTATTTATTATTATTATAGCGCCATTTATTCCATGGCACTTTACATGTGGAAAAGGGGTATACATACAAGAACAATTACAATAATCTTGAACACAATGTGACAGTGACTGGTACAGGAGGAGCGAGGACCCTGCCCATGAGGGCTCACAATCTACAAGGGATGGGTGAGGATACAGTAGGTGAGGGTAGAGCTGGTAAGCCATAACCCTAACAGGCTAATTAAGGTCTGAAACCTTGGCCAAAGTAGTCTGAGCACACAAATCTCCAAGGGTGCCCAAACTTTTTCAATGGCCCATTCTCCTTTTTATAATTTTTAAGATGAAAAAAAAAAAGACTATATATACACTACCGTTCAAAAGTTTGGGGTCATTTAGAAATTTAATTATTTTTGAACGAAAAGCACATTTTTTTCAATGAAGCTAACATTAAATGAATCAGAAATACACTCTATACATTGTAAGGCTGAGTTGACACGATGCGTTTTTCATGCGTTTCCGCTGCGTTTTTGCAATTGCGTAAACGCCGCGGAAACGCATGAAAAGCGCATGGTAGAAGGGCAGCAATGTTCCCTAATTGAAATCCGCATGTGCTGTGCCCATGATGCGGATTTTTCCGCAGCGTAAACGCTGCGCTCAAAAGTCGGCAGCATGTCGATTAATTTTGCGGAAACGCTGCTTTTTTGGCGCCATTGACTTGCATTAGACCGCATGGAATCCGCATCACTGTATATGTTGATGCGCTTTTCATGCGGTCTAATGTGCTGATGGTACCCGGGTGTGGATGAGAGGACTCTCATCCAGACCCAGGTACCATTAAAAAAAAAAGAATAAAATAAAAAATATATACATGCTCACCTTCTGACGGCAGGCGCAGTGCTCCTGCTTGGTTCCCCACACTTCGCGGTTGAATGAAGAAGGACCTTCGCTGACGTCAGAGTCATGTGACGGGTCACGTGACGCTGACGTCGGCAGGTCCTTCAGTCTTCACTGCCGGTAGCCGGGACCGAGCGAAGCAGGACACCGGGGGCCATCAGAGGGTAAAGTATATATTTATTTTTTATTTTTTGACATTCACACACTATATAAATCCATGCCGGCTGCATGGATTTATATAGTGTGAAGTTGACAAGCACTTTCCAAGTGATGCTAAAATCGCTTGGGAAGCGCTTGTCAACCCGCATGCGGAAATGAAAGTGAAGACCGCTTCATTTCCGCATGTCCCTGGCAGGAAACCGCATGTACAATCCGCATGCGTTTTTTCCTGCCAGGGAGATGCAGAAATGCTCAGGAAAAAATCCTGAGCATTTCTGCATCGTGTGCACATACCCTTAATGTGGTAAATGACTATTCTAGCTGCAAACGTCTTGTTTTTATTGCAATATCTACATAGGTGTATAGAGGCCCATTTCCAACAACCACCACTCCAGTGTTTTAATGGTACATTGTGTTTGCTAACTGTGTAAGAAGGCTAATGGATGTTTAGAAAACCCTAGAAAACCCTTGCATAAGTATCTTAGCCCAGCTGAAAACGGTTTGGCTGATTTGAGAAGCTATAAAATTGACCTTCCTTTGAGCTAGTTGAGAATCTGGAGCATTACATTTGTTTGTTCTATGAAACTCTCAAAATGGCCAGTAAAAGAGAACTTTCATGTGAAACTCGACAGTCTATTCTTGTTCTTAGAAATGAAGGCTATTCCATGCAAGAATTGCCAAGAAACTGAAGATTTCCCACAATGGTGTGTACTACTCCCTTCAGAGGAGAGCACAAATAGGCTCTAACCAGAGTAGAAAGAGAAGTGGGAGGCCCCGCTGCACAACTGAGCAACAAGAACATTAGAGTCTCTAGTTTGAGAAATTGACGCCTCACAGATCCTCAACTGGCAGCTTCATTAAATAGTACATGCAAAACGCCAGTGTCAACGTCTACAGTGAAGAGGCGACTCCGGGATGCTGGCCTTCAGGGCAAAGTGGCAAAGAAAAAGCCATATCTGAGACTGGCTAATAAAAGGAAAAGATTAATATGGGCAAAAGAACACAGACATTGGACAGAGGAAGATTGGAAAAAAGTTTTATGGACAGACGAATCAAAGTTTGAGGTGTTTAGATCACACAGAAGAACATTTGTGAGACGCAGAACAACTAAAAAGATGCTGGAAGAGTGCCTGACGCCATCTGTCAAGCATGGTGGAGGTAATGTGATGGTCTGGGGATGCTTTGGTGCTGGTAAAGTGGGAGATTTGTACAAGGTAAATGGGATTTTGAATAAGGAAGGCTATTACTCCATTTTGCAACGCCATGCCATACCCTGTGGACAGCGCTTGATTGGAGCCAATTTCATCCTACAACATGACAATGACCCAAAGCACACCTCCAAATTATGCATGAACTATTTAGGGAAGAAGCAGGCAGCTGGCATTCTAACTGCAATGGAGTGGCCAGCGCAGTCACCAGATCTCAACCCCATTGAGCTGTTGTGGGAGCAGCTTGACCGTATGGTACGCAAAAAGTGCCCATCAAGCCAATCCAACTTGTGGGAGGGGCTTCAGGAAGCATGGGGGAAATTTCTCAAGATTACCTCAGCAAATTAACAGCTAGAATGCCAAAGGTCTGCAATGCTGTAATTGCTGGAAAGGGAGCATTCTTTGACGAAAGCAAAGTTTGAAAGAGAAAATTATTCTTTGTAATAAAAATCATTATTTCTAACCTTGTCAATGTCTGGACTATATTTTCTAATCATTTTACAACTCATTTGATAAATGAAAGTATGAGTTTTCATGGAAAACACAAAATTGTCTGGGTGACCCCAAACTTTTGAACGGTATATATATATATAGTTGTGCTCAAAAGTTTACATACCCCGGCAGAATTTTTCCTTTCTTGACCTTGTTTCAGAGAATATGAATGATAACAAAAAAACGTTTTCTCCACTCATGGTTATTGGTTGGGTGAAGCCATTTATTGTCAAACTACAGTGTTTTCTCTTTTTAAATCTTAATGACAACCAAAAACATCCAAATGACCCTGATCAAAAGTTCACATACCCTGGTGATTTTGGCCTGATAACATGCACAGAATTTGACACAAATGGGTTTGAATGGCTGTTAAAGGTAACATCCTCACCTGTGACCTGTTTGCTTGTAATCAGTGTGAGTGCGTAAAAGCTGAGTGAGTTTAAGGGATCCAGACAGACTCTTGCATCTTTCATCCATCCACTGACGTTTCTGGATTGTGAGTAATGGGGAAAGCAAAAGAATTGTCAACGGATCTACGGGAAAAGGTAGCTAAACTGTATAACACAGGAAAGTGATATCAAAAATATCCAAGGAATTGATAATGCCAGTCAGCAGCGTTCAAACTGTGATTAACAAATGGAAAATCAGGGGCTCTGTAAAAACAAAACCATGGTCAGGTAGACCAACAAAAACAACTGCCAGGAAAATAGTTCAGGATGCAAAGAAAAACCCACAAATAACATCTGCTGAAATTCAGGACTCTCTGAAAACTAGCGGTGTGGCTGTTTCAAGATGCACAATAAGGAGGCACTTGAAGAAAAAATGGGCTGCATGGTCGAGTCGCCAGAAGAAAGCCATTACTGCGCAAATGCCACAAAGTATCTTGTCTATAATACGCCAAACAGCACAGAGACAAGCCTCAAAACTTCTGGAACAACGTAATTTGGAAATTTGGAGTGATGAGCCCAAAATTAAACTTTTTGGCCACGCCCATAAATGTTACATTTGGAGAGAGGTCAACAAGGCCTATGATGAAAGGAACACCATTCCTACAGTAATGCACGGAGGTGGATCGCTGATGTTTCGGGGATGTTTGAAGGCACAGGAAACTTGGTAGAAGTTGAAGAAAATATGAATGCAGCACGTTATCAGCAAATACTGGAAGCAAATTTGCACTCATCAGTCCGGAAGCTGCGAGTGGGACGTACTTGGACGTTCCAACATGACAACGATCCAAAACACAAGGTCAAGTCGACCTGTCATTGGCTACATCAGAACAAAGTGAAGGTTCTGGAGTGGCCATCTCAGTCTCCTGACCTCAATATCATTGAGCCACTCTGGGGAGATCTCAAGCGTGCAGTTCATGCTAGACAGCCCAGGAATTTACAGGAACTGGAGGCTTTTTGCCAAGAAGAATGGGCAGCTTTATCATCTGAGAAAGTAAAGAACCTCATCCACAACTACCACAAAAGACTTCAAGCTGTCATTGATGTTAGAGGGGGCAATAAACGGTATTAAGAACTGGGGTATGAGAACTTCTGATCAGGGTCATTTTGATGTTTTTTGGTTGCCAGTAAGATTTAAAAAAGAGAAAACACAGTAGTTTGACAATAAATGGCTTCACCCAACCAATAACCATGAGTGGAGAAAAGTTTTTTTGTTATCCTTCATATTCTCTGAAACAAGGCCAAGAAAGGAAAAATTCTGCCGGGGTATGTAAACTTTTGAGCACAACTGTACATATATATATAAATATATTTACCTAAAATACAAAGGAAATGTGTCATCTTTAACGTTAACCTTTTAGATATCATTTCATATTCAACTTGCTTAACTGTTCACAATAGCAGTAATTTTGACCAGGGTGCACAAACTTTTACATGCCTTTGTATAACTTACTTATTAACTTGTTATTAACTCTTTATGGGGATTAATGGTAAAAAACAGCAATTTTGCCATTTTTTTTACATTTACATTTTTACTTATATTCACCATGTAATACAAATATAGTGTTCGGTGTGATTATAGCGAGTTTATAGTTTTTGGAATTGGGGTTGTAATTTTTTTATGTTTTAATAACTTTTTAGAATGAACACACGTTTTGAAAAGAAAACAAAATTTGTGCAGAACATTGTGAGAGCCATACATTTTATTTTTTTGCTTACTTAGCTGTGTAAGGGCTTATTTGTTTATGGAACAAACTGTCATTTTCATTGCAAACATTTAGTTGTACATATGACTTTTATCTTCTTCATTTTTTGGGAGGCAAGAAGAACAAAAAAAATGTATACCTTTGTTTTATACTTAAAAAAGGAGTGAATTGTTTTATAGTTTACTACTTTTGCCCCCCAAAAAAATCACTTTTTAAGAAAAATCCCTTTTTTGTTGTGATATTGATTGTAAGAGACATAATTTTTTAAAGCACCACTGCAACATTTTTTTTATTGCAGAGCGGAAGTGATGCAACTAATCTAAGTTCCCTTCCCTAGTAATATACTCACCAGACACCGTCTTCTTCAGTTCTCGGCGCTGCTACGGTGGTCTTCTGCAGGTTGTGACTTGCCGGATCGCTTCAGTGTTTGCTGGGTTAACCGAAAGTCACTACTCAATGTAAGTCTATGAGAGCCAGAAAAAGAGAGTGTTACCGCTATCTCTGACTTCTGGACAGTCAGAGGTTGCAGTCACAAGATGGTGGAACGGGACCGAGGCCACGCTGGGAACAGCTGAAGACGGCAGCTCTTAAGTGTCATACTAGGGGCAGGGAACTTAGATTAGTTGCACCATTCCAGTGCTGAAATAAAAAAAAATTTAAAAAAAATGCTCGAGCGGTGCTTTAAATTTTCTGTTTATAGGACTGTGGGTAGTACATACAACTATTTGACTTTAATTCTTTTTTTTTGTGCGGCAGTATGTAAAAAAAATGTTGTCTCTCTTTTTTTTTTACACTTAAAAGAGACCTAGACATGCGAAAATATACTGCACAATACACTACTGATGGGCAGTCTATTAGACCTCATCTTTGTCTTTATTGTGTAAAAGTAGTAAACAAAAAAAGTATTATGTATTCATATAAATTTATTGCATACATTTGTCACACTTGACCTACAGAGTAAAGTTAATTTAGCATTTATATTACAATTGGGTAAAAACAAAACCCAAGCACAATAGCAGAATTATTTTTTTTGTTGCTGAATTTTTTTTCATCAAATGATAGAAAACGATAGACTACGGCCCCACTATCAGTATTTGGTCAGTATTTTACATCAGTATTTGTAAGCCAAAACCAGGAGTGGAACAATCAGAGGAAAAGTACAAGTGCTACTCACTAAATCATCAAAAAGTTAATTTATTTCAGTTCTTCAATGCAAAAAGTGAAGCTCATATAGAGTTATTACAGACAGAGTGATCTATTTCAAGTGTTTATTTCTGTTAATGTTGATGATTATGACTTACAGCCAATGAAAGCACAAAAGTCATTATCTCAGTAAATTAGAATGATTAACAAAAAAAACCTGCAAAGGCTTCCTAGGCGTTTAAAAAGGTCCCTTAGTCTGTTTCAGTAGGCTCCACAATCATGGGGAAGACTGCTGACTTGACAGATGTCCAGAAGGCAGTTATTGACACACTCCACAAGGAGGGTAAGCCACTAAAGGGCATTGCTAAAGAATCTGGCTGTTCACAGAGTGCTGTATCCAAGCATATTAATGGAAAGTTGAGTGGAAGGAAAAAGTGTGGTAGAAAGAGGTGCACAAGCATATACTGTATCCCTGATTCAGTTTCTCCCTTTCTATCTTATACCGCCTTCAGAGTAGCATAGGAGATTTGATAGGTTCACTGTGCTATGAAAGATATTTATTGCTTGTCCACAGGATAAGTGATAAATGTTTGATTTCTGGGTGTCCCACATCTTGAACTCCTAGGACCACAGTGAGTAGGTGTCTGAATTGAACAGGGGCCATGCATGTGCGGTGTCACTTCATGCAATGTTTATGGGACTGATACAGTTAAGTACAGCTGTCATTTTTTGTTGTCTGCCCAAAGACATTGAATGAAGTGGCAGGGCACATTCACCACCACTGCGACATCCAAACTGCTCCTCGACTCCGTTGCGCAGAGAGGAGGATGGTTCTCAGGACCTCTGTTCTAGATCTGTCAGAGGGAGTACTAGTGATCCATCATTTATCGCCTGCCCTGTAGATATATGTCCTCTGCGGCACAAAACTTTTCAGCGTATATTGTTCCAGAATCAGTGGAGCAGCAGTAATTGGAGGGACTACTCCGTTATATTTTAACAATCCAGTGAACGGTCCTCTTTAAGTTCTACAATAAAAAAAAATAACATTTGAATTGAAGGTTCCTATTTCCGGCAATGACAGTAGTGCTATTTTGTACCAATACCTAGTATTATTTCTAGTTTGCTGGTTTTGTATACGCTTTGTACTTTGAACACGTTGTTACAGCTTTGTCCGAGGAAATGATGCTCTCACTGCCACAACGCTGTCTCCCGCAATGTTTGTAGTTGTCAGAAAATGATTGTGGCTTTTAGGTTACATTGTGCTACATTGTAGAATAGGCAGAAGTGACCACTGTATGTTGGATTCTGATGTATGTGTATCGTTTTGTCACTAGAAGTAAAAGATTGATATTTTATCACATATTGACCTGACCAATATGCATGTGTATTGCTATGACTAGACCAGTGAAGCGTGAGTGACGTGATAAGTCTGGGTGCCAGCTTTCTTAGCATAGACAAATGACATGTGTTTCCTATCTCTTCAGGAAATGAATAATTTGGGCCCTGAGAAGGCCAGACATTGCCATTGTGGAGCCTAAGGAAAGAACTATTGTAACATATGCTGTGTTCTCGTCTATCAAGGAAACCGTGACTTCTCTCTTATTTTATTTTTTGTCGTTATACTTCCACAATCTTTACTTCGCAAATGTCTTCTACTACTAACAGGTATGGTTTTCTGTTCACTCCTAACCAAACCCTATATCTATACAGCAGTATTGCTCCATAGTTAATTCTTTCTACTAATTCCATTACTGTCAGAAATTAACTTTATCGATTATCCTGCAGCAATGTAGAAAAGAGAAATATGACTATACAACACTGTTGTGAAACTTGTACAGCTGACAGAGTGATGCATTGTCACATTAATCCCTTTCAGGCCTGGTGATTTTCCATATTTTTGTTTTTTCCTCCTTTTCTTCCAAGAGACATATCTTTTTCATTTTTGCATTGACATAGACATTTGAGGGTTTTGGGTTTTTTTGCTGGAAGAGTTGTATTTTTGAATGGAACCATTCATTTTACCATTCGATGTAGTGGAAAATGGAAAAAAAATTCCAAGTGCAGTAGAATTGCACAACAAAATGCAATTGTTTTTACGGTATTCATTGTTTAAAATGACTTGTGAACCTGATTGTCCTGGTCAGTACGATTACAGCAATACTAATTTTGTATAGTTTTTGTTTTTTTCATGTGGTGAAAATTTTTTGGGGAAGATCATAAAATAAACAATTTTCCCTGTGTAGCCATTTTCCAAGACCTGGATTGTTTTAGCTTTTTTTCTCTCTACACTGTTTACTGATTGGGTTAATTAATTTTAAAATTTGATAAACTTGACTTTTAGGGACACAGTGATACCACATATGTGTAGTTTATAAAAATATATATTTCTTTATTTTTTATGATGGGATTCAAATTTTTAATTTTTTTTATATATTTTAAAAACATTTTTTTATTATATTTGTTAGTACCCTTTGGGGACTTAAACCTGCGATCATTTGATCACTTGTACTATATGCTGCAATACCGTAGTATTGCATTATATAGTAAAAATCACAGTCAACGCCAACCATAGGAGCACCAACATGACAGACACGGTTGCCTTCGGCAGACCCCCTACCTGTCATGGCAACCCATCAGCACCCCACGATCGCAATCCGCATGTTTTAAATGCAGCTGTTAGAAATTGACAGCCACATTTAAGTGGTTAACAGCAGCTGGCAACCCCACCTCCCTTCCTCTATAGTTGTTAGAGGCAGATCTTGACTGTGTATCACAGTCATTATCTGCCGGAATTGATTTAAGCTCACTTTCTGAGCTTGTGTCAAGACTGGAACCTGACATATATGATGTAATAGTACATCATATGTCTGGAAGTGGTAAGGTTGATGTTCACACGTCCCACTTTTGATCTCAATTCACAAATATGGAGCTTTCTCTGATTACAATACTTGGCTCGACCACTGGGTCTCCTGACCTGTGCTAACTGCTTCATCAGCATACAGTATATGAGGCAGTTAGCTCAGGTCAGAAGACCCGCTGGTCGAGCCAGATATAGCAATCCTAGCACAATTCATGCTTGTGAAACGGGTTTGTGGCTTTCTGTAGTCTACTAGATAGCACTCTTAATGATATTCATTGCTTACAATTGCTGGGGTATTGTCAGATATTTAAAGGTATTCTCCATTGTTGGACTGCTGCAGCCAATCATCAGTTGTCGATTAGCTGCAGCCTTTACAATTCTGTAAGCGCATAATAAACATTGCTATTCCGCTCAGATGTAATTTTAGAGTCTGCCGTGTTGCATTTTTTGCCGCAATATTTTTGCCCCAATTTTGAAAAACAAAGCGGCAAAATTATTCTTTTTTTTGTCTTAATTGCTGGAAAAAAAAACATTTTACAGCTGCAACATGTGAACACAGCCTAAGTATAGAACCGTGGAGCAATTAATAACCTTTGGACTAACCGCTTTAAAAGGGAGCAGAATGATGAGCTATTGCAGCTCATATATTGTTGTTGCATAGAGACTCTGTGTCTGTGTCTTCCATGAATTCCATAGTTATTTGAATCTTTATAAAAAAGAGGCTGGTTTTATGGAATCATTGCATTATTCAGAACTACTGTATAGTAATCATCTGCTGTTGCCTTCTGCAGGCTGTCTGCTGTTGACAGATCGCATTATGGCCACGGATGCCACTGGGGAGACTGACCCATAAATATTGCATTCATGCAGTTATCATTTACTTGTTTTCTTCTTCATTCTTTCTTTGTGAAAATCTATGTATTATGCACAAATCATGACATAAACCGCCACATTGTAGCTTTAGTAAAACTTAAAGGATGACTGTACTTTCAGGTGACTTCAGAATAAGTTGTCCAGTACTTGAGAAATAACACTATATCTGGCCATCTGGCATTACATGACTTGTATCCTGTATTTTCACCAGCTTTCTCCTCTGATGGTTCTTTCTCTTAGGCTGGTTTCACATGTCCGTATATTTCCGGTACCGGAGATATTCGTGTCCAAGTGTATCACACATGTGGCAACCGTGTGCCGCATCAGGTGCACATGTTCCGGCGCCTGGGAATCAGTGGCACAGTTAGCGCTGTTCCTAAGCGCCGGGTGCTGAACGCTGCCCTCATCATGGTTCCCTGCCGGCGCTGCGATCAGCACCAGCAGGGACAATGATGAGGGTAGTAGTGTCTGCTCTTAGTGTCCCTGTGTAAAAATAAGATTAAAATAATAAAATCCTTTTACTCACCTGTTCGGAGATATCCTCTGACCGCTGATGCCAAGGAGTCGGGGAGAATGAGCCGCTCCAGCGGGCCCCGGAGCTGAGCTCAAGAATGGTGTCCTGTCACTCACTTAGCGCAGCTGTGGAGCCGCTCACTGGAGTGGCCCATTCTACCCGGCCCCTTTGCATCAGCGGTCAGAGGATAACAGCGGAGGACCTCTCTGAACAGGTGAGTATAAAGATTTTATTATTTTAATCTTATCTTCACACAGGGACACTGCGAGAGCAGACACTACTACCCTCATCATTGTCCCTGCTGGTGCTGATTGCAGCACCGGCAGAGAACCAAGATGAGGGTAGCATTCTGCACCCGGCGCTTGGGAACAGTGCTAACTGTACACTGATTCCCAGGCACCGGTATGTGTCACACTGATGACACACGGATGTCATCTGTGTGTGTTCAGCGTAGACACTTTTGCGGACCGTGCATCTGCAAAAAAAAAACACATGTCAGCGTGTGGAGCACACGGACACACGGTCCGTGTAAACACACTGAGAGGTGCATAGACCCATTCATTTGAATGAGTCTGCGTGTGTCAGTGTTTCCAGTATGTGTGGAAACTGTCACCACACATACTGGAAACACGGACATGTGAAAGCCCTTAAAGAGGTTGTATCAATCTTCTGTCTTCATGAACGCACCACCCTTCTGCCTCCCAACTTCCTGCTTGCCGTGGAGGATTGCACTCCTCAAGGTTAACAATTCAGATAAGAAGCATGGTTGTACGCTTGTCTGAACTGTGCGCTCACTCATAGGCAAGGACTAGGTGCTATGCGTTAGAGGCTACTTTAGAGCAGCAACCCTTAAATCATAGAACCTGCTTCTTGCCTAAGAAACTCTCCACCTCTAATAGACTACAGAGGTGGCTGGTAACCTAGGTAACACAATAGAATAGAAAAAACTTTTTAATTAGAGGTAAATTGCAAAGTTACTTGACTTTAGAAGCACCTTACAATTTTACCAATTTAATTAAAAAGAGACAACCCCTTTAATTTGCAAATGACTCTGAACTGGTGGAAGGAGACTAGCTGCTATAGTCTCTCTCAACATTACAGCATATAGAGAGGGATTTCTGCTCTTAGTTCCTTAGTTTAGAGAGAGGTATTAGCAGCAAGGAGGAAGATTTACGACAGTTCTTAGCAGTGCAGATGTAATTCCAACTCTGGAGTGAGATAAAAGACTGGTTCTAAAGCTCAGAACCATCTTTTATGTGCCTGTTTTCTTACTCATCTTCCTTCTAAACTCTCTCTAGAGTGTAATCTAGGCTGGGAAACCTGACATCTCATTGCTGGTGGTCTGTCCTCTCCTGAGCAAGACAGGGTTGAGCTGTTTATTCAAAATGGAAAGGGGAGTTCAGGGGGTAGGGGAAGAAGTGGGTCATAGACTGTGTTCACATAATGCGTTTGCGATGCGTTTTTTGCTGATTTTCTGGAAACACAGTAAAACTTTGGCAATTTTACCACGTCTTTGGAAAATTGTGGGAAAAAATGCAGCGGGAAAGCATTGTGTCAAAAAGGGCATACATGGAGAAAGAATCACATTTCTCTGATAAGATATATTGCAAAGTTTCTAATACTGTATTTGCTTGTTTTATTGATTTCCGCAAAGTTTGCTGGAAGTATAGTTGCCATTTACGTGAGTACATTTTTCTTCAACATGCTTGTAATATCTATTATTGTGTCAGCCGGGACTGCAGAGGAAGTCTGTTCCCTGTTTCTTTTTATTCACTGCCAGCTGTCATAGATAACCATATGAAACGATGCAAATTACAGACTTTCCAAGGCTGAAATGTAGCAAGCAATTCAGAATTTCAGATATCTTTCTTTTTTTTTTGCTGGAATATGTAGTTTTTCACTTTACAGCTAGAGAAAGCAATATCTCTGGCTGACCCAGGCTTGATTAACTGGAAGTATGTGCATTTCATTTGGAAATTCCCCAAGACCCAATTAAGAAAAGCTTTGGTTTGGGTCAGATTAATCAGCTGTCACTTCATCTGGGTCACACAGTGCAGATGTAAAGATGTTCATGCTTGCACCCCCACCCTCTGGGGAAATAAACAGGCGATTAATTGGAAAGTGAATAATTAGTAAAACAAAATAATTCTGTAATGGAATGAAATTCACTCTAATCCTCCTAGGCTTAAAATGACTTCTGATGCATTTTACTTGTTAAAATATTTTCTGTTTTATCAGACTTTAGAGGTGATGTCACTACTTTGCTATAGTAGTATTAACTTATCACAATATTTGGAACTAAGATTTGTAGTTTTAACATAGTAACATAGTTTGTAAAGCCGAATAAAGACTTGCGTCCATCAAGTTCGACCTGTTAGTTCTGCAATTGCTAAAGTTGATCCAGAGGAGGGCAAAAACCCCAAATGATTTAGCCAATCTTCACCTGAGGAAAAATTCCCTCCCGACTCTGAAACCAGCAGTCAGAATAAATCCCTGTATCAACCTACTATTTTATTTTATTTTTAAGTATATGCTGAAATCTGCCTCGTATCTAGAAATGCATCCAGTCCCCGCTTGAACTGGTTTAGTGAATCCGACATTACCGTCTCCTCACTCAGTGAATTCCATATTCTCACTGCTCTTACCGTAAAGAACCCCTTCCTATGCTGGTGCTGAAACCTTTTCTCTTCCAGTCTTAGTGAATGCCCTCTTGTTACCGTAATATCCCTCCTTTTGAACAAATCCCAGGCAAGATCTCTATACTGTCCCCTAACATATTTGTACACATTTATTATGTCCCCCCTCAACCTTCTCTTTTCCAGCCTGAATAGTCCTAGTTTTGCCAACCTCTCTGGGTATTGGAGTCCCTCCATTCCCTTTATTAATTTTGTTGCCCTCCTTTGTACCTTTTCAAGCTCATTTATATCCTTTCTATATATTGGGGCCCATAACTGAGCACAGTATTCCAAGTGTGGTCTGACCAGTGCTTTGTACAGTGGAAGAACAATGTTCTCATCCTTTGCAGCTATACCTCTTCTGATACATCCCATTACCCTGTTTGCCCTTACAGCAGCGGCCTGACTTTGGGCATTCCAATTTAGTTTGCTATCAATCAAGATGCCCAAGTCCTTCTCCATCTCTGAATTCCCCAATGATTTCCCATTCAGTGAGTACTGGTGACTTCCATTTTTCCTTCCCATATGTATGACCTTACATTTCTCCTCGTTAAACCTCATTTGCCATTTAATGCTCCACCTACCCAGCTTATCCAAATCCCTCTGTAGGTCTGCACTGTCCTCTTTTGTATTAATTGTTTTACATAACTTTGTGTCATCTGCAAATATTGATATTTTACTATTTATCCCGTTGACTATGTCGTTAATAAAGATATTAAATAACATTGGGCCTAGTACAGACCCCTGTGGTACCCCACTAGTGACGCTTACCCAATCTGAGTATATTCCATTTATAACCACCCTCTGCCTTCTATCCTTTAGCCAGTTTGCTACCCACTTGCAAACATTTTCCCCCAGCCCCATCATTCTCATTTTGTATACCAACCTATTATGTGGCACGCTATCGAACGCTTTTGAGAAGTCGAGATACACGACATCCACTGGTTCCCCCTGATCTAATCGAGAGCTAACCTCCTCGTAGAAGTCAATCAGGTTTGTTTGGCAGGAGCGATTCCTCATGAATCCATGTTGGTTCGGGATTAAAAGATTATTAGCATCAAGATGCTCCGTAATTGCCTCTTTAATGAAGCTTTCAAAAATTTTGCCCACAACGGACGTCAGACTCACCGGCCGATAGTTTCCGGCGTCACTTTTCGCTCCCTTTTTGAATATTGGCACTACATTCGCCTGTCGCCAATCAAGTGGCACAGACCCAGTCTCAACAGAGTCCTTAAATATAAGATATAACGGTCTGTCTATCACATTACTTAGTTCCCTTAGTACCCGTGGGTGTATGCCATCAGGTCCTGGTGATTTCTTTATTTTAATGTTACTGAGGCGTTTCTGTACCCCAGCTTGGGTTAGATTTGTCATACTTCGTGGAGGATTAAGTTTGTCACTTCTCATTTCTCCTGTTAGTTCGATTTCCTTTGTGAAAGTTGTCGAAAAAAAATTATTTAATAGATTAACTTTATCCTCATCTTTCTATATGATTTTGCCTTCCTCACTTTTTATCGGTCCAATATTATCCGATTTAATCCTTTTACTATTTATATACGTAAAGAACAGTTTGGGATTTGATCTACTTTCCCTAGCAATATGTCTCTCTGTTTCCTCCTTCGCTATTTTTATTTGTTTTTTACAGGTTCTCGTTTTTTCCTTGTAACACATTAGTGCTTCCTTACTGTTTTCCTGTTTTAATCTCTTGAATGCCTCTTTTTTGCTATTTAACGCCCCTTTTACGTTCTTGTTCAACCATATTGGTTTCCTCTTATTTCTGGCCCTTTTATTCCCATACGGTATATATCTCTCGCACTGAGTATTCAGAATTCTTTTGAAGGTTTCCCATTTACTATTCGTATTCCTTTAATTAAGAACTTTGTCCCAGTCAATAAGTTGAAGGCTTTCTTTCAGCTGATCAAACTTCGCCCTCCTAAAGTTTAATGTTTTTGTTGTTCCCTTATTGATAACCCTACTGAAGGGCATTTTGAAGTCGATAATATTATGGTCGCTATTACCTAGGTGCCCCCCTATCTGTACCTCAGTTATTCTATCAGGCCTATTAGTCAATATTAAGTCCAACACGGCCTTCCCTCTCGTTGGTTCCTGCACTAGTTGGGAGAGATAATTATCCTTAATATTTGTCAAGAACCTTTTTCCTTTCTGAGATCTACAGGTTTATTTGTCCTAATAGCAGATTCTCATTCTCCTCTGTTATATTTGGTGGCTTATAGCAGACCCCCAGTAATATTTTATTATTATTTTTAGTTCCCTCTATCTCTACCCACATGGACTCGACCCCCTCTTCTCCCTCTCCTATATCTTCCCTTAGTCTGGGTTTTAGACATGACTTTACATATAAGCAGACTCCTCCGCCTTTCCCCTGTTTCCAGTCCCTTCTAAATAAACTATAATCTAATAAATTTACCGCCCAGTCGTAGCTATCGTCTAGCCAAGTCTCTGTTATACCTACGATGTCATACCTCTCCTCCGATATAAGCGCCTGCAGCTCATCCGCCTTATTGGTCAGGCTTCTTGCGTTGGTCAGCATGCAAGATAAAACTTTGGGGTTATTTATCATCCTATTCTTCTCTAACGATCTAACTGTACTATCCCCACCCCCCTCTCCACCCTCATTATATTCACTTCTCCCCTTCCCCCTTGCTTGCCTCACATCCCACCTATTTCCTTGGTTTCCCCCCCGTCTCTAGTTTAAAAACTCCTCCAACCTATTAGCCATCTTCTTCCCCAGCACCGCTGCACCCTCCCCATTGAGGTGCAGCCCGTCCCTACGGTAGAGCCTGTAGCCGACCGCGAAGTCGGCCCAGTTCTCCATGAACCCAAACCCTTCTGCCTTGCACCAACTCTTTAGCCACTTATTCACCTCCCTAACTTCCCGTTGGCGCTCCTGTGTGGCTCGCGGGATTGGTAGTATTTCTGAGAAAACTACCTTGGAGGTCCTTGCCCTAAGCTTCCTACCTAGGTCCCTGAAATCATTTTTAAGGACCCTCCATCTACCACTCACTTTGTCATTGGTGCCGATGTGGACCATGACCGCTGGGTCTTCGCCAGCCCCACCCAGTAACCTGTCAACCCGATCCGCGATGTGCCGGACTCGAGCGCCAGGGAGGCAGCACACCGTTCGGCGATCCCGGTCTTTGTGACAGATTGCCCTGTCTGTCCCCCTAATAATAGAGTCACCCACTACCAGAACCTGTCTTGCCTGCCCTACACTTCCCCCCTCCCCCTCATTACTGGAGCATACACTCCCCCGGCGGTCAGAGGATCTGTCGTGCTCCAATAATGCCGGTTCTGAACCAGCCTTCCTATACTTCTTCCCTCTATCCCTCCTAACTGTTATCCAGCTCCCTGCCTGTTCAGCCTGCGCTTCCCCTCTATGCTCCACCCCCAGTATTGACCCATTGAGTGTCTGCTCGGTGAGCAGCAAACTCCGTTCCATGTTGTCGATGCTCCTCAGTACCGCTATCTGAGCACTTAGATCCAGAATTTGGGCTTCCAAGTGCACGATATGCTCACATCTCTCGCAGCAGTATGGATCCTCGAGCGGTTGCTCACGGAATGCATACATTGCACAAGATGTACACTGCACGGCTCCGGCCAACATGGACGTCATTCTAAATATGGGGATACAGTCAGTATATATATACAAGTACAAAACACAATTATTTATATATAGGTGTATGGACGGGGATCAATTAGGGATGTGCAAGTGTATCAATTAGATATCGGCGGGGGATCAGTTAAGTATCAAGTATGGACGGGGGAATCAGATAAGTAGGTCAGGTGGATTAATTAAGTAAAAAGTAAAGTAAAGAAAGAATGAAATACAGTCAGCAATTCAGTCCTAAGTCCTCCCTTCCAAACTTCCTGAATCCAAAGTCACTGAAAAACAAGTCACACACTTACTTTCGTTCGCACTTACGCTCCGGACACACGCAGCTCGTTCACACTCGCAAACGCAATTCACACAGGTATTTTCTGCAGGATTCCCAAATACCTCTTCACTCAATGCACTTCCAAAGTCACTCAATGCACTTCCAAAGTACATATCTCATTAAGGAAAGCACCATCTTCCATACAGCCTGTATTTCCTCGTGCCAAAATAATCCTCCTAGGCCTAGGGTAATACACTGGCTGACACAGACAGAAAAGGGCCCCTGTGCAAGAACAATATATGGGCCCTTTGCAGCCCAAGAGCTCCTAAAAATGTAAAATTGCACCTGCTTTAAAGGTATAAATGTTCCCCCTTACCTCTTAGGCCCCTGTGCGGTCACACAGGTTCCACCAATATGTCCGCCCCTGCACTAAATAGAACACAGGGGAAAGGGAAGCCTCTGTAAGACATCGGATTGAGGGAGGGGTTAACAAAAGGGAAGCAGCTGACTGGCCTGAGCACAAATTATAGGGGTTTGTTGAGCCATAATGTATTTTTGGCTAAAATACTCAAAAAATGTGCAACATTGTGGAGTTTGCTGCAGATCCACTGTTGACCCACTGCAAAATCCCTAAGTCAAGACATTAAGAAAATAAATTGTGGACCGATCAACAGGATAGGTCTAGAGGATAGGTCATCAATAGCATATTAGTGGGGTCCCGAAATCCAGCACCCGTATGATTAGTTGCTTTTTGCGCTGGAGGCTGGATGTAAACACTTTGCTGCGTTGACAAACCTGTGAGCTTATCATAAATCTAATTGTGGATCTTATTATTATTCCAAGATCTATTGATTCAAATGGACTTTTTTCTTGGGAAAACCCCATTAAGTCACTTGATCAGGAATATGAGGAATATATTCTTTTCAGTTGTGGGTTGGTGCAGACTGCAGACGTCTGCGAGCTTGATGACCTAGAATAGGCAAAGGACCTTTAGCCTTATAAGCAAATAGTTTTATTGTAAATGGCATGTGACGGGGATGGGGTCTGGTACATATTTTGCATTGGAGCCGAGAGCTTAAAGCTTAGTAGTGGCTTGGTACTATGCAGCTTTGTAAAGGTGGATCAGCTCAATGCTGATCGAGAAAGGGCTGTATATATGAGAAATACATAATGCAGGTGAACGGTCACCTCTCTCTGGCAGCAGTGTTGTGCAGTAGCTTGTATGGCACTTTGTACACATGTGTGTCCCATAGTCTGAAAGTTTCTTACACATAGGCATCAGTCTCCCATCCGACTATGGTGTGACACTCCTTTTCATACTCAGATTGGTGTGGTTACTCCTTGTCCCTCACTGACAGTTATCTCCATGTCCCTACAGGCAGATGCACTCGTCATGGTCAGAATAAAGGCCTCTGTGCTCTCTTGTGCTGTGACAATATTTGCCCTCTAATAATGGCGGCTCTCTTGTGCAGGTGGACAGGTTTCCTCAAGCAGGACCAAACCTCACATGCCAAAGCTCAGGCTGCAGCTATTTCTTCCTCCTTGTGGCCCTAGGGTGGCATAATGCTTAGTAACCCGCCACAGTAGCAACATATTGGCACAGGCTTTTTCTTCCCAGGACAACCTCCTACTGTTCCTGCCTGCACAATCTGTAAGTCGGACCTCTATGGTGGGAAAATTCCTGCTGTTATGGTGGTTTCTAAGTGACTACCGGGAGCATGAGGATGCCTGCTGAGCTTATCTATCATTGACTTATGACCAAGTGCAACTTGCAGGTGAACGCTAACTCAAAACCCTCGCCCACAATTGGTGGTACCGCAAACGTTTCACCTGCTACCCAGCGACATCCTTAATCAGACATTTCTTGACCTGGAGACATATTTCCTCTGCTAACACCAGTTATGATATTATCACTGCCTAACATCCATCATCACAAATCTGTCCAAAATCTGTTGCTTTACAAATAATAAAATGGTTGGAAAACAGAGTTGCATTAGTCAGACATACATTTTGCATTGCTGTAGCATAACTATCTATAAGGGCATTACTACCAATTCTACCTTGCTGGCAGTACACAGCATATATAGCAGGGCATAACATTACATGACATAGCATTATTATAGCACATCTATTAACACATTTACAAAGTAATAATTTAACATGGGTAGTCAGATGATATTTCCCATGCAACAGAGTTGATAATAACCATGGCAATCAATAAAGGATATAGGCTATACAGTGGCTTGTGAAAGTATTCACCACCACCACCCCCCTTGACTTTTCACCTATTTTGTTACATTACAACCTCTGTTTAAATATTTTTATAATCCGATTTGTGTGCATCAGCACTAAATAGTCTAAGTTGGTAAATTGGTGAAGTGAAGTGAGAAACATTTAGGTATAAATTACAATTATGGGATCAAATAACTAAAAATTGGCATGTACATATGTATTCACCCCTTTTGCGATGGAGCCCCTAAAAAATTCTGGTGCAAGCAGTTACCTTCATAAATCACATGCTTAGTGTAAGGAAGTCCACCTGTGTGCAATCTGTCACATGGTCTGTCAGTATATACACACCTTTTCTGAAAGGCCACAGAGGCTGCAACACCACTAACCAAACAACACCATGCAGACCAAGGAGATCTCCAAACAAGTCAGGGACAATATTGTTGAGAAGTACAAGTCAGGATTGGGTTATAAAAAAATATCCCAATCTCTGATAATCCCTGAAGCACCATCAAATCCATTATCAAATGGAAAGAACATGGTACCACAAAAACCCTGCCAAGAGAGGGCCGCCCACCAAAACTCTAAGCCCGGGAAAGGAGGGCATTAATTAGAAAGGCAGCACAGAGACCAACGGTAACCCTGAAGAAGCTGCAGAGTTTCCAAACAGAGACTGTGAGTATCTGTTCATACAAACACAAAAAGACATACACTCCACAGAGGTGGTTTTTATGGAAGAGTGGGCAGAAAAAAAGCCTTTACTTATACACAAAATTTATAAGGCTTGTTTTGAGTTTGCCAAAAGACATGTGGGAGACTCCCCAAATGTATTGAGGAAGGTGCTGTAGTCAGATGAGACCAAAGTAGAACTTTTTGCCACCAAGGTAAACGCTATGTCTGGCACCAAACCAACACAGCTCATCACCCCAAGAACACCATCCCCACAGTAAAACATGGTGTTGACAGCATCATGTTGTGTGGATGTTTTTCAGCAACAGTGACAGGGAAAATGGTCCGAGTCAAGGAGAAGATGATGATGCGAAATACAGGGATATTCTTTAGCAAAACCTGTTTTAGTCTGTCAGTGATTTTAGACTGGGACGGAGATTCACCTTCCTACAAGACAATGACCCAAAGCATACAGCTAAAGCAACAATCGAGTGGTTTAAGGGGAAACGTGTAAATGTTTTAGAGTGGCCTAGTCAAAGCCCACACCTTAATCCAATTGAGAATCTGTGGTCAGACTTGAAGATTACTGTTCACCAGAAGAAACCATCTTACTTGAAGGAGCTGGAGCAGTTTTGCCTTGAGGAATGAGCAAAAATCCCAGTGGCAAGATGTGGAAAGCTCATAGAGACTTATCCAAAACCATTTGCAGATTTAATTGCTGCAAAAGGAGGCTCTGCAAAATACTGACTTTAGGGGGGTGAATAGTTATGCACACTGAAGTTTTCAGTTATTTTGTCCTATTTGTTGTTTGCTTCCCAATAAAAAGAAAACCAAATGTTCACTGTTGTAGACATGTTCTTTTCATGAACTGATGCAAACCCTCAAAGAATTCCAGGTTGTGAACTAGCAAAATACGAAAATGCCAAAAGGAGTGAATACTTTTGCAAGCCACTGTATATTGTTATCAGTTTTCTTGTAGAGGGTGGCTGGTCATTTTCCAATCCTCCTACATGCTAGGAGGGTCTTCTTTATGTTCTGTCATGGTATTTATAAGTGACATTTTATTCAGTAGTAGCCTGCTTGCATATTCTGTAGTGTAAATGTAATATGTGCATTATTCTGTTCAAGTTGCAGCCTTTCATTCTCTAAATGTCATTGCTAGGTCTCCCAGCAGTTTCTGGCAGCAGTCCTCTCAATGTCTTGTAACCCAGCATGCAGCAACGCTCTTTTAAAATAATAGGGCAGAATGCCACTCACGTCAGAATGTTATTTCCCAATGACAACTTGCCCGGTGGAAGACACTGTCTTGCTGAGACATCCTAATCCTGGATTTCTATTTAAAATAGCATTGTCAGAAAACGATTTATAATTCAGAAAATCGTATGTCTGAGGAATATTGAACTTCATATGCTTATTTGTAGAATTAATACATATGTATTAATTATACAGTACTCTAGTTTTTCCGGTAGTCCCTTAAACAATCAATGGAGCAGAGGTCGAGTGTGAACACCTCCTGTCCAATCAAAATGGGTCTTTGGATTACTGGGGGTCCTAGCTGTCAGATCTCCCAACGATCAGTAAGTCTTCTCCTCTCCTATGGACTGAGGATAACTTACTATTTTGGGAATAAACATGACACAAAAAAAGCATACTATTAGATCAAATGGGCTGTATAAATGCACCCAACAGGGACAAACACCACAGTTCCCACCACAAACACTATAGGGTCTGTCTGCATCCTGCAGAAAATGAATACATGAGGTGTTAATTGGTATTTTGGTCTAAATATTCAAGCTCACAACCCACGTCAAGGGTCTTTGTTGTCTTGCTATACTTAAATAACAGCAGTTCATTGAAAAGGGCATAAATCCAACAAACATCACAGAAAAAAGAAGCCACACTTACCGGTCACAGCACAAAGGCATTCCTGGTATGATAATGGGCAACCCCTTCCCCAGGAAACCATGCATGGGAAGGAGTTGCCTATTTTTATATCCTGTAATGCATTTGTGCTGTTACCGGCTATTGGTAAGTGTGGGTTCTTTTTGGTGTTTAGTACGGTGTCGGTGTGTGTAGATGATAGATGTGTGAGCGGTTGTCCATCAGTATTTTGCACCTGTGCTGCCTCAGCCTTTATCATTGGGGCCTGCGGCATCATGCAGTGCATTCATGCTGTGACCAGGTATTGATAAGTATGGCACTTTTTCTGTGATTTTTTGGGGGATTTGATGTCCTTTTCAGTAAATTACTGTTAATTTTAGTGTAGGGACAAGACAATGGGGACCCTTAACACGGGCTGCGAGATTGCCTATTTTAGTCAAAATATCATCTAAGACTATGGTCTTTTTCAGTTTCTGCAGGGTGCAGTCAATCCCTGTAATGTTGGTGGGGAAATTGAGGTATCTGTGTCTGTGGGGTGCACTGAGTGCTAGACAGTACTCCTGAACTAATAGTATGGGACTCACTAATAGGCCATAAGCCGGCTAATACATGGATCTGTGTGACTGACACCTTATGCAAGCCTTCTCCATGTGCATCTATAATACTAGACCACTACCCCTCCATGGATGATAGATGTGTGAGCGGTTGTCCATCAGTATTTTGCACCTGTGCTGCCTCAGCCTTTATCATTGGGGCCTGTGGCATCCTACAGTGCATTAGTATTGTGACCAGGTCTTGGTGAGTGTTGCGCCCTTTTTTTCTGTGATGTATTTTTCAGTTAATTGTTTATCTTTCGAATAACCCTTTAAGAATTTGAGTAACTCAGTGGAAAAAGGAATACCATTGTATATACTTGTCTCCTCATTATCCACCATCTTTTTTCAGTGAGATTCGTTTTCCAGATCTGATTCTTTAAAAAGTGATTCTAGATAATTTTTTATTTTGGGCATAGGCTTTCAGCAATAGAAAATAAGATACACACCAATACTCCCCCACCCCTCTGTACAGGCCCAGCACTGACTCTCCGCTGCTGCTCTGGTCTTAGTCGATTGGCTGCAGTGGTGACACCATGATTACAGCATATGTTACCACTCCAGCCAATCGTCGAACTCAATATTGTGTGCTGTATAATCATCCCCAGTGAGCCTGGTGATTGGCTACAGAAATCACGTGTGCTATAGTCATAATGTCACTGCTGTAGTCTGTCCACAAAGTCCAGAGCAGCAGGAGAGAGCCAGTGCTGGACCTGATGAGGGTGTATTGGTGTTTTTTATTACTCTTTATGTCGGCAAACTTATTGCCCAAATAAAAAAATTATCCCAAACAACCAACCCCTTAAGATCTGTTAGACAGTCAGGTAGCTGTAGGTTTTAAATTTTGCGGGGAATTGGTGAGAGGAGGGGTTGCATACGTTAAAGACACTATCCTGAATTATCCTATTGAAAATAATCTTATAACGCAGCATGGGTATAGATTTATAAGGGATCGGCTCGCTTCTGTGAGTTATAGACGAGACCTTGGTAACACTTGATGTTGTATATCAAGGCTTTGCAAAGCCATTTGATATTGTCCTACATAAAAGATTAGTAGAAAAAGGGGAATTCTTGAACAGTAGAAAAGTATGTTGAATTAAGGTAACACTTTTCTCAAGAATAAAAATTCAGAGGGTTTTATTAACTCCTTACCGCCTAAGCCTGTTTTCATCCTCCTGACAGGACCTAATTTTTCAAATCTAACGTGTCACTTTGGTAATAACTTTTTGGAATGCTTTTTCCAATCCCCGTGATTATGATATTGTTTTTTTGGTGATACAGTGTACTTTTTGATAGTGGAAAATTTAGGTCTATAAAATTTACGTTTATTTGAGAAAATTCAGAAAAATTTGCAATTTTCAAACTTTGTCTTTTTATGCCCTTGGGCACAGTCAGCCAGCCGTATAGATCGGACCGGGGTCGGACTGCAATGCTCGGACTGGCCGCGGCTCTCCTGACCGAGCGTGACAGCTGCATAGAAATACATGAAGCTGTCACACTCTGGGTGGGAGAGCCGTTGGCCAGTCCGATTTATGTGGCCGTCTGACTGGGTCCTAGTAGCTATTCATACCGCACAAAATAGTTAATAAATAAAATTTCCTATAAGTATAATCTACATTTGCATCACTTTTGAAATGTCTTTTTATTTTTTTTAGGTTCTTATTCAGGCGTCCATTTTTTGCATACGAGTGCTATCCATAAAATGGCATTCTTTTCAACAAAATGTACAAACCTATTTTTAACACACGTTTTCAGTTTTGAAATGACTTTAAGGTCACGTGCGCACGTTCAGTATCTGGTCAGTATTTTACCTCAGTATTTGTAAGCCAAAACCTGGAGTGGGTGATAAATCCAGAAGTGGTGACGTGTTTCTATTATACTTTTCCTCTGATTGTTCCACTCCTGGTTTTGGCTTACAAATACTGATGTAAAAAACTCACCAAATACTGAACACGTGTGGCCTAGGGGTTCTATATGTCAGAAAGTCCCCAAAAGTGAAACAAATAAAAAAAAATTGCACCCCTTGAAGTACTCAAAACTGCATTCATGAAAAAAATGACAAATTACATTCTTTCAACTAAAATGTTGCTTTCACCTCAAATTTTGCTTTTTCACAAGCGGTAATGAGATAAAGTGCACATGAAAATTTGTTAAACAAATTCGACTGAACGCGCCGATACCCCATATGTTTTCAGAATCTACTCTATGGGCACACAGCATGGCACAGAAGGAAGGTGCGCTAATTGACTTTTTCAGCGCAATTCTGTCAGGAATTTATTGTACATGCCACATCACATTTATAAAACTCTCAAGGTGACGAAACATCAGTTTTCTTCTACAAAATTGTTGGTTTAGCCCCAAATGTTTGATTTTTACACAGATAATAGGAGAAAATGGACTGCACAATTTGTAAAGCAATTTTTCTTCAGTACCCCAATACCCCATATGTGGTCAGAAACTACTGTTTGGGTACAAGTCAGGGCTCGGAAGGGAAGGAGCATGATTTAACTTCTGTTACGCATTTCTGGCCGGAATGGATTGAGGACGCCATGTCAAATTTACAGGGCCCCCAAGGTGCAGAAACAGCAGAAATTCCCCTCAAGTGCACCACTCATAGCATTCATCTAAGGGTGTAGTGACCTTTCTGGACCCACATGTGTTTCTCAAAAGTTTATAACATAGGGACGCGAAAAATGAAAAATGAAGGTTTTTTTCCACTAAAATGATGCATTAGCTCCGAATATTTTATTTTCAAAAGGAGGAATAGGAAAAAATGGAAGCCACAATTTGTAAATGCAAATTGTCTCTTCCACTAGAGAGAGGACTGGAACTCTATAGCTTCTTATATTCTTTACAATTTGTAAAGAAATTTCTCATGAACACAGCAATACCCAATATGTGGTCAAAGGCTACTGTTTGGACAAATGCAGAGCACAGAAGGGAAGGAATGCTATTTGGCTTTTGGATTACAAATTTGCTTTGTAAAGTTTGCTGGTGTAACTTGCAGAGGCCTCGAGGTACCAGAGCAAAAAAAAGTAACCCTATTTCAGAAACTGCACACCTCAAGAAATTAATCTAGGGGTGAGGTGAACATTTCCGACCCAGAGTTGTTTCACAGAAACTACTGTTTGTGCACAAGGCGAGGCTAGAAAGAGAAAAATCTGTATTTGACTTTTGGAGCACAAATTTGTAAGTAATAGTTTGTGGGTGCCACTTGCAGAGCCCGCAAAGTGCCAGAACAGCAGAAAACTGCCAAAGTGACGACACATTTTGGTAACTACAAACCTTACATATTTCATGTAGGAGTTTAATGAGTATTTGCATCTCAGAAGGGTTTCACCGATTTCTTTACTATTGGGCTGTGTAAAAATGAAACGTTACATTGGTTACAATAATAAGTAGATTTAACTCAAAATATTTAATCTTTACCATGGCTACAAAGAAAAAACTTACCCTGTAGTTTATTATGTGATTTCTCCCAAGTATGGCAATACCCTATTTGAGGACATACATTACTGTTTGTTACATGTATTGACAGTGGCATCTGAGGGGTTAAACAGCTGTGATTAGTTGCTAGCATCAGTCGTGGATATTACTGCAAAGTGTTAGCTATGATTTACTGCTGACACCCTCTGATGATTTTACCAATTCTACGTGTACGGCACAATGATTTTGACTGTATAATCAGTCCTGGACGTGCAGCAATCAAATGATTAATGGCAGAGTTATACAGTATCAGAGATGGGCAGAGATTGACAATATATGTGGATAAATGTAAGGTCATGCACATGTACCAAAAAACAGTTTTTACAATTCAGTAAATAAATAAGTGTAATTCTTGTAAAACTTCACTAAAAAAGGAATTGGGGGGTGGGTACTTGCGGACATAAAAAAAATTGAAGGTTAATAAAAACTTGAGATGTATTAAAGAGGCATTGTTGCTTATACAAGAGCATACAGTTAGTGGCCAAAAGTTTTGACTACTTCACTAATAACAGGTCTAACCGGTCATGTTAAGACCCTATTTTTAAGCTACCTGCCACTGCAGAAACTCTCCTTCATCTATTCTATTTACCCCTACAGTTCACACTCCCCTGATGAATCCTCTGGATAGAGGAGGAAACACGTAGGGAGGGCTACAATCCATTCTGGGGTACTACCTAAGCAATATTACATTTAAGTACTGCCCTTGTCAGGGCAGGAGCAATACATGGGGCACGGCAAGGTTTGGTAGACTAAGTCCCTGACACGTTCTGCTCCTACTATCCTGCCTGGACGACAGTGTTTCATCGTGCAACATGGGTGAGACCAAACCTTTTATATGAGCACTGGCTTTTTTAGCACTTGAACTTTAAATTGTTGTTGTTGGTGGTCAATGTGTATTTCTATCTTATTCTTGGTATTTTAAAGCATATCATTAAGTTATATTTTAATATCTATATCTCTTTGCTGGTAATTTTTATAATCACTGACAGTTCTGTACAGGTCTATCTTACAGTACTAGACCCATGCTTCCTCCTCTTCCTTTAATGGCAGAATTTTACGTTATCAGCAGGCTGATGATCAATGGCAGACATGTATGCAATCAGCAAAAAAATGGTTAACAGCAGGCAGTAGTGATGAGTAGGCAAATTGGATTTTAGTTGCCAGAAAAGATTACACACTGTTACATGCAGCAGTGTTATAGTATAAACAGCACCAGTATTAACAGAGATAAGCTTGTTATGATTATAGCAGACAAATGATTAATGCAGTTCTGAGCCAGGAAATAAATGCAGATAGTTGACAAACAAACAGTAGTTTTGCCTCTGTACAAGTCACTAGTGCGGTCATACTTAGAATACTGGGTAGAATTTTGGGCTCCAGTATATAAGAAGAACATAGACGAATTAGAATGGGTGCAGAGAAGAGCAACCAAGGTTATTAAGGGAATGGGTGGTCTGCAATACCAAGACAGGTTATCAAGCTTCAGATTAGTCAGTTTGAAAAAGGTCTTATTGCAAATATATGAATGGATAGTTCTGAGATTTCTTTAACCCTTTCGCGCCAGAGCCTGTTTTCGCCTTCGTGACCAGGCCAATTTTTTCAATTCGGACCACTGTCAGTTTATGAGGTAATAGCTCTGGAACGCTTCAACGGTTCCCACTGATTCTGAGATTGATTTTTTGTGATACCTTGTACTTCATGGTAAAATTTATTCGATATGACTTGCGTTTATTTGTGAAAAAATCGGAAATTTGGCGAAAATTTGTAATATTTCGCAATTTTCAATCTTTGAATTTTCATGCCCTTATGTCACAGAAATAGTTAATAAATAACATTTCCCACATGTCTACTTTACATCATCACAATTTTGGAACCAAAATTTTTTTTTCTCAGGAAGTTATACGGGTTAAAATTTGACCAGCGATTTCTCATTTTTTCAACAAAATTTACAAAAACATTTTTTTAGGGACCACATCTTATTTGAAGTGACTTTGAGAGGTCTTTATGACAGAAAATGCCAAAAAGTGACACCATTCTAAAAATTTCAACCCTCAATGTGCTCAAAACCACATTCCAGAAGTTTATTAACCCTTTAGGTGCTTCACGGGAATTTTTGGGATGTGGAAGAAAACAATGAACATTTTACTTTTTTTCACAAAAATGTTACTTTAGACCCCAATTTTTTTTATTTTCACAAGGGTAACAGGAAAAAATGGACTACACAATTTGTAGTGCAATTTCTCTTGACCACCCCTTAGGGAACTTATCTAGATGTGGGGACACTGTTTGGGCGCACTGCAGGGTTCGGAAGGAAAGGATCACTATTTGACTTTTTGAATGTAAAATTTGTTTTAATAATTAGCAGACGCCATGTCGCATTTGGGGAGCCCCTGATATGCCTAAACAGTGGAAACCCCCCACAAGTGCCACCATTTTGGAAACTAGACCCCTTAGGGAACTTATCTAAATGTGTGGTGAGCACCTTGAACCTACAGGTGCTTCACAGAAGTTTATAATATTGAGCCGTAAAAATACAATTTTCACATTTTTCCCACAAAAATGTTTTTCATCCCCCAATTTTGCATTATCATAAGGGTAAGAGGAGAAATTGCACAATGAAATTTGTTGTGCAATTTCTCCTGAGTTCCCCGATACCCCATATGTGGTGGAAAACTACTGCTTTGGCACACAGCAGGGCTTGGAAGAGAAAGGAGCGCTATGTTGACTGGGATAGGGTGCAGACACCATGTCACATTTGAAGAGTCGCTGACATGCCGAAACAGCAGAAACCCCCACAAGTGACCCCATTTTGTAAACTACACCTCTCAACAAATTCATCTAGGGAAGTAGTGAGTATTTTTTAATTTTTAAATTTATACCATTGGGCAGTGAAGAGAAAATAATTATATTTTTACCACAAAAAAATTGTTTTAGCCTCAGATTTTACATTTTCACGCAGGGCAATGGGTAAAAATGGTGCGGAAATGTGTCACACAATTTCTTCTAAATGTGGCAATACCCCATATGTGTCTGTACAGTACCGCTTAGCCATACGGCGAGACCCAGAAGGGACGGAGCTCTATTTGACTCTTGGAGAACAAATTATTGTAGAATAGTTTGTAGACTCCTTATACACAGCCCCTAAGTGCTAGAAGAGCAGAATCCCCCATCAAGTGACCCCATTTTGGAAATTATACCCCTTTGGGAATTTACCTACAGGTGTAGTGGCGATTTTGACTCCATGGGTCTTTTCCAGAAACAAGCAGCAGTGGATGTTGCTGAGTGAAAATTTCAAACTGCCGTTGAAGTGACCAGTACGCTATAGTGACCAGTAGGATGTAGTGACCAGTACGTTGTGCCCAGCTCATGCTTCTGGAGACATGCACCTGTAGATTAGGCAAGTTCTCATCGCTACAGGAATGCCAAACATGTGGACCCTAAATGTAGTTTAGGCACATTGTGGGGCTCAGAAAGGAGAGAGGCATTTGGATTTGGGAGCACAAAATTTTCGGAATTTCTTTTGGGGCTCAAGGGCCATTTTGCTTTTCCAGAGCCTTTGTGCTACCAGTAACTTGGAAGGCCCTTATATTTTTAACAGATGACGGACCTGAGTGGGGACTTGCTTTTTTTGAGGACTGAATTGAAGCTTTTATTGGGAACATTTTGCATAACGTTTATCCGGCACTCTAGGCTGAGCGCTTACATCGGGGTTTCCATCTAAATCTCCAAGTGATGTAATTCAGATGAAACCCCCGCGGGATCCATTCATCATAATGAGGCAACAGAGTTACTCTGGACTCCATCTGGCCTCTGTTTAGTGGTGTCCTTTTTTTCAGAAGTGCACTAAACTGTGGCCAACCGCACTTTTATGCACGCCTAAAAAAACTGACACCGTGGGATCACAGGCCAGACAGCATCCATAGTGCCTCCATCTGTAGGGAATCTTCCGTCATGGGTTCCGTCTGAATCACGTATTTCAGAGATTTACACGGAAACCCCGGCTTAAGCGCTCTGCGCAGAGCGCAGTATAAATGGAGCAGAGCCTTACTGCGATCTTTGGGAGACATAATAGACAAATCAGCAGTAGGTGAAGAATTGGTTTTATTTATTTTTTACGCCGTTCCTCGTGCGATATAAGTGATTAGACGACTTTATTCTTCGGGTCGGTGCAATTACAGCGATACCAGATTCATATCGGGTTTTTATGATTGACAGCTGTCACACATTAAAAGACGCTTTTTTTGCAAAATCTAGTTTTTGCATCACCATATTTTGAGAGCTATAATTTTTCCATATTTCGGCCGACAGATTAATGTAAGGACTTGTTTTTTGTGGGACGAGTTGACATTTTTATTGGTACCATTTTTGGGTACGTGACATTTTTTGATCGCTTTCTATTCCGTTTTTTGGGAGGTAAAATTAACAAAAAGCAGCTATTCAGGATTTGTTTTTTGTGTTTTTTTTTATGCCGTTCTGCGTGTGGTAAAAGTGATAAGGCAGCTTTATTTTTCGGGTTAGTACGTTTACAGCGATACTACACTTATATAGTTTTTTTATGTTTTGGAGCTTTTACACAATAAAACTATTTTCTAGAAAAAAAAAAAATTTGCATCGCTTTATTCTGAGAGCTATAACTTTTTTATTCTTCGGCTGATGGAGCTGTATGGCGGCTTTTTTTTTTGCAGGACAAGATGACGTTTTCAGCGGTACCATTTTTATTTCCATTTGGCTTTTTGATCACATTTTATTCCACTTTTTTTTTGGCGATATGATGAAAAAGCATAGTTTTTTGCTCTGTTTTTAATTTATTTATTTTTTACGGTGTGAACAGAAGGGGTTAATTAGTGTGATAGTTTTATAGATCGGGTTGTTCCGGACACGGCGATACCAAATATGTGTGCCTTTATTGTTTTTGCATAAATATACGGATTTATAGGTTTAATATATATATATATATATATATATATATATATATATATATATATATATATATATATATATATATATATACTTTTTTTTATTATTATTATTTTGTGATATTTTTTTTTTTAACAGTTTGAAAACATTTTTAGACTTTTTTTTTACTTAGTCCCTGTATGGGACTTCAGTTTTTATTTTTCTAATCACTGTTCTCATGCAATGCAATAGACATGTATTGCATTGCATGAGAGCTGACAGTTTTACACTGTGAGTATCTCCTGCTAGACTTCAGCTGCTGGCTGAGCCTAGCAGGACCGTGTGACCTCCGGCTGCCATGACAACGCCGGGTCCTATTAGGCATCACGGGGGCCGTCGGAAAGGTAAGTGGGTGACCCCCTCCTCTCTTACTATCTCCTAAATGCCGCGATCGCTATGGATCGTGGCACCTAGAAGATAGCAAAAGGTTAACATCATTGGGACCTGATCTAATCAGGTCCCGATGATGTCCCCTGTCAAAGCTACTGCTCTGCACTGCAGCACTTGCAGGACCCTGGCAAAGAGGCATGCTGTATGTTTAAACAGGTTGTCCACTACTTTTACATTGATGGCCTATTCTTAGAATAGGTCATCAATGTCTGATTGGCCAGGGCCCGACACCCATCACTCCTTCTGATCAGCCGTTATGCTGTGTCAGTGGCGGTGGCCGCCGACTGGAAGTACTTACTTACGGAGCTGGCCGTCCACTTGTAGTGGCCGCTGCAGGGTACTGTACAATCCACCTACTCTTGATTTGAATAGGAGGCGGATGTGTAATACCAAGCCCGGCCACAACCAGAAGATGGCACAGCTCGGCAAGTGAGTACCGGCGTCTGCCGCCGACACTGATGACTGCTGATCAGCAGGGGTGACTGGTGTCGGACCACAGCCGATCAGACAGTGATGACCTATCCTAAGGATAGGCCATCAATGTAAAAGTAGTGGACAACCTTTTTAAGGTTTCACCATTTCCACAGAGGAATCTTTACTGTAATACAGTGAGACTATGTAACTCTTTGTCACACAATCTTGTGATGGTTGATAGGGCCTTAGCTGACATGAAAGATAATACAGAAAGTTACAGGTACTAGATTTCTAGAGAAAGGTAATTGTTCCAGAGGTTTATATTGTAAGATTTGCAGTAAAAAATATTTGCCCCCTAATATGAGAAAACTGGCAACTGCCACATAGGCGTTTCTTGATGGATTTGTGTCTTGTTTTCTTCCCTAAAAATATATGGTATGACTCATATTCAACCTGATCTTTGAACAAAATTGTCACATAATAAAGCAAACATCACTTGTATGACAAGCTGGCTGAATATATATTTTTCAATGTTTTAATTTAAAAAAAGAAAATCTAATTAAAAAAAAAAACACCTGGTCATTGAGGGTCATTGAATACACAGTTAGGCTACTTGCACATGACATCTTTTAAACTCAGATGATCTCATTCGTTTTTCAAGTAGAAGACACTTCAGGAAACATAGGAGCTTTTTTTTTCCTGAAGCTTCTTTTGTGTTGTTATTTTTCCGTTGTTTCCTGAGTGTTTTTCCAAGGTTTTGACTGCTCATGTTTTTTTTTTATTTTTTTATGGTTTTCCCATGGTTTTTGTGATGTTTTCTTTACTGTTGTTTTCCAGACGTTTTTTCACTCCATTGAAAAACTTAAGAAACCACTAGAAAAAATTTTTAAGCAAAATGATGGTAAAAGACGTACGTTCGTTTTCTGTGCACATTTGAGTTTTCCTATTGACTTACATTGTAAAGTACAGAGCGTCTTACAGAGTGGAAAAGCCCAGAAGAAGAAGCGCTTCTTTCAAGCGCTTTTTAGATACCTGGAGTGGATAAAAGGTGCTCAGAAAACTTAACACAAACACAGCAAGTCGTTTTACATAAAAAGGTATATGTTCGTTCTTTTAAAAGTTTTCTGATAGATTTTTCAGGGGTTTCTGCAGCAAAATCTTTTAGGAAAAATACGGTGTGTTCACATATGCTAAAAGCATAAAAATCGTTGAGTACGGTATAGAATTGGTCAAAACTTCCTTTACAGTTTGTTGAACAAAATCTTTACAGATTATAGGACATGCTGCAGACTTTGTGTAGCCAGAAAGTCTTAAACAGACATTGGTAGAGAAATGTTATTACAGTTCAATTTCTCACAAAATATGCTTAAAACAGTACCTCTCTCTTTTCTAGGGAACAGCCCATATTCAGCACCCGAGCCCATGTTTTTCAAATTGATCCTGTCACCAAAAAGAACTGGATTCCCGCCAGCAAACATGCTGCTACTGTATCATACTTCTTTGACGCTACAAGAAATGTGTATCGGATCATTAGTGTGGGTGGCACCAAGGTGAGGCATCAGTGTGACGTGTGTTGGACAATGCAGAGTAAATGATTTTTCCTGAGTGTGACTAATATATTTTACAGGCTATTATCAACAGCACTATTACCCCAAACATGACCTTCACTAAGACTTCGCAGAAATTTGGGCAGTGGGCTGACAGTCGAGCAAACACAGTATATGGCTTGGGCTTTGCCTCGGAACAGAACCTGACCCAGGTAAATGAATAATACAAAATATGTTGACATATAATGTCTGCAAACCATCAGAAGAAGACACACAGAATTACTGTAATTGACTAGTACTCGCCCTGTTTTTTTGGAATCCATAGGCGGTATGGCAGCACAGTGGGTCCGTATATGTATTGCCTTATTAAAGAGGTTGTCCGCTACTTTTTCATTGGATAGGTCATCAATGTGTGATCAGTCAGGGTCAGACACCCGGCACCCTCGCTGATCAGCTGTTTTTGGTGTCGGCGGCCGCCTGCCAGAACTGCTTGATTGCAGAGCGGCCGCAGGGTACTACATATCCACCTCCTATTGGTTTGAATAGGAGGCGAATGTGCAGTACCCAGCCATGGCCACTATCAGAAGACAGAGCAGTTCTGCAATTGATCATCTCCAGCCGGCAGTTAACGCTGACCCTGAGAATAGCTGATCGGTGAGGGTGGCGGGTGTTGGACCCTGACTAATCACACATTGATAACCTATGTACAATGAAAAAGTAGTGGACAACCTCTTTAGGCATCATATTTTTCCCCAGATGCAATACTTCAAGCCTAGAATACCTCTGTGTTCGGTTAAAGAGGTTGTCCACTACTTTAAAATTGATGACCTATCATTGGGATAGATTATCAGTGTCTGATCAGTGGGGGTGTGACACCCGGCAATCCCACCAATCAGCTGTACCCGCTGTCAGCGGCAGCCGGAACTGCTCAGTTACAGAGCTGTACAGCTCTGTCGATGGAATAGTGGCCACGGGTCCTGCATATCCACCCCCTATTGTATAGAATTGATGGAGCTGCGCTGTGCAGCTCTATAACTGACCAATTCTGCCAGCCACTGACACCAGGAACAGTTGATCGGCAGGGGTGACGGGTCTTGCACCCCCCGATCAGACACCTAGGGATAGATCAATAATGTTAAAGTAGTGGACAGCCTCTTTAAGTTCCCCCAATGAGTTTTTGTTGATTTTTTTTATGCAGGTACTTCCAGTTTAAGCAAAGTGGATGAGGTTTATAGAAATCTCATGCCCAATGTGCTTTTTTATGCAGCATAAACTGATCTGTGCTGCGTGTTTGAAATCCGCAACATGTCAATTTTTCTTGCAGGTACACTAAGTTTTATGTTCGGATTTTCCCACAGAATGGCATTAGATGCGCAAAAACAAAGCCGTTTTATTAAAAAACATAACATCCCAAAAAGAGACAAACCCCACAGTGACAAAAACGCAATAAAAACTCATGTAAAAAAACGCATTAAAAACGCAAGCAACCCAATTTACCTAATAGGTGCAGAAAAAAACCTCATCAAATACTCATTATGGGAACGTAGCGTTAAGGGCTCATGCTGATATCCGTGAATCTCTGATCAATCACGGACCTCAATGTATGGATTGGTCGCAGCTCTCCCGACTCGAGCGTGTCAGTCTCATAAAAATATATGAAGCCATCATGCTCCAGTCCAGAGACTAGCAAGCAGTCCGTGCATTGCAGGCTGTGATCGGACCGAGATCCACGGACGTCTGTATCAGCCCTAAGAGTTGTAATGGTACAGGTCACAGTTATTTTGCAATCTTGAATAAACATAGAGGGTCAGTGTAGGCACATTGAAAGCTGTGGTTCTTGTATTAGATCCGCACAATATGCAAGCAGATTTGCATGATATATAGTTAATGTTTAGTTTCCTTCATCCAGTTAATGAGCAAATCAGAACTGGGGCTTGCTCCAATTGCAGGAAATCCCAAACTAGAGGCTCCAACATGCAGCCGCAAATTTATATACTTTGAAAGCAAATGGATTGTCACATTATTGCTACAAATGTATTATAAGAAATGATATGAAATCTGTAAAACTGTAACACTTGTTTTTTTTATCAATGACTCTCCTGACTTCAGTTCGCAGAGAAGTTCCAGGAAGTGAGAGAAGCTGCCCGACTGGCAAGAGAGAAATCTCAGGATAGAACTGACCTGACAAACCCAGCTCTTAATATCACTGCGCAGCAGGTAAGGCAACTTCCACAGGAAAGTAATAAATCAAGTGAATCGCTGAGCATGGAAAATCCATGGACTCCACAGCACTGATCAGACAGCCTGTTGATTTCATTGGACATTACTAAGATAAGGAAACATGGTGCTAACCCCACTGAGCAGCCAAAAACCATTCTGCAGCGAATGCACGCGGCTGAGATCCACTTTAAAAATTGGTTATTAATGGCTGCACAATATACTAGGTAACTATCAGTTCTACCCACAAAACCAAGCGACAATTGATGGTGGGCGAAACTGATATTAATGAGCAATTTGAAAACAGATCTTTGTAGCATGCGGCCAGCGCTATGTGGTTTCCGGATATTCGCTGCCGTGTTTCCTTTTATTAGGGGTTTGCCAACCACAGTGTTGCTTTTAAAGCAATAAGCTGAGATATATTCACCCATCGTTACCTCTGTGGATCCAGCACAGACAAACATCTCATGTTGGGTCTTCCCAGTCACTTGATTGCTGTAGTAGAGCACAGGCTTCTGCAGTTAGATGACTTAAGTGTGGGGTGTCATAACTTTCACAGCTAGCACAAACCGCCAGGATCCATGAGGTTTAGATCAGGTGACTAAGCATCACTTTATCACATTAAAAGCATCCCTGCGGTTGGAGTCGAAAAGCCTATTTCATGGGCGTAATTAAAGACAATATGCCTGAAAACAATTGATTGTACGTGTAATTGTCCTTGCAAATGCGGAACGTGATTGTTTCTATGCTTATGGTTTGTATGCTCTGTTTCAGTTTCCATTACTTGACAAATGCATAGATTGGACTTGATGTTCCTCAGGCCTCATTCAGACAACCGTTTGATTGTTTTTTTTCAGACATGAAAAACTGACCAACATAATTGTGCTAGACCAGTTTTTCATCAGTCAACCACCGATGTCAGCGTGTCAGGTCATCACCATCTGGGTTTTATCCGTTTATCTTATATGCAAAAAAAATTATGGAGGATTCCCATGCTTCTCCTGGCAAACAGTAAAAACAGACAGCACTAGGATGCAATTAGTATACCATAAGTGTGCTGTCCGAATTTTTCATGGATCCATAAAGTTTAATGTATGATTTTTATAAACAACGCAGATCACAAATGGCCAAAAAAACAGACGTGTTCTATAATGGGTACTTATTCTATCTGTGAAAAACACGGGTAGAACAAGTACGTCAAACATGGACGTCTGGACAGGGCCTAACAATGGTTGTGTGAAAGTCCTCCAATGTTATTGGCAATTTATGTAGCAATTACCTCATCTCCTCTTTCTGTGATACTATGATTCTTGTAATCAACCATTTCTGCTTATGTATGGGCTGAATGTTTTGTATGATCCTTGATTTACAGTATGTCACATATTATCCATTCTGAGAAGCTTCAGAATTACCTATATACATTAGCAACACTTTGCTCTTAATGGTGCAAACAGTATAATATGATCATTATGCTAAATTACTTTTTATGCCAGTTTTTCTATTTTCCTTTTTTTCACCTATTTCTGCTATACTTCCTTCTCCTTGTGTTGAACTGCCTCTGCCTGTACTTCCCACACCCACCTAAACTGCTTTATATAATGCTGGAGTGATGGACCTTGGAAATTCCACAGACTGGCAGTGTCATATCCTGGCATTCAGGCATCCTACACTGTGCCAGACGCTGGAGAAGACTACTGGATTAACCACTGCTATCTCAGGGCATTGAACAGATGGATGGAAAACTCTGTTGGTTTTAAACAAGCTGTTCCACGATTATTGCCTTGGAACTTGGGATACACATAGACCTAAATCGCAGAGAAAAAAAAATAGTTTAAACCAACTTCATTAATATGAAATACACTCCTCAACAATGAAATTGCAAGAACAAGAAGGAAAAGTTGTGGAATTATGAAAATCGCAGGTGTTTTCATTGTCTGCCCCCTGCTGGCATTTCCTGCTGGTGATAGTTTCTTGTGTATGTTCAGCCACTCTGCTATAGCTTGAAGCCAGTCAGTGAAATTCCAGCTAGAGTTTATCTCCTTTCTGTTCTTTACTTTGCACCTACATTCTGTTTCTTTTGAGGAAGTAGCCAGCATATAATCTAACAGTTCGTACTTTATACTTTTTTTTGGTTTTCGTGGTTTACTTTACTCACTCAGAGGTCTTTCCTATTTTCAGCACACTTTCCCTTTTATAGGTAATTTACACTTTGCTCTGCCCTCCCGTTCTTTAGGAGGAACGTGAAGCGCTCGATGGCCTTTTGGGCAGTATAGGTTCGAGCTGCCATCTTCTAATCTTGTTAGGGCTATCTCTGCTCACACAGGAACCTTTAGGGACTGCTGGTCAGGATCTCTAGTTTGTACAGGAACCAGCCGGGTCAGTTGTAATTTTTAGTTTGTTATCTATTTTCCTGAGTGAGTTATAACACAATCATAACAATAATGATATCTTGAAAAATGGAAGCAAAATTTCATCTTGATTTACTCATTATCAAGTATGAACGCCACACTGCTATCAATAAGTTTATTAATGGTTGCCTGAGGAATATTCATTCTGCCACGCTGAATGCACTTGGGCATAGAAATCATCAATATCCGCTGCTGTCAGCTCTCTTTGTAATTGCTGACTAACGACTTCCCAGATGTGTTCAATGGGGACAAGTCCGGAGACACTGTAGGCCATAGTAGCACATTTAGGCCAGGCAGGCTGCTTACAGTATTATGAGGAACTTGCGCCCTGGTGTTGTCATGTTGAAAAACAACTCCTGGGACACTTTCACATTCTTTTGTGAAGACCTCTTCGTGATGTTGCCCATGTTATTTCCAGACCAGTCTCTGGCTATCCTTGCATCCAAGACTGATCTCTGAAGAGAATAGATCTCCATTGTCGGCTTGCTCTGCAGCATGATAGCCTTTGAAAGCGGTGGCATGAGGTCAATGGAACACCTGTAGCTGGACGCCTGGCTCATAGCCCAATGTAGTGGAAACACCTTCTGATGGTTTGTGTACACACATTAATCTTGGTACAAAATGGGTCACTACTTGCTATTCTAACGAATATGATGAGAACATGTAGGCAACGCTATGAAGAGTCCTTCCTGAGGGAACGTCATACCGGTCCTACTACCGGGATTATTGTGTGTGGTGGCATATTATGCGATAGCTGGACTCATCTAGGCTTCATTCCTGTTACACTAGCATCTCACAGTTACATTGATTTGGTCGGAGAACCAGTGATACGGATATTTCTCTAAAATGTCCCAGAAGTCATTTTTGTCTCTCATCGAGCAGATCTGAGACATCATTGGTCAGATGATCTTGATTATTTGCATGCTCTAGTGTATTCAGCATGGCAGAACGGTCCTCAGACAACCATTAATAACCTCATTGATATCATGGTAAGTTGTGTAAGTGCTTGTAATTCTGCGTGTGATGCTCATACTTGATACTGAAGTTGATATGTTTGAAAAATTCTATTTCTACTTTTTCACCATTTGCATATCATTACTATGTCTTTTGATCTTAGAATTTCCATTATTCTGTGACTTTTACTTCTTGGTGTTGCAATTTAAATGTTAGATTATGTGCTGTACATTAGTTTAATTATAAATATTCTAATGTACAACATAATCTTGTGTGAATTGAAATGAAGTAACATTGCTGAATAAAGTCAACGTGAGACAGGAGGGCCAGTAGGGAAGCATCCATCTTTTACATATTTAAGTACACAGACTAATCAATTTCTTGCAGCCTCGCCTGTCATATCTTTTCCCTAATGTCTTTGGCTCAGCTGTGAAGTCCATGTGAAGCTCTTAATTTAGCTTATATGAGCCTGGAGCCTCTTACCTATGTTGACTGGGTTAAATAAGACTATTTCCAGTGGATGTTTTTAACCATTAAATGTCATTTGTTTATAAAAAAAAAGGCTAACTTTACAGAGACCTAATACAGCCTTTTTTAGGATCTGATGTATTTTAGATATACATGTACATGACATTTTTAACAAATTGAATATGGTACATTGAGGCAAACTCAAGTCTACACACTCCTGTTAAAATGGCAGTTTACTGTAATGTAAACAATGATACCACGAAGTATAATTTCTGCATAAGTTAGAACATCCTCTTAATATTGGGGAAATGTTTGTGTTCAGAATTAGTCAATCACATTTAAACTCATGACACATAGTAGTCAGTACACAGCTGCCATAATTTACAGTGATTCTGAATAACTCCATGTAAAGTTTAGCTGATCTAGTAGGATTTTCCTGACATTTTCTTAGTTGCCTTTTCGAACAAACGCCATGGCCCACAAATAGCTTACTACACAGCATAGGGATCTCATTGTTGAAAGTTTTCAGCTAAGAGAAAGGTACACAAACATTTCAAGGCATTAGAGATAACATGGAACCCTGTGAAGATAGTCATGAAGAAGTGGCTTAAATTTGGAACAACAGTCACATTACCTAGAACTTGAAGTCTCTTTAAAACTGATGAAAACACAAGAAGAAAATTGGTTCAGGAGGCTGCCAAGAGGCCTACAGCAACACTAAAGGAGCTGCAGGAATTTCTGGCAAGTACTGGTTGTTTACTGCTTGTGACAACAATCTCTTGTATTCTTCAAATGTCTTTCCTGTGGGTAGCAAGACAGAAGTCTCTTACTACAAAGAAAAGCTATGTTTTCCCACAACTTACATTAAGTCTGCCAACAGCATGGGGGAACACCTGCAATGGTCTGATGAAACCAAAGTTGAGCTTTTTGGCCATAATTCCAAAAGGATTGTTTAGCGTAAAGTCAATATTGTGCATCACCAAAAGAACACCATACCTACAGTGAAGCATGGAGAAGGCAGTAATATGTTTAGCTCTGTTTTTTGGCAGCTGGAACTGGGGCTTTAATCAAGGTTGAGTGAATTATTAAAAGTTCTAAATATTAGTCTGTGAGTTGACCTGAAGAGGACTCTACAGAGGAGATCAAAAAACCCGGCACTCAAAGAGATAAGTGAAGTTATGGAGTTTTTAATAAGGTGAGTACAATATTATAAACAGACGTTTCGGTCCCTCAGGACCTTCATCAGTGTACTACAAAATAAAAATAACAGACAAGAAGAAATGAAATACAGACAGTGGTCCAATTACAGTAGTAAATACATAAGATCAAAAATGATATAAAAAATTATATAAATAAGTGCAGTTCGTCCGAGCTGCAAATCTACCTTCCTGGGAGATGACAAAGGAGGAGGGAGGGATTTGGGAGGAATTTGGTTGGATGTCCCGTGAGAGAGGAAAAAAGGAGGGAAAAAAAAGGAAAGAGTAACATACCAGAGTGGAGGTCATGTAGGTGGACAAATTCCACTACGGTGACTGTAAGGGAGAAGTGGCTAAATTAGTTGTGACCTATGTATATAACTGGGGTGAAGAACAAATGAACTAGAGCAAACCTGAAATAGAAGCTGGAATCAAGAAGCTGTAATATCCAAAAGATATGGAAAATCTTATAATGGAGACTGAAAGAAGAGAAAGAGGGCTGAAGTGAGAGAGGCACATTCAATAACTCCCTCATTAAAGGAAATATGTAGTGGGTAGCGTGTACCTGTAGTCTCCTGTCCTGTGGAAAATCCTCTAGAGACGCGGAGTCCACCGCTTGTCAGTAGGAGATGTAGTGTCCCCGGTGTGTCCACCCGAATTTATATATGATAGGGGGAGTGATGGCTGTAGGACGCCGCAGGAGCGCGCGAATGAGTGAGGACCCGAAACCGGAAGTGACGCGGAGTGCGCGTCATAGGGTACATAGTCAGGTGCCGGTCACGTGAGCGGAAGTGCCACTGTTTGCGTTCCAGCAGGGGGAAATGCGTTCCACTGCGTGTTGTTGGAGAGGAGCAGGCTAATGGAGGAAAGAGAGCCAAAAACGGGAACATCCAAGGGGAGCAGGAGAGGAGGCAGAGGTCTAGGTGGGATGCTGGGAATAAAGGAAAACACAATTAGCAAGATATGCAATAACATAGAAAAGTAGTCAATGTACACACCACATATTTGTCTGTCTGGATATAATCATAAATAGTGGGGACAATACTTGTATCAATTCCTAATTATTTCTATTATGCATCTAAATGTGTTGTGTTGTATAGTCGTGGTTCACCTGTTATATGAAGGAAAGCAAATCATAATCTCGATTAAGACCTTTGGGGGTTAAAGATTGTAATTCGTGAATCCAAAATGATTCCCTACGTTTGAGCATCCGAATTCGGTCGCCGCCTCTGCGTGGTATAGGTACATGGTCTATGACCTGGAACTTTAGTTGTGAAACAGTGTGGCCAGCGGATGAGAAATGTTGTGGCAATGGTAGTAACAAATTTTTACAGCGGATAGTGGACTTATGTTTAGAAATGCGATCTTTTACTGGTTGAGTGGTTTCTCCAATGTAGATAAGGCCACATGGGCATTTAATAAGGTAAATTACAAAAGAAGAATTGCATGTGAAGTAGTCCCTGATGTGGTATTGTTTGCCTGATTGTGGATGATAGAAGGTACTACCTCTGGTGACATTGTTGCATTGGAAACAATGGAGACAAGGGAAAGTACCAGTTTTTGGGTTTGAGAGGAATCTTTGTCTCAATCTGGGGGTGTTGGTAGGAAGGTCAGCTCGAATGAGGTGGTCCTTGATGTTAGGAGCCCTTTTGAAACATGGGAGGAAAGGGTTCTTAAATTCAGGGACAGAAGGATACGCTGTATGTAGGATTTTCCAATGCTGGTGAATTTTTTTATGAAGGATACGTACTGCTGGATGATAAGTGTGGACAAAAGGTAGACGATCAGAGATGGTTTGACGGTTTTGGGTGTCAGAATCGAGAGATTTTTGTAAAAGGGCAGGGGGGTATCCCCGTTCCACAAACTTGTGTTGCATTTCCCTGAGTCGGGTATCCCTGGTGGTGGTATCACTAACTATGCGTCTAACATAGTTAGACGCATAGTTAGTGATACCACCACCAGGGATACCCGACTCAGTTAGACGGATAGTTAGTGATACCACCACCAGGGATACCCGACTCAGGGAAATGCAACACAAGTTTGTGGAACGGGGATACCCCCCTGCCCTTTTACAAAAATCTCTCGATTCTGACACCCAAAACCGTCAAACCATCTCTGATCGTCTACCTTTTGTCCACACTTATCATCCAGCAGTACGTATCCTTCATAAAAAAATTCACCAGCATTGGAAAATCCTACATACAGCGTATCCTTCTGTCCCTGAATTTAAGAACCCTTTCCTCCCATGTTTCAAAAGGGCTCCTAACATCAAGGACCACCTCATTCGAGCTGACCTTCCTACCAACACCCCCAGATTGAGACAAAGATTCCTCTCAAACCCAAAAACTGGTACTTTCCCTTGTCTCCATTGTTTCCAATGCAACAATGTCACCAGAGGTAGTACCTTCTACCATCCACAATCAGGCAAACAATACCACATCAGGGACTACTTCACATGCAATTCTTCTTTTGTAATTTACCTTATTAAATGCCCATGTGGCCTTATCTACATTGGAGAAACCACTCAACCAGTAAAAGATCGCATTTCTAAACATAAGTCCACTATCCGCTGTAAAAATTTGTTACTACCATTGCCACAACATTTCTCATCCGCTGGCCACACTGTTTCACAACTAAAGTTCCAGGTCATAGACCATGTACCTATACCACGCAGAGGCGGCGACCGAATTCGGATGCTCAAACGTAGGGAATCATTTTGGATTCACGAATTACAATCTTTAACCCCCAAAGGTCTTAATCGAGATTATGATTTGCTTTCCTTCATATAACAGGTGAACCACGACTATACAACACAACACATTTAGATGCATAATAGAAATAATTAGGAATTGATACAAGTATTGTCCCCACTATTTATGATTATATCCAGACAGACAAATATGTGGTGTGTACATTGACTACTTTTCTATGTTATTGCATATCTTGCTAATTGTGTTTTCCTTTATTCCCAGCATCCCACCTAGACCTCTGCCTCCTCTCCTGCTCCCCTTGGATGTTCCCGTTTTTGGCTCCCTTTCCTCCATTAGCCTGCTCCTCTCCAACAACACGCAGTGGAACGCATTTCCCCCTGCTGGAACGCAAACAGTGGCACTTCCGCTCACGTGACCGGCACCTGACTATGTACCCTATGACGCGCACTCCGCGTCACTTCCGGTTTCGGGTCCTCACTCATTCGTGCGCTCCTGCGGCGTCCTACAGCCATCACTCCCCCTATCATATATAAATTCGGGTGGACACACCGGGGACACTACATCTCCTACTGACAAGCGGTGGACTCCGCGTCTCTAGAGGATTTTCCACAGGACAGGAGACTACAGGTACACGCTACCCACTACATATTTCCTTTAATGAGGGAGTTATTGAATGTGCCTCTCTCACTTCAGCCCTCTTTGTCTTCTTTCAGTCTCCATTACAAGATTTTCCATATCTTTTGGATATTACAGCTTCTTGATTCCAGCTTCTATTTCAGGTTTGCTCTAGTTCATTTGTTCTTCACCCCAGTTATATACATAGGTCACAACTAATTTAGCCACTTCTCCCTTACAGTCACCGTAGTGGAATTTGTCCACCTACATGACCTCCACTCTGGTATGTTACTCTTTCCTTTTTTTTCCCTCCTTTTTTCCTCTCTCACGGGACATCCAACCAAATTCCTCCCAAATCCCTCCCTCCTCCTTTGTCATCTCCCAGGAAGGTAGATTTGCAGCTCGGACGAACTGCACTTATTTATATAATTTTTTATATAATTTTTGATCTTGTGTATTTACTACTGTAATTGGACCACTGTCTGTATTTAATTTCTTCTTGTCTGTTATTTTTATTTTGTAGTACACTGATGAAGGTTCTGAGGGACCGAAACGTCTGTTTATAATATTGTACTCACCTTATTAAAAACTCCATAACTTCACTTATCTCTTTGAGTGCCGGGTTTTTTGATAGACTTGATTCTGGTTTGGTACCTTACCCGTGCACCAAAAAAACAATCAGAAGGTGCGATAGTTTTTGTATATCTACAGAGGAGATGTCCATGCAATCTGACAGATTTGGAGCTTTACTGCAAGAAAGAGTGGGCAAAGATTGCCAATTCTAGATGTACCATGTTGATATACTACCCAAAAATATTGAACGCTATCATAAATTGAAAGGATACTTCAACAAAGAGTTAGTTTAGGGGTGTGCATAGTTATGTAACCACATTATTTTAGTTCTTTATTTTCCTTTTTCCACCTGAAAACATTTCAGTTTATTTTTCAATTGAATCATACAGATTATAGCAGACGTTAAATGTAGAAAAAGTTCTGAAATGATTTGTATTGGTATGATTTTTTTACATGACAAAAACCTGACATTTTAACTGGGATGTATAAACTTTTTATATCGATTGTAGCGTATTGGCAATATTTTTTGTGAATTCTGAATTTATTCTACCCATGCTCACAGCAGAACATCTTACCTGGCACCTGCGTAGAGCCAGTGTGAGGTCAGATGTATAGGTTTTAACATCCAATCAGCATGTATGACAAGGATCTGAGTTTTTATACTTGAAAAGTAATTTCAGGGACAGGTGGACCTTTTACACCCTTGTTTTGTCCCTTCCGGAACATTCTAAAATCAATAGAAGCCATAGATAGCCATGGAGAATTCTGGGTCTAAAAGGTCACATGTGACTTACATTAGGATCTCTAGTTTAACATATTTTATTCTCCCTAGATATTACCTTCTCCGATTATAAATGCCAATGGACCAGACGATAAGCTGTTCAGGAGCCAAAGTGCAGAGATGGAGCTCAGTACAGAACGAGAACGGGTGAAGAAGATGTTGTCAGAAGGGTAAATACATACAGTATATCTCAGTAAACAAACTGCTGAAACATGTCACTTGTCTGATATGAAATACAAGAGATTTTCTTTCTAAAAGCATGTGCACACACAAGGTTTTTCCCTTTGTATCTTTTTACAGCCTTTTTTGGGTCATTTCCTAAGTGTTTTTTTTTCAATGTTTTGACTGCTGGCAGTTTTTTCTTGAGTGTCTTCCAGCATTTTCGTGCCATCTTTTTTACTGGCGTTCTCCGGATGTTTTCTTTAACTCCATTCAGCAATGAAGAAACCGCTAGTAGTTCTTTAAGCAAAAATACAGGAAAAATATTCAAAAAGACCCAGCCATCATCCATGCATCTTTTAAGCTTTCCCACTGACTTCTAATATAAAGTATAGTGCGTTTCCAGAGTGGAAAATGCCTGAAGAATTGTCTTCTCACTTCTTTCATCTGTTTTCATCTTTGGAAACCTGAAGTGGTTAAAAGACGCTCAAAAAGAACATATGAACATCAAGTTATTTTTACATAAAATGCATATGTTAATTAGTTTGAGTGTTTAGCTAGTGCTTTTTTATGCTGGATCTGTGGTCAGCGTTACAAGAGTTGAGACTGAGAAAATGTTCATTCTTGGAAGCGTTTTACTGGTGCTTTTTCATGCGGAATCCACCTGAAAAAGACGTCGTGTGAACATACACTAAAGGAGGCTAGTCTTTTTAGAGCAATATCTATAGCTAAATCATATAGTAAGAATGGCAGGTGTGAGATGCTGTGCATATTTCAGCTAGCGTAACAAAATTCCTCCTCCGCATGCATTTTCATAATACTAAATCATATATCCAGGAGAAGTTCCACGCAAGCCATATTCCACTGGGTTTGTCTACCCTATAAGACACAGCTTAGATAGGTCAACTCTTTAAACTACTTAGTGCTTTTTTATGCTAGATATGTGGTCAGCATTGGTTATAAGAGTTGAAACTGAGCAAATTCATTTATTGACTTAGAGCTCATTCAGACGTCCGTTTTTTTCTCACAAAAAAGGGCACTAAGTTTTGTCAATGTTTTTGATCCAAGTTTCAGCAGAGTGTCTTCAGAGTTTGGTCCGAAGTTCATCAGTTTTTCTCAGATGAGAAAAAAAAATGTTTCTCCAGCCTCTCCCTTCAACCTGTCCGTGGAAAACAGACACCACGCAGGTGGCATCCAACTACTGTCCAATTTTTTTTCATTGACCCATAGACTTTCATTGGCGATTTTGATCTGACACTCGCATAAATATTGGACAAGTGTCCATACTTTTGTGCGGACCACTTGGTCCGAGAAAGAATTCATACAAGTGAACTATCTCATAGACTATTACACGTACGAGTGCTATCCATGAAAATCATGTATAGAACTCGTATATGAGAAACCGGCATCTGTATGAGCCCTTAAAGAGGTTTTCCCATGAAGAAAGTTCATTTTAATCAATAAATCTTAAAATAATAATAAATCCCACAATTGGATGTGTTTCAAACAAATGTTCTTGTGCTGAGATAATCTTATAAATGTGCCCCAGACGCAACCATTTCATGCAGGAACCTGGTCTCAAAAGAGTATACAGACATTACTGCAGGGGATCACAGCTGATTCTTTCTGTGAGGTAAAACATGGTTTAAAAACAGGCAGGGAAATGTTTTACCTCACAGAAAGAATCAGCTGCGATGCCCTGTAATGTCTGTATACTCTTTTGCTTCCTCCCCTGTCCAGGAGCTGTGGTATGATCAGACCATGTTCCTGTATGGTCAGACACATCCATTACACAGTACACAGCAGGGGCACATTTATAAGATTATCTCAGCACAGGAACATTTATTTTTAACACATCCAATTGTGGAAATTATTATTTTTATTCCAAGATGTATTAATTAAAATGTACTCTGTTTGTGGGAAAACACCTTTAAGCACCTTTCACAAGGCAATCTTTTGGTCAGTATTTTGCTTCTGTATTTATAGACTAAGTGGGTCCAAAATACAGAGGAGTTGCAAACTTTACAATAGGAGTTTTTTTCTGTTTATGTCTTAGTCCTGGCTATTGCTTACAAATACTGATGCAAAATACTCATGTGAATACTGCAATGTGAAGACCGTTTAAATCTAGTAGTAGAATGAGACCTCATTCTGCCATGTATATTTTTCGAACGTGCAGAAAACAGACTGGTTTTCATCAGTGTGTCAGTTTTTACAATCAGTGTTTATCAGGTTTTCTTGTATGTAAAAAACCCAATGGAGGTTTCTCAAGCTTCTATCATTCAATGAAAAATGGACAGCCCCAATTAATATGCCATCAGTGTCTGAGTTTTTCATATACCCATGGACGTAAATGATGATTTTGACCTTTGACTCAAATTAAAAACCTAAACATCTACGCTTTTTTTTTAGACACTAGATTTGCAAAAAACACATGTGTCAACAGCCCCTTGGACTATAATGTACACCTGTTCTATATGTGAAAAAAAATAGAGAAAATACATATACTTGAATTACGGATGTCTGGATAAATGCAGATTCAGTCAGTGAAAAAAATCAGTCATCTGCAGTGGCCCATTGAATAACATTGGTCTGAGTGAGGTCCGTTTTTTTAACGGACAGCACTTGGAACGAAAATACGGTTGTGTTCATGATCCCTAATTCTGCAATAGCTCAGATGCAAGTTGCTATTCCTTCCCACCTTATCTTAAATTTCCTTCTCAACATTATGTGTATTTATTTTATGGTCAACTATTTTCTTTTAAACTTATATACTTCTTCTGAAGTATATTTTTTCTCATACCTATATTATTATAATATCTTTTATGTTATCACATTATCTACAAAGTATGTATTATCACACATATACACACATCATATATAGGAAGCTGTGCTAATATTTATTTTTGTTTTCATAATGTTCATAGATTACGCATATGATTGTAAAGTGTTTAAATCACCTTTAGGCTATGTGCCCACGTAGCGTTTTCGCAGCGTTCTTACGGGCGCAAAAATGCCGCGAAAACGCTTGTAAAATCATCTGCTATGCAAAGCAATGTGAATTCGGATGTGCTGTGCACATGATGCGCTAATTTGCATGCCGAATTCGCATTGCGTTGCAAAACGCAGCATGACCATTTCTACCGCGATTACGCTGCAAATTCACGGCCATTGAGTAACATTGAAACGCAGCAAACCCGCAGGTATATGTGGATTTGCTGCGTTTCAATTGAATTCAATGGCCGCGAATTTGCAGCATAATCGCGGTGCGTGTGGTACCCGGGATGAAGAGGAGACTACAACTCCTCTTCATCCCGGCTACCACGCGGTGAAAAAGAGCAATAAAAAAATTAAAAATAAAAAAAAAAACTGTATATTCACCTCTCCGGCGGCCCCCGGTCTGCTCCCGGCGGCGTCCTCTCTCCTTGGCGTCCCGCGGTGTACTTGCATGACCTGCGGTGACGTCATTTAGTCAGCTGATGGTCATGCGACCACTGATGTCAGCGGTCAGGTGATGGTCGCATGAGAGAGAGGCAAAAACGCTCTGCATCAAATCTGCTACGTGGGCACATAGCCTTAGAAGACAAAGAATTAGAAAAAGTACAAGCCTACAAGTGTTTTATTGCCATTTTTATTAATTCCTTCAGCGACAATTTTGGAAATAGTGAGGGTTAGGGCTATGAATCAGTGCAGTGATTCTAGGGACAAGTACAGCAAATGTAGCCCACAAGGACATGCAAAAAGATGTACAGCCGCCGCTGAGTTTATTTTTATCATTTTACTGACAGGTCTAAGCTAATGGTGGATGCGTTCCATACATATACAGGTCTAGAAGACTGTGGACGATGCAAACCCCAATATTCATTACTGATCACTGGCTCCAGAGTGTCTGAGATAAATCTTTTGAACATAGGAAGCCCATAGTAAAAATAAAATGAATAATGAAAATGGGATTATCAACCTGTATTTTTTTCTACTAGGTATAGCAGTAGTAATTATCAAATTGTGAATATCATAAAAAAACATTTACCAATTTTATATACTGATAAACCTTTAAAGAATATTTTACAGAAAGGCTGTAGATTTGTGTCAGAACGTGGGACCACGACTGGAAATCAAGTTAACACCAATAAGGGTAAAATAAAGTCGGCCAGCACAGAAAATTGTTTATGTACCAATGGTTCATATAGATGTGGATGATAATAATGTGAACTGTGTTCACACATATGCAGCATAAAAATATGTTTGTCCACCGCGGAGATGCAGCTCTTAATAGATATAGGATGCGCAAAACAAAACTATTCGCAGCCTATCAGGTGCATCCCAACACTTTTTTAATTATCACAAGGGTGATGTCAGTATGTTAAGTGTTAATGCTATTGAAAGGGTTCCTTCACCCAAACAGGGAGGGGATAGAGTACGTGTCTAACATCAAAAAGAAGCAATATGGATTTTTATATTAGACACTAGAACACCTAAACGCATGAACATCACAGCAGACCTTCTGTTTATATATTGAGTTCTAGTTGTTACTTTCTTTTACAGTATTTCATAGATAGACTTTTTTGATTTGTACACTTCCGTACTTTGATTTGTGACTTCCGTACCAATTACTATTTAATGTGACTGTTTTTTCTTGAAAACCATGCTGCACTATTATTAAGAACAGAACAGTTTGAAACAGAAAAGACTTCACTTATTCCCGGAAATGATTTTTTTTTGTACTTTGACATTTTGCAATTTAATGGAAAAATACATGTTGTTTTTAATTACCACCTTCGTTTCTCCGCCTCTGAGTATACGAATCCTAGACTTGGTGGCCGGCTCTCAGCAGATCCCTACTGTAATTACCTGTTCATGGCAGGAGGTCCTAGTTCAACAGAGGTTGAAGTGTCAGCTTTTTTTCACTTCCCCAGTTATAATTAATTCCATATGTCCAATGTGAGGGTGATATGTCCCCTCTTCGGAGATTACATAGTTACATAGTTACATCATTTATAAGGCCGAAAAAAGACAAGCGTCCATCCAGTTCAGCCTATTTCTTGTGCACTGCAGCTATTCCGCAGCGTTGATCCAGGGGAAAAAACAAAAAAACATGCGGTATAGGCCAATTTACATCATTGAGGAAAAATTCACTTCCCGACACCAATCTGGCAGTCAGATTAAATCCCTGGATTAATTAACTAAGCATAAAATGTAATTTTATTGTTCTCAAGAAAGGCGTCCAGGCCTCTCTTGAACTCATTAAGTGAGTTGGACATCACCACTTCCTCTCCCAGAGAGTTCCAGAGTCTCACGGCTCTGACCGTAAAGAATCCCCTTCTATGCTGGTGCAGGAACCTCCTTTCCTCCAGACGCATAGTGTGCCCCCTCGTCTTTGTCACCATCCTTGGTATAAACAGGTCATGGGAGAGATCTCTGTACTGCCCCCTGATGTATTTATACATGTTTATGAGGTCTCCCCTAAGCCTTCTCTTTTCCAACGTAAATAGGCCTAATTTTGACAACCTCTCTGGGTATTCTAGTCCCTCCATTCCCTTTATTACCTTAGTCGCCCTCCTTTGTACCCTCTCTAGCTCCAATATGTCCTTCCTGAGCACCGGAGCCCAGAACTGTGCACAATATTCTAAGTGCGGCCTTACCAGCGCTTTATACAGAGGAAGAACAATGTTCTCATCATATGCCCCTATTCCTCTTCTGATGCATGCCATGACTCTATTTGCCTTCGCAGCTGCTGCCTGACACTGGGCACTCCAATTTAATTTGCTATTAACCAAGACGCCCAGGTCCTTCTCCATGTCAGATTTCCCCAACGGTTTCCCATTTAATATGTATGGGTGACTGCTGTTTTTCTTTCCCATGTGCATGACCTTACATTTATCGGCATTGAACCCCATTTGCCATTTTTTGGCCCAACTCCCCAATTTATCTAAATCCTCCTGTAGCTGTGCCCTATCCTCATCTGTATTAACTACTTTACAAAGTTTAGTATCATCTGCAAATATTGCTATTTTACTATGCAACCCTTCCACTAGATCATTAATAAATATATTAAATAATATAGGGCCCAAGACAGACCCTTGAGGCACCCCGCTAGTAACCCTGACACACCCTGAGCTTACTCCATTGATAACCACCCTCTGCTTTCTATCACTCAGCCAGCTATTTACCCACTTGCACACATTATCCCCCAGACCAAGCATTCTCATTTTATATACCAACCTTTTGTGTGGCACGGTATCAAATGCTTTGGAGAAGTCAAGGTATACAACATCCACTGACTCTCCCCGGTCCAGCTGTGAGCTAACCTCCTCGTAGAAGGCCATCAGGTTTGTTTGGCAGGAGCGATCCCTCATGAATCCATGTTGATATGGAGTTAGACAGTTATTATCATTAAGATATTCTACAATAGCATCTCTAAGAAATCCTTCAAACAATTTACCCACAACAGACGTTAAGCTTACTGGTCTATAGTTCCCAGGGTCACTTTTAGACCCCTTTTTGAATATTGGTACCACATTTGCTTGGCGCCAGTCTAGTGGGACAGTCCCTGTCCATAAAGAGTGCTTGAATATAAGATACAGCGGTCTGTCTATCACATTACTTAATTCTTTTAGTACCCGGGGGTGTATGCCATCTGGGCCTGGTGACTTGTCTATTTTGATATTATTTAGGCGTTTCTGAACTTCCTCCTGGGTTAGGTGGGTGATATTTAGCGGAGGGTTTACTTTATCACTCTGCATTTCCTCCGATAAATTGTTTTCTTTTGTGAAAACAGTGGAGAAGAAGCTATTGAGTAGGTTTGCTTTACCTCATCGCCCTCTATGATTTTACCCAGGTTATTTTTCAATGGGCCAACTCCATCAGTTTTAATCCTTTTACTGTTTATATAGTTAAAGAACAGTTTGGGATTCGTTTTACTTTCCTTGGCAATTAGTCTCTCTGTCTCCTCTTTTGCTATTCTTATTTGTTTCTTACAGATTTTGTTTTTTTCCCTATAAGATATTAGCGCTTCCTCGCTACCTTCTTGTTTAAGTTTACCGAAAGCCCTTTTTTTGTTTTTCATTGCCCTCTTGACTTCCTTATTTAGCCACATTGGCTTCCTCCTATTCCTAGCCCTTTTATTCCCATAAGGTATGTACCTTCTACAGTGACTATGTAGGACTGTTTTGAAAATTTCCCATTTTCTATCCGTGCTCCTATTACTAAAGATACTATCGCAGTCTATAAGGTGAAGGGCATCTCTTAGCTGATCAAACTTTGCCCTCCTGAAGTTCAGTGTTTTTGTGACTCCCTTGCTGGGCACCCTACTGAAGCACATGTGGAATTGTATAATGTTGTGGTCACTATTTCTCAGGTGCCCCCCGACCTGCACCTCAGTTATTCTGTCTGGACTCTTAGTTAATATTAAGTCTAAAAGGTTGGTTCCTGCACAAGTTGTGACAAATAATTGTCTTTGATAATTGACAGAAACCTGTTTCCTTTGTGAGATCTACAGCTTTCGGTTTCCCAGTCTATATCGGGGTAGTTGAAGTCCCCCATAATAATCACCTCGTTATTTTTTGCTACTTCGTCTATTTGTCTCATTAATAGACTTTCCATGGCTTCTGCTATATTTGGTGGTTTATAACAGACTCCTATGATAATTTTATTATTGTTTTTTGCCCCATGTATCTCCACCCATAAGGACTCGACCTCCTCATTTCCCTCCCATACATCCTCCCGTATTGTAGGCTTTAGACACGTCTTTACATATAGACAGACTCCACCCCCTTTCCGACTTCTTCGATCCCTTCTAAACAGACTGTAACCCTGTAAGTTAACTGCCCAGTCATAGCTTTCATCTAACCATGTCTCGGTTATTCCCACTATGTCATAGTTACCTGTAGATATTTCTGCTTCCAGTTCATCCATCTTGTTTGTCAGGCTCCTGGCATTTGCTAGCACGCAGTTTACACAATTTTGTTTTGTTCCAATCTGCTCCCTGTGGATTGTATTAGAAATTTTCCAAGTATCTTGTCTTGGACCTTCTTTGTCACACTTCATATCTTTCATTAGTATGTTCTCTGGTTGCATGTTCGTGTCTGGCGTTTTTCTTCCCATCCCCTCTTCTTCTAGTTTAACGCCCTCCTGATGAGTGTTGCGAGTCTCCTGGCGAATGTGTGTTTCCCGGGTTTGTTGAGGTGTAGTCCGTCTCTGGCAAGGAGTCCGTCATAGAGATAATTCACACCTGGTCCAGGAATCCAAATCCTTGTTGTCTGCACCATCGTCTCAGCCAGTTGTTCACATCAAGGATCCTGTTCCATCTCCTGACGTCATGCCCGTCTACTGGAAGGATAGAAGAAAAAACTACCTGCATCCAGTTCTTTTACTTTCTTCCCCAATGCTTCAAAGTCCTTGCAGATTGTCGGTAGGTCCTTCTTTGCCGTGTCATTGGTGCCAACATGTATCAGAAGAAATGGGTGGACATCCTTGGAACTGATGAGCTTCGGTATCCTATCGGTAACATCCTTGATCTTCGCCCCTGGGAGGCAGCATACTTCTCTTGCGGTTATGTCCGGTCTGCAGATAGCTGCTTCTGTTCCTCTCAGTAGTGAGTCTCCCACCATCATCACTCTTCTTTCCTTCTTGGCTGTCCTTTCTCTTGTCGCTTCTGGGTGTTTCTGGATGCTCTTTTCTTTTTTGCTTGCTGGTAGTTCCTTATCCTTAGGTGTGCCATCTTCGTCCTCCACAAGTCCTTGGAATCTGTTTCTCAGTTGTGTGGTTGGTGGTGTCTCCATGGTCTTCTTGCTTCTTTTGGTCACTTGCCTCCACTTGTCTGCCTCTGGAGCTGACAAGTTGATCTACAACATTTTTCATCAACAAAACCATATGAGGGTTTGTTTTGTTGCATGAGTTGTAGTTTTGTAGAACTCCATTCACTTTACCATAGAATATACTAAAAAACTGGAAAAATATTCCAAGTGAGGGGAAACCAAATTCCTATAGTTTATTCTTTTTATGTTTGTGGTTTAAAAAACATGCTGAACTTTGTTAAGCAAAATTAGTCAGGCAATGCATAGGCAAGTCTTTACTGCAGCCATAGTTAAATCCTGTTTTTGTAGATCTTTCTGCCTTCAGTTTTGCTCCCAGTTAGTAAAAATTATGTTCAATCAAGTTGGGTCAGGCGACTGACTTGGTCATTGAAGAATAATCTATTACTATAATAATAAATAATAATAATACTTTACCTTCGGAAGCTTTTATTTGTGGTATGTTTTGATCATTATCCATCTGGAACTTACAGAAAATAGCTTAAAATATTATAAAACAAAGAAGTCACGCTCACTTTACCAGTCTATGTACATTTTCCTGCAGCTGATCATGTGTCTTCTAGCCATAACAGTGATTGGGTTCATCTGTCCATTGAGTCTTATTGCAGAACTGGTCAGTTTTTCATACTAGTTTTCTAGCAACCAATGCCTGAGACCTGTCAAAACACCAATTGTAAGACATTGATTAGTGGTCAATAGATATTTAAACCTCCATTTGTCTCCTCTCCAGTACCAGTGAGTGTGTATACTGCTCGAAGTGAGATTACTTCTTATTGATATCTTGATACTTGACTTGGTAATAGGGCAAGGTAGGTCCACTAATCCTCTGGTCGGGGGTGGGCACATGGACCCCAGGTGTTGGTGAAAGCTACAAAGGACACGTAGAATCATGGGGTCTAGGACTAACTGGAAACTCAGGAGCAGATGGACAGACTAAGTGGAGCTCAGCAGGGATGAATGCGAGTTGAAACACAGTAGTACAGATAATGTGTACAGGTGTGAGTCAAGGAGCCTTAAAGGAGTTGTTTAGCCTTAAGGCCCCGTCACACTTAGCGACGCTGCAACGATCCCGACAACGATGCAACCTGTCAGGGATCGTTGCTGCGTCACTATGTGGTCGCTGGTGAGCTGTCAAACAGGCAGGCTCATCAACGCTCAGGGGAGCAGCGATATTGTGGAAAGAATCTTTCCACGATGTCCTGCTCCTGGTTACGAGCCTGCTGAAGCAGGAGCAGGCTGGTAACTATGGTAAACATCGGGTTACTAGGGGCACACGCGCTCCTAGTAACCCGTTGTTTATCATGGTTACCACTCTGCTACAGTGAGCTGGAGGTTACCGCTCACTTTAGCAGGCTGGTAACCATGATAAACAGGGGGGTTACTAAGTGCGCGTGCGCCACTAGTAACCCGCTGTTTATCACGGTTACCAGCCTGATCGCTGGTCCCGCTGGTCACACACAGCGATGTGTGCTGACCAGCGGGAGAGCAACCACCAAAAAATGGTCCAGGACACTTTGCAGCGATCAGCGACCTCACAGCAGGGGCCTGATCGCTGCAAAGTGTCACACATGGTGACATCGCTGGTGAGGTCGCTGTTGCGTCACCAAAACCGTGACACAGCTGCGATCTCGCTAGCGATCTCGCTATGTGAGACGGGGGCTTTAGGCTACTAGTCTACAGTCAATCTATGTCACTAAAGACTTGTGAATCCTTACATCGCATGTACTTTGTGATGATTCTCCAGAGCTGGGACGGGCGGTTGTGTGACCGCAAGTATGTGATTTGCATACTTCCGGCCATATTCTAACTAGACTGTGTCTGGCCTTGCTCGATACCCTTGCATCGAGCAAGGCTGCACCCATCTAGTCGGCATATAACCGCATATAAGCCAATAACTTACTTGCAGTCACATGCCCCCTGCTCCTGGTGCTGACAACGGAGAATTCTGACAGTGCACAGTGTACGTGATGTGAGGATTCACACATCTACAGTCACATAGAGTAACTGCAGACGTGTAGCCTAAGGTCAGACAACTCCTTTAAGTAGATATAGGGAGATAATATCATTGATCCACGCCGGGCAACCTGACATGGAGCACAAAAGAGGGCAGCAGACCCAGAAGAAGGGAACAACCCCGGACAGGTGTGTAATACTTGGCTGGTTTACTACTTGTAACCTGCAATTTAACCTTAGGATAATTACCTGGACTGTTAACCCCTCTATTGCTTGCCAATTCTGTTACTGCTTTTGACCCTCTGGTTTTGACCCTGACTTTCCTCCTGAACTTGTCCCTGCCAATTGATTCAGTCATTGGTCCCATCCCTCTGGTTTGTGATGATTTGTTAACCATCCCACTGCCAACTCATTCTACTATCCAGCAGTTACTCTGTGAGTGGCACTCCAGAGGCCTTTCCAGAGAAGGCAGAATCCTTGTACAGGGGTGAAAGGGTGAAGGGAAATAGCTAATGCCCAGACTGTCCTTGAAATCCAGATTCCACGTACAATTTCATAACATCTAGACCCTTTGTTATTAAATAATGAGGTAGCAGGACACAATGAACTATGACACATCTTATCAGTCAATTGTCTAATTACTTTTGTTCCTGTTAAAGAAGATGTTAGCTTGCTCACTCATCTGACAACTCTTTCACCTTTGCCTATACTTGGGACATTAAGCTGTTTTCAATGGTGCAAAAATGGAGATAAATCCTTATCTCCAACAAAAACTAAGGATTGAACATGTTGAAATTCAACATATCGAACTCAGGGGCCTCCTGACTCTTCCCCAACAGATGATGTTGGAGGAGACAAGGATGTCTGATTTCAGACTGCCGAATCTTTTGTTCTCAGGGCGTCTGGTAGTTGCTTCTTCATTAAGAACACATGAGCACTGGGCAGGAGGAGTAGGGAGGAGTGAGCTGTTGACTGAACGACTGATCGTCCAACAATTATTGATGTGTATTACATTTAGATAGAAGGCAAATAGAGTAACCCTGAGTTAACTTACCTAACCTTAACTTAACTTACAAATCTGCCACATGGCAACTTAACCTAGCAAAGGATTTGAGACCCCATAGCGGGAAAGTAAAATATGAAGTATACTGCAGATATAATCCCCCTCCCGCTACTCACAGATATATTCAGAAAGCACATATATGTTATAAAAAGGCCCCTTGTAATGTTATACAGTGTATACATTGTGCATCAGGATAAACTTTAGATTTACCGTGACATAAATAATATAAAATTACTGAAAATGTGTTAATATAACCCAGATTTAAGGCTTAGTTCCCCCTCCATCTGCCACAAGCCAATTAAAATACCCAGTAATTACAGGGGGCTCAGCGACACTCGTATCTTTAGAAGCTCCTCGGAATATTAACTCTTTGTAGACTTTACAGTTGAGTCTAATAGTACAGCATCCAAGAGTGAAATGACTCCAGAGACCTTACGTGTAACCTCATACCTCCTGGCTGGCAGTGCTGGAGCTTTTCATTACTGTGGGAAAGATTAGCGTGCGGAGACGTCCGTAAATCACTTTCATTTATGGAAAAGATTAGAAGGCCTAATCATTTTCTATGTCACTTTCCAGAGGGTTATATTTAGCTATCGCCTACTGTACTTTACTGTCCTTTCATAAAAAAACGAGACGTCTTCTCCATTTCTTTATAAGTGCCTAACTATATTGTTATATCTCAGGCACACAGTTAGTTATAGGGTTTATCAATCTTAGTAATATACAGGTAGAATGAAAATGGTTTGATAAATTATGTTGGCAAATGGCAAATACAACAGGTAAATAAGCGTTATTTCATTATACTATGGCATTGCCTTCTCCTTGGCAAATTTTGTATAATCTGTGAAAGTGCCTAAACTACAAAATGCAAAAATACAAAGACAATGACTTCTCCCATACTTGTCCCATATTAGATATAATAGCATCTGGACTAGAGCAGCATAGCAGTACCCTGCGGTCTGTATGGCTATTTTCACTTTGCATGTTAGGCATGTGTCATTATCTATTGTAAGAGAGCACATTCATCTGATGTATAATTTTTCACTGGATACTGCAACCAACGTATGAGTTAAAGGAATATACATGTTTTATTTACGAACATTTCCATTTTTTTAAATGCAGTGTGAGCATAGCCTAATACAGCCAGCCTGTGCACAGCCAGGATATCTGTATCAATATCCATAAAGTTCTTTCAGCAGTCATAGAGGATGAATTAGTTCCTGTTTATATCTCCATTTATTCATATTGGAAGTCACTACCTTTTGCTGGATCTCTCAAAAGACAGATCCAAATGGCATCTAATGGACCCAGTTGATTCATGATTGGGTCCGTAGGAATTTTGTCAAGATTTCTGATGCCTTGATGGCAAGATTATAAGCTTTTCCATGGTGGCTCAGTAGTTATCACTGTTGCTTTAAAAGTGCTGGGGTCCTGGGTTCAAATCCCACCAAGGACAACATCTGCAAGGAGTTTGTATGTTCTCCCAGTGTTTGTGTGTGTTTTTTCCGGTCTCTTCCCACACTCCAAAAACGTACTGATAGGGAACTTACATTGTGAGCCCCAATGGGGACAGTGATGATAATATCTGTAAAGCGCTGTGGACTATGGTGGCGCTATATAAATAAGCATAATAAGTAATAATATAATACCTTACAAGTGCATGATAGCTCTGACACTGTGTTACTTCTTACTAATGGCACACCACTTGGTTGTGGTCAGTGGCAGGACAATATATTGCCAAAAATGTATTAGTTTTGGTAGCCTGTCTTTGTGGCTATAGAAGACACTAACACGACTGTATCCTATCGACACCTAGATCAGAGGAAATCACTTCCAAACCTTTAACACCATATCAACTGAATATTATGTTTAGGAACCATTGGCATGGCCACTATATACATAATAATGAAAGGTTGTTGGGTTCTCGCACTGTCTTGCGCGGTGTATTTCCTATAGGATATCAGCCTGCAAGTTGTAATATTTGAGAAGCAATAAGAAAAGGTTTGTTGGTTTAAGAAAGTGTTTTTTACAATGCATAATGATGGAAGCATTTGATAACCCTTGACACTTCTACCTTGACATTCTTGACTGCATCATATGGAAATAGAACGTGAGAATGCCTTTAATGAATATCTTATACTTTCCTACATACAACATGACTTCTGAATGTATGTCTTTGCCAGATCAGTTTGTGAGGTACAATGGGAAGCTGAGTTTTTCAGTCTTCAGGACAACAACAATAAGTTGGTTGCTGCTTTGCGGGAAGCAAATGCCAATGTGGAGAAGTGGAAGAAGCAGCTGGCTGGATATCAAGAGGAGGCAGAAAGATTACGGCAAAGGGTATGGGTGTCAAACATTTACCGTACATTATATAAGTTGTGCTACAAAAATGTGTTAATGACTCATCTTCCCTTTAAGTCCCTTCATGAAACTGTTTAAGACCATGGTTTATGTGAAGGTGTTGTAAAATACAGCCTGTAGTTTGACAAGTGTTAATACGTCAGTCAAAATAACAACACAAATAGCGGACTAACTCAGGCAGCAAAACACTTAGCGGACCTAGGAAGGACATCAGTGAAGCTTTCATATTTCCAACGTCAGCTTTTTTATTCCTGCCTCAGTGAATGCACATAGTTTGTCCCCCATGCTGTACTTGCTTAGCACAAGAGGCCAGAAAATGTTCTTTTTGTACCAAAGAAATGTACCAAGATTTGATTTGTTTAAGACATGAAACTTCCCTACTGTGAAAAACAGAAATCACTCTCATGACTCAATATTGTTCTCATATTAATAGCTTAAAGTTTGACGTTTACTAAGTAAGTACTAGTTTAAAACAGGAGCTAGACAGACTACAAGGGCGGACAAAGTGATGGTGCAACTTATGTAGCTGCACAGGGGCCCAAGAGAAAATCTTTAGGCTCGCTCACACAGGCGTATAACACGGCCGAGTGCTATACGATGTTTTATCGGAAAGCACTCAACCCAATGTTATACTATGTGGCAGTGCTGATCTGCGATTATTCTTTCGTGCTGAGAAATATTTAATCTTCTCCTCACCTGCACTGCGATTTTCTCATGCGAGAAAATAAGAGCACACTCAGATGACACTTGGACCAAACTCTGAGCCAAGTGTCATTAGCATGATCGGCCCGATTCTCTCACATGAGAAAATATACGCCAGTGTGACCGTACCCTTAGTCACAGGCACAAACAGGGGCCCATGTACTTTTGTTACACAGAGGATGGATGATATACACACACAGACATACTGTATATATAGATATATATATATATAGATATATATATTTCTTTTTTTATATACATATATATATATATACAGTACAGACCAAAAGTTTGGACACACCTTCTCATTTAAAGATTTTTCTGTATTTTCTTGACTATGAAAATTGTACATTCACACTGAAGGCATCAAAACTATGAATTAACATATGTAGAATTATATACTTAACAAAAAAGTGTGAAACAGCTGAAAATAATCTTATATTCTAGGTTCTTCAAAGTAGCCACCTTTTGCTTTGATGACTAATTTGCACACTCTTGGCATTCTCCTGATGAGCTTCAAGAGGTAGTCACCGGAAATAGTTTTCACTTCACAGGTGTGCCCTGTCAGGTTTAATAAGTGGGATTTCTTGCCTTATAAATGGGGTTGGGACCATCAGTTGTGTTGTGCAGAAGTCTGGTGAATACACAGCTGATAGTCCTCCTGAATAGACTGTTAGAATTTGTATTATGGCAAGAAAAAAGCAGCTAAGTAAAGAAAAACAAGTGGCCATCATTAGTTTAAGAAATGAAGGTCAGTCAGTCCGAAAAATTGGGAAAACTTTGAGTGTCCCCAAGTGCAGTTGCAAAAACCATCAAGTGCTACAAAGAAACCGGCTCACATGAGGATCGCCCCAGGAAAGGAAGACCAAGAGTCACCTCTGCTTCTGAGGATAAGTTTATCCGAGTCACCAGCCTCAGAAATCGCAGGTTAACAGCAGTTCAGATTAGAGACCAGGTCAATGCCACACAGAGTTCTAGCAGCAGACACATCTCTTCAACAACTGTTAAAAGGAGACTTTGTGCAGCAGGCCTTCATGGTAAAATAGCTGATAGGAAACCAATGCTAAGCACAGGCAACAAGCAGAAGAGACTTGTTTGAGCTAAAGAACACAAGGAATGGACATTAGACCAGTGGAAATCTGTGCTTTGGTCTGATGAGTCCAAATTCGAGATCTTTGGTTCCAACCACCGTGTCCTTCTGCGACGCAGAAAAGGTGAACGGATGGACTCTACATGCCTGGTTCCCAGCGTGAAGCATGGAGGAGGAGGTGTGATGGTGTGGGGGTGCTTTGCTGGTGACACTGTTGGGGATTTATTCAAATTTGAAGGCATACTGAACCAGCATGGCTACCACAGCATCTTGCAGCGGCATGCTATTCCATCCAGTTTGCGTTTAGTTGGACCATCATTTATTTTTCAACAGGACAATGACCCCAAACACACCTCCAGGCTGTGTAAGGGCTATTTGACCGCTGTGTAAGGGATATTTGATCAAGAAGGAGAGTGATGGGGTGCTACGCCAGATGACCTGGCCTCCACAGTCACCAGACCTGAACCCAATCGAGATGGTATGGGGTGAGTTGGACCGCAGAGTGAAGGCAAAAGGGCCAACAAGTGCTAAGTATCTCTGGGAACTCCTTCAAGATTGTTGGAAAACCATTTCCAGTGACTACCTCTTGAAGCTCATCAAAAGAATGCCAAGAGTGTGCAAAGCAGTCATCAAAGCAAAAGGTGGCTACTTTGAAGAACCTAGAATATAAGACATATTTTCAGTTGTTTCACACTTTTTTCTTAAGTATATAATTCCACATGCGTTAATTCATAGTTTTGATGACTTCAGTGTGAATGTACAATTTTCATAGTCTAGAAAATACAGAAAAATCTTTAAATGATAAGGTGTGTCCAAACTTTTGGTCTGTACTGTATATATATACATAAATACAGGTGCATCTCACTAAATTAGAATATCATCAAAAAGTTAATTTATTTCAGTTCTGCGAAAAGTGAAACTCATCTATAATATAACGGGAGATGCGTGTCTCTGTCTGAAGCCTTTATAGACTGCACAAGCGTGACACGCCTGCGCAGTCCGGCTCCAGACAGAAGCACGCATGGAGCCGTTACAGGTAAGAGGAGTGTATGGCGCCGTAGACATTGAACGCATCCCGCGATCTCCGGCGCCATACTTACATACTTACCTGACCGGGAGGAGCGTTGCCGCGGCGCCTCTCTTCGCCAGAGACCGGGGCAGGAGTGAGGCGTCGGATCGGCGCATGCGCATAGCGCTATCCGGCGGGGATTGGGGATGAGAGGTGCCATGCATACCAGGATTCGGATGAGGGGCCCATGCATACCAGGATAGGGATGAGGAGTGCCATGCATACCAGGATGGGGGATGAGGGAGCCATGCATACCAGGATTGGGGATGAGGGAGCCATGCATACCAGGATTGGGGATGAGGGAGCCATGCATACCAGGATTGGGGATGAGGGAGTTATGCATACTAGGATTGGGGATGAGGGGTGCCATGAATACCAGGATTGGTGATGAGGGAGCCATGCACACCAGGATTGGGGGTGAGGGAGCCATGCATACCAGGATTGAGGACGAGGGGTGCCATGCATATCAGGATTGAGGATGAGGGGTGCCATGCATACTAGGATTGGGGATGAGGGAGCCATGCATACCAGGATTGGGGATGAGGGGTGCCATGCATACCAGGATTGGGGATGAGGGGTGCCATGCATACCAGGATTGGGGATGAAGGGTGCCATGCATACCAGGATTGGGGATGAGGGGTGCCATGCATACCAGGATTGGGGGTGAAGGGTGCCATGCATACCAGGATTCGGATGAGGGGCCATGCATACTGTAGTGCCGGCGTCCCTGCCCTCTGCTAGGCAGGGACGCTGTTCCCCTCACCGCTCTGCTCCGTGCCCGGCGTCCCTCTCCCGCTCTGCTGGCAGCGCGCGCTCCTTCCCGGCCACTGTGCTTAGGGCGCGCGCGCGCACCCTCCCTCCCTCTTAAAGGGGCCGCGCGCGCCGTCCTAAGGAGTCCCCGGCCAATGGCCGGAGGACTTTACCATATATAAGGCACCTCCTCCAAAATGGAGGTGCCCGAGCAATGTTGTTGCACCGTTCTACTCTGCTTCAGCCCTCAGGTCCCGTTGCCAGTTACCTGCCAGTTACCTGCCAGATTCCTGCCAGCTTGCTGTCCTAATCCTGCCTGATTTCCTGTTACCTGCCTGCCTGCCTGAGGTCCGACGGTCTGCCTTACAACTCCGGTCAGTCTGTCTAAGGACCAACTTGCCCGCTCACCTGGGAGCGCTTCTCCGCTACCTGCCTGCTTGCCTGCCTGGAGGCTCCGCTGTCACGTGCTGTGACCACCAGCTATTCCAGACTCTTGCCCGCTCACCTGGGAGCGCTTCTCCGCTACCTGCCTGCTTGCCTACCTGGAGGCTCCGCCGTCACGTGCTGTGACCACCTGCTATTCCAGAGACTCTCGCTTGCTCACCTGGGAGCACACATCCTCCATCTGCCTTGCTAGCCTACCTGGAGGTTCAGCCATCACAGGTCGTACCTACCCTTTACCTAGAGACTGCCCCGGTCACTTGCCGTGACCTCCAGCCCGTTCTTCCAGAGACTGCCCCGGTCACTTGCCGTGACCTCCAGCCCGTTCTTCCAGAGACTGCCCTGATCACTTGCCGTGACCTCCTGCCCGTACACCCAGAGACTGTCCCGGTCACCTGCTGTGACTGCCTGCCTGGTCGCCACCCGCTCCCTTACAAGGACCGCTCCCTTGTATAGTAGCCCAGAGGTTCCGCCTCCCAGACCCGTTACAGTTTGCTCGGGCCAGGGAACCCGGTGGCACCCAAGCTCCCTCGCTCTCGGACCTGTGTCATGAACTGTCCCGTCAAAGGTCCCAACAGGAGTCCATCCTGGGTCACCTGCGGAATGTCAATACTCGCCTGGACACTCTGACTGTTCCACCAACAACCTCCGCCAGTGCCATGTCTCGCAATCCGGCAGCTCCGCTGTCCACTAACACCATGATATCCTACCCCGGACCTCGGCTTTCTGCACCTCCTCGCTTCGGAGGCGACTCAGCCCAGGCTCGGGGCTTCATAAATCAGTGCACCCTGCACTTTGAACTATTGTCCCACCAGTTTAACTCCGACCGAGCCAAAATTGCATTCATCATGTCCCATCTCACCCTGGTTTCCGTCTTCTGGGAGGGTCTGTCCGGCCGTATTAAAGATGAATTTGCCGGTCGGGACATTCCTACCACTCTCGATGACTTAATAACTCTTGCCACCCGGATTGACCTACGGTTCCAGGAGCGTGCCAGAGAGGTCACCCGTGAGAGGAGGTTACCACGTCTAGCTCCTACTTTTCAGAAACCCGTCACTCCTTCTGTCTCTAACCAGGTACACCCTCCTGAGCCTATGCAGGTCGACCAGACCAAGATGGTCAAGACCCGTCAGGACTTACGCCGTGCCGAGGGGACCTGCTTCTACTGTGGCAGTAAGGAGCACCGGATCCGTGCCTGCCCGGAGAGGTCGGGAAACGCCTGTGTCTAGGTTCGCTCAGAGAGGTCCACCTAGACAAGAATAAATCCTCTCCATCCCTGCTGTTGTCAGTTTCAATCGTCTACGGGGAGAACCGTTATTTCGAACTAGCCCAACTGGACTCTGGAGCAGCCGGGAATCTTATTTCACAGTCCCTGGTAGAGAAATACCGCATCCCCACCAAACCTCTGGCTGTACCCTTGTCTGTTGCTGCCGTGGATGGGGGGCTCTTACCACGCCCCATCCAACTCATCACCGAATCCATTACTCTGCAGGTGGGAATGCTGCATTCTGAAAGTATCTCCTTCCATGTTCTGCCTGGACTCTCTCACGCCCTCTTGCTAGGCCTACCTTGGCTCCAGAAACATGCACCCGTTCTTGACTGGCAGACCGGAGAAGTCCTTCGCTGGGGACAGGGCTGCCATAAGACCTGTCTGGTTCCCGTTCATCCCGTCCGTCCTTCTCCTACCCCAGCTAATCTACCTGGACTTCCGATTCCTTATTGGTCTTATGCTGATGTCTTTAATAAAAAGGAGGCAGAGACACTACCCCCTCATAGACCATACGACTGCCCTATCGACCTGTTACCTGGTACTTCTCCTCCCCGTGGGCGTATTTATCCATTATCCGCTGCTGAGACCCGGTCGATGTCCGAATATATTGAGGAGAATCTGGCCAGGGGATTCATCCGGAAATCTACCTCCCCGGCGGGAGCAGGCTTCTTTTTCGTCAAAAAGAAGGACGGCTCTCTCCGTCCCTGTATAGACTATAGAGGCCTTAACCAGATCACGGTGAAGAATAAGTACCCCCTTCCGCTCATTCCGGAGTTATTTGATCGTCTGAGGGGGGCTAGAATCTTCACCAAACTGGACCTCCGTGGGGCGTACAACCTGGTTCGTATCCGTCAGGGGGATGAATGGAAGACGGCATTCAACACCCGGGACGGCCACTATGAATATCTGGTAATGCCCTTTGGCCTCTGTAACGCTCCTGCCGTCTTTCAAGAGTTGGTCAATGACATCTTCCGGGACCTTCTCTACTCCTGCGTAGTGGTGTACCTGGACGACATCTTGGTCTTCTCTCCGGATCTCCAGACTCACCGGAGGGATGTTCGTCAGGTCCTGCTCAGGCTCAGGCAGAACCATCTCTACGCTAAATATGAGAAGTGCCTCTTTGAGCAGACCTCGCTTCCGTTTCTGGGCTACATTATCTCTCAGACCGGCCTACAAATGGATCCTGAGAAACTGTCTGCCATCGAGAAATGGCCCCGACCAGAGGGGTTGAAGGCTATTCAACGGTTCCTGGGCTTCGCCAACTATTACCGCCTCTTCATCCCGCACTTCTCTTCCCGGACTGCCCCAATTTCCGCGCTCACCCGTAAGGGTACTAATCCCAAAGAGTGGCCGCCCGAAGCAGAGGAGGCCTTTCTTTTCCTAAAACAGGCCTTCTCTTCCGCCCCGGTGCTGCATCGCCCGGACGGCAACAAGCAGTTCTTCCTGGAAGTTGACGCCTCCTCCTCTGGAGCCGGAGCGGTACTTACTCAAAAATCATCTTCCGGGAGAATGGTAACTTGTGGCTTCTTCTCCAAACTCTTCTCCTCTTCTGAGCGCAACTATTCCATAGGAGACCGAGAGTTATTGGCCATCAAGCTGGCGTTGGAGGAGTGGCGTTACCTACTCGAGGGGGCTCTTCATCCGGTAATAATTTACACTGACCACAAGAACTTGGCTTACCTCCAGCATGCCCAGAGACTTAACCCGCGCCAAGCCCGGTGGTCCTTGTTTTTTGCTCGCTTTGATTTTGTTCTTCATTTTCGCCCGGCTGACAAAAACGTCAAAGCAGACGCCTTGTCCCGATCCTTTCTGGTGTCCGATCTCGAGGAAGAACCTAAACATGTCATCGATCCCGCCAGAGTAATGCAGGTGGCTCCCGTGAGTCTAAATCGTCTCCCTCCCGGTAAGACGTTTGTTTCAGTACCTGATCGGGAGAAGATCCTACACTGGGGCCATTCGTCTAAACTAGCTGGCCACGCCGGTCAGAAAAAGACCCTCCAGCTTATTGCCCGGCACTATTGGTGGCCTACCCTGCACAAGGACATAATAGACTTTGTTTCTGCCTGTGTGTCCTGCGCCCGCAACAAAGTCCCGAGACATCTGCCAGCCGGACGCCTCCTTCCGCTTCCTGTACCTGCTGCCCCATGGCAGCATATAGCAATGGACTTTATAACTGATCTCCCCGTCTCTGCCGGTTGTACGGTCATTTGGGTGGTCGCTGACCGCTTTTCCAAGATGGCTCACTTTATTCCCCTGCCAGGCCTTCCGTCTGCACCCGAGCTGGCTAAAGACTTTATCCGCCACATCTTCCGTCTTCATGGCCTGCCCCTCCACATCGTGTCGGATCGTGGGGTACAGTTCACCTCACGTTTCTGGAGAGCCACTTGTAAACTACTAGACGTCACCCTGGACTTCTCTTCCGCTTACCACCCACAGTTCAATGGTCAAGTGGAGCGGATCAATCAGAACCTGACCAGTTACCTCCGGCACTTCGTTAATGCCCACCATTCTGACTGGGTGGATCTCCTACCATGGGCCGAGTTCTCTTATAATAATCACGAGAGCGAATCCTCCTCCAAATCCCCGTTTTTTGTAGTCTTTGGTCAGCATCCTCGGATTCCTTTTCCTGTCTCCACCTCTGTGGACAACCCGGCTGCGGAATCTCTCGTTAGCAAATTTTCCTCCATATGGGAGAGTACCCGGTCCGCACTCCTTCTGTCATCCGAGCGTATGAAAAGACACGCTGACAAAAAACGCCTGGATCCTCCACAATTTCGTCCAGGAGATAAAGTCTGGCTCTCATCTAAATATGTTCGACTCAAGATACCTTCTTACAAGTTAGGGCCTCGGTTCATCGGTCCTCTGGAGGTCATCAGTCAGATCAACCCCGTGGCCTATAAATTGAAACTCCCGGCCAACTTACGGATCCCTAACTCCTTCCATGTATCTCTCCTCAAACCCGTGGTGCTTAACTCTTTTTCCAAGTCTACAGGTACGCCTCCTGCTCCGGTTTCTGCTGAGGACGAGTTTGAGGTAGAGAACATTCTTGCCACCAAAAGGGTAAGAGGAAAGACCTTTTTTCTGGTAGATTGGAAGGGGTTTGGTCCTGAGGAGAGAACGTGGGAGCCCCGGGAGAACATCCATGCCCCTCTCATCCTAGCTAAATTTCTATCTGGCCTAAAAAAGGGGGGGCCTAAAGGGGGGGTACTGTAGTGCCGGCGTCCCTGCCCTCTGCTAGGCAGGGACGCTGTTCCCCTCACCGCTCTGCTCCGTGCCCGGCGTCCCTCTCCCACTCTGCTGGCAGCGCGCGCTCCTTCCCGGCCACTGTGCTTAGGGCGCGCGCGCGCGCCCTCCCTCCCTCTTAAAGGGGCCGCGCGCGCCGTCCTAAGGAGTCCCCGACCAATGGCCGGAGGACTTTACCATATATAAGGCACCTCCTCCAAAATGGAGGTGCCCGAGCAATGTTGTTGCACCGTTCTACTCTGCTTCAGCCCTCAGGTCCCGTTGCCAGTTACCTGCCAGATTCCTGCCAGCTTGCTGTCCTAATCCTGCCTGATTTCCTGTTACCTGCCTGCCTGCCTGAGGTCCGACGGTCTGCCTTACAACTCCGGTCAGTCTGTCTAAGGACCAACTTGCCCGCTCACCTGGGAGCGCTTCTCCGCTACCTGCCTGCTTGCCTGCCCGGAGGCTCCGCTGTCACGTGCTGTGACCACCAGCTATTCCAGACTCTTGCCCGCTCACCTGGGAGCGCTTCTCCGCTACCTGCCTGCTTGCCTACCTGGAGGCTCCGCCGTCACGTGCTGTGACCACCTGCTATTCCAGAGACTCTCGCTTGCTCACCTGGGAGCACACATCCTCCATCTGCCTTGCTAGCCTACCTGGAGGTTCAGCCATCACAGGTCGTACCTACCCTTTACCTAGAGACTGCCCCGGTCACTTGCCGTGACCTCCAGCCCGTTCTTCCAGAGACTGCCCCGGTCACTTGCCGTGACCTCCAGCCCGTTCTTCCAGAGACTGCCCTGATCACTTGCCGTGACCTCCTGCCCGTACATCCAGAGACTGTCCCGGTCACCTGCTGTGACTGCCTTCCTGGTCGCCACCCGCTCCCTTACAAGGACCGCTCCCTTGTATAGTAGCCCAGAGGTTCCGCCTCCCAGACCCGTTACACATACCAGGATAGGGATGAGGGGTGCCATGCATACCAGGATGGGGATGAGGGGTGCCATGCATACCAGGATAGGATGGTGGGGACAAGATGGGGGCAGCACAAATACCAGGAGGGGGGCAGCACATACCAGCATGGGAGACCATATACCAATAAAAATGCTCACCACCCGGGCGTAGAACGGATTCAATAGCTAGCATATTATATAGAGTCATTACAAACAGAGTGATCTATTTCAAGTGTTTATTTCTGTTAATGATGATGATTGTGGCTTACAGCCAATGAAAACACAAAAGTCATTATCTCAGTAAATTAGAATACTTTATAACAACAGCTTGAAAAATGTTTTTAAAATCCGAAATGTTGGGTAAATGCACTGAATACTTGGTCGCGGCTCCTTTTACATCAATTACTGTATTAATGCGGCGTGGCATGGAGGCGATCAACCTGTGGCACTGCTGAGGTGTTATGGAAGCCCAGGTTGCTTTGATAGCAGCCTTCAGCTCATCTGTATTGTTGGGTCTGGTGTCTCTAACCTTTCTCTTGACAATACCCCATAGATTCTCTATGGGGTTAAGGTCAGGCGAGTTTGCTGGCCAATCAAGCACAGTGAAACTGTTATTTTTAAACCAGGTATTGGTACTTTTGGCAGTGTGGACAGGTGCCAAGTCCTGCTGGAGAATGACATCTCCATCTCCAAAAAGCTTGTCGGCAGAGGGAAGCATGAAGTGCTCTAAAATTTCCTGGTAGACGGCTGCGCTGACTTTGGTCTTGATAAAACACAGTGGACCTACATCAGCAGATGACATGGCTCCTCAAACCATCACTGATTGTGGAAACTTCACACTAGACCTCAAGCAGCTTGGATTGTGACCTCTCCACTCTTCCTCCAGACTCTGGGACCTTGATTTCCAAATGAAATGCAATGACTGCCTTCTGGACATCTGTCAAGTCAGCAGTCTTCTCCATGATTGTGGAGCCTACTGAAACAGACTAAGGGACCTTTTTAAATGCTTAGGAAGCCTTTACATGTGTTTTTTGTTAATAATTCAAATTTACTGAGATAATGACTTTTGTGTTTTCATTGGCTGTAAGCCATAATCATCAACATTAACAGAAATAAACACTTGAAATAGATCACTGTGTTTGTAATGACTATATAATATATATATATTCGAGTTTCACTTTTTGTATTGAAGAACTGAAATAAATTAACTTTTTGATGGTATTCTAATTCAGTGAGATGCACCTGTGTGTGTGTGTATATGTATATGTATATGTATATATATATATATATATATATATATATATATATATATATATACAGTATATATATATACACACATGTATATATGTAATCTGTCTTTTGTAAACATTCCTGTATAACCCATTAGATTATATGGTAAAGTTTCAATTTGGGCGTATTTTGCTTTTGTTAAACATCTTATCATTCTATTCTTCCATAATTGAACATCACTGTAACCTTATTAACTTAGTGTGGTGAGTAGACTTTATAGACAATGTGCAGAAAAATCATTTTATTCCACTATTGTGCAGGTTACAGAGCTGGAGACTCAGTCTACAACAGCGACAACCACAGATCAAGAAAGTGAACTTTCTGAGCGACTGCGTGAGCTGGAGACACTGCTCAGGAACAAAGAAGAGGTGATTCAAACATTGCATAATGAATTTATTTGTAGAAGTAAATGTCATGTAAAATTCAGTATATTAATTAGCATATAGTATGTTGATGTTGTTCATGAGCATGTATTCAGTTGTGCGACATGGGATTGCTCATCATTTAAATAGAGATGTCACATTGTATTGACCACATAATAATAATAATAATAATAATACAATCCAATACAAAATAATATAATAATAGTAATACAAAAGAGAGCACAATAAACACAAAACAAAAACATCTAGCTGTCACAACAAAAGTATTCATGGGTTTTCCTTTCCTTTGACTGCAGGAGATCCTTCACTTGAAAGGACAGAGACCTGACCTGCTAGAGCTGGAGAGTGAAAGAGATGAGCTACTACAGAAACTCCAGGTAAGACAATGATCAGTAGGAATAAATCCTTATGCTGTGTGCAGCCCACTTGCAGAAATGCTGCTTTTTCCAGTGCTTTTCTTCTGCAGGCGTCTTCACTGAACTACGCAATAGCAATCTACTGTGATTATTACGTTTGTCCCATGTTCTTTATGTGTTTTTCGCTTTCTTTGATTCGTAGTTGGAGCAGATTTGCCGCAGCTTTTTTTTTGTGCAGAAACACTGGGATTCGATACATCAAACTGTTTTCAACAGAATTCTGGTATAAAACTGAAATGTGGTAAAATGTATGTGTTACTTATACAGTGGTTGCAAAAGATATTGTAACTTTTGGCATTTTTACACTAGTCCTGGTCACCTCTGTCACTTTGTTGAAAAGTTTGTGAAGTTTAGTTGGGAAAAGGCATGAATGAGAATGGTCAAGAAATTCATCATAATTTACGTCACAAAAGTGGAATAAATTGTGTAAGAAATTTATTCCAGCCCCTGAGTGGAATAACATTTCTTACAGTGGAGCACAGCAGTTGAACGATGCACCAAAGTTATTAAAGGGAGCACCTCTCCTCATCAGTTTGCTGCATTTTACTGCAGTGTTTCCTACATCAAGACTGATGTTTATAAGCCAGCCTTAATGAAATGTGGCATAAGAGTGTATTCACATGCAGCAGAAATTTCTGCAACTGAAAATCAATATCATTTAGCTGAAAGGGGTTGTTTTGTCGGCAAGTACATGGATTTACCCAAGCCCCATTCAAGTAAACAGCACATTTTCAAAAATGTCGGCAATAGCTCTGTCATGTGTGAATAAATCCCACTACTATGCAATACTCCTTTAGTAAGTAATAACCCGTTAGCAGGCCAATGACAACGTAATTGGTTAAAGGGGTTTTCCAGATATACTTTTTTTTATATCTATGAGTGTCCTCTAGATGAAAAAAATCAGCATCACTGCTGAGGCCAGTGATTGGCTGTATCAGTCATGTGCACTGAAGTCATCGCTGCAGCCTGTAAACAATGACTGGGGGCAGCAGCAGAGAGGCAGCGCTGGAGCAGGGGAAAGTGACAACTTATTATATTCAGGCATAAAAACCTGGAATTCCCTTTAACGACAATGCCTGTCCAGATTTACGCTCCGACAGATCGTATATCATGAAGTGCCATGAATATACCCTAAAACACTCCTGTGCTGTCTGTTACTTGAGGGTAACTGTGCCCTAAGCCACTGTCCTCACCTGACTGCTGGTAGCTTACTGATGACACTAATAGTCTCTGTCAAAAAATGTGCTGCATTATTAAGAACTATTAACTGTTGATTATTAATTATTGAATCCATTCATCCCTGGCATGCTTCTATAGCCCTATGGATTCTTTCTAAATTACCCAGGAAGCACATCAGTGGAGATCTACACAGCACATCCCTGTTCCTCATATGCACTGATACGTATTTCATCCATGTGGGTATTATTTCAGGCTGGATTCCCTTTGTCAGCGTGCGGCAGGTTGCTATGGAGACGCATTGCCCTGGTGCTTTGTTGAAGGATACACATTTGGCTTCCTGTTATTCTAACTTGTTGGGAGGGAGATGTCACTGGATGAGGGGGAGCAGTCTACTGTATTCTCTCCGCACCATGATCTCTCTTAGAAGCACAAGACCTTGAGATATGAGAAATATGCAAGGAGATGTGGAAAAATCATACCTTATACTATATATGTCCTGTAAGGGAATGTCCAGATTTTTTACATCTGAAAACAGTCTCTTGTCAAGCCATACTTTCATCCATATGAATGGTGTTTTGACAAAGAAAGGAACTTGCTGCTACCACAGAGCATTTCCACAATGTTCTGTTAGAGCTTGTGCCCCTTACATTGGCTACTGGGCTCCATTCATCAAAAAGACCACTTTCAGTTAGCTGGAATCAGGCCTGTATTTGCCACTAGTCCCCTGATGTCCGGTGGCTAGACTGGCACGTATCAGCGGTAATGACCAGAATTTTTTAAAAACCTCTCCGGAGTGGGGTGATTGTGGGGGAAGAATTAAGATGTCGTGCACCAGCCGTGTAGTGAATACTACTCATCTGATTGGTGGAGCAGCAGTCCGACTGCACCACCATCAGAGCAAAGAACACTGACACCGCAGAAGAATATCCCCGCTCCAGGGCATCACCTCGTCACCTGCTCGTAAACCTTTTATTGTAGAAGTTTTAGGTTCTTAATTACTTGCAGACAATGTGCTCACACAGGTGGGGGGAGGGTGTGGGGGGATTGGAGCAGAGGAGCAATATGTGGCAGCATACTATGTGTGAGTGTGACATGGGGGGTGGGCATCGTGCTGGTGGGATGTTATATGTGTATAAATAATAGCAGCTGTCCGCTAACCTCCTTTAACGAGGACCTTTCACTTGATATTTTTTAATTTACACTGAGTACCTCCTCCAATTGCTGCTGTTCCTCTGATTCTGGAACAGTTTCTTTGTTGCCCCTCCATTTCAATGTTATTGCCCCCAGTAATCGGTAATTAAGATGATAATTTTCCCTTCAACCAACTGGGCATATCACAGAACTTCTCTGTAGGAAATTGCTTTTTTCACAAAGCCACAACAAAAGTAAAGTTCTGTGATATATACCCAGTTGGTTAAAGGGAAAATGTGCACCATTATTAGCAGGGAAAGAACTCTTGGAACATAGAGGCATAGAAGAAGAAGAAGAAGAAAAACTTTTCCATTATCGGTGGAACAGCAGCAAGGAGGTGCTCATGTAAATTAAAAAATCCAGTGAAAAGTCCTTTTTAACTGAATAACAAGTGGTGATGGGGTCAGACAGGGATTTTGCTCCTCAGGCTGCACTGCTCTGAACCGCTAGAACAATCAGGGCTCCTTCTTAGGCTATGTTCACATGTCCAGTAATCATCCGTTAGAATGGAGCAGCAATCCGTTGGCTAAAATTTGTGCAGACACAACTTATTTGTCCGTTTTTAAAAACTGATTTCAGCTAGATTTGTTTTTTTTTTAACATTGAAGTCTATGGACAACAGATCCATTTAATAGCCATCTGTTTTTCTTTCGTTTGAGGATCCGTTTTTTGTTTTCAGAATTAGTTTATAATGGAAGATAACGGATGGGTTTTTAAAGGAACCATTGTTTATAGATTTCAATGTTAAAACAACTTTTTTACCAACAGATTGCTACTGCATCTGTTCTAACTGATGACTAATGGACATGTGAACATAGCCTTACTGTCACAACTCTGTTGTCGGATTACCCAGGGCGAGGGGCTCTTTCCCTGTTCCTAACGCTAGAGGCACCCTAGCTATCCTTGCTCCCCGGATTACTCCTGATGGAGAAGACGCTGGGGCCATGCACCTTGCTGAACTCCAGAATCAGCCTTATCTCTGTCCCCCTCCCCCACCCAGGGAAGTGGGGAGTAATAGTGTATGATTATACACAAACCAGACTAACAAGTGAGGATGTACAGGGATAAATGAAAATACCAATCATACAAATATGCACTCACAGACAACAGAGAGGAACACCAGGGAGAAAAGGAAGGAAAAGAAAATAGGAGAGGATGAGGATTTGCACACAGCCGAAACACCAAGCAACAGTCACAGATCAACACTCCAAATGCCTCTACCATCAACCAACACCTCCACTCCACGTCAGGTTATATGAAACTAGCGCTGGAAATCCAGATTACCAGAGACAAGTATATATAGGAGAGAGGAGTGGCCAATACTGAACAGTTGAGATCATCCAAGCAGGAAAGCTTCAGAGACTCTAAGCTGAACAGTTTAACCCCTGCACTGCTAACAGAAACCTGCACCGTTTAATATGAAGGAGAAGTGATTCTAATCAGTGCAGGAGTACGTGAAATCAGACGCTAGGGTTCTCTGGCCCCTTTCTGTCGCGGTAAACCCATGACACTTACATACCAAATGAGAACTGATTGCAAGAAAGCCTGTAGGTACTTTTGTCAAAAAGTGAAAACCTTACTTTAGTCTCTAATATCAATTTTTATGCATTTTTTTTAATTAAAGTTTTTACTCTGATGCAGAATTGCATGATATAAAGTATTGAGTAGCATTTTGATAAGATGCCAGGTTTCTACTTTGAGAAAATATATCTTTATAGGTGTTCCAATTTTTTATTTTTTAATTCAGATTTTATTTAAAACTGTGAAAATTGCTCTGGCTAAAAGAGGTGCAATATGTTGGGGACAAAAAAAAAACCTTAAAACCTCTGTCAGCCCAAGGGTTAACAAATCAATCTATTAACCACTCTATATCTGTTCAGCCCAGACACAGCTGACACACACCAAATATCCTGAGAAATTAATGTATGTTATGAAGGATCATATATACTTTCTGTACACTTTCTTCTATAAAATGTCATTAATCTTCCCTTCCTATAAGTGATTTTATCTGAAGAAGTGAGGAGTTGTCGGATTACTGTTGACCTTGAGCAGCTGCTAATGAACAAACACAGAAATGTGATTCGTCACAGCTAGCATGGTTAATAAGCAGTGCAACAGCATGAAGAGCAATCACGCGCCCGTCACCTCTGGTACACATTTCTTATTCTGTCTATGCTGATTATGCAACTGGGACATTTTCACAATGGCTTTTTAGGACTTGCGGATCATACAGCGGATCCCTGGGTAATCTGCAACTAAATCTGCAGCATGTGGATGAGATTTGTTGAAATCATACCCATCTGGCTGCTACTGTAACACACTATGGCCCCGGATCATTGCCGATGCATCTGTCTGTTTTTTTGTCCAGTCTTGTGTGTTTTGCGCCTTTTTTGGGGGGCAGAATACTAATCCCAACATTGTCCCCTGCTCATGCTGATCTCAGCTTTAGCAGGGTACAATGATGACAGATGCCTGCAGCTTGCCAACTGTCCCGCTGATTCCCAGATGCCGATACGTGTCACACGGATGACACATGGATGTCATCCGTGTGTCATCAGTGTGTACGTGTGCAGGAAATTTTGCAGCCCTTGCTGTGGGTAAAAAACAGACATGTCAGCGTGTTTTGCCCACGGACACACGGTCCATGAAAACACAGTGACGTGCACAGACCCATTCATTTGAATGGGTCTACGTGTGTCAGTGTCTCCAGTACGTGTGGAAACGGACACCATACGTACTCGAAACACGGACGTGTGAAAGAGACCTTATAGTCGTGCAACATATCTAACAAGTAGTGTTGAGCGAGTATGTTCTGTCCGAGTATGCTTGGGCCGAGCTCCGAGTAGTTACAGCTGCTCGGTGATATGGTTGAATCGCTCCCGTGTGCATGATTTGCGACTGTTTGACAGTTTTATTACATGTGAGGAATGTGTAAGAAATAGACATTTCTCCCATGTAATAAAGCTGTCAAACAGTTGCAAATCATGCACACGGGAGCGATTCAACCATATCAGCGAGCAGCTGTAAATACTCTGAGCTCGGCCCGAGCATACTCGGCGAAAGGGTTAATAGAACATACTCGCTCAACACTACTAACAAGTCATTGCATTTTGTATTAGGGCATATTCAGGTGAGTGCTATCTGAGTAAAAATCGGACATCACTCTGACCAACATAATTAAATAGCGCTGTTCAGATGACAATTTTGCATGAACAAATCACAACATGCACCATTCTCTTCCGTGTCTTGGATGAGACTCTCCTATATAAGTTTATGGGTGCACAAAAAAAATCGCATCCCTTACAGATCATCTGTATAGCATTTGATTTTTATGGATACATTGCCATTATTAACGTAGGAAGCTGTATTTCATCCTCTACATTTTAAACTGTCGATATATATAAATATGGATGCCACATGGATAGGACACAGATAGCACACGGACAAAAAATACGGACACACGAATGGCACACGGATGGAATACGGATGATAATTGTCTGATTTCCTTCAGATGCTAATCTGAACTCGGCTTAAGTGTCAAGGTGAAAGCTGAATCTTTGGAGAATAAGCTCTGTTAATTGTCATGCATTGCTGAGCTGGGAACTCTTTGGTCCCTTCTGTTTGGGCAATTTTTACATGGACCTTCTGCTGACATACATGGAATTTCTATCATTTCCCCTCTTTACTACAGTATAGTGGATTTGAAACATGATCATCAGGATGTGATTGAGTAAACTTTCAGCTTTAAGCAGACATTTTTTACATTGTACCTTCATTTTCATAGGTCCAAAGTAACATAATTATAATTGTAAGCATCAATATAAATAATTGGGTGCAGTCACTTTGCAGTTAATTACTGCTGTAAGTCTTGAACCTATGGATATCACCGATCCTTTGGTACGCACTTAATGTAGCCATCTTCATTTGTGGGCACAGATGTAGTGGTCATGATCTTGACACTTTGCAACCCAATCTGAGAGCAGCTTGATGTAAGGACAGAGACTTTGATTACAGCCATGTATCACTTACTGAACTGCTTGCTGCAGGATTGATACCATCACTGTTTTCTCTACTGCAGATCTCCCAGGTCTCCGAATGCTGAGCTCTGTATAACCCTGCCCACACTGATTGATTGTTTTCTGCCTATGCACAGTGTATAAAAAAATCTGCCAATGAGTGGTGGGTCGGGTTATACAAAGCACAAGAATATGGAGGACTCCATGGCAGCAGTTTTACTAGTCCTCTAGTGATAATCTCCTGCTAATAAAATATTGATGTTACAACAAGCAGCCCAATAACTGACACATCACTGGAATCAGGGTCTCTGTCTCTACATTATGCTATTCTCAGATTAGGTGGCATAAACTTGGTGACAGATTCCCTTTCAGATGACACTGCTTTTGAAAGTACTAAGAAACAAAATATAACCATCACCATTTAAACAAGTGCAAACTGCTGTGACTGCAGTAAATACAAATCAAAGAGTACTGTAAGCGCTAAGATCTATGCAAACACTGAATATCTGAATTTTAAACTCCATTACTGCCATATAGAATACTTATAAAATTGAGGTACTTAGCACATAAATTGGCCAATTCGTGTGTACTTACCAGTCATGACAAGGCGATTTTCTTTTGCTGGGACCCTAAACATTTCTATCAGACATGCATCTCCTGGTCCAAAAGCCTAAAAATATAAAGGGCAGGGCTAATTAAAAACAGCCTAAGGGCTCGTGCACATCACCGCACTTTTGGACTGAGTGCGATCTGAAAAAACATTGGATCGCACTTGGATCAATGTTATTCTACGGGGCTGTGCACATGTCCAATTTTTTTTTTTCGGACCGAGCCAATCTAAGGAAAAAATTGCAGCATTCCCGAACTTGGTCCAATATTCAGATTGCACTCAGCCATGCAAGTCAATCAGTCTGTGTAAAATATAGGACTGCACTCGGATGATATCTGAGTGCAGTCCAATTTTCATTGACTGACAGAATGGAAAAGATGGAGAATTTTTTTTTCCCATCTTCTCCTCCTCCTAGAAAATAAGATCACACTCTGATCAAACTCTGATTAGAATGTGATCAGAGTGTGAGTATCATAATCGGATGGATTTTCTCAGATGAAAGAATGCACACAGGTGTTACCCTAGCCTAACACTAAGAGGTCATGCTGGGGCTTTTAACCACTGGTTTCCTAATCTTAATCTTACAGCTGTTTAACCTGCAAAACCGTGCGGCCATTATTATTCTACAGAATTAAACAAATGCCAACAGGTGCAAGCCACAGTTACTGTGTTATATTCAATCCAGAGAGGTTTGTACTGCCATTGAAAGTGTTGATTTATAGGAAACCCTGTTAGGCGATCCATGCTGCCAAACCGCAGGCAGCATTAATTACCGCCTGGCTACACAATTGCATTCAGGTATACTATTCTCTGAAAGGCTCCAGCATTTCAGACAAAATATACTTTAAAGGAGCCGTCCGGGGACCATAGCTGGACATGAGCAGGTGGTTGACAGGTCTCTCCTATGCATATACATAGGAAGAGATCTGTCAGTCACCTGCAGTGGCACTGGGAGAAGCCGGTCGGGGTGTCGCTGGACTTAGTTTTGTCTCCAGTTATGGTCTCTGTACAGATCTTTAAATTATATTTTCTATATATTTTCTAATATACCTGGCTGCAATTGTGCAGCAAGGCTGCAATTCATGTTGCCTGTGGTTTGGTCAGCATAAATTGCCTGACAGGTTCCTTTTAAGATTTGCTGCATCATGATGTAACAAATTAAAGGGAATCTGTCATGTGATCATTATACTCGAACCACGGGCAGCATCAATCTAAAACCCTTATTACAAATACCCATGTTTCGGTCTGAAACGCTTTGACATTTCAGAGGCGCATATTTAAAACCATGGCGTCAAGGACGGGGTGACTGAGATGACTAAGTGGGCCCTCACTGATTCTCAACACCCAGGCCCCCTGTTTAAAGTTCACTTGCTCTGAAATACTGGAGAGTTTCAGAGCGAAGCCTGTGTATTTAAATAAGGAAACCCGTCCCTGATTCATGTTCCAGATGGTTCTGGTAGCATCTATCACATAACATATTCCCTTTACATGTCACGTTGAGATCTAGCTTTCTGCCTTCAGTTTTGTCTTCAGTTAGTGAAAATCATGTTTAGTTACAAGTAAATTTAGGTAAGTGACCTGGCCATTTCATTACTACCTTACGAAGGTAATGGCTTGCATTTCTGATGTTTTTGCCATTATCTTTCTGTACTGTGAACCACCTATTTATCAGATTTGAAGCTAGTATATATCTGAGCAGGCTGTATAGCTCTATACAATTCATCCTGCTACAGTACTTCTGTCCGCAGTCACATCATCAGTTAACACCAGTGACCCAGATCTATTGGAAGCCATACATGCCCATGCCGTAACTGTGTGGTGGTCATTCTGGTACAAGTTAAGCTTGGCTTCTTTTGTCTACACAACCTTGTTATAGAATTTTCTAGCAAAGTCTTATCTAGATTTCTGTTCTTACATGTTACAAGTGATTTGCATCCTGAGATGGACCCTGTGGAATTACATCCATGAAGCCTTCTCTTGATTGTAGGCAATGAGACGTCCACCTCCTTGACAGTGTTCTTGATCAGATGTTGTGAAGGGGCTTGTCTTCACTAATGAAACAGTTCTGCACCAGTGCAGTCCTTCCTTTCAAGAATGTACCATAACGGTATCTCTTACATAATTGACATCTCTTTGGATCACACGTTGAGAATCCTTATAAACAGAGTCATGCATAGAAATCGCAGTGGCCCCCATAGCCAGAGTTCTTATTGGGCCCTCTCCCTCCCCCCAAAAAAATATATGTTTGGTGGGGTCCGAGCACATAGACTCAGTCACAGAAAGGAAAATATCTCCCAACTTTTAAACATGGGGAGTGGGACATGATTTGAAGCATGTACACAGTAATAGTGCACCCGCTGAAGCCCCTTAGTGTTCTCACCCACAACGATACCTCTTTCCTAGCTGCCACAGAGTACGATGACCCACAAAAATGCACGCACACAAGGTATAATACCTTATAATGAGTCCCGCCACATCGTTTTCTCCCACAGTACCCCACCAACACACAGTATGATGGCCCACACAGTTTCCTCACACAGTATGATGGCTCCCACAGCCCCCACACCATGTATAATGGACCCCCCACAGCTCTCCCACACCATATATGATGGCCCCAACAGCCCCCCCACATGCAGTATGATGTAACCTGTAGCTTCCCCACACAATATGGTGACTCCCACTGCAAAAGTATTATGGCCCCCACACACAGTATGATGGCTCACTGTTCCATCATTGTATTAAATGGCATCTGCATCCTGAGGATGGAGATGCTGTTGAGATCAGAATGTCTGGTGGAGTAAGGGCAGGTGGGTGCTGGTGTCACTCAGGCTCCAGCTCACGGTCCCCCTAGCGCCCGCGTAGTCTGCCGCTATGCCCTTGCTCATGGACAGTTATAAGATTCTTATTCAATACTTAGAATCAACTCCAGACCATGTATTTTATCTCATTTAGCTTTGCCATAAGGGAACTGTACACACTGGACCATGAAACGGCTTATCAGTCAATTATCCAAAAATGATGTAATTCCTAAAAAGTTAAACAAATATTATTGTAAAACTCCTTGAAGTCCTACACTGCAATTACATATTGTTGGCTTTGTTTCAAATCCTTTGTAGTATTATACAGAGGGGTACAGTAATTCTCTCACTGACTACATGACGGTATGTTCCTATTTTCCTTTAAAATAGAATGAACCTCTCAATGCAAGTGTTACCCAGCAATCACAATGCTTGTTAGTTTAGATTTTCTATAGCTGATTCTATATCTGTATGGTACCAGATTCTGGAAGTGTTCTACATTAGTAGCATTTCACCATAACTCCGGATCTGATGGAACATGCCATGATTTATATGAGAGCCATATAGAATGGGAGCATATGTGGTTACTGTATTACACCATGGTCCTAAAATATATTTATAAAGTGCATCAATACCTATAATCCAGAGAAGGTCTAGTCAGAACCCACTCCATAGTGACAATAAACGCTGAATAACCTCCTTTGCCACTTTGAGACACATGAATGCTATGTATGGCACGGAGATTTCTTAAGATTTTATATTTCCCTATTGAGTTTAGATGCTATGCTGTGCACATTGGTAATAATTAGAATTAGGCTGGTGTCTTCTCATTCTCCTTATGTTACGATGTAAGTCACATCACTGAATATTTTACTGTGTGGTTTGGCAGGAGCTGGAGGATCGAAACCAAGAACTGGAGAAAGAGCTGCAGAAGACGGAGCAGAGTTTGAGAGATACTCACTTGGAAAGAGACAGGATACGGGAAGAGATCGGCAGAGCCGGAGATGAGCTGGATATAAAAATCTGTCAGCTCAATGAATTGCGTTTGGGCCTCTCCCAACTTCTAGAAGGCAACTGAAAGCCGTATGGATGGCTTCTGAAGAAACTATTGGTTATGATTGTATATCGAGTGGGATTTGGGATGGCAGCTGGACCATTCCTAGCACCTAATGAGAGGCAGAAGAGCCTGGACTATACCAGTCGCCACTTGTCCTTCTATTTACTGGCTTCATGTCCGTAAATGTTAGTTGTCTAGTTCAGGCAGCTGTAGAGGTAGAAAAACCAGGTCCAAGTCCAGCATATTTACTTGCTCTATTATCTATACTTCCGCTGCAAATCTAATTGAAAATAGATTTTTTTTCTGTAGTTTGTACCAATTTCTAACTAGGAACAAAAGCCATGAAACAAAACCAAAAGGAACGTGGACTGTGCGCCAGATTAGACGTGTGCCATGTAGTACAATTAGTACAATTATTCCCTATGGTGACAGAATACATTCACTGTGCATTTCCGTGTTAGAGACCAGCTTTTTCAGGGCAAAAACAACATGAACTCCCACAAAATCTGGGACCAGCTACATCAATGCCTTAATCAAATATACAACGGGACTGTTACCGTTCCCTGACAAGGGGGACTTGCATAGATACAGGTATTGCATCCTAACCTAGTTTTATGAAGGGTACTTATCATTAAAAGGGTAGAGGATAATGATATTGTCTGCACTATAATCAGACTAGGACACATCTCAATGGCTTTCAGGGATAATCCTTCTTAGTTATGGCTAAAATGTAGTGAAGAGAACTGAAAATCATCACACAGACATTATGGTTTTAGGATACTAGCATAGTACATGCCATCACTTCTGACTGGAATTCAGCCTATATAAATGACTACCTACAGGGTTGGTGGTTATGGCCGCTCCATCAAATATTCATGTCCTCCACCATTTAAGAATATTCATCACAGGCGCATGACTTCAATTAATAATGGCTCGGTAAACCCCCGTTATATGCCTAGACTACCTGGACAACATACCTCTAACCATCAAATAGATGTCTGTACACTACATGCACATCTTTACAGGAATATATTCTTTCTGTCCGAGCAACTCATTTTAACCATTTCTGTGCCAATATCAAGCAGGTACTAGCGCTTAGTGAATACATTTCTTTATACCATTAAAATGAATCTGTCAGCAGGCTTTTGTTATGTATTTTGAAAACAGCATAATCTTGGGGCTGATTTCAGCGATGTGTCACTTACTAGGCTATGTGTTGCTGTTTCAATAAAAATCAGTGTTGATCAACAGGAGATTATAACTACAGGACTAGGTGTCTGTGCCATGTAGTCCTCCTGCTCTGTGTAACCACCCGCCATCACTGATTGGTAGTTTTCTGCCTATACACAGAAAGTTGCCAATCAGTGATGGGGGCAGAGTTATATTTCAGAGAAATGGTAGATCTGCAGCAGAGAAAGCAGTGATTACATCAAAATAACAGCATGCAGCTCAGTAAGTGACACATCACCTGAATCAGGGCCTCTGCCCCAATATCATGCTGCTCTCAGATTACATAGCTAAAACCTGCTGACAGATTCCCTTTAAGGCCACGTTCACACGCTCAGTATTTAGTGAGCATTTCACATCAGTATGTGTAAGCCATAGCCAGGAAGTGGAACAGTCAGAGGAAACGTATAATAGAAACACGTCATCACTTCTGGATTTATCACCCACTCCTGGTTTTTCTTTCAAATACTGAGGAAAAAACTCACCAAATACTCAACGTGTGAGCATGGCCTAATAGTCCTTTAAGACATTCAGTTACTAGTGAAGAAATTGTTGTAAGTGCCAGCCATTTGTGGCAATGACTTCTGCTTCACTGTAGCCATTCCATTTCCTTAAAAGTAAAGTAAAGATAGTTCTAGTTCACCTTTATTAAGATTACGATTCAAGATCCCATTATTTGAATAATGAAAATCTTTTGCAGAGAATTCCTACATACACATCAAATGTGGCCGTGTGAATAACGCCACATTCACACATCCGTATGTAACGGTCTGAACACGTAATGTAATAATAATGTAATGCATGGACTGTCTGCGGATCTCCTGACCCCAACTTATATAAGTCTAAGCATATCAAATTGGGGTCAGATGAGCAGATAGTCCATGCATTATGGCCCGGGCTCAGACCGCGACACACGGATGTGTGACTGCAGCAGAAAGGAACTGTGGTAGGTTTATATTATTGGCCTAATTTGTAAACCACAAGCTACAAACCTACATATTCTGTCTGATCTTTAGGCAGCATTCACACATTCATGTGACATATGTGAGGCTGTCAAGTGCAGGTCAGTAGACCCTCATCACTTCTGTGCATCATTACACTCTGTATTCAGCCCGCAATACACAAATATGTGAATCCAGACTTAGGCGGTGACCAGATGGAGATTTTAGAGACATTAAAAAAGCAAGTTTTGCATGTAAAAATAATCTTCAGGAAAAACTCTTTTTTTAGGAGTTTTTGGAGCAGTTTTTCATTTTTTGAAGCCTTTTTTGACGACTTTCATCCTGACAATGTCTCTTCAAAGAAGTCACATGCGCTTTCTTTTTCACCAGGCGATTTTTCAACATCTGAAAGGGGAAAAAAGAATCCTTAGGAATCTCTAAATATGAACAGCAAAAAGGATTAACATTGAAATGAATTGGAAAACGCTTTCAAGTGTTTATTTAGGCAATTTTTGTGGCTTCTTTTTTTTTATTGAATGGATCTGCACTCAAAAACTCATCAAAAAACCTAGTCTACACGTAGCCTCAGACGAAAACCATGATACTAATTCTGTCAGCTACCACAATAATTAACTGTTACTGATTGCTATCAGTCAGTGGACACATTTTCAGGAAGGTTTTTAGCCTCTGAACATTAACACTATTTCCATTCACTAACAGCAAGGAGTGATCTAGAAAACTACGATTTATTGAAAAACACTATGGGCTTGTTCACACATAGTCAGTATTTTACATCAATGTTTTAGGCCAAAACATAGAAGAGTTTTTTTTTTCAACCCAAACTAGAATTAGATCCTTAACTTAAGGAAAGTAGACAGTTTTTTTTTCTTTTTTTTATATCCACTTTTTGTTTTTGGTTAACAGATGCAATTCAGGTTAGTTTAACTATTAAAGTATTCTTAGAAGTCTTCTGAAATTGCTTAATGATGGCACTCAGATTTTCTTCTAGTAACACAAAAATGTATATGAAACCTAGCAGATTGATGTTCGGGCAGCATGGAATAAAGCATGAGATGCTTAGCTCAGGGATAGAGTTCCCTACAATTTGATTTGGTATTTCTATGTGCAAAAGTTACATAAATGCTACCAGGACTCAGGCTGTATGTCCTCCCTTCCCCACCGACACAGTGACTGACAAGTCTATATAAGTTTAGGGCTCATCAGTCTCTGTGTGTGCAGGATCTAGAAGCACTGATGGCCTTTCAACAGCCTTTTACATTAAGGTAGAAATCATAGAAAACTCTGAGGTCAGTGATTGGCTGCAGTGGTGATATGAGCTGTCGACGTGACATCACTGCTGCAGACAAAACATTGAAATCATAGCAGTGACAGGGGGCAGGTGCTGGACCTGGGGAGGGGGAGTACCTTCTCTATTTGTTATTTTACATACTGTATATAAAAGCCTTTACGTCCACTTTTCTTGAAGTTTAAAACCCCTTTAAGTTTGAGTGCTCCTCTATCCTAAGCTAATTTATGAGGATAAACTGAAAAAAGGGCGCCCTAAATGACTAGAAGGACAGTATATTCACACTTGGAAACAAGGCATTTATTTATTTAGTAACTTGTCATAGACAGTTGTGACAATCATTGTGGATAGTCCATCGAGAGATCAGGTAAAATCTAATGTTTGGTTGCATCCACCAGATACCTACAGAATCTATGGAAGCAGAGTCTCGTGTAGTCTTTATCAGCTAACACCACAGGTACTGTAGATGGGCAATGTAATAAAGAACGGCGAAGCATCACTCCACCCACACTGGCTATGTAGTCTGCTAACATTTTAGAAATCTAAATTTCCTGTTACTTTCCTATTTGAGGACAATCAATATGCTGCTGTTGGTGGATCTTTTATCCATAATATATGTCTGTAATGTGTTACTGTGTAAAATTATAACTGAGTTTTGGGTTAAAAATAACCTGTCATCAGGTTAGATAAACGTAGTGAGGTACACAGGTCTTCTAGACAATTCTGGTTACATTTAAGTATAGGGCAATCTGAGCCAATGTAAATAATGCTCTAAAGTAACTGTCCAGTCATGACCTTAAAAACAATATGTTAGTCAATACGCATAGAGGACAATTATCTGCTATTTGTTTTCATTGCATACTGTATTTGGCTACTTTGTAGTCAGCTATATTAGTGGAGGGCTGTGATCTGTGACTACATTTCCACAGTGAGTCGGAGGTAGTCTGAGACACACCTCCTGTCTTCTCATTGGTCCAGGCCGCTGCTCTCTCCCTCTTCCTCCATTCTCTGACTTCTTTAGATTGGCTTCTGTGCCCAAACAAGTCTGTTTTATAGAATAAACAGGCAGTTTGTACATGGAGGGCTGATCTCTATCATAGCAAGGACAGAATAGGACGAGACAGCCAAGGCAAAAGTTAGAAAAATGCAATTATCAGATACACTGAGAATGAAGTTTGGTAAGGAGGTGCCTGACTGTTCACTGCAGAAAGAGAATGCCAGCGGAGCCGAGGAGTAGAGAAGTAATAATTAGCATGAAGTGTGGCGCTAAGATCTGACAGCAGCAGTATATAACCAGTGTTAATAAATAGGGATCATCATTTACATGGAGCTAGATTTCTGTGCCAACCCATTATATCCATGTGTTGCAATGCATTCCTGCAGGATATGTAGAACCTTGCACTTCCCATCGCAGCATCTCAGGAATGCAAAAATAAAACAAGTACTGGAAACAATAGACGCTGCATATGTTGTTTAGAGGACTAGAACAATTACCTTCAGTTACCTGTCAGGAACCGTGCTAAACCCCAATCAGGACAAATAGACACTGAGCCATTACTAGTTAGATTTTTTTTTTTAGAAGCACAACCTTTGCTTCCCATTTCCTTTATCCTCCTCCCCCATATCAGTAGAACAGAATAATTTTTACATGTGAAAGTGTTTTAGACATTTTGAAGCTTTTCTCAATTTTAATAAATGTTTGCAGCTTTGACTAGAATTTGTGTGTTTGGTTTGTGAAATTCTTCCTCCACCAACAGCTTATTGTTTTATTTATGTGAATTGAAAACCTCTAATATCACAGTGGTAAAAGACACATAGCTGTCCACACCAAAGGGCAAATTGGATCTACAACCGTTGGAACTGATCATTGAGTCACCAAACTTAAAGGGAACCTGTCACCAGTTTTGTCATATAACAATAAAACTATCCCCCTTAATCAGCACCTGTGCTGCATTCCATAAATGCTTATATAACCCCCTGACTCCCCCTGTATAACCCCCAAAAACCTTTTTAAGTTCTCCCACACTGTATGGTAATCCACTCGGTCCGATGGGTGTGGTTTTCATGCCTCTCCATCCCTCACATCAGCGGCTGCTCACTGTCTTCCTTCTTTAATCCTTCCGTGATCCACATTGGCGGGCGAAATCTTGTACACTGTGCTTTGCCCTACTGCGTGCAGAGCAAAAACAAAAGTGCGGATGTGCTCGCAGTAGGGCAAAGCACACTGTACAAGATTTCACCCGCCAATGTGGATCACGGAAGGATTAAAGAAGGAAGACAGTGAGCAGCCGCTGATGTGAGGGATGGAGAGGCATGAAAACCACACCCATCGGACCGAGTGGATTACCATACAGTGTGGGAGAACTTAAAAAGGTTTTTGGGGGTTATACAGGGGGAGTCAGGGGGTTATATAAGCATTTATGGAATGCAGCACAGGCGGTGAATAAGGGGGATAGTTTTAGTTGCTATATGACAAAATTGGTGTCAGGTTCCCTTTAATGTATGTTCAAACTGAGTTTTTTTCACTCCTTTTTGCCGCAGAAGCTCTCCAAAACCCACAAGGAGTTCAAAAACTGCAAGTTTTGATTGGAAAGCATCTGCTCTAAAAATTCCTTAAAAAAACCCTTTAAGATATATGCACACAGTGTCTTTTTCAAGTGGATTCTGCCTGGAACTCACCTGAAAGACCACCGCAAAACCACTGCTAAAATGAACATGATCCACAGTAATGTAAAAATAACATTGCTGTGCACAGTGGCGTAACTAGAGTCTGATGGGCCCCGGTGCTAGATTTGAACTGGACTCCCCCATCCTGAATATATATACTGTATATTCACCCCTTATCATACATAAGTGGAAAATGTGATAGTTTATCAGGTTATCATCTCTATGTTTTAGTAGAACAGCAAAAGAGAAAAATCCCGTATCATCTCCTTGCCTAATGCAAATAGGTGACAAATCACTTTAATCAATCAGCCCTGCTCTGTGATTGATCTTCCGTAGCCCACTGTAATCTTGTTTTCCTCTATTAGCTGTTAAAAGGGTATTCCCATCTCCAAGATCCTATCCCAATATGTACTAGGTATAATAATAATAATATAAGCAAATACCAGTATAGTTTTTCTGACTCGCTATATCTCTTTCCTCATGTGCAGGCATTGCAGGACCTTAGGTATCCATGGTTACGACCACTGATATAGTGACCGTTATCTAGATGCTAGAGGTCGTAACAATGGATACCCAAGGTCCTGCAATGCCCTACACATGAGGAAAGAGACATAGTGAATCAGAAAAACTATACTACATTTCTAATTGGAGGTATTTGCTAATATTATTATTATTACACCTGCTACATATTGGAATAGGATCTTGGAGATGGGAATACCCCTTTAAGGCCCCAATACACTTTATTTGATAGTCAGCTGGACCAGTCGATTGGAGCAGGACCGGACAACTACCTGGTATGGATTGAGGGCTTGTTTTATGAAGGGAGAGTTTTGAATGACAACATTCAATTAACAATACTATTTTCTGAAAAATGGGAAAAAAACAAAACAAACAGGATTGAGTGGTGAAAAAAGCCACACTTTACCATAATTTTTTTTGTTATGTTTTGCAGCATTCATTGTATGACTTCAGAGTTCTGAATCCTTACAGTATGCGCACCACACAAAGTCCGGATTTTCCGGTGTTAGCAGTAAGGGTGCAATCAGACAGCCATATAAATCGGACCGGGATACAGTGCATAGACTGGCTGGTGGTTGTCCCAACCAGATAATGACAGCTGCGTAGAACTACATGAAGCTGTTATGCTCAGGTCAAGAGAGCTTGCCGATCTCAGTCTGAGTAGTGGGCTGCATTTGGGTGTCCACCTCTATTAGATGTACAAGCTCAAAAATGATGCATGTCTGTCAGACCACACGTTGACTCTGTCGGCATTATTATAGTCTACAGCCCCGTCGGCGCATATATCCGAATGCAAGCCCCAACAAACGTGAAAGTGAAATGGGAAAACACCCTAACCCATCGGTGCCTCGCGATTGTTGAGGGGGGCAGGGGTGGACCTACCGCCCGTGCAGCCGGTACATTGAACGGGGGCCCCCGAGGGAGAGGGGGCCCCTCCAGCCTCCAGCAGGGCCGCCATCAGGGCATGACTGCCCTGACTCCAGCATGGGGCCCGGCCGGTCGGGGCCCCTTGGAGCCCCGTTGGGGCCCCCCTCTTGTGCGTCTCCTCGTGGGGCCCCCCCGCAGGAACCCCGCCGTCACATGACCGGAGATGTCCCTGCGCTCAGCATGGGCCCCCGGCCCCACGCTGAGCACAGGGACAGCTCCGGTCATGTGACGGCGCTGGCACAATACTTACCCCTCCCCGTGCCTCCGTAGCGTCTTCCGCGTCCTCTGACTGTGACGTCTCAGGTCAGAGGGCGCGGTGATGTCTTTACACCGCGCGCGCTCTCTCCTGACCTGTCACAGTGCAGAGCGGGAAGACGCGGGCGACGCTGGAGTCCGGAGCAGCGACAGCAGCAGGTAAGAAGTGAGGTGAGTATTGGATTTTTTTTATTTTTTTCATGTATGGGGTCATGGGGCATTATATGGTGGGGGTGTGTGTGACATCCTGCATGGGGCCTTAATTATAAGGTGTGGGGGAGGTGACATCCTGCATGGGGCATTATATGGGGGGGTGACATCCTGCATGATGCATTATATGGGGGGGTGACATCCTGCATGGGGCATTATATGGTGGGGGTGTGTGTGACATCCTGCATGGGGCATTAATTATAAGGTGTGGGGGAGGTGACATCCTGCATGGGGCATTATATGGGGGGGTGACATCCTGCATGATGCATTATATGGGGGGTGACATCCTGCATGGGGCATTATATGGGGGGTGGTGTGACATCCTGCATGGGGCATTAATTATAAGGTGAGGGGGGTGACATCCTGCATGGGGCATTATATGGTGGGTGTGTGTGTGACATCCTGCATGGGGCACTAATTATAAGGTGAGGGGTGGTGTGACATCTTGCATGGGGCATTATATGGGGGGTGACATCCTGCATGGTGCATTATATGGGGGGGTGACATCCTGCATGGGGCATTATATGGGGAGGGGTGACATACTGCATGGAGCATTATAAGGGGGGAAGTGACATCCTGCATGAGGCATTATATGGGGGAGGGGGGAATTGACATCCTGCATGGGGGCATTATATGGGGGTGGTGACATCCTGCATGGGGCATTATAAGGGGGGGGTGACATCCTGCATGGGGCATTATAAGGGAGGGGGTGTGACATCCTGCATGGGGCATTATAAGAGGGGGGAATTGACATCCTGCATGGGGCATTATATGGGGGAGGGGGGAATTGACATCCTGCATGGGGGCATTATATGGGGGGGTGACATCCTGCATGGGGCATTATAAGAGGGGAAGGGGGGGAAATGACATCCTGCATGGGGCATTATAAGAGGGGAAGGGGGAAGTGACATCCTGCATGGGGCATTATAAGAGAGGGGGGTGTGACATCCTGCAAGGGGCATTATAAGAGGGGGAGGGGGGAATTGACATCCTGCATGGGGCATTATATGGGGGTGGGGGGGAGTGTGACATCCTGCATGGGGCATTAGAAGAGGGGAAGGGGGAAGTGATATCCTGCATGGGGCATTATAAGAGGGGAAGGGGGGAAGTGACATCCTGCATGGGGCATTATAAGGGAGGGGGGGTGTGACATCCTGCATGTGGCATTATAAGGGAGGGGGGTGTGTGACATCCTGCATGTGGCATTATAAGGGAGGGGGTGTGACATCCTGCATGGGGCATTATAAGAGGGGGAGGGGGAAATTGACATCCTGCATGGGGCATTATAAGGAGGGTGGGTGTGTGACATACTGCATGGGGCATTATAAGGGAGGGGGTGGTCTGACATACTGCATGGGGCATTGAAAAGGGGGGAAGTGACATCCTGCAAGGGGCATTATATGGGGGGGGTGACATCCTGCATGGGGCATTTTATGGGGGGTAGAGGTGACATCCTGCATAGGGCATTAAAAGGGGGGTGTCATCCTGCATGGGGCATTATAAGGGGGGACAGCCTGCATGGAGCGTTACAGGGGGCCAATATTCTGTATGGAGCGTTATATGGGGGTCAGTATTCTGTATGGAGCATTATATGGGGGACAGTATTCTGTATGGAGCGTTGTATGGGGGCCAGTATTCTGTATGGAGCGTTATATGGGGGCCAGTATTCTGTATGGAGCGTTATATGGGGGTCAGTATTCTGTATGGAGCGTTATATGGGGGTCAGTATCGTGTATGGAGCATTTTATGGGGGCCAGTATTCTGTATGCAGTGTTATATGGGGACCAGTATCCTGTATGGAGCGTTATATGGGGACCAGTATCCTGTATGGAGCATTATAAGATGACCAGTATCCTGTATGGAGCATTATAAGGGGGTCAGTATCCTGTATGGAGCATTATATGGTGCCCATAATACTGTATGGAGGACTATACTGTCCGGTCTGAACTGTGCGCTGTGAGGATTTGCCGGTTTTTGAGGTATTGTAGAATTTACAATAGATATCGCTCATGTAATGTAGTAAGTGAAATCTTTGCATTGTACTATATATATATATATATATATATATATATATATATATATATATAATTTCTCTGCGTTATCTGTGCATCATGAATCATGGTATGTGTTAAAGGGGCCCACTGAGACTCTTTCGCCCGGGGCCCACAAAAACCTGGAGCCGGCCCTGGGGGTAAGTATAACAAGTTTTTTATTTTTTTTAAATACAATTAATTAACTAGGAGTGGGGGAAATCAGAGATGCACCGGGGGGGGGGGGGGGGTGGGGGGGGGAGAGAGATGCACAGGGGGGGGGGGGGGCCTTCATGCCCCCTATGAAGGGCTGGGGGGGGCCCCAAAAAATTCTTGCACAGGGGCCCACTACAGTCTGTGTCCGCCCCTGGAGGGGGGCACAGGGAAACTAGTGCATGCGCACCACAGCGGCATCTAAGACTAAGTGAGTTCACATGTCCAGTAGTCATCCGTTTGAAACAGATCCAATAAGAAAAAAAAGAGACAAGTTTCAAATGGATGAAAAATGAATTTCTATTTAACCGATACGTTTTCCATAGACTGTAAAAAAAAAAAAAAAAAAAAAAAATCAGGTGCAATCCATTTTGTAAAGGGAGTCTGTCAGCACAGAATGGCTGTAAATTAAGACAGGCGCTCGGTGCATAAGGACATGGCCAAACATTTAACTACACCTTCCCACTTGCTTGTTTTACATCTATCTCCTCCCTTCTCTAGCTCTATGAAGCCAGAACTGGCCATTAAAGAAGAGGAGGAAAAGGGGGTGGGGGCTGAGAGAGAGGGAAAACAAGCAGGCGAGAATGTGTATTTAAATGATTGGCCATGCCTTTGCACACCGAGCGGCAGGGCTTAGTTTGAACAGTCAGTCTATGTTGACAGAATCCCTTTAACCCCTCTCCGACATGTGCCGTACATGTACGGCATATGTCGTGTCTCTCCCTTTACTGCGGGCTCCTGCAATGAGCCTGCACCTTTCCAGGGACATGACAGCTGATCTGATCATGTGCCCCTAACAGCCGCGGGTGGAATCGCGATCCACCGGCGGCTGTTAACATGTTAAATGCCACTGTCAATCTCTGATGCAGTGGTCGGCGCTCATAGCCAGTGAGCATTTCTGCTACACACAGGCGATCTGATGATCACCTGTGTGTAGCACAGGCAATCAAAATATCGCGGCCTCTAGTCTTCCAAGGAGACTATTGAAGCATGTAAAAAAAAATGTTTTTAAAAAATGTAAAAAATATAAAAGTTTAAATCACCCTTCTTTGTCTTATTCAAAATAAAACAATAAAAAAAATCAAATATACTCATATTTAGTATCGCCGCGTTCAGAATCGCCCAATCTATCAATATATAAAAAGAATTAATCCGATCGGTCAACGGCGTAACGAGAAAAAAAATGAAAACACCAGAATTATGGTTTTTTTGGTCGCCACAACATTGCAATAAAATGCAATAACAGGCGATCAAAACATTGTATATACCCCAAAATGGTATCAATAAAAACTTCAGCTTGGCGTGCAAAAAATAAGCCCTCACCCGGCCCCAGATACCAAAAAATGGAGATGCTACGGGTCCCTTAAAATGACGACTTTTTTTTCTTTTTTTAGCAAACTTTGGACTTTTTTTTACCACTTAAATAAAAATGAACCTATACATGTTTGGTATCTACGAACTCATAATGGCCTGGAGAATAATAATGGCAGGCCAGTTTTAGCATTTAGTGAACATGGTGGAAAAAAAAAAAACAACTGTGGTATAGGGCCTCCTGATCCGTGTCTGTCTCTGTGTATATGCCTGGCCAGCCTGCAACTGAACCTAGACTATGTGTCCTGCTTTTACTTCACCTGTTGCTCTGAAGTAGGACATCTGGTTGGCAACCACTTTCCCTGGACGTCGGGGCCTTCGTGGTTCCTGGTCCCGTAGGTGTCTAGCTTCAGGTTTGCCAGGGACTTGTAGTCCTCCTGGGATTCCGGTTATCCTACTGGGTATAAGGCGTCCCTTTAAGCGCGAACCCGGTGTCCGGTATATATAACGGGGTGAGCTTACTATGCTCCTCTGCCCCCTTAGTTCCACTCTCCTTTTCTCCTCGTCGTCGACCACACTCGGGGCCCTCACTACTTGGCAGCTGGCGTGCTGAGTCTTCACCGCTCTCTGAGAGTCGGCACGCTCTCTGCTCACTCTGAGTTGACAACTAACTTCTCACAGACTGACTGAGCTGCCTAGCTCCACCTTCCCTTTATATATCCCTAGTGGGCTCCCTCTGCTGGTCTGAGGTGGAAGGTGGAGGTGTATGAATGTAGTGAGGGCCTCTTGTGGAGAAGTCCATCCATGCACCCTTCTGGGTTCTGTGGCACCAATGCGCAGCAGGGGCGCCACATATACATGGTTGTAACGTGGTGGCTATAAAAGGGGCAGGTGTGCAGTAGCAGTCAGAGCATTCGCAGCTTGATCTTGTCAAACCTGCTTTTCCATGCAGGAAGGAAAACAGAATGGTATGGGGCTGCTGTGATGCTGATGAGGTGGACGATTTATGCATAATGTTAGGAATAATGAAACCATAAAATTTCCCCATCTATATATATAATCGTCTTATCCCGTCTGTCTGTCTGACCTGGAAATCCCGCGTCGCTCATTGGTCCGGCAGCGGCCAATCAGCGCCGCGGGATTTCTGAAAAAAGATGGCGGCCGTTAGCGGCTCATCTGCGGGACGGAGCTCAGCGGCGATGCAGCCGGGAGATGACAGGCGCGAGGCGCTCATCTCCCGGCCGGTACCAGCAGAAGGACCTCGACCGCCGGACCCATCTGCGGGAAGGAGATGCAGCCGGGAGATGAGTGGCGCGAGGCGCTCATTTCCCGGCCGGTAGCAGCGGAAGGACCCCAATTGGCGCCAAATTTAAACAACGCTCTGCTGATTGGTCGCGGACGGCAGACGCGACCAATCAGCGAGATTGGCGCCAAATTTAAACACCGCTCTGCTGCTTGCGCCCGGTCGGCCGCATACATATTCTACAATACCCGATGCGTTAGAATCGGCCACCATCTAGTCATTTTATATCCTAGGATAAGCTCTTAACGAGTTTACATTTTTAATACATCAGAGCAATATACAAATATTACTGTATTCCTCCCTATGAAGAAACATGGAGCTGTAGAACAGTCTCTGATGATCAGCCATGACAATCTCTAGATCTCAACCCTACTGAGCTTTACAATGAGATAATAGAAAAATACTCTACAAGAGCCTCTCTAAAACCCCCGTCACACTAAACGAGATCGCTAGCGAGATCGCTGCTGAGTCACAAGTTCTGTGACGCAACAGCGACCTCAGTAGCGATCTCGCTCAGTGTGACATGTAGCAGCGACCAGGCCCCTGCTGTGAGATCGCTGGTCGTGTCGGAATGACCTGGACCATTTTTTGATCGTTGAGGTCCCGCTGGGTAGCATGCATCGGTGCGTTTGACACCTTACGAACGACCTAGTAGGCGACTCAGAACTGAGACTCATAGGCGTGCATTTGCGTTGCCTTTTCCGCACCCCTCAGCTCCGATTGGTGGTCGCTACTGTGTTCTGATTGGGCGGCCTTGCCTTAAAGAAGGCAACATAGCAACTCTTCCGTCCTTTGTTCCTGACTGTGTGCTGGTTTGCAGATCGTAGTAGAATTCTGGGGTGCGACTCCACATCGATTTATCTATTCTACAACGGTTGTTCTGACACCTATCTCTGTGCATGGTAGGTATCGTTTGGGGTCTCAAATGCGTTTCCATTTGTACTTGATTTATAGGACACCTACTAATTATCTGCTATCATTGCTCTGGAGGGAGGGCTTGGCTTCCATCTGTGTACATATGCTTTTGCATGGGCAACCATTTTAGGGGGTCTCGTGTGCACACACCCATACAGCACGTTTTCTGGTACGCGCGGAATGGAATGCAGTTTTCCATGACCTTTCGCATGTACAGTTTTAATGATTGCTTTATTTTTTTTTTAAACTTTTCTCATCTTTTCATTTTATTTTTTTACAGTTTGCACCATCATGAACAATGCGCAGTGTGCTGTTGTGTTTGCTGCATTGCTGGTTGAGGAAGCTCGGCGTCAAGATGAGGCACGGATGCTAGAGAGGTGTTCCAAACGAAAGCGTCTCATGTGGACCAGAGAGTGGCTGCAGAAGAGGTCCAATTTGTCCCACATGCAACTTGTAAGAGAGCTTCAGGAGAAGAATCCTCATGATTTCCGCAACTATCTGCGGATGTCAGAGGAATCCTTCATACATTTACTGGAAAGAATTACTCTACCCATTCAATGGAAGGATAAAGCGATGCGTGCTGCCATCCCGGCAGATGAAAGATTGGCAGTCACGCTGCGATTCCTGGCCACTGGACGCTCACTGCAAGACTTGCATTTTTCTGCAGCCATTTCAAGGACCCTGCTCAGCGTTCTAATTCCGGAGATATGTAATGTGATTTTCCACAGTCTACGTAGCTACATGCAGTTTCCCAACACGGAGGAGGAATGGAAAAAGATTGCCTCCGATTTTGAGCAGCTTTGGCAGTTCCCTAACTGTGGTGGGGCTTTGGATGGGAAACATGTCCGGATCACTCAACCACCGAACAGCGTATCCTATTTCTTGAATTATAAGGGCTATTTCAGCATCATCCTGATGGCCCTTGTTAACGCCAATTACGAATTTATAAAAGTAGATGTTGGCATGAACGGAAGGGTTTCTGATGGTGGTGTTTTAGAGCACACACTTTTTGGAGAGCGTTTGAACAACTGTGACCTTCACTTGCCTCCCAACTCTGAGACTAGAGGCAACCTTAATTTTGTTTTTGTCGGTGATGAGGCCTTCCCGCCTCATCCCAATCTTATCAAACCGTTCCCCCAAAAAAGTCTGACGGAGGAAAGAAGAATTTTCAATTACCACTTGTCAAGGGCACGTCGGGTTGTAGAAAATGCCTTCGGTATTATGACCAATCGCTTCAGAGTTTTCCACACGCCTATTAACATGAAGCTTGAATCAATAGACTCAGTTGTTTTGGCTTGTTGTGTGCTTCACAACTTCCTTCGCCGGCGCGATGCATTGGCGTACTGTCCACCTGGCTTCGTGGACTCTGTGGGCCTAACAAATGGGGAAGTGCAGCTCGGTGAATTGCGCACAAACGATCCCGCAATTGCAGGCCTTCAACCATTGGGACCCGGCAGAAACACCCACGATGCAAAGACCTGCCGAGACAACTACTGCCAATATTTTAACGGTCCTGGTGCTGTTACTTGGCAGCATCAGAACTTATAGTGGGCTACTACTCACATTTATACACTACTTTCATTTTTGTACTGATTTGTCTAATAAACTGTGTGTTTTACTTTGCAAAAGCTTTGTTTCTCATTCTTTCAGCAGTAAGGGCCCGTATATACATACGTGTACTGATATGTATACAGATACATCCATATACACATACATTTTCAGATACATACAAATCTACACACATATACACACACATATACAGATACCTACATATACACACACATAGTCACAGACATACAAGTATGCATACCTATCTAAAAACATAGATATATATCCATACATAAAACCATCAACACACCAGTCTTCCCGTGTGACCGGAGACACTGTATTGATGATGCGTCACTTTTCGAACGCAGCAGTGTCTCCGGTCTGACCGGGAGATACTCTGAATTCAGGGCGCTTCCTTCACGCACGCAGTAGCGTCCTCTAATAAGTCGTGCGTCCCTGTGGGCGACTTTGATGCGTCATGGGCAGGGTTTATGTCGTTGATGCGTCGTGGGCGTGTTTTACGACGTTGATGTGGCCTAGCTTGTCAGGAGAGGCGGCAACATGGCGGCCAGGAGACGGGCAACACCATGGGGAGATGCAGAGGTGCGCTACCTGATTGCAGAGGTGGATGCCAGGGACTACGAGTGCCGTGAGCACCCAGGACATCCAGTCCTCCACAAACAGGCTGTGCTGCGAAGGATAAGTCGGGGCCTAGCCCGAACATTTGGAGTGCAGCGCTCGACAACCCAGATCAGGAAGAAGCTGGCGGATCTGCGGTACAGATCTAGCGACCGCATCGCCAGCATCCGGTCACAGACCCTGCCCCATCGTGGTGAGTGGCATTAACATAGGATAGCACAGTATATGGCGGCACATTGGTTACAACAGTAATTACAGTGCAGTACCTCAGGTATGTAATGAGGTATTTTTTCTCCAGCACCTGCAGGAGTCACCTACAGGCTTGTCACCTACAGGCTCGCCAGCATCACTCCGTGATATGGGTATAGCTTTGTCTTCCGGTAATTCTTGAACATAAAATAAGGTCCATACAACTTGGAAAGTATAGGGCTGTCGTGTACTATGAAGTGTTGTGTCTTTCCCTAGCCGGTGATGCCAGAGGATCCGGGTGGTCCCTCAGCTCATCATCACCCGAGCAAACCTAAAACCCTAAGTGTTAAATAACAAACACGTACCTGTTAATTAGATGCATGTACAGAATTATTCTTCTTAAGTTTTACCATTCCCTCTGTAGAAATCCCTACATTAGAGTACCTCCTGGCGTCACACAGGAGGATGATGGTGGCACAGCGGACACTGACTGAAGTAGTCAAACAGCACGGAGTGATGCTGGCAAGGTTTGTGGCGGCCCAACAGCGGCGCGGCAGCCTCTAATTTTTTTGTTTTTTTGTTGTTAATATATTTTTGTTTTTTCTTATTATATTTATTTTGTTGTTATAAAAAAGCCTTAAAGTCTATATCCGCTGTTGTGTACGCTTTGTTAAAAAAATAATGTTTCATCACTCACACCCATTATATCTATGCATCTGTATAGATGCACCCAGCCCATTACCCCACCTAGTAGACCTGCTAATAACTATATGCTGAATTCAGTAAAGCAGGCTGCAAGTTTTAATACAAAAAAAACATTTTTATTACAAACAAATATTTTAATAATTAAACAATTAAATTAACTATTAAATTAACAATAACTTAACAATTTAACAATTAAACTTAAACCCTAAAAGGAAAGTAAAACGTCACTACAGATCTTCATATTGGTTGTCTGTATTCGAAAATCCTTGCCTGGGAAGAGAAGATAGTTGTGCAAGGAAAGAATGAGAAAACATGGGATACTGTGGGGGGGGCCAAGCGGCAGGTTTTGCGGAGGTCCAAACCGACGAACTGGTGTGCTATTCAGTGGCTCTGGCATTTGGGTCCATGACTGCCTTGAACAAGGATCACGGTCGATCCTACTATGTACGGTCGACGTTTCATCTAGTTGACCGGCTGCCGCTTTACTTAATGTCTCAAAAATGACCCTTTCGGCGTGGATCCTCTGGCTGTCATCCAGCTTGCGAAGTCTATCAGCAGCAAAGTTTGCAAAGCTGTCCATGCCGGTGTTGGTCTGCTGCATTAAAATTTGCTTTGCCAAAGAGACGAGATCTGTTTATGGCAACAAGGTGGCCTTTCTTTTACGTGAATTTATTAGTCTCCGAGGTACAGTTGAGGGTGCAGGGTCTTCACTCGACCCCTCAGTAGCCTCCGCCAGGCTAGGTTCACTACCCGGGATGTCGTCACTTATTGTGGTCGCCAGATCTTGCTGATGGTGCTGCGGGAACAGAAAATTAATGTTAAAGCTAAACCCAAAAATTATTTTACAACTTCCAGCACCACACCACAGAAATGTGTTGCCATTGGATATATCATGACCAGTATGGGTAAACGTGCACTGGAAACAAATGTGTGGGGAGGATCTAGCAGTACAGGATATGAAATGTCATTCAATGGTATGAGAACTGAGTGGGGCGAAAATAGTAAAGGAGTGTACTTATCTGAACTGGAAAGGATAACTTTTGTAAACTGCAGAAATAAGCAGGTAAAACCTTACTTAATATTTTCTATTCAACTATGACACGTACATACAAAGTTTAAATGCTATTTACAGGGAAGCAAGCAAAGAAGGTACTTACATCTCCAACAGGGGTGTCAGTCGGGATCTCAGGGTCTTGTTCCAGGGTCGGCCGCATTGAAGATACCATTGTGCGAGGGAGCTCCTGGTCACGGGTGAAGCCAAGCAAGTCATAGTACCATAACGAGGGCACATAAACCTCATCTGTGCCGGCACCAGACTTCTTTGACTTCTCCACCTTGTTGAGCTCTTTTTTATAGACGGTGCGTAGACCCTGGATCTTTTTTCGAACAACGCTCTCATCCACCTTCTCGCAGGGATTATGCTGCTTAAAGAGAGCAACCAGTTTCTCATATGCCTCCCTTTTTTTATTTCGATTGCTGTACTCGGCCGATTTAATCTGCCAAAGGCAGGGCAGGGACTGATACATCTCAATCAGTTCACGGACAAATTCTTCGCTATTATAAGACATCTGAAATAAAGAATAGCATACAGTGAGCATACATGGAACATTTTAAAAAAAGTAAAAAATACCGTTTGAACCACACTACCGTTTGTTAGATGTGTGCACACTAGACCCCCTAAAATGGCTGCCCATGCAAAAACACATGTACACAGATAGAAGCCAAGCCCTCCCTCCAGAGCAATGATAGCAGATAATTAGTAGGTGTCCTATAAATTAAGTAAGAATAGAAACGCATTTGAGACCCCAAACGATACCTACCATGCACAGAGATAGGTGTCAGAAGAACCGTTGAAGAATAGATAAGTTGATGTGGAGTCGCAGTCCGGAGAACTCTACTATGATCTGCAAACCAGCACGCGGTCAGGAACAAAAGACGGAAGCGCTACTATATTGCCTCATTTTAAGGCAAGGCCGCCACCCAGTCAGAACGCAGTAGCGACCACCAATCGGAGCTGAGGGGGCGCGGAAAAGGCACCGCAAATGCACGCCTCTGTGACCACAGCGTCACACAGTACGTCCCTCATCGAGGTCTGAATCGTCAGAGTAGCTGCTATGTGACAGGGTCCCAACGACCAACGACATCGTTATACAGGTCGCTACGGGTCGCCGTATCGTTGCAGCATCGTTGGGAAGATCTGACTGTTTGACATGTCACCGGCGACCACATAGCGACGCAGCAACGATCCCTGCCAGGTCGTATCGTTGTCGAGATCGTTGTAGCGTCGCTAGCGATCTCGCTTAGTGTGACAGGGACTTAAGAAAGGGCCACAGCTGTCATGGGCTAAAACATCCCCTGAATATCTTCAAACCATCATACATCTTTGAAAATTCTTTCTAGACATTTTTTTAGTGATTATGAACATTTGCAGTTTAGATTTAAAGAGTAACTAGACTTCCAGTAAGTTTTTTCATATTTGGCAGGTATTTTAATAGCCTGCAAACTGGTGGGCGTCTGAGGGTCCTAAGAGCCCTCACGATCGCTGAATAGACCCCCGAGCAGTGTGCAGCTCAGGAGACAGGACCTCTTGTCTGAGTGTACAGACTAAGCAGGTACGGATTTAATAGCGCACAAAGGCTTCATTGGTTATGCTTTCTAGTGAATTTGTACTCCGCTCCATGCGTGCGCTCAGGCAGGAGCTGTGCAATCCAGTCTCCTGAGCTGTGCACTGTTCGGGGGTCTATTGAGTGATCAGTAGGGGTCTCAAAACCCAGACCTTCACTGATATGTTTGCAATAAAATGCCTTTCAAATATGAAAAAATAAAAAAACAACTTTAGTCAGAGCTAAAGCAGTTACCATTCGTTTAGCACAGAGGTGTCAAACTTTGACAGTATGCCAACCGTTAAGTGCCAAGGTACCCTGATCACTGCATCAGCAGCAGGAGCACTAATTAGAATGACAGCCAATAACCGACAAATGAGCAAGCCAGCGCTACACAACGTTTATATCAGTCATGAGAGGGGGTTTTATTACCACTTGATAATAGATACTTATATATCACGTTGATTTTAGGATGCCCGCCAACGTTATGCTGGCAGACATTATACAAAACCATATTGCAGTGAATTATATAATCTAAGCGATCATTCTTATGGATGTCGAATTCCCTCTACAGAATAAAAAATGTAAAAGAAAAAAAAAGGGAAACTATTGCAGTTACATATGTTTTGTTATACACATCTATTTCCAAGTAGCAGGTGTGGGCAATATGAAAATCACACCTGAAGCCAGATAAAAAGGGGAGAAGTTAACTTAATCTTTGCATTATGTATGCCACACTACGCATAGAGAACAGAAGAAGAGAAGAGAACTGTCTGAGGACATGAGAACCAAAATTATTGAAAAATATCAACAATCTCAAGATTACAAGTCCATCTCCAGAAATCTTGATGTTCATTTGTCTATGGTGCACAACATAATCAAGAAGTTTACAACTCATGTCTAATGAACACTAGACGTGGATGACAGAAAAGAAATTGATGAAAGGTTGTGACGCGCCCCCTGGGCCTGTGCTGTGCAGGGGGATACCCGGAGCCGGATCGCTGGGGGTTGTAGTTCTCTGTGGCGGTGACCCGGTCCGTGCCCAGGGCGGTCAAACCAGTGGCAGTCTATTGGTATTGTAATTGTCCGACTACGCCACCCGTGGATTGCGGTCAGTGGGGACCGCCGCTGCTCTGCAGAGCGCCGAGGCTGATGTAGTTTGCGCAGCCGAGTATGGGATAACTCCCCACGGGAGAAGTAATGCCTCAGGGCAGCTAATGTAGATGATGGGAGTGATGGTGTGAGCGTCCCAGTAGTAATGGTGCTGGTGCGGCGATGAAACACAGAGACGTGTGGTGCAGTTCAGGGTCTTTACTGGTGGTAATAAGCAGACCCTCCCGGGAGTACTGGTTAGCAGTTGGGGCCTGGTCAGTCTGTGAGCAAGCGGGATCTCCCCTGGCCAGGTGGAGTTGTAGGCCTCCCCGACTATCTGCACTCTTTCCTGGCTACCTTGCTCTATGCGGGTAGAAGTAGCCCACGTCCCTGAGTATACCGTGTGGTGCTCACCCGTATGGCCGGTGACTTGGGGCCTTCCGTTAGCCTCTGCTTCACGATGGCGGTGCTGGTCCCTTGCTTGTGACCGTGCCTTCGGGTTTCTAAGGCCAGAGGACATGGAATCCCCTGCCGGTTGGATTCTGCTGCTGGACCTGGATGTCCCCACAGCCTCGGACTCCGTGTCCGGGTTTAGTGTCTTCAGCCAAGGCGAGCTATCTAGCTTCCAGCCTCTGGCACTCGCTCCTGCTCCTACAGAGCTCCTGGTTCTTACTTTCCCTGTGTCTGGAACTTCACTCCCTAATCCCGCCCCAGACCCAGTTTATAAGGGCAGATTCCTCCCCTCCCAGGTCTGGGAGGGCCGTGTTGCATGGTTAGGGCTCCTGACCAGAGAAACCTCCCACTTGCTCTCAGACATAATATCTCTATTACTGTGGTAACCAGACCCCTGGGGTGCCACATTCCCCCCTAGTAAATTTTAGTACTCCGGGACTAAACACATTTTTAAAGAAACATAAATGCAGGGTATAACAATAACACAATAACATATTTACAAGAAGCTTTAGTTCTTTAAAGGTCACGGCGTGTCCGCAACCGGGTGTCCATATCACCCAAGGTGAAGTTTTAAGCGAAGTAGGGGACCTGTCCAAAGCAAACCCCTTGCGTTGGCCCTGGGCGTGGCTGCAAGGCTGGAGCTAGCTACTTTGGGCCGCAAGTAGGCCACGCCAGACAGGTTTTCTCTTCCGCGGTCGTCTTCGCAAGAGGCACCAAGGTGCAACTATCTACAAGAATTGTTCCGGTTATCCAGTGTCCATAACCTGTTAGTCCAAAGAAATCTGCAGAGTAACTGAGAAACATAATTAATAACAAGCAACAAACATAAACCATAAACAGTTAAACAGATAAATTCACAGTGCACTAGTTTAGATTTTCCAGCGAGCGGGCATCTGACCTCTAGTGACTCTAGTGGACCTACGGAGCTCACTAACTGGTCCTGCACTACAGGGTGTAGGAGGTGTTATGGGTAAGCTGGGCAGCTGTCTGCGCACTCTTTGGCTCACTAGGGGCACGGCAGGCTCACTACTAACAGAGGGTTGATTCTCCTGTGCTGCTGGTGTGGATTCTTCTGCCTCCTGGGCCGGCTGCTCTTCCAGCTCTACCTGGTCTTCTGTAGGCACTTGAGGGGCTGGTTGGAGAAAGGTGAGGACGGGCACCACGATAGCGTTGTTTACTTGTGTCCAGGACCGGGGAAAGTCTCCGAGTACGGTGCTGATCATTTCCTCCTTTTCCTCTATGGGTTGATGGTCTTCCTGATCTTCGTCCGTGCTTTGCAACTTCTCGGGGCACTTTTTCAGGTGGTCTCTGGAGACAGAGGCTGTGGTCTCTCCTCCATCCTTGCTGATGACGTACACCTTTGGATTATTGTGGCTTGAGGGCAGTACGGTGTATGGGTCCTTTTCCCACTGGTCGTCCAACTTATGGAGCCGCCTTTTTCTTTTCAAGACCTGCTCTCCAGGTACCAGGGGAACAGCGGGAGCATGTTGGTTATAAGTCCTCTCCTGCCTTTCTCTTGATTGACAGAGACTTCGCTCGACGCTCTCCTGTACTTTCCGGTACTGCTGCTGCCGTTCTGTATCCCAGTCTGTCTCTGGCGAGGTGTCCTCGGGTATCAGGACTCCCATATCCAGGTCAACAGGCAGCTTACCAGGTCTTGCCCGCATTAGGTAAGCCGGGGTACAGTTGGTGGAACCTACCGGGATGTGGTTATACAGGTCCACCAGATCGGGCAGTTTCTCAGGCCACAGACTGCGTTCTTCCAAGGGCAATGTTTTTAGCAGATCTATCAATACCTGGTTCATCTTCTCGCAGAGTCCATTGTTTTGGGGGTGATAGGGTGTTGTTCTTATCTTCTTGCAGCCATACAGGTTGCAGAACTCCTGGAAGACCTCCGCTTCGAAGGCTGGTCCTTGGTCCGTCAGCACTTGGTCCGGGTACCCGTGTGGGCGGCAGAAGTGCAGCTGGAAGGCTCTGGCTGCTGTCTGAGCCGTCAAGTCCTTGACAGGGACCACCACCAGGAACCGGAAGTAGTGATCCACGATGGTTAGGGCGTAAACATACCCGCTTCTGCTTGGAGCCAGTTTAACATGGTCCAGAGCGACCAGTTCCAGCGGCTGCCTGGTGATGATGGGCTGCAGGGGAGTCCTCTGGCTGGCACGGTCCCTTCTTCTTAGATTGCACGGGCCACAGTCTCTACACCACCTCTCAATGGCTCCTCTCATGCCTATCCAGTAGAACCGTTCACGCAGCAGGAACTCCAGCTTCTTCCATCCAAAGTGCCCTGCCCCATTGTGGTAGGCCTCCAGCACCATAGCTGCGTCCCGTCTTGGTACCACCACCTGCCAGATTAGTTCATGTGTCCGGGAATTGACCATTCTGCGGCACAACTTCTCCTTATAGAGAAACAGTCTGCTCTTTTCCGTCCACAGTTGCTTGGTCTCTTCCGGAGCGTCTGGGTCCAGGCGGGCGTCAGCCTGGGTCAGCATCTCCTTCACCAGACGGACTGCGGGGTCACTGTCTTCCGTCTCCGCCCAGTTGTAGTGGGGTAAGGGGTTGAACGTAGCGGATCGCTGGCCCCTCACACGGTGGGAATACTGGGTAATCCCATGATGGTGAAACGCAGGGAGTTCGATCTCTTCCAATTCTTCTGGATCCTCCCCTTCGTCCGGTAGGTTTGGCATCCTGGACAGGGCGTCCGCGTTGGTATTGGAGCGTCCTGCCCGGTATTTGATCGTGAACTCATAATTGGACAGGCGGGCCATCCATCTCTGCTCCAGGGCACTCAGTCTTGCAGTGTCCAGGTGTGTCAACGGGTTGTTGTCCGTGTACACGGTGAACCTGGAAGAGGCAAGGTAATGCTTGAAATGTTCGGTTACTGCCCACACCACTGCCAGGAACTCTAGCTTGAACGAGCTGTAATTCTCAGGGTTTCTTTCCGTGGGTCGCAGTTTTCGGCTGGCGTAAGCAATTACCCGTTCTCTCCCCTGCTGGATCTGGGACAGTACGGCTCCTAGCCCGATGTTGCTTGCGTCCGTGTGGAGGATAAAGGGCTGGCTGTAATCAGGGTACGCCAGGATTTCATCCCCCGTGAGGGCCATCTTCAGCTGGCGGAAGGACTCCTCTTCCAGCTTTTCCCATTTGAAGGGTGGCTTCTGGTTTTTGGCCTTCCTGGACTGGCCTATCAGGAGGTCCTGCATAGGAGCTGCCTTCTTGGTAAAACCGGGAATGAATCTTCGGTAGTAGCCTACCAACCCGAGGAACTGCCGCACTTCCTTTATGCTGGATGGTCTTGGCCAGTCCTTAATCACTGTGATCTTGTCAGGGTCAGGGGCTACTCCGTCAGCACTCACCACGTGTCCCAGGTACTGTACCTTTGGCTTCAGTAGATGACAGTTTGAGGGTTTTACCTTTAGGCCATAGTTTGCCAGGGCTTCAAACACTTCTGCCAGGTGTTCCACATGGTCCTCATAGGTCTTGGAATAGACGATGACGTCGTCCAGGTATAATAGGACCGTCTCGAAGTTCCGGTGTCCCAGACAGCATTCCATCAACCGTTGGAAGGTTCCTGGTGCGTTGCAGAGCCCGAACGGCATACAGTTAAATTCGCTGAGTCCCATCGGGGTGGTGAATGCGGTCTTCTCCCGGTCCGCCTCTGCTACAGAAACCTGCCAGTACCCGCTAGTGAGATCCAAAGTAGAGAAGAAGTTAGCAGATTTTAATGCAGCTAAGGACTCTTCTATCCTTGGTAACGGGTACGCATCTTTGTGTGTGATACGGTTGACCTTCCTGTAGTCTACACACATTCTCATGGTGTTGTCTTTCTTTTTCACTAAGACTAGTGGAGCTGCCCAGGGGCTACAGCTGTCCCTAATTACCCCAGCCTCCATCATGTCTTTTAGCATCCCCTTGGCGTGTTGATAGTGTGCAGGGGGTACGGGTCGGTATCTCTCCTTTATAGGAGGGTGGTCTCCCGTGGGGATGTGATGTTCTACCCCCTTTACTCGCCCGAAGTCTAGCGGGTGTTTACTAAACACTCTCTCGTACTCTTGAACCACCCGATAGACTCCCTGTTTTTGGTGTGAGGGAGTGAAGTCAGTACCCAAATGCAGTTGCTGACACCAGTCCTCCATTGGTTTCTTAGAGCCGTTACCTTCCTCTGGTTGAGATGGAGGCAAGGGTTCCACGGCCTGTACAGAGTTCTGGTTGATGGTGAACAATTTGGCTAGCGTGGCATACCGGGGCAGGTATACTTCTCTCTCCCCGATATTTATGATGCGGACGGGCACCCTCCCATGGCGTACATCGACCACCCCCCGTGCTGTCAAAATGGTGGGCCTACTGTCTGAGTAGACGGGTTCTACCATTGCTTGGTAGTCTCTACCTCTTAGACCAATAGCTGCCCGGCACCAAATCATCATCTCACTTTTCGGGGGCATGGCAATAGGGAACGGGTCACACATTCTCACGCTACCGATCTCACCACCAGATAGTTCCACTTGTTGCCGCTTCATCAGTGCCCGGATCTCTTTTTGGAGCACACGCTGCTGGCTGGAACTGGCGTTCTTGGCAACCTGCTGCAAAATAAGAATCACCTCTGCAAGACAGTTTTCGATTACGTTAGTACCTAGGGTTATTTTTGGGTGACTCTCGCGACGGTCAATGTCCACAATGATCAGTCCTTGTGCCGGCAGTTCAACTTTACCGACCTTGATGGTCACCTCTTTAAATCCTATCTGTGGCACGGGCTGACCATTGCTGGCTATAATGCTCAGGTCGTCATCTGGGTAGCGGGTTATGTCTGAGTCATTCCAGTACCGCTTGAAGAGCACGTACGGGATGGTGGTGACCTGTGACCCGGTGTCTAGTAGGGCACTCATAGGAATGCCATCCAGTACCACAGGCAAGACCGGACGTCCCCCTACGTATTTGTCACGCCAGTTCGATGGGCCTGATGATCTTAAGCCTGGGGGTTGGCCCTCTACCCCAGGTTGTGCCCGTTTAAATGACAGTACCTTGCCATATGTCCGGGTTGATTGCAGCGGCGGCAGATGGGTCGTCCGTCCTCGTTGTATCTGTCGCTGGGTCTTCCTCTGGCCGGTGGGGTCCTCCTCAGTCGGTGCCACGGGACGTCCTCCCATCCGGATGCCAGCTGGATCTTTCCTGGAGAAGAGACCTGTAAAGACTGCACAGTTCTGGTTAGCGCGGCAACGCTCTTAGTCAGCTCTTGGACCTGATGGTGTTGGTCTGTAGCCGGGTCATTGTTCAAAGCCTGCGCATCAGCTCCCACAGGCCCTGCAGACAAGGGCTCCGCGTCCTGGTGATAAGTGATAGCAGGGCGCCTGTGGGTCACAGCTCCACCTGGTGCCGGTTCTCGGAGCACCCGGATGGCTCTGTCCTTGAACTGTGCAAAGTCCAGGTCAGGGTCCTGTAAGGCCATTGCTCGCAACTGGGTTCGGTGGGCATTGCACAGTAGACCCTCAATAAATTGCTCAGTCAAAAGCTTGTCTTCATTTCCCACGCTGTCAGGGTCTGCCTGCTTAATGTCTCTCAGTGCCTCTTGTAGGTTTAGAGCATAGTCTCTTATACTTTCATGTGCCAGTTGTTTGCACCCGTAAAATCTTAGTTTTATCTCGGCTGAGGTTCGGGTATCAAATGTGTCTTTCAGCCGGGCTAGTATTTCTCTGACAGTCCTCTTCTTCCCAGGTGACCAGGACTTTACCTCCCTTTGGGCTGCCCCGATTAACTGGGCAACCAGAATGCTCACTTTTTGCTCTTCTGTGAGGGGGTATACTTGGAAGAGGCTATCAAGTCTTTCCCTGAAGTCACTTAGGGTATGTGACTCCCCTGAGTACTGGGGTAGCCAGGTTGCACCCGGGATATAGGGCATGGTGAATGGCATGACCGCTGCAGCGGTTGCGCTGGCGGCCGGTGTGGCGGTGGAGCTCCCCTCGGTGTCCGACATCCTCCTTCCCCCCTAGTGGACCGTGGCCTACCTTGCGATGCTCTTCTTCCGTAGGCCGCGGCTCCGCAGTCAATCGTCGGGGTTGAGGACCTGGCGTCGCGCTCCGATGACGTCAGCGTCGCTCTTCCTTCCTTCCAGGACCTTACACAGCGTCGGAGCGTGGGGTGGAGCGTGGGGCGGAGCTTCGGATCTCGCGCGCTTTCGGCGTCCACGCCCCTCTTCTTCCCGCGCGGCGTCCCGAAGATGGCGTCCAAAGGCGGGAAGCAGCTGCGGATGGCGGGAAGAAGGCAGAAGACGGCGGGAAACGACTGCGGACGGCGGGAAACTTCACCACAGGTAAGTATAAAAGTCTTTTTTCAGGCACGCAGTACCCGGTGGTTGCGGGCACGAAATCCTGCCGACTACGCCAAAGTTGACGCGCCCCCTGGGCCTGTGCTGTGCAGGGGGATACCAGGAGCCGGATCGCTGGGGGTTGTAGTTCTCCGTGGCGGTGACCCGGTCCGTGCCCAGGGCGGTCAAACCAGTGGCAGTCTATTGGTATTGTAATTGTCCGACTACGCCACCCGTGGATTGCGGTCAGTGGGGACCGCCGCTGCGCTGCAGACCGCTGAGGCTGATGTAGTTTGCGCAGCCGAGTATGGGATAACTCCCCACGGGAGAAGTAATGCCTCAGGGCAGCTAATATAGATGATGGGAGTGATGGTGTGAGCGTCCCAGTAGTAATGGTGCTGGTGCGGCGATGAAACACAGAGACGTGTGGTGCAGTTCAGGGTCTTTACTGGTGGTAATAAGCAGACCCTCCCGGGAGTACTGGTTAGCAGTTGGGGCCTGGTCAGTCTGTGAGCAAGCGGGATCTCCCCTGGCCAGGTGGAGTTGTAGGCCTCCCCGACTATCTGCACTCTTTCCTGGCTACCTTGCTCTATGCGGGTAGAAGTAGCCCACGTCCCTGAGTATACCGTGTGGTGCTCACCCGTATGGCCGGTGACTTGGGGCCTTCCGTTAGCCTCTGCTTCACGATGGCGGTGCTGGTCCCTTGCTTGTGACCGTGCCTTCGGGTTTCTAAGGCCAGAGGACATGGAATCCCCTGCCGGTTGGATTTTGCTGCTGGACCTGGATGTCCCCACAGCCTCGGACTCCGTGTCCGGGTTTAGTGTCTTCAGCCAAGGCGAGCTATCTAGCTTCCAGCCTCTGGCACTCGCTCCTGCTCCTACAGAGCTCCTGGTTCTTACTTTCCCTGTGTCTGTAACTTCACTCCCTAATCCCGCCCCAGACCCAGTTTATAAGGGCAGATTCCTCCCCTCCCAGGTCTGGGAGGGCCGTGTTGCATGCTTAGGGCTCCTGACCAGAGAAACCTCCCACTTGCTCTCAGACATAATATCTCTATTACTGTGGTAACCAGACCCCTGGGGTGCCACAGTTGCAACGCAGGATAGTCCAGATGGTGGATAAGCAGCCCCAATCAAGTTCCAAAGAAATTCAAGCTGTCCTGCAGGCTCAGGGTGCAACAGTGTCAGCGCAAACTATCTGTCGAAATTTGAATGAAATGAAACGCTCTGGCAGGAGACCCAGGAGAACCCCATTGCTGACACAGACTTAAGAAGACTAGACTGCAGTTTGTCAAAATCCTTCTCAGAAAGAGTCTTGTGGACAGATGAGACCAAGTTAGAGCTGTTTGGTAAAACACATCATTCTACTGTATACCAAAACTACAGTCAAATATGGTGGATGTTCAAAACTGTTTTAGGGTTGTATTGCTGTCTCTGGCACTGGGTGCCTAGACTGTGTGCAAGGTATCATGAAATCTGAAGATTACCAAAGGATTTTGGGTCACAATGTATTGCCCAGTGCCAAAAAGCTGGGTTTGCGTCTTAGGTCATTGATCTTCCAGCAGGATAATGACCCCAAACATACTTCAAGAAGCACCCATAAATGAATGAATCAAGGCGCTGGAGAGTTCTGAAGTGGCCAGCAATGAGTCCCGATCTAAATCCCATTGATCACCAGTGGAGAGATCTTAAAATTGCAGATGGTAGAAGGCATCCTCAAATATGAGACCTGCAGCAGTTTGCAAAAGAAGAGTGGTCCAAAATTCCAGTTGACAGGTACAGTACAGTCATGGCCAAAAGTTTTGAGAATGACACCAAAATTATATTTTCACATGATCTGCTGGCCTCTGGTTTTTATTAGTGTTTGATTGATGTTTATATCACATACAGAAATATAATTGCAATCATATTATGAGTACCAATAGGTTATATTGACAGTTAGAATGAGTTAATGCAGCAAGTCAATATTTGCAGTGTTGCCCCTTCTTCTTCAAGACCTCTGTAATTTTCCCTGCCATGCTCTCAGTCAACTTTTGGACCAAATCCTGACTGATAGCAGTCCATTCTTGCATAATCAATGCTTGCATTTTGCCAGAATTTGTTGGTTTTTGTTTGTCCACCCGTCTCTTGATGATTGACCACAAGTTCTCAATGGGATTAAGATTTGGGGAGTTTCCAGGCCATGGACCCAAAATCTTTATGTTTTGTTCCATGAGCCATTTAGTTATCACCTTTCCTTTATGGCAAGGTGCTCCATCATGCTGGAAAAGGCATTGTTGGGCGCCAAACTGCTCTTGGACGGTTGGGAGAAGTTGCTCTTGGAGGACATTCTGGTACCATTCTTTATTTATGGCTGTGTTTTTAGGCAAGACTGTGAGTGAGCCGATTCCCTTGGCTGAGAAGCAACCCCACACATGAATGGTTTCAGGATGCTTTACAGTTGGCATGAGACAAGACAGGTGGTAGCGCTCACCTCTTCTTCTCCAAATAAGCTGTTTTCCAGATGTCCCAAACAATCGAAAAGGGGATTCATCAGAGAAAATGACTTTGCCCCAGTCCTCAGCAGTCCACTCCCTGTACCTTTTGCAGAATATCAGTCGGTCCTTGATGTTTTTTCTGGAGAGAAGTGGCTTCTTTGCTGCCCTCCTTGAAACCAGCCCTTGCTCAAAGAGTCTCCGCCTCACAGTGCGTGCAGAAGCACTCACACCAGCCTACTGCCATTCCTGAGCAAGCTCGGCACTGCTGGTAGTCCGATCCCGCAGCTGAAACAGTTTTAAGATACGGTCCTGGCGCTTGCTTGTCTTTCTTGGGCGCCCTGGAGCCTTTTTGACAACAATGGAAGCTCTCTCCTTGAAGTTCTTGATGATGCGATAGATTGTTGACTGAGGTGCAATCTTTGTAGCTGCGATACTCTTCCCTGTTAGGCCATTTTTGTGCAGTGCAATGATGGCTGCACGTGTTTCTTTAGAGATAACCATGGTTAACTGAAGAGAAACAATGATACCAAGAACCAGCCTCCTTTTAAAGTGTCCAGTGATGTCATTCTTACTTAATCATGACTGATTGATCGCCAGCCCTGTCCTCATCAACACCCACACCTGTGTTAATGGATCAATCACTAAAACGATGTTAGCTGCTCCTTTTAAGGCAGGACTGCAATGATGTTGAAATGTGTTTTGGGGGTTAAAGTTCATTTTCTGGGCAAATATTGACTTTGCAAGTACAGTAATTGCTGCTAAGCTGATCACTCTTTGACATTCAGGAGTATATGCAAATTGCCATTACAAAAAATGAAGCAGTAAACTTTGGAAAAATTACTATTTGTCTCATTCTCAATACTTTTGGCCATGACTGTATAAGAAGCTTGCTCATGGTTACAGGAAGTGATTGATTGCAGTTATTTATTCCAAAAGGTGTGCAGGCAAATATTAAGTTGAGGGTGCCAGCAATGTTGTCCAGACCATTTTTGAGGTTTGATGTGAAATTATATCCAATTTGACTTTTTTTCCTTTGTTTTTTTTGTGCTGTTTCAATACACAAAAAGGAAATAAACATGTATAACAAAACATATGTAATTGCAATCATTTTATGGAAGAAATACTTCATTTTCTTGAACAATTTCAAGGGTGCCAACACGACTGTGCGTGTGTGTGTGTGTATACGGTGGTGTGAAAAAGTGTTTGCCCCTTCCTGATTTCTTATTCTTTTGCATGTTTGTCACACTTACATTTTTCAGATCACAAAACAAATTTAAATATTAGACAATGATAACAAAAGTAAACAAAACACAGTTTTTAAATGAAGGTCTTAATTAAGGAAAAAAGAAATCCAAACCTATAGGGCCCTGTGTGAAAAAGTGATTGCCCCTGCCCCTTAAAACATAAATTAACTGTGGTTTATCACATCTTTGGGGAGCTGATTTCAATTTCCCTAGCCACACACTGGCCTGATTTCTTGACTGAGAACAGGTGTGACAGTAATCACTTAAATAGGACCTGCCTTACAAAGCGAAGTAGACCAAAAGATTCTCAAATGCTAGACATCATGCTGCGATACAAAGAAATTCAGGAACATATGAGAAACAAAGTAATTGAGATCAGTCTGGAAAACGTTATAAAGCCATTTCTAAAGCTTCAGGAGTCCAGCGACCCACAGTGAGAGCCAATATCCACAAATGGCGAAAACATGGAACAGTGGTGAACCTTCCCAGGAGTGGACAGCCAACCAAAATTACCCCAAGAACGCAGCGACGACTCATCCAAGAGGTCAAAAAAGACCCCACAACAACATCCAAAGAACTTCAGGCCTCACTTGCCTCAGTTAAGGTCAGTGTTCATGACTCCACCATAAGAAAGAGACTGGGCAAAAATGTCATGCATGGCAGAATTCTAAGATGAAAACCACTGCTGAGCAAAAAGTACATAAAGGCTCATCTCAGTTTTGAAGGAAAACATCTTGATGATGGTCAAGACTTTTGAGAGAATACTCTGGGGACTGATGAGACAAGAGTTGAACTTTTTGGAAGGTGTATGTCTAGTGTTGAGTGAGTACCGTAATATCCGTAATCGCTACACTCGTAACGAGAACTTTGTAATAATCGCGTATTCGTTCCGAATAGCGAGTACAATGTAAGTCAATGTGAAATGCGAGTAATTTTCTGCTGGACCCTGCAGAGGGGTCTTGGGGCCTGAGGAAAAGGCTAAAATGGATGGGAAAGTGATGAAACAGAATGGGAAGAGCCTGGAGAATGTGCCTGCATGCATTTCTGACTCACATATGGTTTCTGGGAATAAGTTTGTCGCAATGTTACGCCACTTTTACAGACACACAAGAACAACTACCAAGCGTAACCTAAATTGCATGTAACAGGCCAAAAATGCAATATCAAATATATCACTTGTGCAAGTCAAAGGACAAAGGATATATGGTGCCGCCCTCCAGGATGGGTTGGAAAAACTTTTCCAAATGGCTCAGAGATTTTGATTGTCAATATTCCACCGATTATATAGGAAGAGAAGACTTCTTGATACTGTACTACTTGGTCCAGTGCAGAATGTGCAGCATCGTATTTCCAAAAATTACTCCTAGGGGATGTGTCATAGGTGCAGAGAGATTCCATGACATGTGGTCCTCAATTCAAGTTTTCAGAGGGCCATCAGTCGGTCATCAACAGTCAGTGTAAATTTCGATTGAATATGTATCCACTATCTCAGTTACAATGTGGCACAACCTGTGACAAGGGCCTCCAATGACAAATATTAGTTTGGTAGGACCACTGTACATTTCAGATTTGTCCACTGCACAATGTGCATAGGGTTTATAAAAATTAGCCCTCTGGGCTGAGTCATGGTTGAAGCAGGAAGCCATCATCACAAGGGCCTCCAATCACAAATAGTAGTTAGGCTGGAGTAAGAATACTGTCCTGGACTGGTTTGTCCACTGCACAATGTGCATAGGTTCTCTAAAAATTAGCCCTCTGGGCTGAGTCATGGTTGATGAAGGATGGAAACTTTTTTTATGGTAAGGTGGTGATGATAACAGCAGTAGCATGAATCTGTATTTTTGGTGAATTTAGGTTGGCTTGCTGTCATCTGGAGGGATTACAAACTGTGGAGATATCCAGTCCTTGTTGAATTTAATTAGAGTATGTCTGTCTGCATTTTTCGTGGAGAGGCGTGTGTGCCTATCAGTGATGATTGCCCCAGCGGAACTGAAAACACGCTCAGACGCCACACTAGCAGCCGGGCAGGCCAGCACCTCCAAGACATATAAGGAGAGGTCGGGCCAAGTGTTTAGCTTAGACACCCAATAATTAAAGGGAACTGAAGCGTCAGAAAGGACGCACATATGGTCACTTAAGTACCCCTTGACCATGTTCTGCAACTTATCCCTCCTTGGCATTGTTACAGGCACAGATAGCCCTTGCTGTTGTGCTGGCTTATTGAAAATTGCCCAATTTGTGCACATTTTCCCCCCACCTCTGTTGGAGCTGGTGTTCGTGTCCCTCCCCATTATCCCTTTGTGTTGAAAAGAGCCGGTACCTCTGCCACCAGCATTGTCTGAGGGTGATGTTTTCAGCAACTGATCTACAACGGTCCTCTTGAACGATTCCATTGTAAAATTCTTTGGTGACTCCAAAAGGAGAGAAGGAAATTTCTCCTTGTACCATGGATCGAGAAAGGTGGCTAACCAGTATAGGTTGTTGGATAAAATGTGTATCATGCGAGGGTCTTGCCACAAACAGTTACACATGAACTGTGCCATGTGGGCCAAGCTGCAAAAAGGCAAATGTTCTGTGTCCCCAACAGTAGAAACATTACCCATCCTCTCCTCACGCTGACTGGCCTCCTCCTCCTCCTCCACCTCCTCCTCTCCAGCCCATCCAGGCTGGACAGACATGAAGCTTGGGTTGGGTGTCCCCTCTGTAGCATTATGAGTCCCCTCAGTAGCACAGAAAAACAAGTCCTCTCCCTCCTCATCCTCCTCATCTTCCTCCTCATCATGTTGCCTGAGAATATTGGCTGGGCTGGGTAGTATCACCCATTGGGAAATCTGGCTCCATACCAACATGCTGGGCACTCCTCTTTAAGATTCTGCAGTGATTGCTTCAAGAGACACAGCAGCGGGATGGTTACGCTGATAATAGCCTGATCACCACTCACGAGGTTGGTGCAGTACTCAAAGTTCTCAAGAACCTCACAAATGTCAGTGATCCACACCCACTCGACAGTTGTTATGTGTGGTGGCTGACTTTCAGTCTGACGGGCATGCTGAAGCTGGTATTCAGCTACTGCCCTCTGATGTTCACTAATCCTCGCCAACATATGATAGGTGGAGTTCCACCGCGTGGGCAGGTTGCAAATAAGTCGGTGACTTGGCAAATTCAAGCGCTTTTGCAGCGCTGTAAGAGCAGCAAAAGCGGTAGAGGAATGGCAGAAATGGGCGCTAATACGACACACCTTCTCAAGTAGGTATGGTAAGTTTTCAGAAATTTCTGACCAACTAGGTTCAGCACGTGAGCCATGCATGGCACATGTACCAGCTTGCCGACCTTTAAAGCTACCACCAGGTTACGCCCATTATCGCAGATGACCAGACCGGCTTGGAGGTGCAGCGGGGAGAGCCACTGATCAGTCTGTTGTTTTAAAGCTTGCCACAGCTCTGCTGCAGTGTGTGCTTTCTGACCTAAACAGATCAGCTTCATCAGAGCGTGTTGCCGCTTTGCCAATGCGCTGCTGCACAGGTCCCAGCTTGGCAGTGATGGAGAGGGTAATTCAGCAGAGGATGAGGAGCAGGAGGAGGGGAAAGAGGAAGTGGAATATGAAGAGACGGAAACCCTGACAGAAGTTGGGCCCGCTATTCTTGGCGTGGGTAGGATGTATGTTGTTCCCGTTTGCGCTTTTGTCCCACCCTCCACCAGGTTCACCCAGTGTGCCATGAAAGAAATGTATCGTCCCTGTCCACAACAACTTGTCCAGGTGTCTGTTGTTAGGTGGACCTTCCCGGTTATGGTGAGAGCACGATTCAGATTGTGTAACGCAGGGACAGCACACCAGGCAAAATAGTGGCGGCTGGGAACACAGTATTGTGGGGCAGCCACAGCCAAGAGATCACGGAAATACTGTGTTCCCACAACCTAAACGGCAACATCTCCACAGCTAGCAATTTGGCAATCTGCGAGTTTAGTATTTGTGCCTGTGGGTGCGTGGCTGGGTATTTACGCTTTTTTTCCAAGCTTTCAGGCACGAACAATTGGACGCTTTGCTGGGATAAGGAAGTGGATGTGGTTGAGGTTTGTTGTTCGCGAGCAACCGCAGCTTGTGGGCAGAAGGTATGAGCGCCTGCTTCCTGAACAGCAGATTCTGAAGGACATAGCCCAGGCGACACGACATTGGTTTGACCCGCAGATGCAGATTTGGTACCCTGGTGTTTCGCCCACCTTCTGGAGTGCTTGGCTGCCATGTGGTTTTGCATACTGGTTTTGCTTAGGTTGCCTTTGCCCTGGCCTCTGCTCAACTTGGTATGGCAGATGCTACAGACTACAATGTTTTTCTCTGAAGGACTTTCAGAAAAAAAATCCAAACAGCAGCTGAACGCCCCCTTTCCCTGACTTGGTGCACAGCGGGGGTGCTCTTGGGAACAGTTGACCCAGTTCTCACTCTGGGCAAACCACGACCACTTGGTGCCTGTGTTGGTGCTACATATCCATCTTCCTCTGTGTTGCTGTCATGGCTATGCATGTGATGCGCCCCCTGGGCCGTGTGTGTGTGTGAATACCCGGAGCTAGGCCTCTGTGTAACGCTGGGGTTTGTAGTCTCCATGGCGGCGACCCGGTCCCGTGGCTCAGGGTGGTCAAACCAGTGGCGGATCTGTCTCCTTGGTTTTGTAATGCTTAAATGTCCGACTACGCCACCCGTAGGTGGGAGCAACAGTAATGACTCAGAGTCCAGTGATGCAGTCCAGGGTCTTTACTCACAGTTTTACACTCCAAGCCACTTCTGCAGGTAATGGCTGCCCACGTCGTGCTGTGCTCACCAGGTGAGGGGCTCGGCCAACTCCCAGGTACCTTTGGAATGCTTTTCAGGACTCCCTCCGTGTGTTCTTTCTCTGGCCTGTCGTACCCCACAATTGACCACGTTTCTGTCCAGCTGCCTCGGGCCTTGGCGGGCAAACGTATGTTCCATTTCCCTGGGTCCTATGTGGTGCCTTCCTAACGGGTGTAGTGAGGGGCCGTGCACGTACAATGCCATGGCCTCCGGTTACTAGCTGAGGGTAGTTGCTCTCCTCCACTAGATGAGGGATCCGGTTCCCTTTTCTTGGCCTGACCCCCCTACTCTGGTAGCGGCGGGCGTGCGGTGGCGGCTGGCCGGTCCGCACCCCTGGGATCCCTTCAGTCTTCTCCTAGAGCTTCCTCCATTCCTCTCCTCTCCGTTCCTCTCCTCCAGGACCAGGCCCTGAGACTTGGCCTGCCTGCGGAGTAGTGCCCATGCAGAGCCTCTGCTCCTAGCCTCCTTCTCTCTCTCCACTCTTCTCTTCTCCTTTCTGCCTTGACTCTAAGATGGTGCCCACCTTATATACTCCTGCTTTCAGTGCACCCGGGATCTACTCTCCCCACCCACACACTACCGGGTTCCCCCTTTCTAGGTGTTCCCTCCCCCCACTCCAGCCAGGGACAGGGACTGTTGTGCTCACTCTTAGGAGCATTGTCGCCCTGTCCCCCGGAAATGTGGTGTAGTGCATGTGGGTGTTAGGGTCCTGAGCCACACTCCATCCTTACCTGGAAGTGAGATATCACACCTCTGGTTGAGATGTAATACCTCTGTAGTGACCGAACCCTCGGGGCACTACATTCCCTCCTGGTAAATCACAGCACGTCCGCGGGCTGGAACAGAGCAAAAGACATTTGATTTCAAGACATGCAAAAACATTTTTAAATTCAACCATATAAAAGCAATTCAACTTTTTCTTTTTCCCTTTATGGGAGACAACTTTTCCGGTTACTTTCAGCATTATTAAACTTTACTTTTTAATAGATATAAAATTTTCTTTCAAATATATAACTCTTGGCATATATATGTATATAAACATTTCTTCAAGTAGAAAACACAAACTATTCTCAACAGCATTCTTGCGACGAAGTCTCTTTAGCAGGTCACAGTCCTTGCCGCGACCAGGTGTCCATGTCACCCAACAAGGTGCAATTTTTCTAAGTGCAACAAACACCTTTACGCAGCTCTTGAGGTAGGTGTATATAAAACCAATAGGAGGCACTTTAAGAAGTGCAACTATTTACAAAATTTGGCTGCTACCAGTCCTCAGCCGGATAATTCACAGACCCTTTTCGGGTAACTTCTAGTAAACATATAAACTTTACAACAACCCCTAACCAGGTAAACTTTTTGTAATCCGCCAACGGCGTGTCACGAAACTTCTTCACCCTGGCGGGTAACTATATACAGTTTCTGCTGCTCTTTAGTAGCGGTATCCCTGCGCCTCATCCTCTTCAGGCTCATCCGCATCCGGGTCCTCCGCATAGCGGAATTCAGGGTAGTGGTGCTCTTCCACCCTCCGGACGTTAAGAGCGTACCACCCTCGCAGACCTTGGTGTCGGGTGTATGATACCCGATCCCCCGGGAACAGATCCCGTTTCGGGTGACCCGCGGGCAGACGACTCTCCACATCCCTCCTGTTAACAAAAAGGTCTGTGTCCGTCGTTGGGTCCCGAATAAAACCCCACCCCTTCTCCTGGTGGAATTTGACCACGATCCCGGTAACTGTGGGACCGCGCGCAGCCTGGGGGTCTCGGTGGGTCCGGTTCTTTTCTTCCGTGCTCCGGGCCTGCAGCTGTTCTTGCCTCTGGCGCCGCGCCTGCTTCTCCTTCTCTAGCTGCTCTATTTCACGGCGGCAGAATTCCCGCCTCCGAGCTGCGTCCGCCGCGTCTCCTGTGAAAACCCCATTAGGTCCTCCCCGGTCTGGTCCTACTCTATCTAGACCTCTTCATCCGGGAGCTTGGGGATGGTGACTGGCTGTGGAGCGGGCAGGAGCGGAGAAAGCGGGGCTTCGGCCCCCGCGGACAGGTCCCTCCGGTGGCAAAGGTGAACCCACCCGCGTGGCAAGGGGACCGGCTCTCCATCAGGCCTGGCGAGCTGACTGTATAAGTCGGTCCCTAAGGATGGTAGTGTTGGGACCGGGGGCGCTCGTTGTTGGAAGGCGCCAGGGGGCATCAGGCCCTGTGACCAGGCCTGGAGCGGGCTGCTTCCGGCCGTACCCAGGATCAAGGGGCACGGCGTGGGACATGGTCCGGCGGCTACGCTTGGGGCTTTGGGCCTAGGTGCAGGCGGCGGGAGCGGAGGAGGAGGTGCAGCGACTTCCGGGGCGATCGGCTCCGCGACGGGGTCCAGGGGCAGGTTAGTGGCGTCCTGGCTGGTAACAGGGGCGTCCTCCTTAACTGCTCCCTTTGCAGCGCCGCTCTCAGCCTCCGGCAGTCCTCATCCGTCCTCAGGGGCAGGCTCACTGTCGGGTGGTTGCAGCGCCTCTTGCTGCTGGGCCGCGACCCACCGGCCCATCACTTCTCTCCACCCCGCGATGGCCTCCCGCTGCGCCTAGACCATCCTCCGATCCAAATCCTCCAGTCCAGCCGGGAGGAATTCAGGGTCTTCTCCGGGGAGCTGGGCCATCAGCTCCGTGAGGCTGCACGGAGCCGCTTCGGCCTGCAGTAGGCCACTGGCACGGGTACTGGGGCTGGTGCTGCTCACCATCTCCGGGTGTGGTCTGCAGAGACTGATCCAAACCACACCCTGCCCCTCGGTTTTCTTTCCCTTCCGACCCTGTTGGGGGTGGTCCCAGGGCAATCTGCTGACAATCACTGTCAGGGGCAGCCCCCCCACGTTGATGGACATCTCTGCAGCCACACTTATGGCTGTTGGGGGCGGGCTCCGTCTTTGGCGCCATTCTGGGACCTGGCCCACGATGAGAGGTGGCTTCTTGTTGTCTTTTGGCGCGCACATCATGGCGTCCGTTCTTCTGGGGCGGGCGTCACATTCAATACAGTGAAACAGTCTCTAGGCACACAATACCCGATGATAACGGGTTGGTTTCGATCCTGCCGACTACGCCAAAGTTGACGCGCCCCCTGGGCTGTGTGTGTGTGAATACCCGGAGCCGGGCCTCTGTGTAACGCTGGGGTTTGTAGTCTCCGTGGCGGCGACCCGGTCCCGTGGCTCAGGGTGGTCAAACCAGTGGCGGATCTTTCTCCTTGGTTTTGTAATGCTTAAATGTCCGACTACGCCACCCGTGGATTGCGGTCACCGAGAACCGCCGCTGCAGGGCAGACCGCTGAGGCTGATGTGTGCGCAGCAGGGGGTAGTATAACTCGCCACGGGAGGAGTATAGCCTCAGGGCAGTGAGTGCAGATGATGGGGGTGATGGTGCGCGGGAGCAACAGTAATGACTCAGAGTCCAGTGATGCAGTCCAGGGTCTTTACTCACAGTTTTACACTCCAAGCCACTTCTGCAGGTAATGGCTGCCCACGTCGTGCTGTGCTCACCAGGTGAGGGGCTCGGCCAACTCCCAGGTACCTTTGGAATGCTTTTCAGAACTCCCTTCGTGTGTCCTTTCTCTGGCCTATCGTAGCCCACAATTGACCACGTTTCTGTCCAGCTGCCTCGGGCCTTGGCGGGCAAACGTATGTTCCATTTCCCTGGGTCCTATTTGGTGCCTTCCTAACGGGTGTAGTGAGGGGACGTGCATGTACAATGCCACGGCCTCCGGTTACTAGCTGAGGGTAGTTGCTCTCCTCCACTAGATGAGGGATCCGGTTCCCTTTTCTTGGCCTGACCCCCCTACTCTGGTAGCGGCGGGCGTGCGGTGGTGGCTGGCCGGTCCGCACCCCTGGGGTCCCTTCAGTCTTCTCCTAGAGCTTCCTCCATTCCTCTCCTCTCCGTTCCTCTCCTCCAGGACCAGGCCCTGAGACTTGGCCTGCCTGTGGAGCAGAGCCCATGCAGAGCCTCTGCTCCCAGCCTCCTTCTCTCTCTCTCTCCACTCTTCTCTTCTCTTTTTTGCCTTGACTCTAAGATGATGCCCACCTTATATACTCCTGCTTCCAGTGCACCCGGGATCTACTCTCCCCACCCACACACTAACGGGTTCCCCCTTTCTAGGTGTTCCCTCCCCCCACTCCAGCCAGGGACAGGGACTGTTGTGCTCACTCTTGGGAGCATTGTCGCCCTGTCCCCCGGAAATATGGTGTAGTGCATGTGGGTGTTAGGGTCCTGAGCCACACTCCATCCTTACCTGGAAGTGAGATATCACACCTCTGGTTGAGATGCAATACCTCTGTAGCGACCGAACCCTCGAGACGTTACACATGCCAACGGTCCAGGTCGGTTCAGTGGACTCATCATCGACCACCTCGTCTTCCATCTCATCGTCATTCCCAGTTGACATTGTAGGCTGACCTGATGGCAACTGTATCTCATCATCATCAGTCTCCACCTCTGGAGACAGTAAATGACGTTCCGCCAAGTTGTTTTTTTCTGGCCGTAGGTCCTCAAATACTTGAGCATGCCACCTCCTCTTGTCCCTCTTCAATACTGCACAGTGATAGGCTAGAGCCAACCAAAGGATACGTACCCAACAGATTCTCGGAGTGGCCAAGCTTGAGGTCATGTGTCTCCTGTGACTGATAATGGCGGTAGGAAGGAGAACCAGCTTCAGGATTGGATGGGCCAGCCTTCCGTGTATCCACAGTAGACTGTGTGGTCGTGGAAGATTTGTTGCTGCTTGAAAAATGTGTAGAGGACTTGTCTGCTATCCAAGACAGAATCTGCTCTCGCTCTTCTGGCTTCCACACACATTTACGTTCCAGACGGGGAATTTTTTCCAGGAACGTAGTGGATGCATCAAGCTTCTTCTGACTTGACACAGACTGAGTGCCACGGACAACACCACGTCCACGTCCCTTAACAACAGGCTTTTATGGCATTTTGGGTTTTGTTGACAGATTTTCAGATGTTGATGGCACAAGCCAAGCTAGCTGTCGCTGTGACGCCTCTTCTTGGAAGCCCTTGTCTTTACCCTGGGAGATGGGGGACTCGGAGTCGGGTCCTATGATGGAGAGATGGGGTGCAGCCGTGGCCCGGACCCGACCCGTGCTCAGGGCCGTCACATTAAAAAGGATGGTGTGGGTTTATCTGGGTTGAGTGGCTGATTTACGACTACGCCACCTGTGGCACCTGGTGAAGGCCCCCAGCGCTGCTGCAGTCCGCTGAGGCATGGTGTTATGGCAGCCAAAGTTATTACTACTCCCCACAGGCGGAGCAAGGCCTCAGGGCAGGGGGACAGGATGGAGGGGTAGTAGTAGAGGAGAACGGGCGCCGCGTCGTGCGGTGCGGCGCAGAATAAACAGTCCGGAGGCCATAGGGGTTAACTTCCAAGGCTTTACTCACTTTAGAGATGGCAAAAGGAAGGCGACTCCCTGTTCCCCGCGGAGTCCTGCGGTCACCAGGTACGGGGTCCGACAACCTCCGAGCAAGTCCAGCGCTCAATCGGGACCCTGCACCAGAGTGTTCCTGAACTACAGACCGAATCTTTTCCTGTCCGTGTGTGTAGATAGGCCGGGTCTCCCTCTGAGCTCCTCTCAGAACAAGGGTACGGGTTGCAGCTCCGCTCCTTCCGATACCCGGTGGGATCTTCAGGGTCTACCGGGCTTTCCCGACCAGGACATAGAGTAGCAAGGTCGGGTGTCGGGGGCCGGTACCCCTCTTGCAGCCGGACTCCCTCTGAATATATCAGGTTGGCGAGGAGAGGTGGCGTACACCGCTCCGTCTGCATCCTCCCTGGGATCCATTTGCTGTGGAGCTACACTCTTAAGCTCCGGGCCTTCTTGGTCGTGGTCCTTGACAGGGTTGAGACATTCCTCGTCTGCAACCTTCCCCTCGTCCCAAGGCCGGGGTACAAGGGCTGTGTCCCCATCCCCTGCAGGTCCACACAGGATCCACGCTCAGGGTAGGAGATCACAGTGCCTGACAGCCAGTAAACTTGACCCACAAGGACAGTCAAAAGAACCACGAACCAAAATGGCTTTTTATTAAATATGAAATTTAAAGTGTCACTAAATTGTGAGTCCTCCACCCACACCCACTAACTGGTTCCCCTGACTCTTGGTTCCCCAGTCTCCCTGTAACCAGGAAGGCAGCACCTAGTGCATTCTAACCCCCTCTGGTGGAGAAATGTGGTGTTGGATGCAAAGGTTGGGTCCCGACCATCACACTGTCCTTACCTTAGAGGAAGAATACTACACTCCATTAAAGAAGTGCAGCATCCCTGTGGCGGTCGAACCCTCAGGGGCGCCACATCGCCAAGCTAGCTGTCACAGCCAAAATAGTGGTTAAAATGGCCTGGTGCGTGCTTTGTAGCAGGCAGTAGGAAATGTTTGGACTACTGCTTTGTTCAGGGCAATCAAAGATTTTTTACGTACACTAATACGGACAGAGGGCAGGCTGACGCCCCAAAATAGTGGTTAAAATGGCCTGTGCTTGTTTGGAGCAGGCAGTAGGAAATGTTTGGACTACTGCTTTGAGCAGGGCAATGAAAGATTTTTTTACGTTCACTAATACGGATAGAAGGCTAGCTATGACCCCCCCCAAAAAAAAAATAGCAGGGAAAATAGACCAGTGCTTAAAAAAAAAAAAAAAAAAAAATGGCAGCACGCAATGCTAATTCTGTGTGTGCAGGAAAAATATTGCTTTGCCTCTGACAAGAGCTGTTTTAAGATGGACACTGGAAGAACACTTTATCCTCTCCCTAGCTAATACGCAATCTCTCCCCTGTACTCTGACTTTGTTGTGAGTCTTCAGCTCTGAAAAGAGTTATTTTTTGGTGGTATTATGGAGCTAGTGAACGGCCCCTTTAAGCACAGAACTAGTACACACTACAGGTAGCCCTTAGGCTGCGTGCCCACTATGCGTTTTTCAAGCGTTTCTGCGGCGGAATTTCCGCAGCGAAAACGATAATAAAACGCTTAGTAAAATGGACTGACATAGAGAAGTTATGGCTGGCTCCCACTCATCCAAATGCCCTTCTTTGGACCAGTAGACCCTTAAAGATAAGTCGTCCCCTTTTGGGTCCTATCAGGTTCACAAGGTAAATAAGAGATTTGAACTAACTTCCCCAAGATCGCCAATGATATCCTTCATATATCAACCGCTAATTCCAAATAGCTTGAGCTCAGACATGGTGCTCCCATGGATAAAAGCAGGCCTTTTTAGATTTGCAGACCTGGTGGATGGAACCTCATTGGAATTACACACTTTTGACCACATTAAAGCTAACTTTAGAATAACAAACAGGGAATTCTTTCAATTTATGCAGATTAAATCTTTTGCAGTTTCTTTGTTTGGGTCCTTGAAGGTGTCCTCTCCTACTGAGTTTGAAAAGATATGTAAAAGGAGCCCGTCAACAAAGGGTCTCATATTGGACATATATGGTCTAATTAGGGGGGGGGGGGATCCACCTCCTAAACACTCATACATGACTAAGAGGTTTCTGGGAAAGGAACTAACACCACAGTGTTGGCAGTCCATCTGCGATAAAGCATCCAAAACCTTTCTTTGCACTTTGTACAAGGAGAACCAATATAAATTAATGATGTTTTGGTATCATACCCCTGAATTACTACTCAAATTAAACCCTTCTGTCCCGGATGGATGCTGGCGCTGTGGAGCTGCTACGGAGTCCCTTACCTACATTTTCTGGACATGCCCGATCCTGACCCCATTATGGGAAAATGTCAGATCCCTCCTTCGGGAAGTATTGTTCACTGAAATCCCTCTAGACCCGGCTATATATTTATTAAATGTTACTCCAAGAGGGATGGGTCAAAACGCCTCAAAGCTGCTTCTCCACATCCTAGATGCCTCATAGCTCTTCATTGGAAAAAAACGCTCCCCCCCTCTAATAGAGATTTACTAAGTAGAATTGCGGATATACGAAGAATGGAACACCTGACGGCAGTAATAAACGCCAAATTAGATGTATTCAATAAGGTGTGGGGACCATGGGACTATTACTGGGCCCAATTTAATACCTTATATTTGTTCAAGGAAAGGAGAACAGAGTTTACTGCTGAAATCTTCCAGTATTTTGCCTTATTACCCTTCCCCTTCCCCCTGTTGTTTTCCTGTCTGTGTCATAAAGGTTTGTAGTGTTTCTGAAATTGTAAAGAAATATAGATTATAGCAAATGATTGAGTAAGCGAGCAGCTCCTACAGTTACACCAACTATGGAAATATTCAGCTCCTCGTATAATAGTGCTTGGACTAAACACTTTATTAGGAGTCTGCAAGAAGAACGCAGATAAGTGTATGATCCATAGCAGATTTCCAACATGCTCTATTAATTTCAGTTTATGCGTTATTTCTTTGGTTCTATTGTTAAACCTATAAATTTTCAATAAAATTTACAGTATTAAAAAAAACCAAAACGCTTGGTAATACGTGCCCCATGGTCCCCAATGATAATCCGCATGTGCTGTGCACATGTTGCGGAAATTTCCGCTGCGGATTATCATTGCGGAACAATCCGCAGGATGTCCTTTAATTTTGCGGACACGCAGCGTAATGGCCGCCATTGACTTGCATTGGACCGCGTGACATCCGCATCACTGCATCTGCACAAGCGGATATCACACGGTTCAATGTGCGGATGGCACCCAGGTCTGGAGAAGAGGAGACTCTCCTCCAGACCCGGGTACCATAGAACCTGTAAAAAAAATAATTTAAAATAAAAAATAAAGATTATTCTTACCTTCCGATGGCCCCCGGCCTCCTCAGCGATGCGTGCGATGTGCTGGGCGGCTTGCGGTGGTGTGAGGACCTGACATGACGTCATTGAGTCATGTGACAGGTCATGCGACCGCTGACGTCGACCGTCGCGTGACCTCTCACCATAGGCGGATTATAATGAGGGCAATCTGGGCTACCGCCCGGGGCCCCGCGCCTCCAGGGGGCCCGGGGCTCCGGGGTGTCTATGGCCAGATTGCCCTCATTATATGTGCGGCGCCGCAGCACATACTGGCAAACAGTGGCGGGGGGGCCCCCCGGACCGCTCCCCCAGCAGCATTTCACGGCCGCTTCTTCTTCTTCGGCCGGGCCAGCACTGCAGCAGTTAACTTCCCTGTGCTGGCCCGGCCGCGTCACAGCTAGGAGACATGGCCCTGTGCGCGGCCGTGTCTCCTAGCTGTGACGTCACGCAGTGCGCGCCCGGCCTGCACTGCTGCATCGGAGAGGAGCAGGAGGACTGGAGCCGAGCCGGGGGATGGTGAGTGTGTAAGAGTGTGTGAGAGTGAGTAAGAGTGTGTGAGAGTGCAGGCAGATATCATTGTGTGATGTCGGTTTATATGTATTTTTGTGTTTCAAATGTGTTTATGCGTGTATGTATGTATCTGTCTGTATATGTTACATAGTTACATAGTTTATAAGGCCGAAAAAAGACAAGCGGCCATCCAGTTCAGCCTATTTCTTGTGCACTGCAGCTATTCCGCAGCGTTGATCCAAGGGAAGGCAAAAAAAACAAAAAAACATGCGGTATAGGCCAATTTACATCATTGAGGAAAAATTCACTTCCCGACACCAATCTGGCAGTCAGATTTAATCCCTGGATTAATTAACTAAGCATAAGATGTAATTTTATTGTTCTCAAGAAAAGCGTCCAGGCCTCTCTTGAACTCTTTAAGTGAGTTGGACATCACCACTTCCTCTCCCAGAAAGTTCCAGAGTCTCACGGCTCTGACCGTAAAAAATCCCCTTCTATGCTGGTGCAGGAACCTCCTTTCCTCCAGACGCATAGTGTGCCCCCTCGTCTTTGTCACCATCCTTGGTATAAACAGGTCATGGGAGAGATCTCTGTACTGCCCCCTGATGTATTTATACATGTTTAGGAGGTCTCCCCTAAGCCTTCTCTTTTCCAACGTAAATAGGCCTAATTTTGACAACCTCTCTGGGTATTCTAGTCCCTCCATTCCCTTTATTACCTTAGTCGCCCTCCTTTGTACCCTCTCTAGCTCCAATATGTCTTTCCTGAGCACCGGAGCCCAGAACTGTGCACAATATTCTAAGTGCGGCCTTACCAGCGCTTTATACAGAGGAAGAACAATGTTCTCATCATATGCCCCTATTCCTCTTCTGATGCATGCCATGACTCTATTTGCCTTCGCAGCTGCTGCCTGACACTGGGCACTCCAATTTAATTGGCTAATAACCAAGACGCCCCGGTCCTTCTCCATGTCAGATTTCCCCAACGGTTTCCCATTTAATATGTATGGGTGACTGCTGTTTTTCTTTCCCATGTGCATGACCTTACATTTATCGGCATTGAACCCCATTTGCCATTTTTTGGCCCAACTCCCCAATTTATCTAAATCCTCCTGTAGCTGTGCCCTATCCTCATCTGTATTAACTACTTTACAAAGTTTAGTATCATCTGCAAATATTGCTATTTTACTATGCAACCCTTCCACTAGATCATTAATAAATATATTAAATAATATAGGGCCCAAGACAGACCCTTGAGGCACCCCGCTAGTAACCCTGACACACCCTGAGCTTACTCCATTGATAACCACCCTCTGCTTTCTATCACTCAGCCAGCTATTTACCCACTTGCACACATTATCCCCCAGACCAAGCATTCTCATTTTATATACCAACCTTTTGTGTGGCACGATATCAAACGCTTTGGAGAAGTCAAGGTATACAACATCCACTGACTCTCCCCGGTCCAGCTGTGAGCTCACCTCCTCGTAGAAGGCGATCAGGTTTGTTTGGCAGGAGCGATCCCTCATGAATCCATGTTGATATGGAGTTAGACAGTTATTATCATTAAGATATTCTACAATAGCATCTCTAAGAAATCCTTCAAACAATTTACTCACAACAGACGTTAAGCTGACTGGTCTATAGTTCCCAGGGTCACTTTTAGACCCCTTTTTGAATATTGGTACCACATTTGCTTGGCGCCAGTCTAGTGGGACAGTCCCTGTCCATAAAGAGTGCTTGAATATAAGATACAGCGGTCTGTCTATCACATTACTTAATTCTTTTAGTACCCGGGGGTGTATGCCATCTGGGCCTGGTGACTTGTCTATTTTGATATTATTTAGGAGTTTCTGAACTTCCTCCTGGGTTAGGTGGGTGATATTTAGCGGAGGGTTTACTTTATCACTCTGCATTTCCTCCGATAAATTGTTTTCTTTTGTGAAAACAGTGGAGAAGAAGCTATTGAGTAGGTTTGCTTTACCCTCATCGTCCTCTATGATTTTACCCAGGTTATTTTTCAATGGGCCAACTCCATCAGTTTTAATCCTTTTACTGTTTATATAGTTAAAGAACAGTTTGGGATTCGTTTTACTTTCCTTGGCAATTAGTCTCTCTGTCTCCTCTTTTGCTATTCTTATTTGTTTCTTACAGATTTTGTTTTTTTCCCTATAAGATATTAGCGCTTCCTCGCTGCCTTCTTGTTTAAGTTTACCGAAAGCCCTTTTTTTGTTTTTCATTGCCCTCTTGACTTCCTTATTTAGCCACATTGGCTTCCTCCTATTCCTAGCCCTTTTATTCCCATAAGGTATGTACCTTCTACAGTGACTATGTAGGACTGTTTTGAAAATTTCCCATTTTCTATCCGTGCTCCTATTACTAAAGATACTATCCCAGTCTATAAAGTGAAGGGCATCTCTTAGCTGATCAAACTTTGCCCTCCTGAAGTTCAGTGTTTTTGTGACTCCCTTGCTGGGCACCCTACTGAAGCACATGTGGAATTGTATAATGTTGTGATCACTATTTCCCAGGTGCCCCCCGACCTGCACCTCAGTTATTCTGTCTGGCCTGTTAGTTAATATTAAGTCTAAAAGGGCCGTCCCTCTAGTTGGTTCCTGCACAAGTTGTGACAAATAATTGTCTTTGATAATTGACAGAAACCTGTTTCCTTTCTGAGATCTACAGCTTTCGGTTTCCCAGTCTATATCGGGGTAGTTGAAGTCCCCCATAATAATCACCTCTTTATTTTTTGCTACTTCGTCTATTTGTCTCATTAATAGACTTTCCGTGGCTTCTGCTATATTTGGTGGTTTATAACAGACTCCTATGATAATTTTATTATTGTTTTTTGCCCCATGTATCTCCACCCATAAGGACTCGACCTCCTCATTTCCCTCCCATACATCCTCCCGTATTGTAGGCTTTAGACACGTCTTTACATATAGACAGACTCCACCCCCTTTCCGACTTCTTCGATCCCTTCTAAACAGACTGTAACCCTGTAAGTTAACTGCCCAGTCATAGCTTTCATCTAACCATGTTTCGGTTATTCCCACTATGTCATAGTTACCTGTAGATATTTCTGCTTCCAGTTCATCCATCTTGTTTGTCAGGCTTCTGGCATTTGCTAGCACGCAGTTTACACGATTTTGTTTTGTTCCAATCTTCTCCCTGTGGATTGTATTAGAAATTTTCTTACCTCCCTTCCAAGTATCTTGTCTTGGACCTTCTTTGTCGCACTTCATATCTTTCATTAGTATGTTCTCTGGTTGCATGTTCGTGTCCGGCGTTTTTCTTCCCATCCCCTCTTCTTTGTGTGTGTGCGTGACTGCGTGCGGCCTCCTGCTGAGTATAGATGGCGCCGTGCGCTCTCCTGGTGTGTCTCTGGGGGGGGCGCCGTGCGGCCTCCTGCTGTGTATAGATGGCGCCGTGCGGCCTCCTGCTGTGTATAAATGGCGCCGTGCGGCCTGCTGCTGTGTATAGATGGCACCGTGCGGCCTCCTGCTGTGTATAGATGGTGCCGTGCGGCCTCCTGCTGTGTATGGATGGCACCGTGCGGCCTCCTGCTGTGTATAGATGGCGCCGTGCGGCCCCCTGCTGTGTATAGATGGCTACGTGCGGCCTCCCACTGTTTATAGATGGCTACGTGCGGCCCCCTGCTGAGTATAGATGGCGCCGTGCGCCCTCCTGGTGTGTCTCTGGGGGGGGGCCGTGCGGCCTCCCACTGTGTATAGATGGCGCCGTGCGGCCTCCTGCTGTGTATAAATGGCGCCGTGCGGCCTGCTGCTGTGTATAGATAGCACCGTGTGGCCTCCTGCTGTGTATAGATGGTGCCGTGCGGCCTCCTGCTGTGTATGTATGGCGCCATGCGGCCTCCTGCTGTGTATAGATGGCGCCGTGCGGCCCCCTGCTGTGTATAGATAGCTACGTGCGGCCTCCCGCTGTGTATAGATGGCTACGTGCGGCCTCCCGCTGTGTATAGATGGCTACGTGCGACCTCCCGCTGTGTATAGATGGCTACGTGCGGCCTCCCGCTGTGTATAACTGGCGCCGTGCGGCCTCCCGCTGTGTATAGGTAATTACTTGCGGCCTCCGGCTGTGTATAGATGGCTACGTGCGGCCTCCTGCTGTGTATAGATGGCTACGTGCGGCCTCCCGCTGTGTATAACTGGTGCCGTGCGGCCTCCCGCTGTGTATAGGTAGTTACGTGCGGCCTCCCGCTGTGTATAGATGGCTACGTGCGGCCTCCTGCTGTGTATAGATGGCTACGTGCGGCCTCCTGCTGTGTATAGATGGCTACGTGCAGCCTCCCGCTGTGAATAGATGGCTACGTGCGGCCTCCCACTGTGTATAGATGGCTACGTGCGGCCCCCTGCTGTGTATAGATGGCACCGTGCGGCCTCCTGCTGTGTATAGATGGCGCCGTGCGGCCTCCTGCTGTGCATAGATGGCTACGTGCAGCCTCCAGCTGTGTATAACTGGCACCGTGCGGCCTCCCGCTGTGTATAGGTAGTTACGTGCGGCCTCCCGCTGTGTATAGATGGCTACGTGCGGCCTCCTGCTGTGTATAGATGGCTACGTGAGACCTCCTGCTGTGTATAGATGGCTACGTGCGGCCTCCCGCTGTGTATAGATGGCTACGTGCGGCCTCCCACTGTGTATAGATGGCTACGTGCGGCCCCCTGCTGTGTATAGATGGCACCGTGCGGCCTCCTGCTGTGTATAGATGGCACCGTGCGGCCTCCTGCTGTGTATAGATGGCTACATGCGGCCCCCTGCTGTGTATAGATGCCACCGTGCGGCCTCCTGCTGTGTATAGATGGCACCGTGCGGCCTCCCGCTGTGTATAGGTAGTTACGTGCGGCCTCCCGCTGTGTATAGATGGCTACGTGCGGCCTCCTGCTGTGTATAGATGGCTACGTGAGGCCTCCTGCTGTGTATAGATGGCTACGTGCGGCCTCCCGCTGTGTATAGATGGCTACGTGCGGCCTCCCACTGTGTATAGATGGCTACGTGCGGCCCCCTGCTGTGTATAGATGGCACCGTGCGGCCTCCTGCTGTGTATAGATGGCACCGTGCGGCCTCCTGCTGTGTATAGATGGCTACATGCGGCCCCCTGCTGTGTATAGATGCCACCGTGCGGCCTCCTGCTGTGTATAGATGGCACCGTGCGGCCTCCTGCTGTGTATAGATGGCTACATGCGGCCCCCTGCTGTGTATAGATGGCACCGTGCGGCCTCCTGATGTGTATAGATGGCGCCGTGCGGCCTCCTGCTGTGTATAGATGGCTACATGCGGCCCCCTGCTGTGTATAGATGGCTACATGCGGCCCCCTGCTGTGTATAGATGTCACCGTGCGGCCTCCTGCTGTGTATAGATGGCACCGTGCGGCCTCCTGCTGTGTATAGATGGCTACATGCGGCCCCCTGCTGTGTATAGATGGCACCGTGCGGCCTCCTGATGTGTATAGATGGCGCCGTGCGGCCTCCTGCTGTGTATAGATGGCTACATGCGGCCCCCTGCTGTGTATAGATGGCACCGTGCGGCCTCCTGATGTGTATAGATGGCGCCGTGCGGCCTCCTGCTGTGTATAGATGGCGTTGTGCGGCCTCCTGCTGTGTACAGATGGCACCGTGCGGCCTCCCGCTGTGTATAGATGGCTACGTGCGGCCTCCCGCTGTGTATAGATGGCTACATGCGGCCTCCTGCTGTGTATAGATGGCTACGTGTGCTCCATATTGAGTCATACAATTAATGTAAGGCTATGTGCCCACGATGCAGAAATGCTCCGGATTTTTTTTGAGCTTTCTGCATCTCCCTGGCAGAAAAAAACGCATGCGGATTGTACATGCGGATTGTGCATGCGTTTTTCCTGACAGGGACAAGCGGAAGTGAAGCGTTCTTCACATGCATTTCCGCATGCGGGTTGATAAGCGCTTTCCAAGCGATTTTAGCATCACTTGGAAAGTGCTTGACAACTTGGTCACACTATATAAATCCATGCAACCAGCATGGATTTATATAGTGTGATCGTAAAAGATGGCCTGCCGACGTCAGCGGTCGCGTGACCCGTCACATGACTAAATGACGTCACGGCAGGTCCTTTTCAGACCATCGCGAGCTGCCGGCAAGCCAGGACGCATCGGATAAAGACACCGGGGGCCATCAGAAGGTAAGTATAATATTTATTTTTTACTTTATTCTTTTTTTACAGGCTCTATAGTACCCGGGTCCGGAGGAGAGTCTCCTCTTCTCCAAACCCGAGTGCCATCCGCACATTGAAACGCATGGATTCTGCATGTACAGATGCAGTGATGCGGATTCCATGCGTTCCAATGCAAGTCAATGGCGGCGAAAACGCAGCGCTTCCGCAAAATAATTGGTAATGCTGCGGATTTCTCCGCAATGATAATCTGCAGCGGAAATTTCCGCAGCATGCGCACAGCACATGCGGATTATCATTGGGGAACATGGCAGACCTTCTACGAAGCGTTTTTTAAGTGTTTCTGCAGCGGAATTGCCGCTGCGGAAATGCTTAAAAAACGCATAGTGGGCACACAGCCTAAAAAAAATTATTATAATTAATATTGTGCCAAATTAATTTCACGTGAACTATCACATGATCTATCACAGGGATCATGTGTCATGTGATACATCAGGTGTGTGTGTGTGGGGGGGGGCGGGGGGGGCGGGGCCCGCGCCTTCTAAACTGCCCGGGGCCCTTGCTACTCTTAATCCACCCCTGCCTGTCACATGACTCAATGACGTCATCGCAGGTCCTTCACACCACAGCAAGACACCGGGGAGACCGAACGGAGCGGAGAAGGAGATCACGGGTCATCGGAAGGTAAGTATAATCTTTATTTTTTACCATTCTTATTCTTTTTTTTAACTATTACTTGGTCACACTATATAAATCCATACCAGTTGCATGGATTTATATAGTGTGACCAAGTTGTCAAGCACTTTTCCAAGTGATGCTAAAATCGCTTGGAAAAGCGCTTGATAACCTGCATGCAGAAATGCATGTGAAGAACGCTTCACATCTGCTTGTCCCTGGCAGGAAAAACGCATGTAAAATCCGCATGCGTTTTTCCTGCCAGGGAGAAGCGGAAAAAATATGCAGCATTTCTGCATCGTGGGCACATAGCCTTGCAAGGGCTTTTGTTTGATCAAGAGGCCTAAACACTCTCCCTATCAGCTCAGCGATCTCTCCCTAGGCTTATAGAACGCAGGCTCCAGACACAATGTGCAAGAAATGGCGGCGGCAGGGCTTACATAGACCCTATGACGCTGGGTGGCCAGCCAATCACAGTAATGTCACAGTCAAGATGTCTGCGGAATTCCTGTGATTGGTTAAGAAGCCCAGCATGTTTAGTGGCTGCAAAGGAGACGCCAAAACTGCAAGGCGGGACATTCGAATATAGCGAGGCGAGTACACAAATACTCGCCAAATAACGGTTAACCCGAATACCGTACTATTCGTGCGAATAGCGAATAGTAACGAATACACTCGCTCATCACTATGTATGTCCCATTATATCTGGTAACACAGCATTTCAGAAAAGGAAGATCATACCAAAAGTAAAATATGGTGGTGGTAGTGTGATAGTCTGTTTTGCTGCTTTAGGACCTGGAAGACTTGGTGTAGTAAATGGAACCATAAATTCTGCTGTCTACCAAAAAACCCTGAAGGAGAATGTCCTGCCATCTGTTCGTGACTTCAAGCTGAAGAGCACTTGGTTATGCAGTAGGACAATGATCCAAAGTAAACCAGCAAGTCCACCTCTGAATGGTTTAAGAAAATCAAAATTAAGACTTTGGAATGGCCTACTCAAAGTCCTGACCTTAATCCGATTGAGATGCTGTGTCATGACTTTAAAAAGGCGGTTCATGCTCGAAAACCCTCCAATGTGGCTGAATTACAACAATTTTGCAAAGATGAGTGGGCCAAAATTCCTCAAGAGCGCTGTAAAAGACTTATTGGCAGTTATCGCAAACGCTTGATTGCAGTTATTGTTGCAAAGGGCTGACCAACTATTTATTAGGTTTAGGGTGCAATCACTTTTTCCACACAGGGCCCTGTAGGTTTGCGTTTATTTTTCCCTTAATAATAAAGAGCTTGATTTAAAAACTGCATTTTGCATTTGTGTTATCTTTGTCCAATATTTAAATTTATTTTGTGATCTGAAACATTTAAGTGTGACAAATATGCGAAAGAATAAGAAACCAGGAAGGGGGCAAACACTTTTTCACACTTCTGTATATCTATCTCTCTCTCTCTAGATATATCTAGATAAATATATATCTAGATACATTTATATCTATATATACAGTACAGACCAAAAGTTTGGACACACCTTCTCATTTAAAGATTTTTCTGTATTATATACAGTACATACCAAAAGTTTGGACACACCTTCTCATTTAAAGATTTTTCTGTATTTTCATAACTTTGGAAATTGTATATTCACACTGAAAGCATCAAAACTATGAATTAACACATGTGGAATTATATACTTAACAAAAAAGTGTGAAACAACTGAAAATATGTCTTATATTCTAGGTTCTTCAAAGTAGCCACCTTTTGCTTTGATGACTGCTTTGCACACTCTTGGCATTCTCTTGATGAGCTTCAAGAGGTAGTCACCGGAAATGGTCTTCAAACAATCTTGAAGGAGTTCCCAGAGATGCTTAGCACTTGTTGGCCCTTTTGCCTTCACTCTGCGGTCCAGCTCACCCCAAACCATCTCGATTGGGTTCAGGTCTGGTGACTGTGGAGGCCAGATCATCTGGCGTAGCACCCCATCACTCTCCTTCTTGGTCAAATAGCCCTTACACAGCCTGGATGTGTGTTTTTGGGTCATTGTCCTGTTGAAAAATAAATGATGGTCCAGCTAAACGCAAACCGGATGGAATAGCATGCCGCTGCAAGATGCTGTGGTAGCCATGCTGGTTCAGTATGCCTTCAATTTTGAATAAATCCCCAACAGTGTCACCAGCAAAGCACCCCCACACCATCACACCTCCTCCTCCATGCTTCACGGTGGGAACCAGGCATGTAGAGTCCATCCATTCACCTTTTCTGCGTCGTACAAAGACACGGTGGTTGGAACCAAAGATCTCAAATTTGGACTCATCAGACCAAAGCACAGATTTCCACTGGTCTAATGTCCATTCCTTGTGTTCTTTAGCCCAAACAAGTCTCTTCTGCTTGTTTCCTGTCCTTAGCAGTGGTTTCCTAGCAGCTATTTTACCATGAAGGCCTGCTGCACAAAGTCTCCTCTTAACAGTTGTTGAAGAGATGTGTCTGCTGCTAGAACTCTGTGTGGCATTGACCTGGTCTCTAATCTGAGCTGCTGTTAACCTGCGATTTCTGAGGCTGGTGACTCGGATAAACTTATCCTCAAAGCAGAGGTGACTCTTGGTCTTCCTTTCCTGGGGCAGTCCTCATGTGAGCCAGTTTCTTTGTAGCGCTTGATGTTTTTTGCAACTGCACTTGGGGACACTTTCAAAGTTTTCCCAATTTTTCGGACTGACTGAACTTCATTTCTTAAAGTAATGATGGCCACTCGTTTTTCTTTAGTTAGCTACTTTTTTCTTGCCATAATACAAATTCTAACAGTCTATTCAGTAGGACTATCAGCTGTGTATCCACCAGACTTCTGCACAACACAACTGATGGTCACAACCCCATTTATAAGGCAAGAAATCCCACTTCTTAAACCTGACAGGGCACACCTGTGAAGTGAAAACCATTTCCGGTGACTACCTCTTGAAGCTCATCAAGAGAATGCCAAGAGTGTGCAAAGCAGTCATCAAAGCAAAAGGTGGCTAATTTGAAGAACCTAGAATATAAGACATATTTTCAGTTGATTCACACTTTTTTGTTAAGTATATAATTCCACGTGTTAATCCATAGTTTTGATGCCTTCAGTGTGAATGTACAATTTTCATAGTCATGAAAATACAGAAAAATCTTTAAATGAGAAGGTGTGTCCAAACTTTTGGTCTGTACTGTATATATATAAATTAACCAATGGAGGCCTGGATTTGGAGTCACCCCCAAAATTAAAGTGGAAAAACACACTACAGGCTGATCCAACTTTGATGTAATGTCCTTAAAACAAGTCAAAATGAGGCTCAGTATTGTGTGTGGCCTCCACGTGCCTGTATGACCTCCCTATAATGCCTGGGCATTCTCCTGATGAGGTTGCAGATGGTCTCCTGTGGGATCTCCTCCCAGACCTGGACTAAAGCATCCGCCAACTCCTGGACAGTCTGTGGTGCAACGTGACGTTGGTGGATGGAGCGAAACATGATGTCCCAGATGTGCTCAATCAGATTCAGGTCTGGGGAACGGGCGGGCCAGTCCATAGCTTCATTGCCTTCATCTTGCAGGAACTGCTGACACTCTCCAGCCACATGAGGTCTGGCATTGTCCTGCATTAGGAGGAACCCAGGGCCAACCGCACCAGCATATGGTCTCACAAGGGGTCTGAGGATCTCATCTTGGTACTTAATGGCAGTCAGGCTACCTCTGGCGAGCACAAGGAGTGCTGTGCGGCCTTCCAAAGAAATGCCACCCCACACCATTACTGACCCACTGCCAAACAGGTCATGCTGAAGGATGTTGCAGGCAACAGATCACTCTCCACGGCATCTCCAGACTCTGTCACGTCTGTCACATGTGCTCAGTGTGAACCTGCTTTCATCTGTGAAGAGCACAGGGCGCCAGTGGCGACTTTGCCAATCCTGGTGTTCTGTGGCAAATGCCAAGCATCCTGCACGGTGTTGGGCTGTGAGCACAACCCCCATCTGTGGACATCGGGCCCTCATACCACCCTCATGGAGTCGGTTTCTAACAGTTTGTGCAGACACATACACATTTGTGGCCTGCTGGAGGTCATTTTGCAGGGCTCTAGCAGTGCTCCTCCTGTTCCTCCTTGCACAAAGGTGGAGGTAGCGGTCCTGCTGCTGGGTTGTTGCCCTCCTATGGCCCCCTCCACGTTTCCTGGTGTACTGGCCTGTCTCCTGGTAGCGCCTCCAGCCTCTGGACACTACGCTGACAGACACAGCAAACCTTCTTGCCACAGCTCGCATTGATGTGCCATCCTGGATGAGCCGCACTACCTGAGCAACTTCTGTGGGTTGTAGAGTTCGTCTCATGCTACCACGAGTGTAAAAGCACAATCAACATTCAAAAGTGACCAAAACATCAGCCAGAAAGCATTGCTACTGAGATGTGGTCTGTGGTCCCCACCTGCAGAACCACTCCTTTATTGAGTGTGTCTTGATAATTGCCAAAAATTTCCATCTATTGTCTATTCCATTTGCACAACAGCATGTGAAATTGATTGTCAATCAGTGTTGCTTCCTAAGTGGACAGTTTGATTTCACAGAAGTTTGATTTACTTGGAGTTATATTCTGTTGTTTAAGTGTTCCCTTTATTTTTTTGAGCAGTGTATATAGATAGATATAGATATACAGATATACATATAGATATATATATATAGATATAGATAGATACGTATATCTATATATATATGTACAGTACAGACCAAATTCTAACAGTCTATTCAGTAGGACTATCAGCTGTGTATCCACCAGACTTCTGCACAACACAACTGATGGTCACAACCCCATTTATAAGGCAAGAAATCCCACTTCTTAAACCTGACAGGGCACACCTGTGAAGTGAAAACCATTTCCGGTGACTACCTCTTGAAGCTCATCAAAAGAATGCCAAGAGTGTGCAAAGCAGTGATCAAAGCAAAAGGTGGCTACTTTGAAGAACCTAGAATATAAGACATATTTTCAGTTGTTTCACAATTTTTCGTTAAGTATATAATTCCACATGTGTTAATTCATAGTTTTGATGCCTTCAGCGTGAATGTACAATTTTCATAGTCATGAAAATACAGAAAAATCTTTAAATGAGAAGGTGTGTCCAAACTTTTGGTCTGTACTGTATATATACTGTATCTATATTACAGTTGTGCTCAAAAGTTTACATACCCCGGCAGAATTTTTCCTTTCTTGGCCTTGTTTCAGAGAATATGAATGATAACAAAAAAACTTCTTCTCCACTCATGGTCAAAAGTTTACATACCCCAGTTCTTAATACCGTGTATTGCCCCCTCTAACATGAATGACAGCTTGAAGTCTTTTGTGGTAGTTGTGGATGAGGTTCTTTAATTTTTCAGATGGTAAAGCTACTCATTCGTCTTGGCAAAAAACCTCCAGTTCCTGTAAATTCCTGGGCTTTCTAGCATGAACTGCGCGGTTGAGATCTCCCCAGAGTGGCTCAATGATATTGAGGTCAGGAGACTGAGATGACCACTCCAGAACCTTCTCCTTGTTCTGCTGTAGCCAATGACAGGTCGACTTGGCCTTGTGTTTTGGATCGTTGTCATGTTGGAACGTCCAAGTACGACCCATGCACAGCTTCCGGGCTGATGAGTGCAAATTTGCCTCCAGTATTTGCTGAAAACGTGCTGCATTCATCTTTCCTTCAACTTTTAACAAGTTTCCTGTGCCTTTGTAGCTCACTCATCCCCAAAACATCAGCAATCCACCTCCGTGCTTTACTGTAGGAATGGTTTTCCTTTAATCATAGGCCTCGTTGACCTCTCTCCAAATGTAACGTTTATGGTTGTGGCCAAAAAGTTCAATTTTGGTCTCATCACTCCAAATTACCTTGTACTAGAAGTTTTGAGGCTTGTCTCTGTGCTGTTTGGCGTATTGTAGGAGAGATACTTTGTGGCATTTGTGCAGTAATGGCTTTCTTCTGGCGACTCGACCTTGCAGCCCATTTTTCTTCAAGTGCCTTCTTATTGTGCATCTTGAAACAGCCACACCGCTAGTTTTCAGAGAGTCCTGAATTTCAGCTTATGTTATTTGTGGGTTTTTCTTTGCATCCCGAACAATTTTCCTGGCAGTTGTGGCCGTGGTTTGGTTTTCACAGAGCCCCTGATTTTCCATTTGTTAATCACAGTTTGAACGCTGCTGACTGGCATTATCAATTCCTTGGATATTTTTTTGTATCCCTTTCCTGTGTTATACAGTTCAACTACCTTTCCCATAGATCCATTGACAATTCTTTTGCTTTCCCCATGACTCACAATCCAGAAACGTAAGTGGCTGGATGAAAGATGCAAGAGTCTGTCTGGATCCCAGAAACTCACTCAGCTTTTATGCACACACACTGATTACAAGCAAACAGGTCACATGTGAGGATGTTACGTTTAGTAGCCACTCAAACCCATTTGTGTCAAATTCTGTGCATGTTATCAGGCCAAAATCACTTTTGATCATGGTCATTTGGATGTTTTTGGTTGTCATTAAGATTTAAAAAGAAAACTCAGTAGTTTGACAATAAATGGCTTCACCCAACCAATAACCAGGAGTGGAGAAAAAGTTTTTTTTTATATCATTCATATTCTCTGAAACATAGTCTGGGAGTCCTGTTTTTGCGCAAACTCTATGCAGGCTTTCATATGTCTTGCACTGAGGAGAGGCTTCCGTCGGGACACTCTGCCATAAAGGCCCGACTGGTGGAGGGCTGCAGTGAATGTTGACTTGTGGAACTTTCTCCCATCTCCCTACTGCATCTCTGGAGCTCAGCCTCAGTGATCTTGGGGTTCTTCTTTACCTCTCTCACCAAGGCTCTTCTCCCACGATTGCTCAGTTTGGCTGGACGGCCAGGTATAGGAAGACTTCTGGTGGTCCCAAACTTCTTCCATTTAAGGATTATGGAGGCCACTGTGCTCTTTGGAACCTTGAGTAATGCAGAAATTCTTTTGTAACCTTGGCCAGATCTGTGCCTTGCTACAATTCTGTCTCTGAGCTCCTTGGGCAGTTCCTTTGAGCTCATGATTCTCATTTGGTCTGGTATGCACTGTGAGCTGTGAAGTCTTATATAGACAGTTGTGTGCCTTTCCAAATCAAGTCCTATCAGTTTAACTAAACATAGCTGGACTCCAATGAAGGAGTAGAACCATCTCAAGGAGGCTCACAAGAAAATGGACAGCATGTGACTTAAATATGAGTGTCTGAGCAAAGGGTCTGAATACTTATGACCATGTGATATTTCAGTTTTCTCTTTTTTAATAAATTTGCAAAAATTTCTACATTTCTGTTTTTTTCAGTCAAGATGGGGTGCAGAGTGTACTTTATTGAGAAAAAAAAACGAACTTTTTAGAATTTACCAAATGGCTGCAATGAAACAAAGAGTGAAAAATTGAAGGGGGTCTGAATACTTTCCGAACCCACTGTGTGTGTATTATATATATATATATATATATATATATATATATATATATATATATATATACTATATAGGATTTTACAGAGCACATGACAGCACCACCTGAGAGAGGGTATCAGCCCATCGAGGACAGGAAACCTACTGAATAAAAGGGTGGTACCTCTCCACTACATCAGTTGGGTTTTAGAGCATGAAAGGACCTCAAGACAGTTATTAATACAACCATCACCAAACATTTCTAACTATACACCCCATACACAGTGTACACCAACCAGTGATAAAAGGGAGGGAAAATAAGGGTGCTGTCATGAGCTCTGTAAAATCTTGTTACTAGTAAAGTAACTAAGATTTTTCCCCTTCTCCCAGCACCACCTGAGAGATTTATATAGAACAAAGACCTTAGGGAAGGATGACCGCTTGTAACACCTTTCTCCCAAAGGATAGATCAGCAGAGGAAGACAAATCAAGTCAATAATGTTTATAGAAGGTGGAAGGAGAGGACCATGTTGCTGCCTTACATACATATCCTGTCGATAGACACTTCTGCTTTCTCAGCCCAGGTGGAATGAGGCTTCAAGTTCTCTGGATCTGACACATTACTAGAGGAGTAGGCTAAGCTAATGGCATCCCTGATCCATCTAGCTAGGGTACCCCTTTTGTCACCTTGAGGCCTTTCCTAAAAGGAAACAAACAAGGCTTCACTCTTCCTCCACTGTTTTTTCTTTGCAGTCTAATGTGCTTTAGTGCATATAAGGGTGTGGCCCCCCTTTGTCTGAGCTGAAAGGTTCATTCTGCCTCTCAGGTCCATGCTTCTACTAAGGGTTCAGTCTCTCTGCCCTTATCCATATGTATGTCACTTGACAAATGGTAAGGTTTTAATATTAGAGTTAGAACTGTCCCATAGGGGTTACCGTGACGTGGCGGGATGGCTTTTACACTATTTTGATCAAAATTTATGTTAACTACACTGCTCAAAAAAATAAAGGGAACACTTAAACAACAGAATATAACTCCAAGTAAATCAAACTTCTGTGAAATCAAACTGTCCACTTATCGCGATTTATTCCATTTTATTGTTTGGCGGAATGATGATAAAGCGTAGTTTTTTGCTTTTGTTTTTTATTTATTTTTTTACCGTGTTCACTAAAGGGTTTAACCAGCGTGACAGTTTTATACACTGCTCAAAAAAATAAAGGGAACACTTAAACAACAGAATATAACTCCAAGTAAATCAAACTTCAGTGAAATCAAACTGTCACTTAGGAAGCAACACTGATTGGCAATCAATTTCACATGCTGTTGTGCAAATGGAATAGACAATAGATGGAAATTATTGGCAATTATCAAGACACCCTCAATAAAGGAGTGATTCTGCAGGTTGGAACCACAGACCACATCTCAGCACCAATGCTTTCTGGCTGATGTTTTGGTCACTATTGAATGTTGGTTGTGCTTTCACACTCCTGGTAGCATGAGACGGACTCTACAACCCACAGAAGTTGCTCAGGAAGTGCAGCTCATCCAGGATGGCACATCAATGCGAGCTGTGGCAAGAAGGTTTGCTGTGTCTGTCAGCGTAGTGTCCAGAGGCTGGAGGCGCTACCAGGAGACAGGCCAGTACACCAGGAGACGTGGATGGGGCCGTAGGAGGGCAACAACCCAGCAGCAGGACCGCTACCTCCGCCTTTGTGCAAGGTGGAACAGGAGGAGCACTGCCAGAGCACTGCAAAATGATCTCCAGCAGGCCACAAATATGCATGTGTATGCTCAAGAGGTTAGAAACCGACTCCATGAGGGTGGTATGAGGGCCCGACGTCCACAGATGGGGGTTGTTCTCACAGCCCAACACCATGCAGGACGCTTGGCATTTGCCACAGAACACCAGGATTGGCAAAGTCGCCACTGGCGCCCCGTGCTCTTCACAGATGAAAGCAGGTTCACACTGAGCACATGTGACAGACGTGACAGAGTCTGGAGATGCCGTGGAGAGCGATCTGCTGCCTGCAACATCCTTCAGCATGACCGGTTTGGCAGTGGGTCAGTAATGGTGTGGTGTGGCATTTCTTTGGAGGGCCGCACAGCCCTCCACGTGCTCGCCAGAGGTAGCCTGACTGCCATTAGATACTGGGATGAGATCCTCAGACCCCCTGTGAGACCATATGCTGGTGCGGTTGGCCCTGGGTTCCTCCTAATGCAGGACAATGCCAGACCTCATGTGGCTGGAGTGTGTCAGCAGTTCCGGCAAGATGAAGGCATTGAAGCTATGGACTGGCCCGCCCGTTCCCCAGACCTGAATCCGATTGAGCACATCTGGGACATCATGTCTCGCTCCATCCACCAACGTCACGTTGCACCACAGACTGTCCAGGAGTTGGCGAATGCTTTAGTCCAGGTCTGGGAGGAGATCCCACAGGAGACCATCCGCAACCTCATCATGAGCATGCCCAGGCATTGTAGGGAGGGTCATACAGGCACGTGGAGGCCACACACAATACTGAGCCTCATTTTGACTTGTTTTAAGGACATTACATCAAAGTTGGATCAGCCTGTAGTGTGTTTTTCCACTTTAATTTTGGGGGTGACTCCAAATCCAGGCCTCCATTGGTTAATAAATTTGATTTCCATTGATGATTTTTGTGTGATTTTGTTGTCAGCACATTCAACTTTGTACAGAACAAAGTATTCAATGAGAATATTTCATTCATTCAGATCTAGGATGTGTTATTTGAGTGTTCCCTTTATTTTTTTTTAGCAGTGTAAATACCCATTATTATTTATCATTATTTTTATGCACTGTGCGATTTATCCATTTACTTTTAGGTATTTGTGTATTTTGCTTTTGACTTTGTTTTTTTTTTTTTTTTTTTTTTGTTACAGCCAAATACTCTACCAGGACCCGTCTAACATCTAGGGTGTGAAGTCTCTGCTCCACTGCATTTTTAGGATTATTAAAAAAGGAGGGGTGAAAAATTTCCTAGCTTCTATTGAATTTGGAGGCTACTTTCAGAAGATAGAGTTATATTAAGACCACACCCAGCCTATCTTCAGCGACCAGCGTAAATGGGTGGTTAACTGTAACGCCTGTATATCGCTGTTTCTACGAGCCGATGTCAGAGCTACCAATATCACCGTTTTAAGGTGAGTGTCTTAACTGGTAATCCCTTTAGAGGTTCAAAGGGGGCTTTAGTTAATGCTTCCAGGACCAGATTTAGATCAAAGGGAGGTATTCTTGGGTTTGGTATTGGCCTATATCTGTCCCACACCTTGATGAATCTAATCATCCACCTAGCCGCCGTAAAATGATATAGTTATATAAGGCCCCTAAGGCTGAAACCTGCACCTTAAGATTGCTAGTAGACAAGCCCATTTCCATACCTTTCTGGAGGAATTCTAATATGGCACTGATTGGTATTTTACCTTTCAGGGATTCCCCCAAACTAGCCAAGAACTTTGCCCACGTTCTACCATATATCCTAGTTGTTTCTGGATTTCTGCTTTTAAGCAGAGTAGAGACTAAGTTCGGGGAGAACCCTTTCCGGATCAATAATGCTCTTTCAAACTCCAGGCCATCAAATGAAGGCCCAACCTCTGGGAATGTTAAACTGAACCCTGATTGAGGAGATCCGGAATATCTGGGAGAATCCATGGATTTGATATGGACATCATCCTTATCCATGTGAATCATGGTCTCTTGGGCCAGAATGAAGCAATTAGAATGATCCTCGCTTGCTCCTCCCTTACTTTCTTCAATACTGCGGGAATCAACATCAATGGGGGGAAGGCGTAGGCCAGGTTGAAGTCCCAGGGAATCTGCAGCGCATTTACTGCATAGCGTTTCTGTCTTGGATTCAGAGAGCAGATGTTTTCTGTTTTCCTGCTTGTTTGCAAACAGTTCTATATCCAGCTGTCCCCACCGATCCACAATCTGTTGGAATATTGCAGGATTTAGTTCCCATTCTCTTTGTTTTAGTGTGTTCCGACTCAGGAAGTCTGCTCTTTTGTTTTCCTTCCCTTTTATGTGATGCGCTGTCAGTATTAACTGATGTTGCTCCACAAATCGAAGGATCTCTTCTGTCAGCAACATTAGATGGCGGGATCTTGTGCCCCCTTGATGGCTGATGTAGGTGACTGTTGTCTAGTTGTCTGACATGATATGAACATGATGCCCTTGCAGGGGAGAAAGGACTTTATCACTGCATTTCTTACTGCCAACAACCTCTTTCATATTTGAGGAATAACCCCTCTCGGTCTTCGACCAGACTCCCTGGACTACGTAATTTCTCATATATGCTCCCCATCCATCCGAGCTTGCGTCTGTCGTGATTATGTCCTTGATCTGATATGACCAAGGGACTCCCTGTGACAGGTTCTATAATTCCAACCAGCATGCCATGGAACTGAAACTGATATTCGCCAGGGAAAGTGTTATCTTTCCCTCTAAACAGCCCTTGAGTCTTTTTTCCCACTTTTAGAATGTCCTGCTGCAATGTGTGAAGTGCATCTGGGCCCATTGAACTGCTGGAATACAGGAAATCATTGTCCCTAGTAGTGACATTGCACTTAGAGTCATAACTGTTTTTCTGACTGCTGCTGAGACTCAAGCCATGACTTTGTTGTTCTTACCTTCCAGCAGTACATAAGTCTGCTCTCTTGAGTTTAAGATAAGCCTTAAGAAAGACTGAACCCTCCGTGGGTTCCAGTTTTGACTTCTTCAAGTTTAGCAGCCATCCCAGCTTGGTCAGGCTGGATCTGACTCTTATTACTTGACAACTGCAGTGCTCTATTGACCTGCCGACCACTAGAAAATCATCCAAGTACGGGACTATTAGGGTATTCTGTTCCTGAATATGCGCTGCAACTTCCAGAATGATTTTTGTAAATACCCTGGGAGCCATAGATAGGCAAAAGGTAGAGCTTTGTACTGGAAGTGCCGGATTTGTTTGTTTACATATAAGGTCATTCAATCATTTTTGATCTTCCACATGAATTGGGACGTGGTAATAAGAGTCCTTTAAGTCTAGCACACTCATAACATTCTGGAAACAGAATCTTTAAGGCCAACTTTATAGACTCAATCTTGAAGTGCCTGTAGACAAGAAATTTGTTCAGCCCTTTCAGGTTCACTATGGTCCTAAAGGTGCCATCTGGCTTTTTTTTTATTATACAACGAGATGCCTGAGCAAAGAAGATTACGAATATATGGCCAATATATTGAAAAATAGAGAATTACTTTATTAGAAAAACTTATAGAAAAATCCTTATAGTCATACAGGACTACAGTGACAAGACATATGACAAAAAATCACACATAGAAAGTTAAAACATAATTAAGAACAAACAACAGGTGTCACCACAGGGTGCAGATTCCAAATCCATTATATATCATTATCCTCAATTACTTTTATATCACATAAGGGAACCATAAGGGGTTTGCATATATGTATAGATGTGAGCTGGAGAAAGATATCATACCGTGGTATATATGGCCACAAGTGGGGCCTCACACATAACCTACGCTTCCACCAACTCCCTAACATCACTATAATTAGCCCAAAAAAAGAAACATATCAAAGGCAAAGAAAAAGAAACATGATTCACCTTGTGGGATGTAGAGGCTGCACGCTGTGTGGCTCCCCGACGCGCGTTTCGGCGCTCCTGCCTTTTTCAAGGGGATAACTAAGACTGGATATGTGTAACGCTTAAATACCCCTACTACAATTAGTGATAAGATAACATACACCTGTCTATACGGCCGGAACTATACAGACATGTGACCATCCTGATGGGGGTGCATGGTCACATGACCATTACCATGGTAGCGCACGTCGCTACCCCTAATGCACCACAGCGCGGAAGTGGCTTTTCCAAAAGGATGTGTCTACTCCATATATCGCCCCACTACACTTGGAGGAAGATTAATATACCCTGACTAAGGGGCCGAGACTATACAATCACGTGCCCATCAATATGGGAGCGTAAAGTCACGTGACCATTCCCATAGTGATGCTCGACATAGCCCACGTAACCTGATAACATACCATGACCGAGAGGCCGGAACTATACAGTCACGTGACCATCACCAAAGAGACGCATGGTCACGTGACCGTTGCCATGGTAGGGCCCACGCTACCCACACTGCACCATGACCCGGAAATGACGCGGCAATGCGTCACTGCAACCCCGCAACGGACCACATCAGCGTCTATGTTGGGATGACCACACGCTGCCTGAAAACACGAGTGAGGGAACATGTCTTAGGCATAATAGCGGCCTCTGAACAGAACGAAACATCTACCCTAAAGACACTTCCAAGACACTTTAAAAGATTTCATGAGTGTAATCCGAAACTTTTAGAGGTAAAAGGAATCGATATGCTAGAGGTGGGTATACGTGGTGGCCCGTATTGAGACAAGGTGGATTTGGACCCTCAAAACCATACATCCGAGAGGTCTGAACGAATATAATAGTTTCGCCCCATATTTGTGATCCTGTCCTGTTGTTCCATCTTACATATGCCACAATCATTACATGTAGTACGTATCTTCTTTTAATTGTACATAATATATTTTTTTATCAGGTGTTATGAATCTTTGGACTTGACTGGATTTGTGCATTGCTTCTTCACCCAAGGAATATACCGGACTATTTTTATTTCGGATGTGTGACTCTTGATGGTCATACTATATCAACCCTGTTTGGAAGTCGCACAATACAAGGATCAAGGAAATATATTCACGCGCCTCCGTGGCCCTATGTGATTACGTAATCATGTCATCTATTTCTCTGATGTTGATGTTATTTCATAAGCTATCTCTTTTCTTTTTTGTGGTGTAATATATATACGTAACAATGATTTCCTTTTGTCAACAACATCATGATATATGGTTCTCTGTTTAGTATGTATGTATACCATTCTGTACAATGGCGTTGTGTCTAATATGACCGAATACATGGTAATATGAGGCTATATACAACTATTATGATAAACTAATGGTACAAGATGTGATGTACAATGTTTTTGTGCATCTAAATAGTACCAATCCGTACCTTGGTGCGTGGGATGAACGAGCTAGCATTCCAAATCGTCGTACACAGGCACTACTATTTCTGTACATGGGAACTATCGGTGGGATTACTTTTTTCCATCTTAGGATTGACATTTGAGATTTGAGATTTCTCCGGGTATAGGAAGAAACACTATGTGCAGTATAATAGTTGCTTTTTATTTTTTATTTTTTCTTCTTCCTTCTTTCTTCTCTTTTTCGTGCTTTCTTTCCATCCCTTCTTGCTAGCACACACACTCACCGAATGACTCTGCACGCGGATGCGTCCCTGCCCCTTGGCATCTGACTCCCTCGGTGTCCTTGGGCAGTTTTGCTGCCGCGACGCTGATGTGGTCCGTTGCGGGGTTGCAGTGACGCATTGCCGCGTCATTTCCGGGTCATGGTGCAGTGTGGGTAGCGTGGGCCCTACCATGGCAACGGTCACGTGACCATGCGTCTCTTTGGTGATGGTCACGTGACTGTATAGTTCCGGCCTCTCGGTCATGGTATGTTATCAGGTTACGTGGGCTATGTCGAGCATCACTATGGGAATGGTCACGTGACTTTACTCTCCCATATTGATGGGCACGTGATTGTATAGTCTCGGCCCCTTAGTCAGGGTATATTAATCTTCCTCCAAGTGTAGTGGGGCGATATATGGAGTAGACACATCCTTGTGGAAAAGCCACTTCCGCGCTGTGGTGCATTAGGGGTAACGACGTGTGCTACCATGGTAATGGTCATGTGACCATGCACCCCCATCAGGATGGTCACATGTCTGTATAGTTCCGGCCGTATAGACAGGTGTATGTTATCTTATCACTAATTGTAGTAGGGGTATTTAAGCGTTACACATATCCAGTCTTAGTCATCCCCTTGAAAAAGGCAGGAACGCCGAAACGCGCGTCGGGGAGCCACACAGCGTGCAGCCTCTACATCCCACAAGGTGAATCATGTTTCTTTTTCTTTGCCTTTGATATGTTTCTTTTTTTGGGCTAATTATAGTGATGTTAGGGAGTTGGTGGAAGCGTAGGTTATGTGTGAGGCCCCACTTGTGGCCATATATACCACGGTATGATATCTTTCTCCAGCTCATATCTATACATATATGCAAACCCCTTATGGTTCCCTTATGTGATATAAAAGTAATTGAGGATAATGATATATAATGGATTTGGAATCTGCACCCTGTGGTGACACCTGTTGTTTGTTCTTAATTATGTTTTAACTTTCTATGTGTGATTTTTTGTCATATGTCTTGCCACTGTAGTCCTGTATGACTATAAGAATTTTTCTATAAGTTTTTCTAATAAAGTAATTTTCTATTTTTCAATATATTGGCCATATATTCGTAGTCTTCTTTGCTCAGGCATCTCGTTGTATATGTTTCTTTTACGAATGGCCCGAGACATACGGTTCTTTGAGTAGGTTGCAATATGGAAATTATGCAGTTATTTATGATATTTATGCAAAGCAACCTTATTCTCAGTTCTAATCCTCCCTTTGATATTTTTTTTTATTAGGAATAGGGGAGAATAGAATCCCTTCCCTTGTTCCTGTACTGGCACCTTCGTCAGGCCTTGCTTTTGCACCAGATTTAACACTTCCGTCTCCAGAGCAAATTGCTCCCTGGAACCCCCGGGGGATGATATTCTGAAGGTGTTGCGGGGAATAGACTTGAACTCCAGTTTTAGCCCTGATCGTATTCCAGAATCCAGGCACTGGATGAAATCTTCTCCCAGGCAGGCAGGCATGAAGTAGGACAGCCCCGTCACTTAGAAGGATTTCTAGCCTCAGAAGAAGGGCCCCGGAACATGAAGCCTCCACTTTTTGGCTTCCTCTCCTTCCATTTCCCCTGTTCTCTAGGGGATTTGTTTTGGTTATACCTTCTTTTACGAAAGGAATTCCTATACTGTGGTGATGCACCCCCTGGGGCCGTGGGGTACTCGGTAGCTGGGCCGGTTGGTTCTATTTGGGGGTAGTCACGGCGGCAATGACCCGGTCCGTGGCCCAGGGCTGTCAACAAACGAAAAGTCAATTGGGAAGATAACGTTTTTGGGATAAAGTTAATGACGCCACCCGTGGTATGCAGCTATAGGTGGCCGCCACTGCTGTTCAGATCCACTGGGGCTGTTGGTGACGCAGCAGAGATGGTTCAGCTCTCCACGGGTAGAGATAGGCCCCAGGGTAGTTAAATGGGAGAATTTGGGATGTGGGTGTTGTGGTGCAAGGCAGGTGACGCAGCAATTAAGTCAAGGCAGTCTTCAAGTTTTTACTCACAGTTGTTAAGTTTCTCCAGGTTACAACGGCCAGATTATAACAGCCCACGTCGTCCTGTGTCCTCTGGGGAAGTGATCCAGACAAATCTCAGATAATTTGGGTGCACTTGATCGGGACCCCCATCTTGTGTACCTTCCCAGGTCGTCTCTCTGTGCTGGCTCTCGCCTTCCTGCCCTGCGCCTCACACACAGTGGCTGCGGGCCTTGTTGGGCGAGTTCCTGTCTGTCCCCTTTTGTCCTATAAAGCCACCTTTTCAGCGAATGTGTGTGGTTGTTGGCTACGGCACTTGAAGATACCGCAACCTCCAGTTTGCTAGCTGAGTCTTGCAGTCCTCCACTAGTCTGGGGCCGGTCCCCTACTGCGGCCTGATCCCTTCACGGTCAGTGTGAACTCGGGCGCACGGGTGGACTCCACACTTCCCAAGCCCCTAGCATCCTCTCTCTCTCTGGAGCCCTCCTCACTGCTCTGGTCTTCTCTCCTCACTCTCCTACTGGGCCTCTCTGACTGGGCCCCTACTCCTCACTCCCTGAACTCCTGCTCCAAGGACTGGAACCAGGAATCCCCTCAGACAGAACTCCTTCTAGATGTTTCTACCCTTCTTTTTATACTCTTCCTTCAGTGCTCCCCTAAACTACTTCCTCCGCCCACCTCCTCTACTTAGTTCCACCTCCAAACAGGGACCGGGTCTGTGCTCTCCTTCAGGAGCTATCTGGACCCTCCCTCAGGAGTGGTGTAGTGTTGAATGTGAGTGTGTGGGTTCCATGTAGTGCTCCCTCCTTACCTGAGAGTGGGGTACCACACCTCTGGCTGAGATGCAGTACCTCTGTGGCAACTGGACCCGCAGGTGCGCCACATTGGCATGGACACACTGGGAAATCCTTTCTTCCTATCTGCTGCTTTGTCCAGTATATAGTCTAGTGCTCATCCGAAGAGAAACTCTCCTTCACATGGGATCGAGCACAGCTTGGTCTTGGACTGGACATCTCCAGATCAGCTCTTGAGCCATAGTGCTCTATGGGCAGCATTCGATAGATTTGCCGACCTGTCTGCCAAACTCATCGAGTCCGCCGAGGTGTCCGTGAGGAAGGCAGCAGCATTAATGGGAGATTGGCCAGGATGTTATCCCTTGGGATGTTGCTCTTAACCTGATCCTCTATTTGCTGCAACCAAATCATATTCGATCTGGCCGTGCAGGTTGCTGCCATTGCTGGTTTTAATGCCCCCACTGAGGACTCCCATGTCTGCTTCAGATATACTTCCGCTTTTTTATCCAGAGGATCCTTAAGTGTCCAGATCTTCAAAAGGCAAGGTAGATTTTTTGGATGACTTGGCCACCACCACGTCAATCTTAAAGGTTTTGTCCCACACTGCCGCTTCTTCATCAAATGGATGCCTCCTTTTAGGTGATCATGGCAGCGGCCCCTTTTTCTCAGGCTTCTTCGATTCCCTATTAATGAGCATTTTAATTTTCTCATTAACGGGGAATGTGCGTCTTTTCTTTTGTTACAAACCCCCGAACATAATGTCCTGGACTGTTGTAGGGGTTTTAGTATCTTATATGCCCATGGTTGTTCTGATGGCTTTTGATCAATTTATCCATGTCTTCTGCTGGAAAACACGGCCTTCAGAGGAGGAGGAGGAGGAGGAGGAAGAGTCAGATTCGTCTATCCTCCAATATTACCGATTCTTCTGAATCAGTTGCCTGCCATTTGTTTTTTTTTCTCCTTTTTACCCCTTTCCTGCAGAATCAGTAATTTAAGTCATTAACTTCTGCCTTTACCATCTAGAAGTACTCACACATCCTAGGTAGTATCCGTGCACACCATGCTGACTTCGGTGCTGAGACCGCAAGTTACCGGGCACATGACAGCTGACCTGTGCAGCTGTCATGTGCCCCTAACAGTCGGGGGTGTAATCGCGATCCACCTGCGGCTGTTAACTAGTTAAATGCTGCAGTCAATCTCTAACAGCGGCATTTAACATGGCCGCAGCGGAAGGACGTCATAAGTCCCGCCCATCAGCACCCATGTCACATGACCGCGGGTCGCCGATGAGTTGGTATGTCAACCTGGGGTCTGCAGGAGACCCCTGGGGTTGTCATTGCTGAGATGCTATGAGCGCTGGCCAGCGGTCGACACTCATAGCAAGTGAGCATTTCTGCTACACACAGGCGATCAGATAATCACAGCTTCTAGTCTCCCATGGAGACTATTGAAGCAAGTGAAAAGTAAAAAAAAAAAAGTTTTTAAAAATATTTAAAATATTTAAAAAATATATAAAAGTTCAAATCACCCCCCCCTTTTGCCCCATTCTAAATAAAACAGTAATAAAAAAAAAACAAATATACACATATTAGGTATCGCTGCGTTCAAAATTGCCCGATCAATATATAAAAATAATTAATCGGATCGGTAAACTGCAAGAAAAAAAAAAAATGCCAGAGTTACATTTTTTGGTTGAAGCAACATTGCAATAAAATGCAGTAACAGGCGATCAAAACATTGTATCTACTCCAAAATAGTATCAATAAAAACATAAGCTTGGCACACAAAAAATAAGCCCTCACCCAGCCCCAGATCCCAAAAATGCAGACGCTACGGATCTTGGAAAATGGCGACTTTTTTTTTTTTTTTGCAAATTTTGGTATTTTTTTTTTTACGACATAAATAAAAAAGAACCTATACAGTGCCTAACCCAAGGACAACAAGGAAGGAGCTCCGGGAAGATCTCATGGCAGTGGGGACATTGGTTTCAGTCAATACCATAAGTAACGTACTCCACCGCAATGGTCTCCGTTCCGTTCCAGACGAGCCCGTAAGGTACATTTACTTTCAAAGCGTCATGTCAAGGCTCGTCTACAGTTTGCTCATGATCACTTGGAGGACTCTGAGACAGACTGGTTCAAGGTTCTATGGTCTGATGAGACCAAGATCGAGATCTTTGGTGCCAACCACACACGTGACGTTTGGAGACTGGATGGCACTGCATACGACCCCAAGAATACCATCCCTACAGTCAAGCATGGTGGTAGCAGCCTCATGCTGTGGGGCTGTTTCTCTGCCAAGGGGCCTGGCCATCTGGTCCGCATCCATGGGAAGATGGATAGCACGGCCTACCTGGAGATTTTGGCCAAGAACCTCCGCTCCTCCATCAAGGATCTTAAGATGGGTCGTAATTTCATCTTCCAACAAGACAACGACCCAAAGCACACAGCCAAGAAAACCAAGGCCTGGTTCAATAGGGAAAAAGTCAAGGTGTTGGAGTGGCCTAGTCAGTCTCCTGACCTTAACCCAATTGAAAACTTGTGGAAGGAGCTCAAGAATAAAGTCCACATGAGACACCCAAAGAACCTAGATAACTTGGAGAAGATCTGCATGGAGGAGTGGGCCAAGATAACTCCACAGACCTGTGCCAGCCTGATCAGGTCTTATAAAAGACAATTATTAGCTGTAATTGCAAACTAGGGTTATTCCACAAAATATTAAACATAGGGGTTGTATAATAATTGACCCACACTTTTATGTTTAAAATTTAATAAAATTCAACTGAGCAACATAACTTTTTGGTTTGTAAGATTTATGCTTCTGTTCATAAAACCTACTCTCGTTTTCAGTTTGAAGGCTCTAACTTATTTGCATCTTATCAAACCAGCTAAATCTGCAGGGGGTTGAATACTACTTGTAGGCACTGTACATGTTTGGTATCTACGAAATTATAATGACCTGGATAATCAGAATGGTAGGTCAGTTTTAACATTTAGTGAACATGATAAAAAAAAAAAAAAAAAAAAACTGTGGAATTGCACTTTTTTTTGCAATTTCACCGCACTTTGAATTTTTTTCTCGTTTTCCAGTACACAATATAGAAAAAACCAATGGTGTCGTTCAAAAGTACTTTAAATCCATGGCAAGGTTGGGGGTTTCTTCAGAGGTGGTCTTCTGAATACAATCAGGGCAGTCTCATATATGTGCTGGGTAGGTTATGCCCGCACAGCGTACATTTTTTAGTTTTTATCTTGGCACTACACTTCTTGGGCCTTTCCTAGTAAAGAATACAAAGGGAAAGGGACCTGTTTAACATGGTGAACATTCACAAAGATCACTCACCACTCTGCCGTTCAGTCTAGGGTACCGGAGATGAAGGCTGGATCAGTGCACTTGTCCATTCTCGCCTGGAGGTGGTCTTGTTGCCACTCGTCCGGCTGCCGCTTCTATGTCCCTGACAGTGATGCTGCTGCAGTCATGGTGGCTGTTCCTCAAGCACCTCCATTATCAGGATGATGAAACTGCAGGCCTCCGTCATCTTGTGACCATCCCTCCATTATATACCGAAGGGATGCCACAGCCACACCTCCATTTCCGTTCCAGCTCCTTCCCCGGATCACCAGGTTAGACTTGCTATTCCGGCGCTCTGTGTGCAGGGAGCATTCCCCGACCCTACGCAAGTGCAGACCCAGATCGCCGCATTGCTTTCCGCCGTGCTGTGTCATCAGGGCACCCCAGATCTTTCACCAGCACGCCCCATGCGTCCGCAGACCCAGCAGCCTGTCTCCAGCACACTCAGCACGGGCATGCGCAGACCAGGGGCATCGTGTCAAAGAGGTCTCCGTCTGAACGCTGCTGCACGCCCCGACGTGTGCATATATAGATCTATATTTCTCTGTTGCCGCTCATTACATTTCCGGGTGCATTAGTGTAGCAAGCTGTGTCTGCATTAAGAAAAACAAAAATAAAAATCAAGAGAGGATAACGTGTCCAGCCACTGTGTGCATGCGTACACACACTCTGATAGCATTTAGACAGTGCTCGCTCTAGGCACGCGCTGTCAGGATTCTCCTGTGCTGGCGGCAAGACTAAGAGGACATGTGACAGCAAAAATGTGATATGCATATCCCCGCCACATTCAGACTAGACGTGCGTGGCCTCACTTGAATTGAGTGAGGCCATGTACATCTGGTCGGAAGGTGGCAGGAAGTATGTAAATCACATACATGTGCTTCTCACTAAATTAGAATATCATCAAAAAGTTACTTTATTTCAGTTCTTGAATACAAAAAGTGAACCTCATATATTATATAGAGTCATTACAAACAGAGTGATCTATTCCAAGTGTTTATTTCTGTTAATGATTATGGCTTACAGCCAATGAAAACACAAAAGTCATTATCTCAGTAAATTAGAATACTTTATAACAGCTTCAAAAATGATTTTTAAATCCGAAATGTTGGCCTACTAAAATGTATGTTCAGTAAATGCACTGAATACTTGGTCGGGCTCCTTTCGCATCAATTACTGCATCAATGCGGCGTGGCATGGAGGCGATCAGACTGTGGCACTGCTGAGGTGTTATGGAAGCCCAGGTTGCTTTGATAGCAGCCTTCAGCTCATCTGCATTGTTGGGTCTCGTGTCTCTCATCATCCTCTTGACAATACCCTTTAGATTCTCTGTGGGGTTAAGGTCAGGCGAGTTTGCTGGCCAATCAAGCACAGTGATAGGGTATGTGCACACGATGCAGAAATGCTCAGGATTTTTTCCTGAGCGTTTCTGCATCTCTCTGGCAGGAAAAAACGCATGCGGATTGTACATGCGGATTGTACATGCGGTTTCCTGCCAGGGACATGCGGAAATGAAGCGGTCTTCACTTTCATTTCCGCATGCGGGTTATCAAGCGCTTCCCAAGCGATTTTAGCATCACTTGGAAAGTGCTTGTCAACTTCACACTATATAAATCCATGCAACCGGCATGGATTTATATAGTGTGTGATGTCAAAAAATAAAAAATAAATCTATACTTTACCCTCTGATGGCCCCCGGTGTCCTGCTTCATCGGTCCCGGCTGCCGGCAGTGAAGACTTTAGGACCTTCCGACGTCAGCGTCACATGACCCGTCACATGACTCTGACGTCAGCGAAGGTCCTTCTTCATTCAAACGCGAAGTGCCCGGGAAGCCGGCAGGACGCAGAGCGGGCCGTCAGAAGGTGAGAATATATATATTTTTTATTTTATTCTTTTGGTACCTGGGTCTGGATGAGAGTTCTCTCATCCACACCCGGGTACCATCCGCACATTAGACCGCATGAAAAGCGCATCAACATATACAGTGATGCGGATTCCATGCGGTCTAATGCAAGTCAATGGCGGCAAAAGAGCAGCGTTTCCGCAAAATTAATTGACATGCTGCGGAAAAATCCGCATCATGGGCACAGCACATGCGGATTTCCATTGGGGAACATTGCTGCCCTTCTACCATGCGTTTCCGCGGCGTTTACGCAACTGCAAAAACGCCGCGGAAACGCATGAAAAACGCATCGTGTGAACTCAGCCATACTGTTGTTTTTAAACCAGGTATTGGTATTTTGACAGTGTGGACAGGTGCCAAGTCCTGCTGGAGAATGAAATTTCCATTTCCAAAAAGCTTGTCGGCAGAGGGAAGCATGAAGTGCCTAAAATTTCCTGGTAGACGGCTGTGCTGACTTTGGTCTTGATAAAACACAATGGACCTACACAAGCAGAGGACATGGCTCCCCAAACCATCACTGATTGTGGAAACTTCACACTAGACCTCAAGCAGCTTGGATTGTGTGTCTCTCCACTCTTCCTCCAGACTCTGGGACCTTGATTTCCAAATGAAATGCAAAATTTACTTTCATCTGAAAACAACACCTTGGACCACTGAGCAACAGTCCAGGTCTTTTTCTCCTTGGCCCAGGTAAGACGCTTCTGGCGTGGTCTATTGGTCATGAGTGGCGTGACACTTGTAGCCCATGTCCTAGATACGTCTGTGTGTGGTGGCTCTTGAAGCAATGACTCCAGCAGCAGCTAACTCCTTGTGAATCTCCCCCAAATTTTTGAATGGCCTTTTCTTAACAATCCTTTCAAGGCTGCGGTTATCCCGGTTGCTTGTGCTCCTTTTTCTACCACACTTTTTCCTTCCACTCAACTTTCCATTAATATGCTTTGATACAGCACTCTGTGATCAGCCAGCTTCTTTAGCAATCACTTTTTGTGGCTTATCCTCCTTGTGGAGTGTGTTAATGACTGCCTTCTGGACATCTGTCAAGTCAGCAGTCTTCCCCATGATTATGGAACCTACTGAAACAGACTAAGGGACCATTTTAAATGCTTAGGAAGCCATTGCAGGTGTTTTTTGTTAATTATTCTAATTTACTGAGATAATGACTTTTGTGCTTTCATTGGCTGTAAGCCATAATCATCAACATTAACAGAAATAAACACTTGAAATAGATCACTCTGTTTGTAATGACTCTATATAATATATGAGTGTCACTTTTAAAATTGAAGAACTGAAATAAATTAACTTTTTGATGATATTCTAATTTAGTGAGAAGCCCAGTCTCGTCGCCAGCATTGGAGAACCCTCACAGTGCTCCATGTGAGGATTCACAAGTCCGCAGTCACATAGAGCGACTGCAGACTTTAGTGCCAAACCTGGACAACCCCTTAAAATATACCCCGAAAATTGTGCCACAAAAACAAGTCCTTAGGCTACATCCACATGTCGTGATGCACGGTCAGGCTGTGGGACGGGCACGGAATTAGAGGCTATTGCCTTCATTGGGTAATGACAACCGTCTTAATATCTGACATATCAAATATCTTCTATTACAGTAAACTTCCCAGACTTGGAGATTAGTGTGAGTTAGCAACTCTCTTACAACGAAGCTGTACAGAGAGGAAAAGGCAACAAACAGCCTTTTGCACTACCATAGCTTCCATCCTCGAAATTTGAAAAATGGAATACCGGTTGAACAATTCTCAAGAATTAAAAGGAACAGTTCTAACAACCATGATTATAGGTTGGAGGCCAGGGATCTGACCTCCAGGTTCCGGGAACGGGGATATCCCAAGTTGGTTGTCTCCAAAGCACATCAAAAGATCTTGGCCAAGCCACGGAATTTACTTTCACAATCTAAAATTAAAACTGGTGACCCTCAAATTAGGTTCATCACAAGATTTAAAAATCAATGGAGCCACTTTAATGAGGTATTAGGTCGACATCGGAATATACTTAAGACAGACAAATGCTTGTCTGGAATTATACCCGACAAACCTCTAGTGACGGCTAGGCGTGCACCTAGCCTCAAAGATAAGCTTGTAAGAAGCCATTATACATGTCGCACCTCTGGAGGTACCCGTTTTAAGTGCTCTTATTCGTGTGGTGACTGCTCCGTATGTCCATTTCTCCTCCCGGAAAAAACCTTCATTAACCCCATCGACGATGCACGGTATCCACTCAGGGACTTTATAAACTGTAGGACGTCCAATGTTGTCTATGTTCTTAAGTGTACCAGCCCTAAGATATATGTGGGACAAACATCCCAGGAGTTGTGTAAGAGGGTGCAGCAGCACATCTCTAATATTAACCTTGAGGAGCAGGACTTGAAAAAGGCACGGTCCATCTCAACCGTGGCAGCTCACTTTCTCCATTTCCATTCTGGTAGCCCGAGATGTTTACAAGTGATAGACCTTCAAAAAATGAAACAAAACTGATTACTCTAGTGACCTGTTAAGATCAGAATCCAGATGGATATTTTTACTGGACTCGGTTGCCCCTAGGGGAATTAATGAGGATTTCTCCTTTACAGGTTATTTATATTATGATCTAGATAGTCCTAGGATGCCTAGTTTGTTTTTGGTCGGTCCCTATGAGGATGATGTTCTTGCTCTGGCCTGTTACTATATAACCTTCTTTATCTACTTTGTGCCGGTCTGATCCTTGATCTAGTATTATTAAATACTTTTTCATCTCTGTATTGTTCTGGTCTGATCCCTGGTTTGCTACTGCATGCCTTTTTACTTTCACCAAAATAAATTTATTTAGCTTAATATCTGATTGGGTGATACAAATTTAGGGAGAAGGTAAGTATGTGTATTGTCATTTATGTCGTTATTTCCTTATGTATTCACGGATCACTAACCCCAATATGTCTGTCTATTATGTTTATTTTATGCATTGAGTTTTGTCTTATGTAATTGGTCCTGTTTGTTATCACATGTAATGTTTTTGTGTAATTTGATATTTTTTCTTTTCTTTCTTATTCCCTTTTTGTTTATTCTAATTTAGCATACCGTCTCCTTATAGCGGATGCGCTCTCTCTGACCTGCGCCCTACTAGATCAATTGGTGGAACGCATGCTTGTTCTCTTTTGCCTGTCCCCGCCTCCTTGGTGCTCATAGGGTGATCGCTCAAACGTCGGACCTGACTTGCGCCCCACCGTAATATTCGGTTAGAGAGCACGCCATACAGGATATGACGCTAACCGGAAATGATGCATTTTTCACTTCCGGTCTATGTGTCTCACATGGTGGAACGCATGATGAGTTTTCATCTTCCTGACTCTTCATCTTCCGGACTCTTGATGCCACATCCGGTCTGCGCCCAGCCGTAATTACCGGTTGGAGCACGTATGATATCGGATGTGACGTCAGCGGAGCGTCACACAACACGCATGTTCGGCTAGTGAGCTTCACCTGGTGAAAAGCACGCTACATCTCGGGCTAAGGGTCTCTTTGATTATGATCAAACAGCCGTCGCTGCTGTTGTTGGTCACATGTATTAATTAAGTTATATATAAAAGGCAGACAATTCATATGCTAACTTACCCCTGGCGAAGCTGCTTGTGATCAGCGACACGCGTTGGGTGCTCCAGCTTGCAGGTAAAACTTTTCCTCCCTAACTTGAATTTCTCTCTTTCAAACAAAGGACTCACTTGAAATGTACTCTCATGGGGGGATAGGCCTTTCTGCCTAATTTTTCTGTGATCTATGACGAAACGAGATATATGTCTTCTATTCTGCAAGATTAGGAGGGTTTGTGGGTTATCATACCTGAACCCTTTATATAATGAAGTAGCATGTACATTAGTTGTTTTAAATGTTTTCTGCACATGTATTGTCTGCTAAATGTTTAATAAAGATCTTTTGTATTTTTCTAAACAATGTGAGTGCACGGCTCTTGTCCTTTGCCCTGCGTCTTTTTTCTTTCAATTCATAATTATTCATACGCAAGCCGTCCATAGCACCTCTTTATATCTATATTCATCTATATATCTATCTATCTATATATACAGTACAGACCAAAAGTTTGGACACACCTTCTCATTTAAAGATTTTTCTGTCTTTTCAAAAATATGAAAATTGTACATTCACACTGAAGGTATCAAAACTATGAATTAACACATGTGGAATTATATACTTAACAAAAAAGTGTGAAACAACTGAAAATATGTCTTATATTCTAGGTTCTTCAAAGTAGCCACCTTTAGCTTTGATGACTGCTTTGCACACTCTTGGCATTCTCTTGATGAGCTTCAAGAGGTAGTCACCGGAAATGGTTTTCACTTCACAGGTGTGCCCTGTCAGGTTTAATAAGTGGAATTTCTTGCCTTATAAATGGGGTTGGGACCATCAGTTGTGTTGTGCAGAAGTCTGGTGGATACACAGCTGATAGTCCTACTGAATAGACTATTAGAATTTGTATTATGACAAGAAAAAAGCAAGTAAGTAAAGAAAAACGAGTGGCCATCATTACTTTAAGAAATAAAGGTCAGTCAGTCTGTGCCTACCCATTTATGTAACTTCCTTCCAGGCTGTGGGTCTCCTCACCTGAACACAACAGCCTCATAGGAATATATGAGGCTGTCGATTTCGGGTCAGAAGATCCACAGTCGGTCTGTACATTGGATTGGTCTGTACTTGGATTGCACAAACGGATGTATGAATTCCTCCAAAAGTTCCTGTGTTTTCTGGAGAAAAAGAAAGAAAAATACCTGTGTTCTACTGGCTGAACACAAACTCCCATATACAGTGGGCATTTACTATTATCTGTGGAGTAGAGAGGTAGGCTCCTCTGGTCACACATTTAAGCTAAGAGTTTCCGTAATCACACGACATATACACATTTAGCACAATTCAAACTGCGTTCTAAGGCACAGATTACAGAAGAGGATCAATGGGAAATCTTCAGATCTTTAAACACTTGTGGTTCATCCAGTAAGAAAACCAATGTCCACATTTACAGTAACTTCAGTAGATTCAAAATATTAATGCCTTTAATATAAAAATATATATTACAAAGTAGTTGAAAACAGGTAGCTTGTTTAAGGTGATGAAATACATAATATTTTCAATTGGCTGATTTCTACAAATTTTTAGATACACTTTAGATATTTAGGGCTTTGAATTCAATCTTGTTATCTGAAATGAAAGAGTAAGACAGGACGGGCTGTGGAGTTAGTAAGTGAAGACTCCTTCAGAAATTGACAATAATTAATAATAAAACATCTACTGTAGTGAAATGGTAACATCACTTAGATTGACAAAACGCAAAATATTTAATGTTAACATTTCTAAATTCCTATGAATATCAATAAATTAAGCAACCAATATTACGAACGGAATATATTCTGTATATTTCTATCGACTTTAACAAAACTTAGCGCCAACTCTGACTCCACAGTTTTGGTACCAAGAATTGAAGATATTTTGTGCACCACCACCACCTACTTGCTTTGTCAGATTTAGCACAATTACAACTCTGGTTCCAACTGACTTGAATGGGGCAGAGGAAAGAGCTTAAAGGGCATTGCGGTTTCTTTCAAATATTTTCCACAGAATAATAGAACTTGATTGATGGATGTGGAAATTACTTTTAGGATTTGATATATTAAATGGTTTATCTACCCCTGTGCAAGCTTTCGGCAAGCTGTGCAAGCGTGCTGAATCCTAGCAGTCTGTAGTGTTCACACCGTTAGGATTCAGCTCCGCTTGCATACTTGTAACGTACGGGGCTAGGATTCTGCAGCTTGCGGAAAATTTGCTCAGGGGTAGACAACCCCGTAAAAAAAAAACAATATTTCTTTTGACCAAGTATCATACAACCCCATACAGTAAGGTCAACATTAGAGAATTGTAAGGGTGTGAGTTTTCAATGTAGAAAGTCATTGAGCTGCTGATCCACCAACAAATGACCGATACTAAGGGTAAAAAGAGGAGGACAGCCCATTCCTTGACAAAAATAATGGAATATTTTGGGGTTATATACATATACTGATGCCATGAATGTAGTGGGTACATCAGAGAACTGTCAGTCCTATCTTCATCCATATTCTGTATTCTGTCCTGGTAAGAGCCTACAGGGAGGCAGCTACAGATTCAGACACTGTTCGGCTGAGTTTTATCAACCTTCTTCTCTTGTCTGAGTCGTTTCTTTTTCAGTTTCCTGCGTACTTGAGCATCTTGTTTTTTCTGAATTGTCTCCTGAATGTGCTCCTTGAATTTCTTTTTCTGTTTTCTGATTTTCTCCAGTTCTGCTTTTCTTTTTGCCTCCAGATCTGGATCCTTTATTAAAATAAAGTATATATATTATATTTCAATAATAACCCTTTCCACCATGCGACCATAAATGTAACATACACAATAAGGATAGAGCGGGCTCAGAGGCTATGCCCAAGTTCTCTACAGCACTCACCATCAATGTGCATGGGGTGGAGCAGAGGAAATGTGTTGTCTGGAGACAAGAATCATGTTTGACTATCTGGCAGCCTGATGGATGAATCCAAGTTTGGCGGATGCACCAAGTACACTACATACTAGGAACTATAGTGCCCACTGTCACATTTGGTGGAAAAGGGATAAAGGTTTGGGACATTTGGACAGTTGTTTGGCCGGGGCCTTAAAAGAGTAATAAGTGTAATTTTAGACAATTTATATGTTAACAACTGTCTGCTCCCAAATTGGGAAATGCCATTTCATTCTGCAGCATGACTGTGCCCTTGTACACAAACTAAAGTCCATAAAACCACAGTATGATCACTTCGGTATGGAAGAAATTGAGCATCTTTAAACATGTTTGGGATCAACAGGATCATTTTTCTCATCCAATATCAGTGGCTGACCTCAAAAATTCCTTGATGGTGTGAGTGTACACAATCTAAAATCTTGTAGAAAACCTTCAAAGACGTTTGAAGGGTTGTTATGGCAGCAAAAAAAGGGGGGCAACTGTCCCACAAGCTTACATCAGTGTGATGGCTTCCAAGCTGAAACTTGCCACAGAAAATCATCAGATAATGACAGTATACACATACTGGTAAGGAAAAGGAGCCTCAATGCGTAGGATCACATAGTATGTCCATGTAAAGCAGGATATAAGATTATTATTGTTGTATATCATGTTATTTGACAATAGTTATAGCTTCGATCATTAAAGTAGTAAATACTAAAGGAGTTTTCCCACAAACAAAAGAACATATCAATAGATCTTAGAATAATAATACGTTCCACAATTGGATGTGGTTAAATAAAATGTTCCTGTGCTGAGATAATCTTATAAATGTGCCCCTGCTGTGTACTGTGTAATGGCTGTGTAACATAGTCTGATCATACCACATCTCCTGGGCAAAGGAGGAAGCAAAAGAGTATACAGACATTACAGCCCGGGATCACAGCTGATTCTTTCTGTGAGGTACAACATTTCCCTGCCTGTTTTTAAACAATGTTTTACCTCACAGAAAGAATCCTCTGTGACCCCCTGCTGTAATATCTGTATACTCTTTTGCTTCCTCCCCTGCCCAGGAGATGTGGTATGATCAGACCATGTTCCTGCACGGTCAGACACAGCCATTACACAGTACACAGCAGGGGCACATTTATAAGATTATCTCAGCACAGGAACATTTTATTAAAACACATCCAATTGTGGAACTTATTATTATTCCAAGATATATTGATTTTTCTTTTTTTCGTGGGAAAACTCTCCATGTATGACTTCTTGCATGTCCCAATGAATGGACATCTATTGAGCTTAACACATTTCTACAACTGAGTGCACCTTACCTTCCCTTCTAATATAAGCTGTTTCCTCTTGTTTATCTCCTTCTTCTCATCAAAGTCTGTACATTCAAGTTTCTAGGAGCGATAGAGAATAGTAGTTAGTACCCAGTGCACCACCACGTGTTACCAATTGTAAAGGAATAATTCCATTACATCTGAGAGGAATTAATAGACTTACAATTTCACATTCCCGTCTGGTGACATTCACTTGGGTAAGGATTTCCAGGACATCACTTTCTTTCACCTTATGTTCTTGTAGTTTCAGATCTGCCCATTAAGAAACAGATTTAATAAAGTGAAAGCTTACAGTTACACATCTTGTGATGTCCATTGTCCAGAACTCCAAATGCACATAACAATTAAGTAGCATGCCACAGTATCCTTGAGTAAGGAGATCTACGGCAAATTTAATAGTCCTTCCTTCTATCACCAAGTTTAAGGCCAAAAAGGGCTTCCTCCAAACAAAAAGAATTCTAACTACTTGATGGGAGAAAAGCTTAGAAACCAATAAAGAATGCATATACCAAAAATCACAAATAAAACACTCACTGATTTTTTCTTCTATAGCATGCACCAGATGAATATCATACTGAGTCACCAATGTTATTGCCATGCCATGGCGTCCTGAAAAGAAAAAACAAAGAATAAAAAAGATGATCTTGAAGGAATCCCCAGCAGAAGTCAGTTTATTAACTCAAGTTTTCAATTAAATTTGGACCCTTCTTGCATAAATTATTCCTGAAAATGAAATCAATGCATGGACAGATACTAACAGAAGTATCCATCCCTATGGAGTGAAAGTGCTAGCCTTGGGGTATCCGCCTGGGTTCTCACAATACTATAACTTTACAGCCATTTCTGTTCATGTAAACAGCCTTTTTCGCTCTAATCAGATAGCACACAGATGTATCACAGACGGCAACTTTGTGGAGACCATTCACATCATGGACCCATTCATAGAAATGTATTTAGATGGTCTGAAAATTGCGCTGAACTCTGACATTTCTCAGTTTTTCTATTTTTCATGACCTTTAGGATGACGAAGAAAAATGATCATCGGAAAACAGCTATTGGCCATAAATTGTCCACGTTGCTTGTTTGTTTAGGAGAGAAAAAAAAATAATAAAATCACACATCACTGGCACACATACGAGAGTGAGTAAATGAGGCCTTAATCATTTAACATTACCAACGTCTTCACCAGTCCATTCCATTCCGTCTAATCTCGGATCCCAGTGTTTTAAACGATTAGGAGATGTGCCTGCATCAATTCCCGGCAGATGATAGAGGCAGATAATGGCTGTATACCACCTCCAACAGCAGCGAGTGGAGCGGACACTGACCGGAATCTCCTATGCCTAGGGGCTACTGAATGTGCAAGTGTCATGCTCAGTTACACACCAGCAAATAAAAATGGCAGCACCCAGCAGTCTTTTATATATGAGGAGTACCGATAAATATTTTAGAGACAGGATGTAGTAGCTTAGCCCACTGTCCAGATTAGATAGACCCCACAGATGTACTCAATATGGCACCTTCAGGCTAGTATGTACAATGAGTCCTCTTTGTACAGTCACCTAATTCTACAAATAGTGCTTCAGCAGAAGAGATGCTACAGATACAGAGTATATAACAGTCCTTTCTTGTCATCTTTAACACGTGATTAAGTCCACAGTCTATGCTACGCGATTCCAGAAGCAATTTTTACTTGAAAAACTCATCGTTTTAAATGCCTCAAAAGAACTCCATCAAAACATGCTCCAGCAGACAGGAACACCAGTCTGGATGAAGATGTGTGTCTCAATGAATTTGGTGCAGCTTTCAGTGGCCATACATAAGCGGAACAATGTACAATTGTCGTAACTTACTCCACTTTTGTGGCGTAAATGATGATGAATTTGTCGACCTCCAGTCATCCAAGTTCCCCCTGTTCATCCGCTCACCCTGTTAAGATGCACCCAATTTTCAAAAATTTGTCAAGAGCTGGCATGAAAAATACCAATGAAGACTTGCTGCATACAGGCTTGTGAAAGTATTCACCCCCTTTGGCTTTTTACCCTTTTTGTTACATTACAACCTGTGTTTGAATAATTTTGTAATCCAATTGGTGTGTGATGCATTAGCACTAAATAGTCCAAGTTAGTGAAGTGAGAAAAATATAGGCATGAATAAAATTTAAGGGATCAAATAACTAAAAATTGGCATGTGCTTATATATTCAACCATTTTTGCCATGAAGACCCTAAAAATGTCTGATGCAAGCAATTACATTCATAAATCACATGCTTAGTGAAAGGAAGTCCACCCGTGTGCAATCTGTCACATGGTCTGTCAGTATAAACTGCACACACCTTTTCTGAAAGGCCACAGAGGCTGCAACACCATTAAGCAAGAGGCACTACTAACCAAACAACACCATGAAGACCAAGGAAATCTACAAACAAGTCAGGGACAAAGTTGTTGAGAAGTACAAGTCAGGGTTTATGGAAGACTGGGCAGAAAAAAAGCCTTTACTTACACACAAAAAATTGTAAGGCTCATTTCGAGTTTACCAAAAGACATCTGGGACACTTCCCAAATGTATGGAGGAAGGAGCTGTGGTCAGATGAGACAAAAGTGGAATTTTTTACCCATCAAGGTAAACACTATGTCTGGCACCAAAACAACACAGCTCATCACCCCAAGAACACCATCCCCACTGTAAAACATGGTGGTGGCAGCATCATGCTGTGGGGATGTTTTTCAGCAATTGTGACAGGGAAAATGGATGGTGCGAAATAATGAATATCCCTGTAACACCTGAGGAGACCAAAATTGAACTTTTTGGCCACAAAGGTAAACACTATGTCCAAGAACACCGAAAAACATCCCCACAGAATGATGCTGCCACCACGTTTCACAGTGGGGATGTTTTTTGTCAGAAAGGACAGGGAAAATGGTCCGAGTTGAGGGGAAGATGGATGGTCTGAAATACAGAGAAATTCTTGAGCAAAACCGGTTTTAGTCTGTCAGTGATTTGAGACTGGGATGGAGGTTCACTTTCAAACAAGACAAGGACCCAAAGAAAACTGCTAAAGCAACACTTGAGGCTTTTAAGGGAAAAGGTGTAAATGTTTTGGAGCGGCCTAGTCAAAGCCCAGACCTTTATCGAATTTAGAATCTGTGGTTAGATTTGAACATTGCTGTTCACCAGAGGAAACCATCTAACTTGAAGGCGTTGAAGCAGTTTTGCCTTGAGGAATGGGCAAAAATCCCAGTGGTAAGATGTGGAACACTCAGAGACTTATCCAAAGCGACTTGAAGCCATAATTGCAGCAAAAGGAGGCTCTACAAAGTACTGAATTTAGGGGGGGGGGTGAATAGTTATGCACACTGAAGTTTTCAGTTATTTTGTCCTATTTGTTAATTGTTTCACAATAAAGTAAAACCAAATGTTCACAGTTGTAGGCATGTTCTTTACATGAACTGATACAAACACTCAAAAAAAAAAAAGAGTGAAATTCCAGGTTGTGAGGTAGCAAAACAGGAAAAATTCAAAGGGGGTGAATACACACACACACACACACACACACACGTGACAATCAGGGGAGCAAAGGATTACTTTGTATAATAAAGCCGGATCTAAGAACAAAAATACTGGATAGGAAATGTAATTACTTTGTGGGAAAAAAACAGTTCAGTAATGAGAAAATATAAGCCCCGAGCATTTGTACCAAGTGATCCAAAATAATCATATGGTATTCTGTTAAAATGGCTATCAGACAGGAAGGATATTATTGTTCAGAGCTGACAAAACCTTACCTGCCCTTGCTGTACGGCCAACACGATGGATGTAGGTCTTTGGCAGGCCTGGGGTATTATGATTAATCACAACCTGCACTGTGGGAATATCTAGCCCCCTGGAAAGATAAATAAAAGGTGAATACAATCCTCATGTATGGTTTCTTGGCTGCACTCAGACACTGTAGCCAATGTAGTCTACAAGATCGCAGTATTCTGCACTTGGCACTAAATAATCCTATCGATTCACAGTCAAGAATGGGGAATAACTCGCACCATTCTGGTTCTCACATTACAAGTGCACAAATAATGAACATGGACGATCAGAAATATATCTCAGAGTATATACTTTAACCCGTTGCCTCCGCCGAAAATTGTTGTTTTTACATTTGCATTTTTTCCTACCCCCTTCTTCCAAGAGTCATAACTTTTATCCCCCTCAATATAGCCATATAAAGGCTTGTTTCTTGTTGGACAATATGTACTTTGAATGACACCAATCATTTAACATATTACTACTGAAATGGGAAATGTTTTTATCTTGCAGTCAATGGAGCTATGTGACGACTTGTATTTGGCATGGTGAATTAGTGATTTTATACACGGCGACCCATATGTTTATTTTTTATTTTCAGTGGGGGGGGACAATAGTGGTGATTTGAATTTATTTTATTTTTTAAACAATTCACTTAATTTTTTTATTTTTTCAGTAATGCACTACATAGTGAAAATTTTGGTCTCCTATGAGAAAGTACCACAAGAATTTACAGGGGTACCAGGATGCCAGGAGCCCAGCAGCCAAGGTAACCCATCGGTATAGCACAATGTCATTGTGAGTGGCAGAAGGAAGCAGGTATGTGTGCACTGGAAACCGCTCCATTTAAATGCTGCCATCAGAAAGTGACACTGGCATCTAGCTGGTGAACAGCAATGGTCAGAGCTCAGCTACTGCTATTAGAGACAGATGCAGGCTATGTAACATATCCTGGGGTCTTGGGTTCAAATCCCACCAAGGACAACATCTACAAGGAGTTTGTATGTTCTCCCCGTGCTTGTGTGGGTTTCCTCTGGGTTCTCCGGTTTCCTCCCACACTCCAAAGACATACTGATAGGGAATGTAGATTGTGAGCCCCAATGGGGACAGTGATGATAATGTATGTAAAGCTCAGTGGAATTAATGGCGCTGTATAAGTGAGTAAAATAAATAAATATCCGCCATCTACTGCGTTTTGGAGAGAGCTCAGCTCCTGAGCCCTCTCCACACATTGTGACCCTAGCACTGAAGTATATGTGCATAATTTTGAGCTTAGGGTAAAACCAATATGAAAGGTCCCCTCTAAGCTCGGCTGTCAGATGAACACCTATGCTCAACGGAATCAACTGGAAAAGTGGCAAATAAGCAGGAAAGGCCCCTAAAGAGATAGCCTTCTTACCTGGCTGCTACATCAGTGGCAATTAGAATCTTGTAAACGCTGGACTTGAATTTTGCAAGGGCAGCAAACCTTTCTTTCTATGAGAAAACACAGACTATCAGATCAAAGCTGAAAACCTATGCCAGAGAAGCGGGCTCATTTTCAGATACGAACTTGAGATCGGCCCGTGACATCACACGTGCACAAGTATACATGTGTTATAATCATTAGACTAAGACAGGAGCATGATCTTGGTCAGAAAATATCTGTAGGTGTGACACAAATGACCCTGCTTTCCTGCAGATGCAGACATGAGAGGAGCCGGACTACCCCTTTAAACTAGATTACACAGTGGAGGAGATTGAGTTACGGATGCAGGTCAGAAATACTTTGCGTTGCATGCTGCTGTGTGCACTCCCCTTGGCTGAGATAGTTAAAAATGGAAAGATACCAATAGTAACTGGAAAGGTGACCTAATATTTTAAGATATGCTGAAAATAGGTAGGTCTGACCTCCGTATTACTGAATCCCCTTTAAAAAGGGAACATGTCACCCGATACATGCTGCCTAAACCGTGGACAGCATGAATCAGTGCCTGGCTGCATGATCGTAGCCAGGAACATCCCTCTTTGAAACACTCTGTTTAAAATATATTTTTTCTGAAACGCCATTCAAATGGGGGCTGAAGTGTGAGAAGAGACTGGCTCTGCCCCAGCGGCTTTTCCCAGCAATGCTGCAGGTGAATGATCGCTCTATCCCACAGCGTGAGACCTGTGAATCGCCAATAGTAGCCCCTAGGAGAAGCCTGCTGGAATGGAGCTGGACTAATCTCATCTCCGGCTGGATCTTTTAAAAAAATGAACAAATACACTGCTCAAAAAAATAAAGGGAACACTAAAATACCACATCCTAGATCAGAATGAATGAAATATTCCAGTAGCAAATCTTTATTCATTACATAGTGGAATGCGTTGTGAACAATAAAAATAAAAAAGCTCAATGTAAATCAAAATTAATATCCCATGGAGGTCTGGATTTGGAATGATACTCAAAATCAAAGTGCAAAATCCAATTACAGGCTGATCCAACTTCAGTGGAAATGCAGCTCAGTATTGTGTGTGGCCTCCACGTGCCTGTATGACCTCCCTACAATGCCTGGGCATGCTCCTGATGAGGCTGAGTATTGTGTGTGGCCTCCACGTGCCTGTATGACCTCCCTACAATGCCTGGGCATGCTCCTGATGAGGCTGCGTATTGTGTGTGGCCTCCACGTGCCTGTATGACCTCCCTACAATGCCTGGGCATGCTCCTGATGAGGCTGAGTATTGTGTGTGGCCTCCACGTGCCTGTATGACCTCCCTACAATGCCTGGGCATGCTCCTGATGAGGCTGAGTATTGTGTGTGGCCTCCACGTGCCTGTATGACCCTCCCTACAACACCTGGGCATGCTCCAGATGAGGTTGCGGATGGTCTCCTGTGGGATCTCCTCCCAGACCTGGACTAAAGCATCCGCAAACTCCTGGACAGTCTGTGGTGCAACGTGACGTTGGTGGATGGATCGAGACATAATGTCCCAGATGTGCTCAATCAGATTCAGGTCTGGGGAACGGGCGGGCCTGTCCATAGCTTCAATGCCTTCATCTTGCCGGAACTGCTGACACACTCCAGCCAAATGAGGTCTGGCATTGTCCTGCATTAGGAGGAACCCAGGGCCAACCGCGCCAGCATATGGTCTCACAAGGGGTCTGAGGATCTCATCTCGGTACCTAATGGCAGTCAGGCTACCTCTGGCGAGCACATGGAGAGCTGTGCGGCCCTCCAAAGAAATGCCTCCCCACACCATTACTGACCCACTGCCAAACCAGTCATGCTGGAGGATGTTGCAGGCAGCAGAACGTTCTCCACGGCGTCCGCAGACTGTCACATGTGCTCAGTGTGAACCTGCTCTCATCTGTGAAGAGCACAGGATGCCGATGTCGAATCTGCCAATTTTGGTGTTCTCTGGCAAATGCAAATCGCCCTGCATGGTGTTGAGCTGTAAGCACCCACTTGTGAATGTCGGGCCCTCATACCACCCTCATGGATGTTAGTGGCCTTCTGGAGGTCATTTTTCAGGGTTCTGGCACTGTTACTTGCACATAGGAGGTAGCGATCCTGCTGCTGAGTTGTTGCCCTCATATGGCCCCCTCCACATCTCCTGGTGTACTGGCCTGTCTCCTGGTATCTGCTCCATGCTCTGGACACTGTGCTGATAGACACCGCTACCCTTCTTGCCACAGCTCCCATTGATGTGCCATCCTGGATGAGCTGCACTACCTGAGCAACTTCTGTGGGTTGTAGACACCACCTCATGCTACTGTACCTCTAGGGGTGAGAGCAATGACACAATGCAAAAGTGACCAATACAACAGCCAAAAAGGATGAGAACAGAGAAATGGTCTGTGGTCACCATGTTCAGAACCACTCCTTTATAAGGGTGTCTTGCTAATTGTCTATCATTTGTACCTGTTGTCTGTTCCATTTACACAACAGCAGGAGAAACTGATTCACAATCAGTGTTGCTTCATAACTGGACAGGTAGATTTCACAGAAGTGTGATTAGCGTTTTGATCATGCGATTTCGCATGCAGGTTGTCAAGCGCTTTCCAAGCGATTTTAGCATCCCTTGGAAAGTGCTTGACAACTTGGTCACACTATATAAATCCATGCACGTCGGCGGTCGCGTGACCCGTCACATGACTAAATGACGTCATGGCAGGTCCTTTCACACCACCGCAAGCTGCCGGGGAGCCAGGACGCATCGCTATGGAGATCGGGGGCCATCAGAAGGCGAGTGTAATGTTTATTTTTATTTTTTACCATTTTTATTATTTTTCTTAACTAACTTGGTCACACTATATAAATCCATGCCGGTTGCATGGATTTATATAGTGTGACCAAGTTGTCAAGCACTTTCCAAGTGATGCTAAAATCGCTTGGAAAGCACTTGACAACCTGCATGCGAAATCGCATGATCAAAACGCTTCACTTCCGCTTGTCCCTGGCAGGAAAAACGCATGTAAAATCCGCATGTATAATCCGCATGCGTTTTTTCTGCCAGGGAGATGCAGAAACGCTCAGGAAAAATCCAGAGCATTTCTGCATTGTGGGCACATAGCCTGACTTGGAGTTACATTGTGTAGTTTAAATGTTCCCTTTATTTTTTTGAGCAGTGTATATACCTGGCTGCCCACGGTTGTTGCACCATAGTGGTGGCAGATGGCAGAACCAGGTATCATTTAAAGGGGATATCCAGGAATGTAATAAAATGATCCCCATCACATAATTCACAAGTCAGGATGGGCTGCAGTCTGAAGAAGGACTGCACCCAAATGTGTGTCAAGTGACAGAAGCTACAGTTAGGTCCATATATATTTGGACAGAGACAACATTTTTCTAATTTTGGTTCTAGACATTGCCACAATGAATTTTAAACAAAACAATTCAGATTCAGTTGAAGTTCAGACTTTCAGCTTTCATTTGAGGGTATCCACATTAAGATTGGATGAAGGGTTTAGGAGTTTCAGCTCCTTAACATGTGCCACCCTGTTTTTAAAGAGACCAAAAGTAATTGGACAGATTAAATAATTGTAAATAAAATGTTCATTTCTAGTACTTGGTTGAAAACCCTTTGTTGGCAATGACTGCCTGAAGTCTTGAACTCATGGACATCACCAGACGCTGTGTTTCCTCCTTTTTGATGCTCTGCCAGGCCTTCACTGCGGTGGTTTTCAGTTGCTGTTTGTTTGTGGGCCTTTCTGTCTGAAGTTTAGTCTTTAACAAGTGAAATGCATGCTCAATTAGGTTGAGATCAGGTGACTGACTTGGGCATTCAAGAATATTCCACTTCTTTGCTTTAATAAACTCCTGGTTTGCTTTGGCTTTATGTTTTGGGTCATTGTCCATCTGTAGTATGAAACGACGACCAATCAGTTTGGCTGCATTTGGCTGGATCTAAGCACACAGTATGGCTCTGAATATATCAGAATTCATCCGGCTGCTTCTGTCCTGTGTTACATCATCAATAAACACCAGTGACCCAGTGCCACTGGCAGCCATGCATGCCCAAGCCATCACACTGCCTCCGCCGTGTTTTACAGATGATGTGGTATGCTTTGGATCATGAGCTGTACCACGCCTTTGCCATACTTTTCTCTTTCCATCATCCTGGTAGAGGTTGATCTTGGTCTCATCTGTCCAAAGAATGTTCTTCCAGAACTGTGCTGGCTTTTTTAGATGTTTTTTAGCAAAGTCCAGTTTAGCCTTTTTATTCTTGATGCTTATGAGTGGCTTGCACCGTGCAGTGAACCCTCTGTATTTACTTTCATGCAGTCTTCTCTTTATGGTAGATTTGGATATTGATACGCCTACCTCCTGGAGAGTGTTGTTCACTTGGTTGGCTGTTGTGAAGGGGTTTCTCTTCACCATGGAGATTATTCTGCGATCATCCACCACTGTTGTCTTCCGTGGGCGCCCAGGTCTTTTTGCATTGATGAGTTCACCAGTGCTTTCTTTCTTTCTCAGGATGTACCAAACTGTAGATTTTGCCACTCCTAAAATTGTAGCAATTTCTCGGATGGGTTTTTTCTGTTTTTGCAGCTTAAGGATGGCTTGTTTCACCTGCATGGAGAGCTCCTTTGACCTCATGTTTACTTCACAGCAAAACCTTCCAAATGCAAGAACCACAACTCAAATCAACTCCAGGCCTTTTATCTGCTTAATTGAGAATGACATAACGAAGGGATTGCCCACACCTGTCCATGAAATAGCCTTGTAGTCAATTGTCCAATTACTTTTGGACCCTTTAAAAACAGGGTGGCACATGTTAAGGAGCTGAAACTCCTAAACCCTTCATCCAATTTTAATGTGGATACCCTCAAATGAAAGCTGAAAGTCTGAACTTCAACTGCATCTGAATTGTTTTGTTTAAAATTCATTGTGGTAATGTCTAGAACCAAAATTAGAAAAATGTTGTCTCTGTCCAAATATATATGGACCTAACTGTATATTGTAATCACACAAAGCTCTGTGAGCCAAGGAAAAGTGTGACAGAAGAAAAAATGTTTGTCGGTTGACATGTTACTAGAACAGGCGTCGTTTGAAGGGTTATTCCCAACTCAGCCTTTCATGGCCACATGAGGTGAGGCTAAAGAGACAGCTGTTTGTCTAAATTATTCCGTAACTCCCATGGCAATTAATGGGAGGAATGAAAAAAAAAAAGCATAGCTTAGGTCACAATGAAGAGCTATGGAAATTGCACAGCTTAAGTGGCCTGGTGCATAGATACTTTAATTCTTCTATAAGCTTTGAACAGTAAAGAACACTTTGCCCAACCTGCCATCTCTGCAGATACTACACTCCTAACATTAGAGTCCTTACCTCTTTGCCTGAGCAAACCTCCATAGGAGGGTTAAAGCAACTCCCTCATACTGTATTACTGACAGAAAGTGCCCCAATTAAACAGAACAGAGGTGAAAACAGAAGTATACTAGGGAACTGCTGTTCATGAAATCCTCATTTATCAAAATTGCTCCAAAAGTAAACCTTCAATTTAGCAGATAACATATGACTGCGGGAAATCAGGCGATCGATCCTGTGTAATCAAAATCTCTTTTCAATACCTGAAATTTTAAAAGGGGAAGACAATTGCAAACACTTACCTGCTTCATCATGGAGTGCAAAGCCACAGAAGGAAAACTGAACTCACGGAGCATCATATTGAGGATTTGGCAGTTCCTGAAATATCAAAACAAGAATATTTGAGATGGAGCTCCGCTGTGGTCCCAAGGTTTACTCCTTTGGTTCTACTTTTATAAATTAAATTACAAGATAAATACACAAAGAAATTGTGCTTTGTTTCCTCCCAAGACTCTGTGAAGGAACTTTAATACAGCCATTCATGGAGATATTGATATTATTACTATTTTTTATTATTATAACGCCATTTATTCCATGGCGCTTTACATGTGAAAAGGGGTATACATAATAAAAACAAGTACAATAATCTTAGACAATAGAAGTCACTGTCTGGTACAGGAGGAGAGAGGACCCTGCTCCCGAGGGCTCACAATCTACAAATATTCAAAATTCCACCTTTTATCGCAAGAAAATGCTTTTTAAGCATTTTTTTCACTATATCTTAAAGGGAATCTGTATCCAGATTTTTGCCACCCTGTGTAAGAGCAGCATGATTTAGGGGCAGAGACCATGATTCCAGCAATGTGCCACTTACTGGGCTGCTGGCTGTCATTTTGATAAAATCACAGTTTTATCTACTGCAGATCTACCAGTTCTCTGAGTGCTGAGCTTTTTATAACCCCGCCCCCACCACTGATTGGCAGATTTCTGTGTACACTGTGCATAGGCAGAAAGCTGCCAATCGTTGGTGCAGGCAGGGTTATTCAGAGCTCATGAATATGGAGGACTGCATGGCAGCAGGTTTACAAGTCCTGTAGTGATAATCTCCTGCTAATAAAACAGTGATTTTATCAAAACTACAACAAGCAGCCCAGTGACATTGCTGGAATCAAGGTCTTTGTCTATACATTATGCCGCTTTCAGATTAGATGGCAAAAACCTGGTGACAGATTTCCTATAATAAAGGTTTAATTTGCAGATTTGGAAATCATTTTCTTCTGTGTGGCAAATGCATTCAACATTCTACCAGTAAATGCCAATAATCAAGTCCATTACAAAGAGTCATAATATTCCATTAAATGGATCAGAACTTACTTGCAAGTGCTGGTGAAGATCATAATGGACCAATCTTCATGCTCATCCTGGAACGTCTGGATCAAATGCACCAAATAAGCATCTTTCACTTTCTCAGGTACCAAGATATATCTCTGGTCTAACTGCTCCACTGTCCGCACCCTGAAGAAAAAAGGTTTTACCCATGTAAATGTAGACCACAAAATGTCCTCCTAAAGTTCAGTGCAGATTTAAAACCAGGTCATCTGCCTGCATGCAAATTGCTCAGCTGAAATCAGCACACACAATGAAATAGATTCAGCTTCTTACTCTGAAGTGGACTCCCAGAAGAAAGGCTTGTTCATTGCAATGGATTTCAACTCCTGCAGGGTGTCAGTCAAGGTGGCACTGAAGAGAAGTGTCTGTCTTTGGGCAGGAACTCCTCCAAGGATCACCTGCAAGTCTTGAGTGAAATCAGTACAACCCTGTTCCAAAAGACGGTCGGCTTCATCCAGAACCTAGGGGGTGAAAATTGGGAGAGATACTAGAGTATGCATAAAGTGCCTGCAGCCAGGCTGCCATTCCCTACAAGGCCGCACAGGGCCCCTACACCTTTGGAGATGAACAGACACCTTGGAAAGTCTGGTTGCTAGTGATACACTGCCTAACAACCACAGCATTTTCAACACCTTTGTCAAACAACTCATCCCTGGCACGCTGTCTCAGATTTCTTAAAGGGGTTGTCCCACAAACTATATTTTAATCAATAGATCATGGAATAATATTAATAAGTTCAACAATTGGATGTGTTAAAAAAATGCTCCTGTGCTGAGATAATCTTATAAATGTGCCCCTGCTGTGTACTGTGTAATGGCGGCTTGTTTAAAACATTATCTCAGGTAGAAAGTCAATGTATATATATCGACTTAATTCCATTGTACTGCATGGGCTTAATGAAACCATTGGTTTTGGTTCTTTTTTGTAGTTTTCTGTGTGTTTTTAACTGTATTTTTCTTCATTTCTATATAGGGGGACAGATTAACACACACACACACACACACACACACACACACACACACACACACTACACACTACACACTACACACTACACACCAGCTATCATATACTTACGTGGTAACTTACCTTTGAGTGCGGGATGGTGATGAAGGTTCCCCCTTGGATGCCGGCGGCAATATTTATTGAGGACGAAGATTTGTGTGTATTTTGTATGAACTGTTTATGGATTTTTATGTTTTGACAAAAAAACTTTTTCTTCTTTTATGTAGAATATATTTGGCTGCAGATACTATTTGGATGGTTCATATGCACTTTATATTCTGTTATGGATTCTGTTATGTAAAATATCCCTGTTTTTGGTTTAGGTTGTCATTATATGCATATGGTCAATTAGAACAGTGCACTTTTTAATGTTTGTTATTGTTATTCAAGTACTTAATTTTACTTGGTATTATATACAAATGAGCACAGTGCACTTTCTATTGTTATGTATTTATCCATGTTTAGTATCGTATATTTATTGTACACTTCGATACCTTATTTCACTTAGCACTTTATACAGCCATATAGTGCTTACCTTTATGTGTTTACGCGTTTATTATTCATTCATATAGTATACCTACTAGTGGGGTACATATCACTAGCACTTACATATGCCTATTCAATATTAGCATATACCCACTTAACATTCATACAGTGCGAATATTTAGTATTTCTCATTCCAATATGCTTAAGCATTGTACCATTATTATTGCGGTACAATCCTCAATATAGCTCCGCTTCCATTCAGCTTTGGCAATTCAGATGGGTGCGCACATTTAGGATTGATTGACTTCCTGGTTTCATCCCAACATGGGTAAAGTGACCGCTGGTGCTTGAGAGTTGCTACGCAACCCAGTGCTTGCGGTTCACGGACCAAGGACGGAAGTCCGCATCCATTATGTGCGCCGATGATCATCTGACTTCCGGTTAGCGACACCACCTGTGAACACTTTTTAAGCAATCATCTACCCCTTTATATACTCTGCCTTTGGCATTTCAACCTTGCGCTCCCTGAGGAAGGTTGACGAAACGCGCGTCAGGTCATCCTGTGGGTCCACTCATTTACTTCATCAGGTAATGATCATTCCTATTTATCCCTATATATTTGATATAGTGTTTAGGGGGGTACTTATTACTGCATTTTGATAGGATTTTGTTTTTCTGAGTAACAAGTGAGCTATTCACCGTATTTGTATTACACATTTTGTGCATACTCCTATATTCGTATATTGGTTTAATACAGCCACTTTACCAAGTTTACATCTTCCATCCTTAATATTTCTTATTTTATATCATTTTCCTGATGCGGTGTGTGATCCATGTAGGAATTGATGATACCCGCCATTTTTGTGAAGCTTCAGGTGTTTTAATGTTTTTAATTATGATTTTTTCTCTAATAAATAATTACTTTTTGATCTCATATACTCGCTTTTTCTGTGGATTATTTTCATTTAGAAAATTGTTGTTAATTGTGTAATGGCTGTGTCTAACCATATAGGAGCATGATCTGGACATTCCTGACCAAGGGAGGAAGCAAAAAAGCATACAGATATAAGAGCATGGGATCACAGCTGATTCTTTCTGTGATGTAAAATATTTCCCTGCCAGTTATCACTGGAGTGAGTGTTTCTGTCACATCTCCAGCACTCTGAGTTCATCATAAATCAAGTCAGTCAGTGACATACGAGCTCAACGGAAGCAGGCGGTCCTATTCTCCCTCGCCTAGCCAGGAATTGTATGTGCCAACCATGTGCCTGTATGGTCAAACAAAACCATTACACAGTACAAAGCAAATGCACATTTTGAAGATAATCTCAGTCTTGTGGAACTTATTATGATCCCAAGATCTATTGATTACATTTTTTTTGTGTGACAACCCTTTTAACTCAATCACAACGTCAGTAGTGGTGTAGCGAGCCCTGCTCCATTGCTCACCGCTATGTTAATAAAAACATTCATTTATGTATGGTTAACATCTCTTGGATTACAAAAACATGTAACATATGTAACTAGGAAATAGAGTAATAAATGGCTTATTTGACTGAAGAGAAGCCATTCTATATATAACCCTTATGATACTGTAGCAATATAAATTGATGTAACAGGTTAATGAACAACAAAGTAAACTTTAACAGTGGCGTCAACCATACATATATATATTTTTTTTATTTTACTATGGTAAAGAACCCAAAAACACACACACAAAAATTGCGGTATACTTGTTTTGTTACCATAGCCTCCTATTTCTCATGTGCGCCATCTTACCAAGAATCTAATCCTTTTGATGCTGAATGTATTTGAACTGCGCATGTGGTCAGCCAAACGGCCAGGAGTCGCTATAACAATATGAGGCTTTCTGGACAGCTCCAAGGCTTGGGCAATCATATCTACACAGAAAAATGTTAGTGTAAGCACATCGTGAAAGTGGTGTATGCATTCTTATAGTATTAACAGTCATGGACCCTAACCTGGAGATACGTACTCATTCCACCAACAATTATACAGTCCTTCAGGCCCAGCGGCTTCCCAAGTACTCGAAACTGTTCAGCAATCTGATATGCCAGCTCACTGTACGGAAAAATCCATGGTGGTAATGTAACTGTCATGGTGATAAACATGTATTAAACAGTATGATTTTACGACGCTCACTATATATTCGTTATCTAAGGTATGCTTTAGGCACCAAGAAAAAAATATGATGGTTCAAGTTGTGGCGAATAACGTGGATAGTACAATAAAATGGAGGAAAACTAGACCGATTTAACATTTAAAAAGTTATAACAAGCATGGTAGGACATGAAGAAATATCATGCCATGTAAACTGACCTGCTGCATAAGCAATCTCACAGCAGGTCCAACATTGAATCTGCCATTTTAAAGGGAATCTGTCACCACATTTGACCTATCTAAACTAATAATATGGGCATACAGGTTATAGACTGCTGAAAAAACTCCTACCTGTACCTGCCTCATATCAGATGGGTTGCTGAGAAATCATATTTTATCACTTTATATAAATGACCTCTTCCAGGCTATGGAGAGAATGTTGTCTGGAAGATAGCGCTCTTTCATATAATATAATGGGCACCGCAAACTGAACAAGAAAAAAATAAATGAAAAAACTATACGACGTAAAATCCCACAATATGAATCAATGAGTATACAAAAATGAGGGCCCTGAAGAAGGCTCGCCGAAACGCGCGTTGGGGTGGACACCCATCGTCTGGCTCATTGTTACTACTTTACACCAAGGTACTGTTGTGTGCTATTTCAATATGCCTTGCATATGCCGTTTTACATGGTGCTATACATGACTTAGTAGCCCACTTCGCATTGGAACATGTGCTCTGTCTAAATTTACTTTATATATACTGCTTGGCGGTTCTCTATAGTTAAATTACTCACATTTTATGTGCATATGAGCCTTGTTCTAAGTAATTTTTTTGACTATCATATTTTTGAACTTTAAGCAACTATTGCTGTAATTGCCGTGGATTTTGTGGTGTCCCTGTTCTCTTCCAATGGTGTACATGATCTTTTTTGTGTCTTTATACTCTGTATGTAACCTCACGAATTTTTACTTATATACATATTCAATAAAGATTTCTATTTTTTATACTTATTGATTCATATTGTGGGATTTTACATTGTATAGTTTTTTCATCTATTTTTTTCATTGCTTGAGTCTGCATGTCGTACTGCACTCAGATGACATCAGAGTACAGTCTGATGTTTTACATGCACCCACACACTTGTATGGGTACGCATTGTGCTGAATCAGCATGAGAAAAAAGCGCCAGTCGGCACTGGCGCTTTACTTTAGCTGCTTTTTTCTTGCCATAATACGAATTCTAACAGTCTATTCAGTAGGACTATCAGCTGTGTATCCACCTGACTTCTGCACAACACAACTGATGGTCCCAACCCCATTTATAAGGCAAGAAATCCCACTTATTAAACCTGACAGGGCACACCTGTGAAGTGAAAACCATTTCCGGTGACTACCTCTTGAAGCTCATCAAGAGAATGCCAAGAGTGTGCAAAGCAGTCCTCAAAGCAAAAGGTGGCTACTTTGAAGAACCTAGAATATAAGACATATTTTCAGTTGTTTCACACTTTTTTGTTAAGTATATAATTCCACATGTGTTAATTCATAGTTTTGATGCCTTCAGTGTGAATGTACAATTTTCAAAGTCATGAAAATACAGAAAAATCTTTAAATGAGGTGTGTCCAAACTTTTGGTCTGTACTAATTATATATATACATATATATATATATATATATATATATATATATACATATATATATATATATACATATACACATATATATACATATACACATATATATACATATACACATATATATACATATACACATATATATATATATATATATATATATATATATATATATATATATATATATATATATATATATATATATACACACACACACACACACACACACACTGCTCAAAAAATAAAGGGAACACTTAAACAACAGAATATAACTCCAAGTAAATCAAACTGCTGTGAAATCAAACTGTCCACTTAGGAAGCAACACTGATTGACAATCAATTTCACATGCTGTTGTGCAAATGGAATACACAATATATGGAAATTATTGCCAATTATCAAGACACACTCAATAAAGGAGTGGTTCTGCAGATGGGGACCACAGACCACATCTCAGTACCAATTGCTTTCTGGCTGATGTTTTGGTCACTTTTGAATGTTGGTTGTGCTTTCACACTCGTCGTAGCAGGAAACGGACTCTACAACCCACAGAAGTTGCTCAGGTAGTGCAGCTCACCCAGGATGGCACATCAATGCGAGCTGTGGCAAGAAGGTTTGCTGTGTCTGTCAGCATAGTGTCCAGAGGCTGAAGGCGCTACCAGGAGACAGGCCAGTACACCAGGAGACGTGGAGGGGGCCGTAGGAGGGCAACAACCCAGCAGCCGGACCGCTACCTCCGCCTTTCTGCAAGGAGGAACAGGAGGAGTACTGCAAAATGACCTGCAGC